>NW_027362773.1:31332126-31947126 GCF_046119375.1 Phyllobates terribilis
TCGCTCTTCCACACTGCCCTGGTGCGGTGGCAGGGGGTAATAGTGGTGGGGTTCATGTCAGCGCCAGCTGCCATGAAGCCCAGGTTAGTAATGATGGGCGTCTATAAGACACCGCCATTACTAACCTACAAAGGGTTAAAAAGAAAAAACACACACTACACCCAGAAAAAAATAATTTATTTGAAATAAAACACACAATTTTATTTAATTCTTAGTTTACTAAAAAAAAATAGTTACCTGTCCACGTTCCTGCGCTGATCTCCCATGCACAGCTGTCACATCTGGAGATGGTGACAGCTGTGCATGGCTGCTGTAAGCTCACGCTGCCGGGAACACGTCCGCTCCCGGCAGCGGGAGCCACTGACTGAGGTCACCGGAGTGCATTCAGGCAGCGCAGCTCCGGAGACCTCCTTTACGGCACTGCTGTACCGTGGGAATTTCTCACGATACAGCAGGGCCGTAAAGGAGCTAACCGGAGCAGCGCTGCCTGAACTCCGGTGAACCCGCTTATGCAATGACGGGGCTGCTTTACGGCCCCATCATTCTAGCTGCGGCTGCGGTTTAGAGCGGTCACATTCTATGTAGCTGCTCTAAACTGGAGATCATCGTGGGACACTCGTGGACTACTACGGAGGGGTAAGGATAAGGTTGTGGTTTATTATTTTATATTTTATTACAGGAGATCGATGGCTTCGGGGAATTAGGTGTCTAGGTGAGTATAGGTGTAGTTTTTTATTTTTTACTTTATTTTAGGTGGCGATCGGCGGGGACAGGTAATGTATGAACTAATTTATTTTAGGTAACCACTGGCCACCAATGACATGTATTTAAAATTTATTGGGGACACAGTAGGGCAATTTAAATAGCAGGATCAGGCTGATGGGAACTACTGCTCCCATCGAGCTGATCCTGCTGGCACGAGTGGACGGGGGACAGACATAGGCCGATGGGAGTAGTAGTGTCACATCGGCCTATGTCTGCTTGCACGCACACACCCGCAGACATCGCACAGACACCGCACACACTCGCAGACATCGCACAGACACCGCACACACCCGCAGACATCGCACAGACACCGCACACACTCGCAGACATCGCACAGACACCGCAGACATCGCACAGACACCGCGCACACCCGCACACACCCGCACACATCGCACAGACACCGCACACACCCGCAGACATGCACAGACACCCCCCACACAGTCGCAGACACACGCACAGACACCCACACACACCAATCATGACGGGCTGATCGTCTGGGAGGTGAGGCTGACCTGTGCGGCCGTGGGAAAGTTCATGTGAGTTCATGCAATGCAGTCAAGCATGAACTCACGTGAACCCTCCGAGGGCACCGCGGCTACTTCAAATGAACAGCTGATCAGCATCACCTGATACCTCAGCTGTTCATTTGAAATAACCGGCGGTAAAGCGCAGCACAGAACGGGAAAGCCGGCGGTGAAGTCTTTTCACTGCCGGCTTCCCCGCCCGGGTCCTTCGCTCCCCGCTCCTTGGTGCTGCGCTCCCCGCCCGGTCCTAACTTACGATCGGGATGGGAGGTGGCGAGGGGAGCGGAGGATCAGGGTGGGAGGCTGCGGGGAAGCAGTATGGGGCTGTGTGATTGTTTAAAAGCCGGCGGCTTTTTACCGCCCGCCGGCTTTTAAACGATCAGGAGAATTCTCCCACGCAGGGATGGCATTCTGATGACAGGCTGGATCTCAGCTTAGCGCTGCCATCCAGCTTGTCATACTTCAGAGACACTGCAGAGCGCAGGCATTATGGGAACTTCCGATTCCGGTATTCGATATTGTAAAAGTATCGCAATTAAGTATCGGAATTCCGATACCGCGAATATCGGCCGATACCCGATATTTCAGTATCGGAATGCTCAACACTAGTCACAACACAGGGAGAGGTTAAACAGCCAAGTATTTAATATGTATTGCAAATAAAGAATGTTCCCATTCTTAATATCCGAAAAAACAAATGACTGACAACCATCCCTAGACTAATAATACCATATAGAAGAGAGAAATACCGCCACACCATGACCAGAACACATACCACCACATAGTGATCAAATACTACCAAGTACAAGGTATATATACTGCCACACCATGAGAAGACCACATATTACCACCACATAGTGACTGTCCGAATAATACCACATACAAGGGACAAATTCCGCCACGCCATGACCATGGCACATAATGGCACCAGATAATGACTAATAATGAAAATGTAAAAAAGCTCTGTATATAGAGTCAGTGTACAGATAATGTAGAGATTATCAGTGACATTATGCACAGGAGTTCTGTGTATAGTGTCAGTGTAGAGTTAATACAGTGATCACCAGTGACATTATGCACAGGAACTCTGTATATAGTGTCAGTGTATGTATAGGTAATACAGTGATCACCAGTGACATTATGCACAGGAGCTCTGTATATAGTATCAGTGTGTGTGTATAGGTAATACAGTGATCACCAGTGACATTACACACAGGAGCTCTGTATATAGTGTCAGTGTGTGTGTAGAGGTAATACAGTGATCACCAGTGACACTACACACTGGAGCTCTGTATATAGTGTCAGTGTGTGTGTATAGGTAATACACATACTCACCAGTGATGTCTCTAGGTGAAGTTCTTTATCTGCCACGGACCGATATATCACATCTTCTATGCAGGACTTATCGCTGCAGAAAATAACATAGTTAGCTATAACTGATCACTTCCAGAGCACAATCCACACTTTTCCCAAGACTTCTACACTACATGAAATGACAAAAAAGCAACATAGTGCCGCACTACACAGTAACAGTGCTCCAGTGTCATTCTGTGCCTGCTCATCTCTGTCAGCAGACATATTTGTCTGATGGCAAAGATGTAGCAGAGCTGAAGACAGAAGACCTATGGATTACGTTACAGTGAGGATTTTTCTTTATCAAAGATGGAGTCCCTAAATGTGTTTTATTTTTAATAAAAAAAAAATTGTCTTTTTTTTTCTATTTACTAGAAATTCATGGTGGCTATGTCTAATTTGGCGTGACACCATGAATTTCGGGCTTAGTACCAGCTGATAATACAAAGCTGGCCTGGTACTAATCCTATTATTACCCAGGGTGCCACTAACCACCAGGGCCGCTGGAAGAGCCGGGTAAAGCACCTGGAAATGGTGCTATGATGAATGCGCCATTTTCAGGGGTGGCTGCGGGCTGCGATTTTCAGCGTGGGGGGTCAAGAACGCTTGGGCCTTACCATGCTGCGAATGCCAGCCCCCAGTTGCCTTGTTTTATCTGGCTGGGGATCAACATATGGCGGGGGCTGGGCAATGGGCATGATTATCAAATAATATAGTTCTGACAGGAGCCCATACATTCTGCTGCCTCGAATAATATATACCTGACAGGAGCCCATAGATTCTGCTGCCTCCAATAATATATACCTGACAGGAGCCCATACATTCTGCTGCCTCCAATAATATATATCTGACAGGAGCCCATACATTCTGCTGCCTCGAATAATATATACCTGACAGGAGCCCATACATTCTGCTGCCTCCAATAATATATATCTGACAGGAGCCCATACATTCTGCTGCCTCGAACAATATATACCTGACAGGAGCCCATACATTCTCCTGCCTCCAATAAAATATACCTGACAGGAGCACATACATTCTGCTGCCTCCAATAATATATACCTGACAGGAGCCCATGTATTCTGCTGCCTCCAATAATATATACCTGACAGGAGCCCATACATTCTGCTGCCTCCAATAATATATGCCTGACAGGAGCCCATACATTCTGCTGCCTCGAATAATATATACCTGACAGGAGCCCATACATTCTGCTGCCTCCAATAATATATACCTGACAGGAGCCCATACATTCTTCTGCCTCCAATAATATATGCCTAACATGAGCCCATACATTCTGCTGCCTCGAATAATATATACCTGACAGGAGCCCATACATTCTTCTGCCTCAAATAATATATACCTGACAGGAGCCCATACATTCTCCTGCCTCCAATAATATATACCTGACAGGAGCACATACATTCTACTGCCTCCAATAATATATACCTGACAGGAGCCCATAGATTCTGCTGCCTCCAATAATATATACCTGACAGGAGCCCATAGATTCTGCTGCCTCCAATAATATATACCTGACAGGAGCCCATAGATTCTGCTGGCTCCAATAATATATACCTGACAGGAGCCCATGGATTCTGCTGCCTCCAATAATACATACCAGACAGGAGCCCATAGATTCTGATGGCTCCAATAATATATACCTGACAGGAGCCCATGGATTCTGCTGCCTCCAATAATATATATCTGACAGGAGCCCATACATTCTGCTGGCTCCAATAATATATACCTGACAGGAGCCCATACATTCTACTGCCTCCAATAATATATACCTGACAGGAGCCCATACATTGTGCTGCCTCCAATAATATATACCTGATAGGAGCCCATGGATTCTGCAGCCTCCAATAATACATAACTGACAGGAGCCCATAGATTCTGCTGGCTCCAATAATATATACCTCACAGGAGCCCATGGATTCTGCTGCTTCCAATAATATATACCTGACAGGAGCCTATACATTCTACTGCCTCCAATAATATATACCTGACAATAGCCCATACATTCTGCTGCCTCCAATAATATATACCTGACAGGAGCCCATACATTCTGCTGCCTCCAATAATATATACCTGACAGGAGCCTATACATTCTACTGCCTCCAATAATATATACCTGACAGGAGCCTATACATTGTACTGCCTCCAATAATATATACCTGACAATAGCCCATACATTCTGCTGCCTCCAATAATATATACCTGACAGGAGCCCATACATTCTGCTGCCTCCAATAATATATACCTGACAGGAGCCCATAGATTCTGCTGCCTCAAATAATATATAACTGACAGAAGCCCATACATTCTCCTGCCTCCAATAATATATATCTGACAGGAGCCCATAGATTCTGCTGCCTCCAATAATATATGCTTGACAGGAGCCCATAGATTCTGCTGCGTCCAATAATATATACCTGACAGGAGACCATGGATTCTGCTGACTCCAATAATATATACCTGACAGGAGCCCATGGATTCTGCTGCCTCCAATAATATATACCTGACAGGAGCCTATACATTCTACTGCCTCCAATAATATATACCTGACAGGAGCCCATACATTCTGCTGCCTCCAATAATATATACCTGACAGGAGCCCATACATTCTGCTGCCTCCAATAATATATACCTGACAGGAGCCCATAGATTCTGCGGCCTCTAATAATATATACCTGACAGGAGGCCATGGATTCTGCTGCCTCCAATAATATATACCTGACAGAAGCCCATACATTCTCCTGCCTCCAATAATATATACCTGACAAGAGCCCATAGATTCTGCTGCCTCCAATAATATATGCCTGACAGGAGCCCATAGATTCTGCTGCGACCAATAATATATACCTGAAAGGAGACCATGGATTCTGCTGCCTCCAATAATATATACCTGGTAGGAGCCCATAGATTCTGCTGCCTCCAATAATATATACCTGACAGGAGCCTATATATTCTACTGCCTCCAATAATATATACCTGACAGGAGCCCATACATTCTGCTGCCTCCAATAATATATACCTGACAGGAGCCTATACATTCTACTGCCTCCAATAATATATACCTGACAGGAGCCCATAAATTCTGCTGCCTCCAATAATATATACCTGACAGGAGCCCATAGATTCTGCTGCCTCCAATAATATATACCTGACAGGAGCCCATAGATTCTGCTGCCTCTAATAATATATACCTGACAGGAGACCATGGATTCTGCTGCCTCCAATAATATATACCTGACAGGAACCCATAGATTCTGCTGCGTCCAATAATATATACCTGACAGGAGCCCATAGATTCTGCTGCGTCCAATAATATATACCTGACAGGAGCCCATAAATTCTGCTGCCTCCAATAATATATACCTGACAGGAGCCCATAGATTCTGCTGCCTCCAATAATATATACCTGACAGGAGCCCATAGATTCTGCTGCGTCCAATAATATATACCTGACAGGAGACCATGGATTCTGCAGCCTCCAATAATATATACCTGGTAGGAGCCCATCGATTCTGCTGCCACCAATAATATATACCTGACAGGAGCCCATACATTCTACTGCCTCCAATAATATATACCTGACAGGAGCCCATACATTCTGCTGCCTCCAATAATATATACCTGACAGGAGCCCATGGATTATGCAGCCTCCAATAATACATAACTGACAGGAGCCCATAGATTCTGCTGACTCCAATAATATATACCTGACAGGAGCCCATGGATTCTGCTGCCTCCAATAATATATACCTGACAGGAGCCTATACATTCTACTGCCTCCAATAATATATACCTGACAGGAGCCCATACATTCTGCTGCCTCCAATAATATATACCTGACAGGAGCCCATACATTCTGCTGCCTCCAATAATATATACCTGACAGGAGCCCATAGATTCTGCGGCCTCTAATAATATATACCTGACAGGAGGCCATGGATTCTGCTGCCTCCAATAATATATACCTGACAGAAGCCCATACATTCTCCTGCCTCCAATAATATATACCTGACAAGAGCCCATAGATTCTGCTGCCTCCAATAATATATGCCTGACAGGAGCCCATAGATTCTGCTGCGACCAATAATATATACCTGACAGGAAACCATGGATTCTGCTGCCTCCAATAATATATACCTGGTAGGAGCCCATAGATTCTGCTGCCTCCAATAATATATACCTGACAGGAGCCTATACATTCTACTGCCTCCAATAATATATACCTGACAGGAGCCCATACATTCTGCTGCCTCCAATAATATATACCTGACAGGAGCCTATACATTCTACTGCCTCCAATAATATATACCTGACAGGAGCCCATAAATTCTGCTACCTCCAATAATATATACCTGACAGGAGCCCATAGATTCTGCTGCCTCTAATAATATATACCTGACAGGAGACCATGGATTCTGCTGCCTCCAATAATATATACCTGACAGGAGCCCATAGATTCTGCTGCGTCCAATAATATATACCTGACAGGAGCCCATAGATTCTGCTGCGTCCAATAATATATACCTGACAGGAGCCCGTGGCTTCTGCTGCCTCCAATAATATATACCTGACAGGAGCCCATAGATTCTGCTGCCTCCAATAATATATACCTGACAGGAGCCCATTGATTCTGCTGCCTCCAATAATATATACCTGACAGGAGCCCATAGATTATGCTGCCTCCAATAATATATACCTGACAGGAGCCCATAGATTTTGCTGCCACCAATAATATGTACCTGACAGGAGCCCATAGATTCTGCTGCCTCCAATAATATATACCTGACAGGAGCCCATAGATTCTGCTGCCTCCAATAATATATACCTGACAGGAGCCCATAGATTTTGCTGCCACCAATAATATGTACCTGACAGGAGCCCATAGATTCTGCTGCCTCCAATAATATATACCTGACAGGAGCCCATAGATTCTGCTGCTTCCAATAATATATACCTGACAGGAGCATATACATTCTGCTGCCTCCAATAATATATACCTGGCAGGAGCCTATACATTCTACTGCCTCCAATAATATATACCTGACAGGAGCCCATACATTCTGCTGCCTCCAATAATATATACCTGACAGGAGCCTATACATTCTACTGCCTCCAAAAATATATACCCGACAGGTGCCCATAGATTCTGCTGCCTCCAATAATATATACCTGACAGGAGCCCATAAATTCTGCTGCCTCCAATAATATATACCTGACAGGAGCCCATAGATTCTGCTGCCTCCAATAATATATACCTGACAGGAGCCCATAGATTCTGCTGCCTCTAATAATATATACCTGACAGGAGGCCATGGATTCTGCTGCCTCCAATAATATATACCTGACAGAAGCCCATACATTCTCCTGCCTCCAATAACATATACCTGACAGGAGCCCATAGATTCTGCTGCCTCCAATAAAATATACCTGACAGGAGCCCATAGGTTCTGCTGCGTCCAATAATATATACCTGACAGGAGACCATGGATTCTGCTGCCTCCAATAATATATACCTGGTAGGAGCCCATAGATTCTGCTGCCACCAATAATATATACCTGACAGGAGCCCATAGATTCTGCTGCCTCCAATAATATATACCTGACAGGAGCCCATGGATTCTGCTGCTTCCAATAATATATACCTGACAGGAGCCTATACATTCTACTGCCTCCAATAATATATACCTGACAATAGCCCATACATTCTGCTGCCTCCAATAATATATACCTGACAGGAGCCCATACATTCTGCTGCCTCCAATAATATATACCTGACAGGAGCCTATACATTCTACTGCCTCCAATAATATATACCTGACAGGAGCCTATACATTCTACTGCCTCCAATAATATATACCTGACAATAGCCCATACATTCTGCTGCCTCCAATAATATATACCTGACAGGAGCCCATACATTCTGCTGCCTCCAATAATATATACCTGACAGGAGCCCATAGATTCTGCTGCCTCTAATGATATATACCTGACAGAAGCCCATACATTCTCCTGCCTCCAATAATATATATCTGACAGGAGCCCATAGATTCTGCTGCCTCCAATAATATATGCCTGACAGGAGCCCATAGATTCTGCTGCGTCCAATAATATATACCTGACAGGAGACCATGGATTCTGCTGACTCCAATAATATATACCTGACAGGAGCCCATGGATTCTGCTGCCTCCAATAATATATACCTGACAGGAGCCTATACATTCTACTGCCTCCAATAATATATACCTGACAGGAGCCCATACATTCTGCTGCCTCCAATAATATATACCTGACAGGAGCCCATACATTCTGCTGCCTCCAATAATATATACCTGACAGGAGCCCATAGATTCTGCGGCCTCTAATAATATATACCTGACAGGAGGGCATGGATTCTGCTGCCTCCAATAATATATACCTGACAGAAGCCCATACATTCTCCTGCCTCCAATAATATATACCTGACAAGAGCCCATAGATTCTGCTGCCTCCAATAATATATGCCTGACAGGAGCCCATAGATTCTGCTGCGACCAATAATATATACCTGACAGGAGACCATGGATTCTGCTGCCTCCAATAATATATACCTGGTAGGAGCCCATAGATTCTGCTGCCTCCAATAATATATACCTGACAGGAGCCTATACATTCTACTGCCTCCAATAATATATACCTGACAGGAGCCCATACATTCTGCTGCCTCCAATAATATATACCTGACAGGAGCCTATACATTCTACTGCCTCCAATAATATATACCTGACAGGAGCCCATAAATTCTGCTGCCTCCAATAATATATACCTGACAGGAGCCCATAGATTCTGCTGCCTCCAATAATATATACCTGACAGGAGCCCATAGATTCTGCTGCCTCTAATAATATATACCTGACAGGAGACCATGGATTCTGCTGCCTCCAATAATATATACCTGACAGGAGCCCATAGATTCTGCTGCGTCCAATAATATATACCTGACAGGAGCCCATAGATTCTGCTGCGTCCAATAATATATACCTGACAGGAGCCCATAAATTCTGCTGCCTCCAATAATATATACCTGACAGGAGCCCATAGATTCTGCTGCCTCCAATAATATATACCTGACAGGAGCCCATAGATTCTGCTGCGTCCAATAATATATACCTGACAGGAGACCATGGATTCTGCAGCCTCCAATAATATATACCTGGTAGGAGCCCATCGATTCTGCTGCCACCAATAATATATACCTGACAGGAGCCCATACATTCTACTGCCTCCAATAATATATACCTGACAGGAGCCCATACATTCTGCTGCCTCCAATAATATATACCTGACAGGAGCCCATGGATTATGCAGCCTCCAATAATACATAACTGACAGGAGCCCATAGATTCTGCTGACTCCAATAATATATACCTGACAGGAGCCCATGGATTCTGCTGCCTCCAATAATATATACCTGACAGGAGCCTATACATTCTACTGCCTCCAATAATATATACCTGACAGGAGCCCATACATTCTGCTGCCTCCAATAATATATACCTGACAGGAGCCCATACATTCTGCTGCCTCCAATAATATATACCTGACAGGAGCCCATAGATTCTGCGGCCTCTAATAATATATACCTGACAGGAGGCCATGGATTCTGCTGCCTCCAATAATATATACCTGACAGAAGCCCATACATTCTCCTGCCTCCAATAATATATACCTGACAAGAGCCCATAGATTCTGCTGCCTCCAATAATATATGCCTGACAGGAGCCCATAGATTCTGCTGCGACCAATAATATATACCTGACAGGAGACCATGGATTCTGCTGCCTCCAATAATATATACCTGGTAGGAGCCCATAGATTCTGCTGCCTCCAATAATATATACCTGACAGGAGCCTATACATTCTACTGCCTCCAATAATATATACCTGACAGGAGCCCATACATTCTGCTGCCTCCAATAATATATACCTGACAGGAGCCTATACATTCTACTGCCTCCAATAATATATACCTGACAGGAGCCCATAAATTCTGCTACCTCCAATAATATATACCTGACAGGAGCCCATAGATTCTGCTGCCTCTAATAATATATACCTGACAGGAGACCATGGATTCTGCTGCCTCCAATAATATATACCTGACAGGAGCCCATAGATTCTGCTGCGTCCAATAATATATACCTGACAGGAGCCCATAGATTCTGCTGCGTCCAATAATATATACCTGACAGGAGCCCGTGGCTTCTGCTGCCTCCAATAATATATACCTGACAGGAGCCCATAGATTCTGCTGCCTCCAATAATATATACCTGACAGGAGCCCATTGATTCTGCTGCCTCCAATAATATATACCTGACAGGAGCCCATAGATTATGCTGCCTCCAATAATATATACCTGACAGGAGCCCATAGATTTTGCTGCCACCAATAATATGTACCTGACAGGAGCCCATAGATTCTGCTGCCTCCAAGAATATATACCTGACAGGAGCCCATAGATTCTGCTGCCTCCAATAATATATACCTGACAGGAGCCCATAGATTTTGCTGCCACCAATAATATGTACCTGACAGGAGCCCATAGATTCTGCTGCCTTCAGTAATATATACCTGACAGGAGCCCATAGATTCTGCTGCTTCCAATAATATATACCTGACAGGAGCATATACATTCTGCTGCCTCCAATAATATATACCTGGCAGGAGCCTATACATTCTACTGCCTCCAATAATATATACCTGACAGGAGCCCATACATTCTGCTGCCTCCAATAATATATACCTGACAGGAGCCTATACATTCTACTGCCTCCAATAATATATACCCGACAGGTGCCCATAGATTCTGCTGCCTCCAATAATATATACCTGACAGGAGCCCATAAATTCTGCTGCCTCCAATAATATATACCTGACAGGAGCCCATAGATTCTGCTGCCTCCAATAATATATACCTGACAGGAGCCCATAGATTCTGCTGCCTCTAATAATATATACCTGACAGGAGGCCATGGATTCTGCTGCCTCCAATAATATATACCTGACAGAAGCCCATACATTCTCCTGCCTCCAATAACATATACCTGACAGGAGCCCATAGATTCTGCTGCCTCCAATAAAATATACCTGACAGGAGCCCATAGGTTCTGCTGCGTCCAATAATATATACCTGACAGGAGACCATGGATTCTGCTGCCTCCAATAATATATACCTGGTAGGAGCCCATAGATTCTGCTGCCACCAATAATATATACCTGACAGGAGCCCATAGATTCTGCTGCCTCCAATAATATATACCTGACAGGAGCCCATGGATTCTGCTGCCTCCAATAATATATACCTGACAGGAGCCCATACATTCTGCTGCCTCCAATAATATATACCTGACAGGAGCCCATACATTCTGCTGCCTCCAATAATATATACTTGACAGGAGCCCATAGATTCTGCTGCCTCCAATAATATATGCCTGACAGGAGCCCATAGATTCTGCTGCGACCAATAATATATACCTGACAGGAGACCATGGATTCTGCTGCCTCCAATAATATATACCTGGTAGGAGCACATAGATTCTGCTGCCTCCAATAATATATACCTGACAGGAGCCTATACATTCTACTGCCTCCAGTAATATATACCTGACAGGAGCCCATACATTCTGCTGCCTCCAATAATATATACCTGACAGGAGCCTATACATTCTACTGCCTCCAATAATATATACCTGACAGGAGCCCATAAATTCTGCTGCCTCCAATAATATATACCTGACAGGAGCCCATAGATTCTGCTGCCTCCAATAATATATACCTGACAGGAGCCCATAGATTCTGCTGCCTCTAATAATATATACCTGACAGGAGCCCGTGGCTTCTGCTGCCTCCAATAATATATACCTGACAGGAGCCCATAGATTCTGCTGCCTCCAATAATATATACCTGACAGGAGCCCATTGATTCTGCTGCCTCCAATAATATATACCTGACAGGAGCCCATAGATTATGCTGCCTCCAATAATATATACCTGACAGGAGCCCATAGATTTTGCTGCCTCCAATAATATGTACCTGACAGGAGCCCATAGATTCTGCTGCCTCCAATAATATATACCTGACAGGAGCCCATAGATTCTGCTGCCTCCAATAATATATACCTGACAGGAGCCCATAGATTCTGCTGCCTCCAATAATATATACCTGACAGGAGCATATACATTCTGCTGCCTCCAATAATATATACCTGGCAGGAGCCTATACATTCTACTGCCTCCAATAATATATACCTGACAGGAGCCCATACATTCTGCTGCCTCCAATAATATATACCTGACAGGAGCCTATACATTCTACTGCCTCCAATAATATATACCCGACAGGTGCCCATAGATTCTGCTGCCTCCAATAATATATACCTGACAGGAGCCCATAAATTCTGCTGCCTCCAATAATATATACCTGACAGGAGCCCATAGATTCTACTGCCTCCAATAATATATACCTGACAGGAGCCCATAGATTCTGCTGCCTCTAATAATATATACCTGACAGGAGGCCATGGATTCTGCTGCCTCCAATAATATATACCTGACAGAAGCCCATACATTCTCCTGCCTCCAATAATATATACCTGACAGGAGCCCATAGATTCTGCTGCCTCCAATAATATATACCTGACAGGAGCCCATAGATTCTGCTGCGTCCAATAATATATACCTGACAGGAGACCATGGATTCTGCTGCCTCCAATAATATATACCTGGTAGAAGCCCATAGATTCTGCTGCCACCAATAATATATACCTGACAGGAGCCCATAGATTCTGCTGCCTCCAATAATATATACCTGACAGGAGCCCATGGATTCTGCTGCCTCCAATAATATATACCTGACAGGAGCCCATACATTCTGCTGCCTCCAATAATATATACCTGACAGGAGCCCATACATTCTGCTGCCTCCAATAATATATACTTGACAGGAGCCCATAGATTCTGCTGCCTCCAATAATATATACCTGCCTGGAGCCCATACATTCTGCTGCGTCCAATAATATATACCTGACAGGAGACCATGGATTCTGCTGCCTCCAATAATATATACCTGGTAGGAGCCCATAGATTCTGCTGCCACCAATAATATATACCTGACAGGAGCCCATACATTCTGCTGCCTCCAATAATATATACTTGACAGCAGCTCATGGATTCTGCAGCCTTCAATAATATATACCTGACAGGAGCCCATCGATTCTGCTGCCTCCAATAATATATACCTGGTAGGAGCCCATAGATTCTGCTGCCACCAATAATATATACCTGACAGGAGCCCATCGATTCTGCTGCCTCCAATAATATATACCTGACAGGAGCCCATGGATTCTGCTGCCTCCAATAATATATACCTGACAGGAGCCCATAGATTCTGCTGCCTCCAATAATATATACCTGACAGAAGCCCATGAATTCTGCTGCCTCCAATAATATATACCTGACAGGAGCCCATGGATTCTGCTGCCTCCAATAATATATACTTGACAGGAGCCCATGGATTCTGCTGCCTCCAATAATATATACCTGACAGGAGCCCATCGATTCTGCTGCCTCCAATAATATATACCTGACAGGAGCCCATGGATTCTGCTGCCTCCAATAATATATACCTGACAGGAGCCCATAGATTCTGCTGCCTCCAATAATATATACCTGACAGGAGCCCATAGATTCTGCTGCCTCCAATAATATATACCTGACAGGAGCCCATGGATTCTACTGCCGCTGCCTGGGGCGACGCCGGGTCCGTCCTCCACAGCGCGCACAGGAAGCAGTCCCAGGGCGATGACGTCATCGCCGGCAGTGTCGCGCTGCGCAGAGGAGGCAGAGGGGCACTGCGGCAGCAGGCAGAGCAGGGAGATCGCTCTCCCTGCTTTGCCGCTGCAGAGGGCCCATCACTAATCATATCGGCAGTACTGCCGATATCATTAGCGAACCTGGGGGGCCCTCTCTTCTCTGTACAGGTCCCAGGGGGGGTAGGGGGCGGGGCATGGGGACGGGGCCAACGGGACCCGGGGTTTTCCCTATTTTCCGGTGGGCCAGTCCGCCCCTGGTCCTCCATGTGGTATAATGCACTCCCCAAAGTCCTCCATGTAGTGTATAATGCACAGCCCATAGTCAACCATGTAGTATTGTATATTGTACTCCCTATAAAAAAAATACAATACTCACCTTTCCTCTTCATTCCCCCGCTGCTCCGGTCTCTGCAGCAAGCGCTCTGAAGCTTTGTCTTCACTGCTCTGCACAGCGGGCACGATGAAGTGACGTCATTATGCCCGCTGCAATGAGATGTCAGACGCAGAGGGGGAATGATTGGAGAGGAAGTATCAGCTGACGGTCCCTCTCTCATCATTGCTTTCAACTGTATTGGCATCCAGGTTACCGATACAGTTGAACTTGCTGTGATGTGTTGGAAGGGGCCTAGTGTCAGGGCTGACAGCAGGCGTCCCCCCCAGCTAAAGGGCCCCATAGCGGCCGCATGGCAGTGCAAGCAGATCGTGTCTCCCTTCTCTGCCGGATAGTTTAATTGTATTGGCACGCTGATACAATTAAAAGTAGCGTAGCTCAGAGCGTGGGGCCTTGTGTGTGGGAAAAGGTAAGTGGCATGTTTTTATACTTTATACTGCCTGATCAATATTTTTTTTCTCATCTGGGCATCTACGGCCACATTCACACTTTCAGTATTTGGTCAGTATTTTACATCAGTATTTATAAGCCAAAATCAGGAGTGGAACAATCAGAGGAAAAGTATAATAGAAACACGTCACCACTTCTGTATTTATCACCCACTCCTGGTTTTGGCTTACAAATACTGATGTAAAATACTGACCAAATACTGAATGTGTGAACGTGGCCTTGGGATTTTGGTCTGGGGTCTCATCTGAGAGATGCATTGTTCAGTGGGTAGAGGGGATGTGACTCACCCCCTGAGCCGTGGGGCACTCGGATCCGGGAAATAGGGAAACGGTGGGAGTAGTAGGGGCAACCCGGTTCCGTGGCTCAGGGTGGTCAGGCCAGTGGTAGTCCGTTATGTGCTGATGATTATGTCCGACTACGCCACCCGTGGATTTGCGGTCATTAGGAACCGCCGCTGCAAGGCAGACCGCTGGGGCTGATGATGTATGCAGCTGGGATGGTGTGACTCCCCACGGGAAGAGTGCGGCCCCAGGGCAGTATAATGGATGGTGGGAGTGATGGTGGTGAGAGTCCCAGTGCCGTTAGTGCTGGAGGAGCAAGGAGCACACAGACAACAGGTTGCAGTCCAGGGTCTTTACTAGAACAGGTAAACTGACCCACAAACAGTCCCGGCTAGGAGGGGACCTGGATGTCTGAGAGCAATGGGGAAATTGGCCCTGGTCAGGGTGAGGGTGTAGGCCTACCGTGCTTTCTGTGCTCCTTCTGGCTATCTCCTCCTGATAGGGTAACAGCCCACGGTCCGAGCTCTCCGTGTACTCTCGCCTGTATGGCCTGCGACGTGGGTTCCTTTCTGCTCCCGGCCCGGTACGGCTTTACTGGTCCCTTCTGTTGTGGCAGAGCCTCCGGGCTTCTTAGGCCAAGGAATATACAGTCCCCTGCGGACTGGTTATCTGCTGTGGGATGTGGAATCCTCCCAGCCTCAGACACCAAAGTCTGGTAATTTAAGTCCTTTATCTGCCAAGACAGGCTCACTTCGCCTCTTGTCTCTGGCTTGTGGCTCTCCTCCTGCCACACTTCCTCTTAGGTTACAATGCAACTTTCTGTCCCTGCTCCACTCTGGGACACGTCTCAGTACTGAGACAGGTCATCCAGTTCTCCCCAACCCTGCCCCCAGCACCAGCTTTTATAGGGGCAGCCTGCTCCCCCTAATGGCCTGAGACAGAAGGTACTGCATGCTAATGTTCCCCTGACTAGAGAACCTCCCCCGTGCTCTCAGACACAGCTTTATTATATTTTGTGGCATCCAGGCCAGGGTGACACAGATGCATTTACCTTTATTTTAGATGGGTCACACCCCTGCATTCCTGGAAAATGTGGATGACGAGGAGCTGTGATTACTCCAGCGTTGGTTGTCAGTCACCCAGCTTTCTAGAACCACACATAATAAAAAAGGAAAAATAAGAAATAAAGACTTTATATAAAAAAAGTCCATAGATTTACTGCCTTTTTTATTTTATGGAAATATGTTCCAATTTTGCCATGATAAATGCATCATTTCTGAATTGAATATCAAGGTCCCTATTAATGAAGCTTTTTGCAACTTGTACTTTAACATCAGAGTAATGTAGTGTACATAAGCGGTAAATGAATACATTCATCAGTAATAATACATCTCCATTATTTCTTTCTCATTTCAAAGCTTTGTGATTTTACCTTGGAAAACCTTGTCAGATGAATTGCGTGGCCTTCAGCTGACTGACTCCCACACAGAGACCTGTCTGCATATCATCCTCAAAGAGAACACATTATTCCTCGAAGCCTGAGTCGATGGCGGCAAAGCTTTTCTCATGCTCAAATCATCATTTCAGGATTTTAATTTTCTATTCTTATCAATGTCCTATTCTCAGATTTGTCAGTAACTTGCTTTATGCTACCTTTTTAAAGGGTGTGAGAAACATTCCTACTGCAAATTATAACACCACATGAAGGTGAATGAGAAAAATGATGCAAACTCTAAAGTGCGGTTTCCTTAAAGGGACTCTAATACCAACATTTATTTTAGTGTTGTTAGTATATGATTTTTATATAATTTTATTGTGCTATATTATATTTTGTTTTAATGCAGTATTTATCTATTGGAGACCTACCTTAAAGGGGTTGTCTCATCATAGATAACCCTTTTCAAAAAGCAGTCGCTGGGGTAATTAGCTGATCCTTCCTGACCCTGGTTTTGGTACCACCATCAAATAGATGATTGTGAAGAAAGAAGTGGCGACCAGCCAGATATCTACTCTGCAACCATTGCAGGGAGAATTACAGTTATATGAAAAAGTTTGGGCACCCCTATTAATCTTAAGCTTAATGTTTTATAAAAATTGGTGTTTTTGCAACAGCTATTTCAGTTTGATATATGTAATAACTGTTGGACACAGTAATGTTTCTGCCTTGAAATGAGGTTTATTGTACTAACAGAAAATGTGCAATCTGCATTTAAACAAAATTTGACAGGTGCATAAGTATGGGCACCCTTATCATTTTCTTGTTTTAAATACTCCTACCTACTTTTTACTGACTTACTAAAGCACTTTTTTTTTTGTTTTGTAACCTCATTGAGCTTTGAACTTCATAGCCAGGTGTTTGCAATCATGAGAAAAGCTACTTAAAGTGGCCACTTGCAAGTTGTTCTCCTGTTTGAATCTCCTCTGAAGAGTGGCATCATGGGCTCCTCAAAACAACTGTCAAATGATCTGAAAACAAAGATTATTCAACATAGTTGTTCAGGGGAAGGATACAAAAAGCTGTCTCAGAGATTTAACCTGTCAGTTTCCACTGTGAGGAACATAGTAAGGAAATGGAAGAACACAGGGACAGTTCTTGTTAAGGCCAGAAGTGGCAGGCCAAGAAAAACATCAGAAAGGCAGAGAAGAAGAATGGTGAGATCAGTCAAGGACAATCCTCAGACCACCTCCAGAGAGCTGCAGCATCAACTTGCTGCAGATGGTGTCACTGTGCATCGGTCAACTATACAACGCACTTTGCACAAGCAGAAGCTGTATGGGAGAGTGATGCGAAAAAAGCCGTTTCTGCAAGCACGCCACAAACAGAGTCGGCTGAGGTATGCAAAAGCACATTTGGAGAAGCCAATTTCTTTTTGGAAGAGGGTCCTGTGGACTGATGAAACCAAGATTGAGTTGTTTGGTCATACAAAAAGGCGTTATGCATGGCGGCAAAAAAAACACAGCATACCAAGAAAAACACTTGCTACCCACAGTAAAATTTGGTGGAGGTTCCATCATGCTTTGGGGCTGTGTGGCCAATGCCGGCACGGGGAATCTTGTTAAAGTTGAGGGACGCATGGATTCCACTCAGTATCAGCAGATTCTTGACAATAATGTTCAAGAATCAGTGACAAAGTTGAAATTACGCAGGGGATGGATCTTTCAGCAAGACAATGATCCAAAACACCGCTCCAAATCTACTCAGGCATTCATGCAGAGGAACAATTACAATGTTCTGGAATGGCCATCCCAGTCCCCAGACCTGAATATCATTGAACATCTGTGGGATCATTTGAAGAGGGCTGTCCATGCTCGGCGACCATCAAACTTAGCTGAACTGGAATTGTTTTGTAAAGAGGAATGGTCAAAAATACCTTCATCCAGGATCCAGGAAATCATTAAAAGCTACAGGAAGCGACTAGAGGCTGTTATTTTTGCAAAAGGAGGATCTACTAAATATTAATGTCACTTTTCTGGTGAGGTGCCCATACTTATGCACCTGTCAAATTTTGTTTGAATGCAGATTGCACATTTTCTGTTAGTACAATAAACCTCATTTCAAGGCAGAAACATTACTGTGTCCAACAGTTATTACATATATCAAACTGAAATAGCTGTTGCAAAAACACCAATTTTTATAAAACATTAAGCTTAAGATTAATAGGGGTGCCCAAACTTTTTCATATAACTGTAAGTGTTATGTGGCGCCCCTGAGGGTTCAGTCGCCACAGAGGTACTGCACCTCACCCAGAGGTGTGGTATCTCCTTCTCTCAGGTAAGGAGGGAGTGCTGCACGGAACCCCAACACCCGCATTCAACACTACACTACTCCAGGCCGGCTGGAAGGGCAAGATGCATTATGTTCCGGCTGAGCCCTGTCCCTCGCTGGAGTGGGGGGAACCAAAGGTAGGGGGAACCAGTAGTGGGTGTGGGTGGAGGAAGTAGAGTAGGGGAGCACCATAATAGGAGGTATATAAAGGGAGGCCATCTTAGGGTGGCAGAGAGGTCAGTAAGAGGAGTTAGTGAAGACAGTCGGTTGGGTAGCAGAGTCTCTTCAGGAGCTCTGCTCCACAAGTGGGGCCTAGTGATAGAGGTCCAGGAGGGGAGCAGAGGAGAAAGGCTCCGTTCTACTGAAGGGATCCCAGGGGGTACAGTGAGTTCAGGACGGCATCCGTACGTCCCGAATCTGCCGGACGTCAGAGGGATCAGGCCGCAAGAAGGGACCGGTTCCTGGACCAGCCGTGTTACTCCAGGTCTCGGCTGGAAAAACCAGAGGCTTCTGCACTTCTATGGTGCAGTCGCCACAGTCTTATCCTAGTCACCGTGAGGGTCAAGTAGGTCCGGGAACTCCAGGTTGCCCAGGGGGACTTCAGAGCACACGAACGGGACTGTGTGTGGGAAGCGCAGGGCAGGAGGGAGAAGACCCAGCGCGGGAAGTCGGTCTAGTTAGGAACATAAAGAAAGCGGGGTTCCGTCAATCGCTCCTGACACATCTGAGGAAGAGCTGAACCCCTGGTCTGGTAGACGCAGTGCGACGCGAAGGCGGACACCCTTACAGTGTACCTGAGAACCTTGTACAAGAACTGTGAGTAAAGCTCGGATGACTGCACTGCACTGCCTCCGTCAATTATTTCAGCTGCGCCATCTCTCTCCCCGCACTACAAGCCCCAGCATCACAACCCACTATCAAACTCCACACTGCCCCGGGGGCCCGCTCCGCCTGTGGGGAGCAGAAACATCCCAGCTGCCATCCCATCACCCCCCGGAGGTCTGCAGCAGCGCTCGTGATCCTTACCAGGTACCACAGGTGGTGTCACGAACTATTTACTTTATTTTTATTTCTATCCCAGTTCCAATCCCCTTTTTCAAGAGTGACCCCAGGGTACGGGCCCGGGAGCCGACCACCGCGAAATCCCCAAACCAGGCAAAGGCCCAGGTACCGAGTCGTCCCCATCCCCTGGGCGCGTCAGTTACATGGTGGAAATTTAGATTAATGGCCTCCAATGGGAGACATTTGTACAGAGCTCCTCTTTTTTCTCTTCTGGCTCAGAAAAGGTGTTCACAAGTGGAGGACGTCCATACACCCTAATAGCACATATAAACCGGGCTTGATATAATCAGACTTTCCCTTTAAATAACATGTCAAAATTGCGAATCAATTTTTGCATTGCTTCAATGGATCCAAACTAAAAATAAATAAAATAAATTAAAAAAACAACAACTATGCATTGGGCTTAATTAAAAATGTCCTCCTATTTTGTGTATGCAGCTCCTCTATAGACCTAGATGTCACCAACGTTACAGACTACAAACCCTGAAGTCATGTGTAAATCAACTTTCTTCCCCTTTTCTTTATTTATACTCAGTTGTTTATGTATCACCAACATATTCCACAGTGATGTACAAATATTATCATCACTATTTGCTATCTCACAGACATTAGTCAAAAAAGCAGATCAAAGGGTACTCATGAAGGTCGAACTCAACTATACACAGGATTAGGCCACATTCACACATCCATGTGTTGCTGTCTTAGTAAGGACCACGATGGATGAACTGAACACGGGTCTCCTGACCTGAAATCGACAGCCACATTGGCATATATGAGCCTCTCAAGTTCAGGTCAGTAGACCTGTGACCAGTCTGAGCATTGCGGTCTGTATCAAGGAAGCACATTGTTTTGCAGACACATAATGATTGAATATTTTTATTTATTTATTTATTATGCTTTACTTATTTAGTGCAATAGTATTCTACACATTCTTTACATTGGGGCTCACAATCTACATCCCCTATCAGTATGTCTTTGGAGTGTGGGAGGAAACCAGAGAACCTGGAGGAAACCCACACAAACACGGGGAGAACATACAAACTCCTTGCAGATGTTGTCCTTGGTGGGATTTGAACCCAGGACCCCAACGCTGCAAAGCAACAGTGCTAATCACTGAGCCACTGTGCTATTTTGTAAATAAGATGGATAAATCAAAATGAAAAATGAGGGGGAAAAAAAGTAAAACATTGGACCATATGTATAAATATATATTATGTTTAAGGTCAACTTAATGGTCTAATGAGCTAAGTCTGAAACTTTGCCTTCACTTCCCACATACCCGTCTCCCCTTCTGCTCTCTGTCAGCCGTCAGCACAGCTCCTTTTGTTTCTTCTCCTAGAGACCTAAACAATACAATAGACCTGTCATTCTGACATTAATCCTCTGCCTACTAGCTATAATGAGGCAATAACATTCAATTTCCCTGAAAGTTGCAGAGGCTGTTTATCCGTGACAAGTCAGCAGTACTGAAAACGGCAATATTATCTATTTGTACATGAATAAACATGTCAAAATAAAAGAATAACCTATCAAAATTGGAGAAAAAAAATCCACAAAAGAAAATATTTAAGAACAAGATATCAGGTTCTCACACATATAAATCTGGTCACTGTGGTGATAAAATGAATCCTGATCAGCCCATGTATGACCGCATTTGTATTCCTCAGGATCTTACTCTTATTAGGGTTCATTCCAAGTTTTTAAAGGGAATCGACAGCAGGTTTTTGTTATGTAATCTGAGAGTATCATAATGTAGAGGAAGAAAGCCTCCTAGTCCAACCTCACCCCCAGCATTGATTAGCAGCTCTGTCACTATACTATGTATACAATATGAAAATTGCCTCTTCAGAGAGGAAGAGGAGTTGAACTCTAGTGCCACCTACAACAATCCGAAAAGTCAATATCGACCCTTTAACAAGTCTTGTCACATGACTTAGGATAGAAACCAAACCAAATACTCAATTTGCAGGCACTGTGGTTCAGGTTACTGCCCCTCAGCACTGCAAAGTATTAGATCTGGTTTCTCTGGGTAAGAGGCGTCTGTTCGGGATCCAAGGGATAGCGTTTCTTCTTGCGGAGAGTGACATGTCAAGCTTGACATGCCGAGGTGGGGAGACTTTTAAGCCTTGCAATGCTCCTCTGGGAACTTAAATATGCAAATTGTCTCTTCAGAGAAGAAGAGGACCAGAACTCTAGTGCCACCACATCATTGCTCATAATGCTCAGTGCTCATAATTGCTCAATGCTAGTTGCTCACCATTGGTCAAAATGAAGCACAAGGTGAAGCAGTTGTGCAAGTCCCTTTCGGATCACTTGCTACCTCCCACCTCCATGTCATTACATACATGTATACATATATAAACCTTCTAGGCATCGGTAATCATTGCAGGCAGTCCTTTTGCTGCGGATGACAAGTTATTCTCTTTATCTAATCTTCCCCGATTATGTCTCGAGTACCTGTCCGAGGTTCATGCACTTCTCTTGCTAGCAGCAGAAATCTTAGAACAGTAGCAGATTGGAAAACACATCGTAAGCCACTTTTACATAAGACAGTGATTAGATCACTCTATGGGATATGAAGAAACTGGTGGTTGGCGTCTAAAGTACACAAAGCTAAAACTAATCATAAGGTCAATATGAGAAGACAGTTGGATGACAGATACCCAGAATTTACAGGCTAAATGACGGCAGTAAAACGACTTGATTACTCCGCTATCAAAGTAAGTGCAAATAAATGCGACATGTATTTGGCATATCATGGATTGTGCAGATACAGCTGTGCATATTATTGCCACTGCACCGACTGTGCCAATACTTCTCTATCTGGACGTGTATTATATATGCAGAGCTTTGAAAAAGTATTCATACTCTGTGACCTTTTCCACAATTTTTTCACCTTATACACACTAACTTAAATGTATTTTATTGTGAATTTATGTGACATACCAACAAAAAAGTAGCAAGTATTTGTGAAGTGTAAAGAAAATGATACATGGTTTTCTAATTATTTAAAAAATATGAATCGGAAAATTGTGACGTACATTTGTATTCACTCCCCTGTAGTCTGATACACTTAAATAAAATCCCGAGTGACCAATGGCCTCCAGAAGTCACATAATTAGTAAGTAGAGTCCACCTGTGTGTGATTTATTCTCAATATAACTACAGCTGTTCTGTGAAGGCCTCAGAGGTTTGTGTGAGGACATTAACATCAAACAGCATAATGAAAACCAAGGAACACACCGGACAGATCAGGGATAAAGTTGTGGAGAAGAATAAAGCAGGGTTAGGTTATAAAAAAAATAGCCCAAGCTGTGAACATCTCACAGAGCACTGTTCAATCCATCATCCAAAAATGGAAGGAGTATGGCACAACTGCCAACCTAACAATACATGGCTGTCCACCTAAACTGGTGTCCAAAGCAAGATGACCACTAATTAGAGAAGCAGCCAAAAGGCCCATGGTCACTCTGGAGGAGCTGCAGAAATCTACAACAGCAGGTGGGAGAATCTGTCCACAGGACAACTATTAGTAGTATACTCCACAAATCTGGCCTTTATAGAAGTGTGGCAAGAAAAAAGCCATTTTTGAAAGTAAGTCATAAGAAGTCCAGTTTGCAAAAAGCCATGTAGGGGACACAGGTAGCATGTGGAAGAAGGTGCTTGGGTCATATAAGACCAAAGTAGAACTTTTTGGGTTAAATGAATAACGCTATGTGTGGAGAAAAACTAACACTGCACATCACCCTGAAAACACCATCCCCACTATCATGGTGGCAGCATCATACTGTTGGGATGCTTTTCTTCAGCAGGGACAGGGAAGCTGATCAAAGCTGATGGGGAGATGGATGGAGCCAATTACAGGGCAATCCTGGGGGAAAACCTGTTAGAGGCTGCAAAAGACTTGAGACTCCGGCGTAGGTTCACCTTCCAGCAGAACAACAATGCTAAACATACTGCCAAAGCTACAATGGATTATTTAAATCAAAGCATATTCATTAGTATGAATGTTGAAGTCACAGTCCAGACCTAAATCCCACTGAGAATCTGTGAAAAGACTTGAAAATTGCTGTTCACAGATGCTCTCCATCCAATCTCACTGACCTAGTTTTCAAAGAAGAATGGACAAAACGTTCAGCCTCTATATGTGCAAAGCTGGTAGATACATTCCCCAAAAGACTTGCAGTGGTTTTGCAGCGAAAGGTGGTCCCACAAAGTATTGACGCAAGGGGGCTGAATACAAATGCATGTATTGTGCAAGCAGGTGGCGCACGTGGTTCATGGACCCACTGTGCCATGGAGCCAAGCTTACCTAAGAGGGACGTAGATAAGAGGCTACCTGGTGTTCTCTGGAGCTCCTGATGTGTCAGGCTTGAGCTGCAGGTAGCCACTATGTACCACTCCTAGGCAGTCCCCGATATTGCAGCTGCTGACCCGAGGGGACATGGTACTCAGGCACAGAAAGGACTCAGGCTCTGTTTACACTACTAGGTCCAGGATCCTCAGTAGAATGGTTACTGACACGGACAGGGACTCGGGCTCTGTTCAGACTAATAGGTTCAGGATCCGCAGGTAGAACGGTTATTGACACAGAGTCTCAGACAAAGCTGATTTGGAGACTGATAGGACAGTCCGTTTACACTGAATACTCGGATAGGCAAAAGTTCAGACACATGGGTCTCGGATACTTATTCAGATACTGGCCTCACACGGACCGGGGGACGAGGTTGAGGCGCTGGCCAAACAGGGACCAGGCGTACAGATTCAGGACTGGCCTTGCAAGGACACGGGACTTCGGGTTTAGGACTGGCCACACAACGACTAGATACTATGGGTTCAGGACTGGCCACGCAAGGACTAGGGGACCTAAAAACTCACTAGTTGCACCACTAACACACTAATGAAACTTGTTGCTTCAGCACCACCCTATTGGGGAGGGTGCCTTTTAAACAAGATGTCTCCCAGCTATTGGCTGGGGGCATCTTAGTAGATGTGCGTGCCGCCCTTTTAAGAACATGGGAGCATGCGCCAAAGGGCAGGAATCAAGCTGAGGAACACGCTGAGCGACAGGGAGGTGACAATGCGGCCGCAGCAGTGAGTCTGTTGGCCTCATTGAATGGAAGGTGAAGGGGAGTCATGCGGCAACACCGGCAGCAGCATTACAGTACCTTCCCCTTACGCCCCCTCTTCTTCAAGCCCATGAGGACTCTCTGTTGGAGGCCGACTCTTCCTCACAAACTGCTCTTCAGGACCACAACTTCTCCTGTCCACTTGAAGAAAAGTGACATCTCTCACCATTCTTTTCATCAAGCCATTGTAAGGCTATGTGCCCACGATGCAGAAATGCTGTGGATTTTTCCTGAGCGTTTCTGCATCTCCCCTGACAGAAAAAAAGCATGCAGATTATACATGCATTTTTCCTGCCAGGGACATGCGGATGTGACGCGTTCTTCACATGCATTTCCGCATGCGGGTTGACAAGTGCTTTCCAAGCGATTTTAGCATCACTTGGAAAGTGCTTGTCAACTTGGTCACACTATATAAATCCATGCAAACAGCATGGATTTATATAGTGTGACCGAAAGAATGTTAAAAAAAAATATATAAAAAAATCTATACTTACCTTCCGATGGCCTCGGCAGTCTTGCTTCGCTCGGTCCTGGCTGGTGGCAAATCGCGGTACACTGAAGGACCTGCTGACGTCAGCGTCGCGTGACCCGTCACATGACTATGACATCAGCGCAGGTCCTTCAGTCCATTGCGATCTGCCGGCAAGCAGAGACAAGGAGACCAGGGGCCATCAGAAGGTAAATATAACATTTATTTTTTATTTTATTCTTTTTTTTACAGGTTCTATGGTACCTGGGTCCGGAGGAGAGTCTCCTCTCCTCTAGACCTGGGTACCATCCGCACATTGGAACGCATGGAATGAGCATCTACATATACAGTGATGCGTAATCCATGCGTTCTAATGCAAGTCAATGGCGGCAAAAACGCAGCACTTCCGCAAAATAATTGCTAGTGCTGCGTTTTTTTCCGCAATGATAATCCACAGCGGAAATTTCCACAGCATGTGCACAGCACATGCGGATTATCATTGGGGAACATGGCAGGCCTTCTATCATGCTTCTTTTAAGAGTTTCTGCAGCGTTTTTGCCGCTGCGGAAACGCTTAAAAAACGCATCGTGGGCACACAGCCTAACACGGGTACTTTAGATGCAGTGACACAGAAACACAGAGCAGCCAATACAGGGTTAATAAACAGGGGAAGTTAATAATAACAGGGTAAATCTCCACGCAGGGAGTATCAGCGGAAAATATGGGGAAAAACAAGGGAAATAGCAGGTAGAAGTCTATAACTGACAGTTCACAGTTTAACTACACTGTGTGCAGAATTATTAGGCAAGTTGTATTTTAGAGGATTATTTTTATTATTGATCAACAACTATGTTCTCAATCAACCCAAAAGACTCATAAATATCCAAGCTTAATATTTTTGGAAGTTGGAGTGGTTTTTTTTTAGATTTGGCTATCTTAGGAGGATATCTGTTTGTGCAGGTAACTATTACTATGCAGAATTATTAGGCAACTTAATAAAAAACAAATATAATCCCATCTCACTTGTTTATTTTCACCAGGTAAACAAATATCAGTGCACAAAATTTAGAAATAAACATTTCTGACATGCAAAAACAAAAACCAAAAAAATTAGTGATCAGTATAGCCACTTTTCTTTATGATGACACTCAACATCCTTCCATCCATAGATTCTGTCAGTTGCTTGATCTGTTTTCGATCAACATTGCGTGCAGCAGCCACCAAAGCCTCCTAGACACTGTTCCGAGAGGTGTACTGTTTTCCCTCCCTGTAGATCTCACATTTTATGATGGACCACAGGTTCTCTATGGGGTTCAGATCAGGTGAACAAGGGGGCCATGTCATTATTTTTTCTTCTTTTAGACCTTTACTGGCCAGCCACGCTGTGGAGTAGCTGGATGCATGTGATGGAGCATTGTCCTGCATGAAAATCATGTTTTTCTTGAACGATACCGACTTCTTTCTGTACCACTGCTTGAAGAAGTTGTCTTCCAGAAACTGGCAGTAGGTCTGGGAGTTGAGCTTCACTCCATCCTCAACCCGAAAAGGTCCCACAAGTTCATCTTTGATGATACCAGCCAATACCAATACCCCACCTCCACCTTGCTGGCGTCTGAGTAGGAGTGGAGCTCTCTGCCCTTTACTGATCCAGCCTCTGGCCCATCCATCTGGCCCATCAAGAGTCACTCTCATTTGATCAGTCCATAAAACCTTTGAAAAATCAGTCTTAAGATATTTCTTGGCCCATTCTTGAAGTTTTATCTTATGTTTCTTGTTCAAAGGTGGTCGTTTTTCAGCCTTCCTTACCTTGGCCATGTCCCTGAGTATCGCACACCTTGTGCTTTTTGATACTCCAGTAACGTTGCAGCTCTGATATATGGCAAAACTGGTGGCGAATGGCATCTTGGCAGCTTCACGCTTGATTTTCCTTAATTCATCGGCAGTTATTTTGCGCCTTTTTTGGCCAACACGCTTCTTGCGACCCTGTTGGCTATTTGCCATGAAAAGCTTGATTGTTCGGTGATCATGCTTCAATAGTTTGGAATCCCTCTGCAAGACATCTCACAATTTTGGACTTTTCAGAGCCCGTCAAATCTCTCTTCTGACCCATTTTGCCAAAGGAAAGGAAGTTGCCTAATAATTAAGAACACCTTATATAGGGTGTTGATGTCATTAGACAACACCCCTCCTCATTACAGAGATGCACATCACCAGATTTACTTAATTGGTAGTTGGCTCTCAAGCCTATGCAGCTTGGAGTAGGACAACATGTATAAAAAGTATTGAAGTGATCAAAATACGCATTTGCCTAATAATTCTGCACGCGGTGTAGATGTAGCAGAGTCGAACCGGTTGTAAACGACAGTTTTTACACTTAGCTGACTCTTTTCCTCCACAAGGCAGTTGCCAGCTGATGCTGGTGCTGATTTCTTCAGGCGTCCCCGCCCAAACAATGCTCCGTCTTCTGGCGGCAGCGAGCAGTCTCCGGTTTTACCCGCTGAGCCCCTAGTCCATAACACGGCATCTCACGTGCCCAGCTCCACCGACCCTGCGTCTCTTCTCTAGTCGGCTTGACTCCTCCGGTCCACTGCACTCGGCTCTTGCTCCCAGTCCTGGAGCCAGGAGCCTGGACCCTCTCACGCTGCTCTGCTGAGCAGAACCCAGCTCCGATTTCCCGCGCAAACATTCTCGTCTCTTCCTTTCTCTACCCACGTCACCAGTCTCTCGGTCACCTGACCTCCCAGCTCTCACTCTGGACACGCCCCCAGCTTCCCAGTCACCTGACTCCTGTGCTCGCAGTCTGTCTTCCCCCAGCAACCAGAGGCATGGCCCCGGCAGTTCTGGATGCCTTGCTCTGACAGTACTTACACCCCGGTCTTCCCCCTAACACTCCCGCTCTCCTTTAACTCGCCATTCCACGGGCGAGAGTTCCTTCATCAAACGTTCACATTCTTGGACTTCCTGGACAATACGGTACCATATGAATTGATATTGTTCGTAACGGTGAGGAGGCACTCCTGCTGTTGTCCGTTCTGACTGGCGTAACTCAGTCTGTCCGATGGGGGGTGCAGGGTCACTTGGATTTCCAATCTCCGCCTGCCTGGTGGCTTCAACCAATGTTGTTCCCTCGCTGCCTGCACTGGGGACTGCAGGTAATCGAGTGCTGGGGCTCGGAGGTAGAATCAACAACTCTTGTTCGTCCACATCGTGGCTTGGGGCAACTGTGACAGGACCCTCTCTAGAAGCAGGTGATTCTTCTCCATCCTCGTCATCTTTAGACAGACAAGTTTGCAGCATACTACGATGAACCACTCTGGTAGGGGCTCCTTCAGCCCCCTCGGGTTGAACTTCATGTACAGGTCCTTCAGCGGCAATCCTGCGCATCACTCGGTGCGGGGTCCGTTCCCACCGCCTACTCAATTTGCCCCGGGGCTGCCTGTCCCAAACCAACACCCGCTCCCCGGGCCTCAAAGCTGTCCCTCGAAGAGGCAATGTCTCATGATGTTTGAGCTCTTGAAACTTTTGTTGTACCAACCGTCGGAGGGTCTGCAGTCGATGCCGATGTTCCCGGACCCAGGAAGATACCCCCGTCCGTGGGTAGTCCTCCTCGGGGTCCAGCTCTAACTCGGTATTCTCTCGCCCCTTTCGTCCGAACAGCAAGGTATAAGGAGTGAACCCCGTCGTACTATTCACTTGGTTGTTGTAGACCCACACCAGCTCGGCCACAAACTCAGGCCACCATACCTTCTGATCTTCCTCCAACGTGCGGAGCATTTGGATCAGTGTCCGATTAAAGCGTTCACAGACCCCATTTCCTTGAGGGTGGTAAGGAGTAGCCCGTGACTTCTCAATCTTGTACAACCGATGCAGCTCTTCCATCACCCGGCCTTGGAAGCAGGTGCCTTGATCGGAATGAATCCTCTTTGGGCAGCCGTACACCCGAATGAAGTCTCGGCAGATGGCCTGCGCAGCGGACTCGGCGGTCTGGTCTCTGGTCGGGGTCACTACCGCAAACTTTGTGAAGTGGTCTGTCATTACCAGGCAATGTTCATACCCGAGATGCGCCGGTCCAACAGTCAAATAGTCGATCATCAGCACCTCCAAGGGGGCAGAAGTCACAATAGTTTGTATGGGGACCCACTGCTCCGGGGGCTTAACCAGCTCACAGCTCCGACATCTTCGACAAGTGTCTTCTATTGTTGCTCGCAGTCAGGAATGATACACCATCCTCTGCAACCACTGAAACGTCTTCTCTGGTCCGAAGTGAGCCCCTCGTTCATGATCCTCCTTAGTCACTACTCCAACCAACTTCTCTCGGATCACCACTTGCCAGGTGGTCTCGAACTCTTGCAGTAGCTGCACCCATCGGTACAGCAGCCCGTCTTGCAAAAACAGTCTCTCTCACTGTCCCAGCATCTTCAGTGCTCCCGGGGACAGGGTACTCCTCTCTTTTCAACTGGGGACTTGCCGCAAAGCCACCCATTGACGTAATTGAGCAACTTCTCTGTCAGTCTGTTGAAGTCGGATCCTTTCATCTCTTGGCCGCCCTAGCACTTGTTTTCTGACGTCTCTCCAATCTGTCCCTGCGCCGCGGCCAGCGGTCCCACGAAACTTTGGAAGCTAGGGGTCTCATCCGCCTCCAAATCTTCATCGCGGTCATGATCAGGCCGTTCATATGTCACTCTGGAGAGGGCGTCGGCGTGAGTATTCTCTGCCTTAGGCCATTAGGCGATCTTATACCAGTACCTGGCCATGCGGGCCACCCACCGCTGCTCTAGGGCCCCCAATTTCGCATTCTCCAGGTGGGCCAGCGGGTTGTTATCTGTTCTCACCAGTACTTTGGACCCGGACAAATACTCTGCAAACTTCTCGGTCATTGCCCAAACCAGAGCCAGCAACTCTAATTTGAAAGAGCTATAATTATCTGGGTTCCTCTCGGAGTCGTGAAGGGAGCGGCTGGCGTACGCAATCACACGCTCTTTCCCCTCCTTTACTTGGGATAACACGGCTCCCAGACCATGTAGGCTCCCATCAGTGTGGAGTATGAAGGGTTGGGAGAAATCCGCATAGGCAAGTATTGGGGCCTCGGTCAGGGCCATTTTTAGGGCACGGAAGGCCTCTTCCTGGCTGCTTCCCCACCGAATCGCCTGATTCTTGGAACCCGCCGGCACTCCCTTAAGTAGCTCCAGCAATGGGTTGGCTATGCGGGTGAAGTTCTTCACGAATCTTTGGTAGTACCCGGCAAGTCCCAGGAAGGCCCAAACGTCCTTCACTGTCTTCAGGGTAGGCCACTCCTGTACGGCGGCCAACTTTTCCTGGGTGGGCCTGACTCCTTCACCGGACACAGTATGACCGAGATATTCGATCTGTTTGCGGAACAGGTGGCACTTCTGGGGCTTCACCTTTAGGCCATGACTCTGTAGGAGACTCAGTACTTGCTCCAGTCGCTGGAGGTGCTCCTCGAAGGTGGCGGCATAGACAATTATGTCGTCAAGGTAAATCAGTGTCGCCTCGAAGTTTAAATCGCCCAGGCACCTCTCCATCAGACGCTGGAACGTTCCGGGGGCGTTAGTCAGGCCGAAGGGCATCCGATTGAACTCGAACAGTCCCATGGGTAATATGAACGCCGTCTTCGCACGGTCATGTTCGGCAACGGGCACCTGCCAGTACCCACTGGCCAGATCCAAGGAGGAGAAGTATCTTGCCTTCCCTAAGGCCGACAGGGACTCTTCGATTCAGGCTAGTGGGTAAGAGTCCCGTACTGTACAGGTATTTAGTCATCTATAGTCCACACAGAACAGCAGGGTCCCATCTTTCTTCTGAACCAGGACATTCGGGGCTGCCCACGGACTCTGACTCTCCCGTATCACACCATTCTGTAACATATGGGCTAGCATCTCCTTAACCTCTTTATACATCTGGGGAGGTATGTGCCGGTATCTCTCCCACACTGGGGCAGCGCTCCCCGTGGGAATCTCGTGGGTAATGGCTTTGGTGCAACCAAAATCATCCTCATGGCGAGCAAAGACTTCCTGGTACCACTCCAGCACCTCTTCAACCTGCTGCACCTGTCGAGGTGTAAGTTCCGTCAATTCAGCCCGGATTCGTTCTAGGATTCTTCATCCCCCCTTCGCACTAGCCCGGTGGGATTCCGGCGGCACGGTGACCGCCAGAGTCCAGGGGTCTCCTCGTACAGTGGACAGCTGTACCACATCAGGTCGCACCAACTTCTCTGGCATTCCCAGAATCTGGGCTATTTCCGCCCTGGGAGGGAGTGTGAGATCATCTTCGCCCAGATTAACACACCGCACTATAACATTGCCACCCCGAACGGTGGCCAGTGTCCGAGCCACCAAGAGTCCAGGGAGTACTTTGTCCATCGATGTTGGTTCTATCTGAACTTTGACCCCCTCAAGAGGTGTGCAGGCCCATGCGGATAACGTTAGTACAGTTTGTCCGGGCGGTAAGGTGATCACCGTAGCTGCTGGCACTATTATTTTCTCCAGGATCTTCCCTTCACTTGACGTCTGCTGAGCCTAGGCAGCTCGGATTAGTTGTTAAAAGACCCTCCTTTGGGGGGTTCGCGGGTCCCACTGGTCTATAGGAATCTCCTTCGGCTCACTAATCAGGATTTGCCTGATCTCTTTCAGCACATTCATTCCGAGGGTCACCGGGGGTCCACTTCCGGTATCCCCTGCGACCAGGATGACTCCTTTTTTTCCCACATCTTTTCCACACACTCGGATTTTCATCCACACCACCCCTGCGACCAGGATGGGTAATTGATTAGCTGCCATGAGTCTAATTACTGATCCCCATTCAGGCCGCACTATCTCTGGAAATCGCTGTTGGAAGTAGGCTTCTGTCATCATAGTCACCTGGGATCCCGTGTCAATCAGGCAGTGAACAGCCCGACCGCTTATTTCAGCCCAGACAGTCGGGCTGATGGAAACCAGGTACTTGGGACTTCCTCTTTTTCTTTCCCCTTCCTCAGACTCCGGGCTGTGTCCCCCAAACACGGAGCCCGCTAGTTTAACGGCTGCCGCGACAGGGGCTACCCTCGGCTAGCACAGCCCCTGGTGTAATGTCCTGCGCCTCCACACTTCCAGCAGCTCGTGTCTCTGTCTGTGTAGGGCTGCCTCCCTTCTCTATGGAACTCTCCTGCAGGGGGGGTCCTGAATTCAATTCTTTCCATAACTGGAGCAATCGATCTGGGTATCTCTGGTGTCGGGGCAGGGGTCTTCTTGAGACTGGACCATTCATCCCGCATCTCCTGTATCTCCTTTCGCATCTCTCAAGCCCATTCCAGTTCAGCTGCAGGCGGGGTGGGTACCTCGTTACTCCGGATCATCCCTGCCAGGGCCGTCACCCCCATCTCCTGCTCTCTCGCACGTGCCTCCGCCCCCACTTCTAGAAAAGTCATACGTGGGTTGGCGCGAAGACGCTCCCGCAAGGCCTGCTTCAGCTGCATATCCCTGAGGCCTGCCACAAATTGGTCCCTTAAGATCACATCAGGGGGGCTCATTCCCAAATTTCCCATGTTGTTTTTTCTAGTAATATAGGCATGCACCCTCTGTAAGGCATTAACATACTGCGTCACAGTCTCCCCCTCCTGCTGCACTTGGTGAAACAGCTGTATCCTCAGCTCTCCTACATTGGTGGGATCCCCATGCATCTCCTCCAGTATCCGCACCACTTTTTCGACAGTATCCCGGTCATGGGGAGGGCGGTACATCACGGAACTAGATGTAGCAGAGTCGAACCGTTTGTTTTTTTTTATAATATAAAATATAGGGTGGTAGATGACAATATATCCTATGAAGTATTATGATTATAGGATTCACAGGTTTTTATACAGCGAATCCTTTTTATAAGAACCCTATATGCTTCATTAGGCAATAATTTATAACAATCCTTTTTACTCTATTGAGCATATATGAACTCAAGGGGTTAATATAGAGGTATTACTCTGTATCTGGCCCCGCCCCTTTTAAGTAATTGTATACCTAGTCAAATGTATATAAGGATCAATTGTTTGCTGCTTGTCACACCTGATGAAGGTGGCTGTGTCCACCAAAACGCGTTGTGTGTATTAATAAATCAGTCCTTTTAATATTTTTGCCCTGTTATTGGCGCTCTGGTACCGCTATTCATATTCACTGATTGAACCGTTTGTAAACGACAGTTTTTACACTTAGCTGACTCTTTTCCTCCACAAGGCAGTTGCCAGCTGATGCCGGTGCTGATTTCTTCAGGCGTTCCCGCCCAAACAATGCTCTGTCTTCTGGCGGCAGCGGGCAATCTCCGGTTTTACCCACTGAGCCCCTAGTCCATAACACGGCACCTCACGTGCCCGGCTCCACCGACCCTGCTTCTCTTCTCTAGTCGGCTTGACTCCTCCGGTCCACTGCACTCGGCTCTTGCTCCCAGTCCTGGAGCCAGGACCCTGGACCCTCTCACGCTGCTCTGCTGAGCAGGACCCAGCTCCGCTTTCCCGCGCAAACGTCCTCGTCTCTTCCTTTCTCTACCCACGTCACCAGTCTTTTGGTCACCTGACCTCCCAGCTCTCACTCTGGACATGCCCCCAGCTTCCCAGTCATCTGACTCCTGTGCTCGCAGTCTGTCTTCCCCCTGCAACCAGAGGCATGGCCCCGGCAGTTCCGGATCCCTTGCTCTGACAGTACTTACACCCCGGTCTTCCCCCTTACACCATCCTCAGTATAGGACAAAGCAGGCGTAGTAACAAGAACTTGGCATTGGGAAGTCTCTTTCAGTTCGTTGAGATCAGCTACCACCCCGGAGGACTCAAGGAGCAACTGGAGTTCTTCTGCCTGGTTGGTGGAAGAATCAAGATGAAAGTTTAATTACTTGTAAAATTAATATCTTCTTTGTATTACAATACAGGGGAATTTGTTTGTGATCAATTTTTCACTACCTTGACCATCAGGGAATAAAAATGGAAAGCAAAAGATGCTATTTTGCTTGTTACTCAAGGCCCCATTTTTTGTAGAAGAAGCCAGACACCAAGACCATATCGGAACTCCATTAATGAATAGAAAATCCTATCAATAATAATAATAACTGCTCATCGTTATTGGCACCCACGAAGTTTAAGTACATAATGTGGAATATCTCCTGAAAAAAATGAATCAAGTGAACAGTTTTTTGTATAGAGCACTCATGTTAAATACAAAAGAGCGAATGATAAACAATAATTTAAAACAAAAAACAATGGGAGGGAAAATAGAAAAACCTAAAGCTTGTTGTGTCACTGGTATTGACACCCTTTACATTAATTTAGTATGGAAACAGTTACGTAACGGTGTGGTGGAACCTCTGTGCTGAGATGCAAGGAGGGACCAGAGGGGCATAACTAAGTGCCAACCCGGACGGACCCTGGTCACACGGCGGCTTAGTCGACTCCGTGAACCAAGGAGGGACCGGGCAGGTAAACCAGGTGCCAATCTGGGACCGACCTTGTGTGAGAGCAGGCGACTCCCACGGGTCAGGTGGCTGAGGCTGACAGGTACAGGCAAGCCGGCGGGCACGGCAGGTAGACAGGCCTGCAGGCACGGCTGATAGGCCAGCGGGCACGGCTGATAGACAGGCCGGCGGGCACTGCTGATAGACAGGCAGGAGGGCACGGCGGATAGACAGGCAGGCGGGCACTGGAACCTGAGGGCTGAGGAGAGTTTTAGCACACAAACAACAACCTTGCACAGGCACCTCCATTTTGGAGGAAGTGCTTTAAATAGGAGTGGTCCTCTCGCCATTGGCCAGGGACTCTTTAGGACGGCGCACGTGGCCCTTTTAAGAGGGAGGGAGCGCCCTAAGCACAGTGCCCGGGAAGCTGCGCGCGGTGCGCGCAACAGCAGCAAGGGAGCTGGAGGACGCCGGACCGGGACGGCGGCAGTGAGGGGAACAGCATTTCTGCCCGGCAGGAAGCAGAGACGCCAACGCTACAAAAACACATTTTGACTCGCCTGTGGTAAATCACAAGAGATTCACCTGTGATTAATTGTCGGTGCCCATGTGACATTGAATTAGCCAATGAATGATGACTTCAGTGTTTTAAAAAGCCACATGGTAGACCCTGTTCATTTGTCACAATGGTGAAGACAAAGGAGCTCTCTGAGGACATCCTGGACATGGGGGAAAGAGGAAAATTGACAAGAGATGTCTTTGAAGGTTTGTGCGAATGGTGGAAAAAACACCACGTCAAACATTCAAAGACCTGAAGGCCAACCTGGGGTCATGGTTTCAACAAGTGCCATATGCCACACACTACATCAAGCAGAGCTTTATGGGCAAAGGCCAAGGAAGAAACCATTGCTGAAGAAAAGACATAAAAAGGAACAACTGATCTTTGCCAAAGAGTACCTTGATTAACCACAATTCTTCTAAAAATGTTTTGTGGACAGATGAAACAAAAATAGAGCTTTTTGGCAATGCAAAGCAACAGTTTGTTTACAGAGGGTGCAATGAAGCTTAGAAGGAAAAGAACCCCTTACCAACAGTTAAGCATGGTGGAGGATCCATAATCCTGTGGGGTTACTTTGCTGCGTCTGGTACGAGAGGCCTTGACCGTATCACAGGAATCATGAAATCAGAGAATTATCAAGTGATTTTAGAGCGAAATATCCTACCCAGTGTAAGAAAACTTGGTTTAAGTCGAAGATCATGGGTCCTCCAGCAAGACAATGACCCAAAGCACACATCCAAAAGTACACAGAAATGATTGAAAAAGAAAAAATGGACACTGTTTTAAAATGGCCAGTAATGAGTTCTCATTCCATTGAAAATCTTTGGGGTGAGCTGAAATCTGCAATTGGGAAAAAGAACCCTGCAAAGATTCAAGAGTTTCAACAAACTGTACAGGAACAGTGGGAGAAAATTCCAGCAGAGAAGTGCAAGAAGCTTATAGATGGCTACAAGAAACGTTTGGAAGTAGTCAGCAATGCCAAAGGGTGTGCAGCCAAGTATTAATTAGGGGTGCCTTTATTGCTGCACATGCTGTTTATTCTGTTTCTTCTTTGAAACGGCAACATGGAAGTTGAAAAACAATGTTTTATTGTTGTATTACTATGGACCAAAATTAAAAAATTCTGATGATATAACTTTGGTACATTTCCATTTATTTATGAAGATATTGTAGTCTATGAAAAGAATGAAGGGGTGCCAATAATGAAGGCCAGCATTGTAGTTATCTTTATTATCAATTTACTCTATTTAATTATGATCTCTATTTCACAATTTGTATATGGATATGATCTACATGCAAAATGCCAAATGACTCTCCAGATGACTTAAAGGGGTTTTGCCACAAACAAAAGTTAATTTTAATCAATAGATTTTGGAATAATAATAATTTCCACAATTGGATGTGTTTAAATAAAATGTTCCTGTGCTGAGATAATCTTATAGATGTGTCCCTGCTGTGTACTGTGTAATGGCAGTGTCTGACCGTGCAGGAACATGGTCTGATCATACCACATCTCCTAGGCAGGGGAGGAAGCAAAAGAGTATGTATACAAACATTATAGCACGGGAACCTGATTCTTTTTGTGAGCTAAGGGTATGTGCCCACGATCCGGACATAGCCGCTTATTTTTGCTGCGTTCTATGAAATGCAGGTAAATCCGCATGTGTTCACTGAACCATATGGATTTACCATACATTCTAGGGGTCAAATTTCTGTTGCGGAGACTAGCGATTCCACAAGAGGATTTGACATGCTGTGGTCCGGAAATACGCGCCGCATGTCAGTGTCCACGGGTGATCCGCAGCCTGAGATGCACGCATAGTGGACATGGGATTTCTAGAGATCCCATCCACTATGCTGTAACATCTGGCCGCTGCGGGTTCGACACTGCATAATACGCAGCGTCAAACCCGCAGCATTTGCTGATCGTGGGCACATACCCTAAAGCATTTCACTGCCTGTTTTTAAACAACGTTTTACCTCTAGCAAAATAATTATCTGTGATCCCATGCTGTCCTGTCTGTATACTTTCCCCCATCACCTGCCGTGGAGCTATGATATGATCAGACCATGTCCCTGTACGGTCAGCCATTACACAGTAAACAGCAGGGGCACCTTCATAAGATTATCTCAGCACAGGAACATTTTATTTAAACACATCCAATTGTGGAAGTTATTATTATTCCAAAATCTATTGATTTAAATTAACTTTTGTTCGTGGGAAAATCCCTTTAAGGCGGATGTACACATGACATAATTGTCTGCTGGATGAGGCTGATGAGGTGATGACAACACATCTCAATTACTATAGTCATCCATGTAAAATAGAAAACAGCCTGTACTCACCTCAGGTGCCGACTCCGCTCCAGCAATGTCAGCACCATGTCTTGTGTGACGTTATGTCACGAGAGCCCTGCAGCCAATCAGCCATCGCTAATGGGCCACTTTATTCTCGCTTCTTTTGAACGAAACTGACATCCAGAGGAAGTAAGAGCTACTGTTGCTATGAGACGCATGAATATTTTCAATTCCTTGGAGCCTCAGACATTTGGAGTCCCCTCTATGATATGAGCAGACATGTCTGGTTAGGAGGGTATATTCCTCCCTTAAAATATCTCTAATATGTTCCAATATCTGTCTCCTAAGCTGACAACAGGTCTGAATGACCTAGCTCTTTGGGCAAGGAAAACTAGCCATAAACACAACTCTTAGTTCTAGTTGATGAATATGTTTCCATATTTCATGCCCGTGCTTGCACTCCTAAAACTGGTAAACCAATCTATAAAGGCACAGGTCTGGCATTACCCCCACTGGTAAGTACTGGCAATCAGCAGTCTCTGGCCTAGCCATTATCTATTTCCATCTGCTGGTGAATGTGGCTATGAAGTAGGCAATCCATCAAATTGCGGCCCCTAAGGTTAGTTGCTGATGAATTCATGGTGACCCATCTACTATTGTCTCGCTCCATCCTAAAGACCTTCCCGTACATATGAAGTGTTTCCATAACTCTGGACTGGTTATCCAAGTTCCTTAATTTGTTATCAGCGTCCTCAGGGAATTTTGGAATGAAAAGTTTTGAATGATTTTAGCAGATTATCAGGATAGCCACATTTCTTAATCCTCTCTTCTAGTTCTCTGTAAACATAGGCAAAAAAAACCCCAAAACAAATAAAGGAGGGTATATAGGGTGAGTAAGTACTTGTTACCAAGGAGATCCACATGAATTAAGAGTGATCACCTTGAGAGGTTGTGCCAGGTGAGCACAACTCCAGTAATAGGTAAAACACAATGTAGCCTCTGTCTTGCATCCATGGCTGAGCTTGCCAAAGGACAAAGCTAAGTAACAATAATGTGTCCAAGCATTTGTTGGGTAATTCTCAACTAAACTCCAAAACAGACCTGGTGCAAGGTGATTAAAAACTTATTTATTAAAATGTCAGTACACAATGTATTTCAGGGCTCGAGACCCTTTTTTTCATCTCTACTTAAAAAGAAGCCTTTGAGCCCAGAAATGTGTTGTTTACTGAGATTTTAATAAAGAAGTTTTTAATCATGTTGCGCCAGGTTTTTTATGGAATTTAATTGGGAAGTACCCAATAAATATTTGGATACTTCTAGTTCTCTAGCTTTCATCTCAAATTTTCCCAACGAGGATCTGTTCTGTCTGATCATCAGGAACTGGCTTTTAGGGATAAGGGTGCTGCAGTTAGGCACCCGTTCAGTGACTCTGTCGGGGCTTACATCCGAACCCCCCACAAAACAGGATTCTGGCGTGCACGCCGACGGGACCATACACTATAATGGTGCCTACAGAGCAAACTTGCGCTCTGACATGCATCATTTTAAGGAGTGTATGCCTACTGGAGACGGGCACTCAGACGTAGTAGAATGCATCTGGGTGTCCGCCTCCACCAGGCGTATACGCCCGAAAATGTTGCACGACAGAATTTCCATTAGCCCTGTCGGCACCTGTGAGGGCACAGCTTCTAATCTTAATTAGCCAGGCGTCTAAATTTGTTAAGCCAGGAGAAATATACTATTGTGTTTGTGTTGACTTTTGAATTTATGTGTATTTCTTTGGTGGATCAAGAAGGACAGACCAGTATTTGTATAAACCTGAATGTTGACATTTGAGTTGATATTTACTGCAACTTATTGTATGGAGGACAGCGACTCAGTGTTGGGGAACAATGATGTTTGCTAAAATGCTAATTACATATTGCACTAGGCCAGGTAGTTGTTGATTTACAGAGCAGGGGGATACATACTATGCAAATTGAATAATTGCTGTGACCCTGTGCTGGGGAGTTATATGGCTGTGACCTTGTGTTGGGAGGTTATATGGCTGTGACCCTGTGCTGGGAGGTTATATGGCTGTGACCCTGTGTGGGAGTCTCTATGGCTGTGACCCTGTGTGGGAGTCTCTATGGCTGTGACCCTCTGTGGGAGTCTATATGGCTGTGACTCTCTGTGGGAGTCTCTATGGCTGTGCCCCTGTGCTGGGAGGTTATATGGCTGTGACCCTGTGCTGGGGGGGTATATGGCTGTGACCCTGTGCTGGGGGGTTATATGGCTGTCACCATCTGTGGGAGTCTCTATGGTTGTGACCCTGTGCTGTGGGGTTATATGGCTGTGACCCTGTGCTGGGGTTTATATGGCTGTGACCCTGTGATGGGGGTTATATGGCTGTGACCCTGTGCTGGGGGGTATATGGCTGTGACCCTGTGCTGGGGGGTTATATGGCTGTGACCCTGTGCTAGGCGGGTATATGACTGTGACCCTGTGTGGGAGTCTCTATGGCTGTGACCCTGTGCTGGGGGATATATGGTTGTGACCCTGTGCTGGGGGGTTATATGGCTGTGACCCTGTGCTGGGGGGTATATGACTGTGACCCTGTGCTGGGGGGGTATATGGCTGTGACCCTGTGCTGGGGGGGGTATAGGGTTATGACCCTGTGCTGGGGGGTTATATGGCTGTGACCCTGTGTGGGAGTCTCTATGGCTGTGACCCTGTGGGGGAGTCTCTATGGCCGTGACCCTGTGGGGGAGTCTCTATGGCCGTGACCCTGTGGGGGAGTCTCTATGGCCGTGACCCTGTGGGGGAGTCTCTATGGCCGTGACCCTGTGGGGGAGTCTCTATGGCTGTGACCCTGTGGGGGAGTCTCTATGGCTGTGACCCTGTGGGGGAGTCTCTATGGCTGTGACCCTGTGGGGGAGTCTCTATGGCTGTGACCCTGTGGGGGAGTCTCTATGGCTGTGACCCTACAGCTCCTGGCTCGGGTCTGACTGAGCGGTCAGCAGCAGGCTACTAGAGGTCCACGACAGACTCAGCTTCAGCACCGCGGATAGCGCATGCGTGACGAGCTCACTTTCCCCTGGTGCGATTCCCCAAACCACGCCCCTTAGCAACGACTGAGCGGCCTCGTCCAGCCGGCTGTCAGGGCCGGTGACGTCACGTAGTCATGTGCCCCCCGACCCACGTGGTGAGGTGAAAGCGTTCGTCCCCCTGCTCCTCCCTCTCCCTGGTCAGTGGGAGACTTCCCAGCGGCTGAGGAGGACGGAGCTGCTCATGATAGCGGCGCCCGCTGCTGAGCCATGATACGCCATGAAGGCAGGAAGGGAGCCTCTAGTAGCAAGTCCTCCCTGGACGGACTGGACGAGACGGAGGTCAGGAGCAGATACCCGGCCGGCAAGTCCCTGCTCAGGGGGGAGAGCTCCAGGACCACCACGGAGTCTGAAGTGTTTGATGATGGCACCAACACTTTCTTCTGGTGAGCCGCCTGCAGGGCTGGTGCCCGGGCATCATGGGGGCTGTGCTTGTGCCAGGCTGGGGCAACCTGTGGCTGCTCCTTGTAGTACTACTGCCCCCAGCGTTGACAGTAGAGTGTGGGGGCTCCTGCCTCCAGGGAGTTAGGCCCTGGCTGTGGTCTCTGCACTCTCACACAATGCCCCTCTAATAGTGCTGGAAAGTGGACTTGATTCTGGGGTCTCCAGGGGTGGGGAACTACAACTCCCAGCATGCTGCAGGCTTCACAGCACTGGAGAGCGACAGGTCCCATCACTTCATACAAATCCCAGTGCTGGAATTGATGAGCGATACAGCAGATCAGTGTGACCCCAAAGTGATAGGTATCCGGGCTAGTAATGGGGGCCGTCATCACCCCTGCACAGCCAGGCCAGCCTGTAATAATGGTGGTGGTTGTCCCCCCCCCCCCCCTCCCCCTGCATAGCCAGACCAGCCTGTAATGATGGGGGGGGCCATCGTCACCCCCCCCCCCCCCCCGCATAGCCAGGCTGGCCTGTAATAATGCGGGCCGTCGTCACCCCCCCCCCCCCTGCATAGCCAGGCCGGCCTGTAATAATGGGGGCCGTCATCACCCCCCCTGCATAGCCAGGCCAGCCTGTAATGATAGGGGCTGTCGTCACCCCCTCTCCCCCTACATAGCCAGGCCCAACCTGTAATAATGGGGGCCGTCGTCACCCCCCTGCATAACCAGGCCAGCCTGTAACAATGGGGGCTGTCGTCAACGCCCCCCACACGCATAGCCAGGCCAGCCTGTAATAATGGGATAATGGGGGCCGTTGTCACCCCCCTCTACATAGCCAGGCTAGCCTGTAATAATGGGGGCCTTCGTCACCCCCCCCCCCCGCATAGCCAGGCCATCCTGTAATAATGGGGACCGTCGTCACCCCCCCCCCCGCATAGCTAGGCCAGCCTGTAATAATGGGGGCCGTCATCAGACCTTCATAGCCCGGCCAGCCTGTAATAATGGGGGCCGTCATCAGACCTTCATAGCCCGGCCAGCCTGTAATAATGGGGGCCGTCATCAGACCTTCATAGCCAGGCCAGCCTGTAATAATGGGGGCCGTCATCAGCCCTTCATAGCCAGGCAAGCCTGTAATAATGCGGGCTGCGCCTGTGTCCAAGGCTTCACCTGCTAGTGATGAATGGCGTCTTTATGAAGAGTCAATAGTGATGTCTCCATTGTTACTGGTAATCTTCAGGGACATTCCCAACTTGTGCTGGATGGTCCCTGGGGGGCTGACAAGCTCCTGCTTTATTATATCAGTTGAGGATGGATGTGGTGACATTCTGTAGACCACCTCAAGGGCAGACATACTATTGGTGCAGGGGCCCAAGACCTCCAAAGCAGGTGGAATTGTGCATTATGATGAGCTATTGGACTGCACAGGGGTCCTTATCTGTTTGTCTACCAGTAGACCACCTAATCCTTGGAGTATCAAAACTTCTCTGTCTGAGTCCATGTAGTAATCTGGTCAGTTACTACCAATAATTATCTTCTAATCTGTATTGTGAAGAAATGACCTTGTGTATGATCCCATGTAGCGTGCATGCGTCCTAGAAGTCTACACGGGGCCATACACACGAGCAAAGCTGCTGCACCCACTAATTGAACCAAAACTGGCCGACTGCCCTGTGTGTATGGGGGCTCCTGAGTCTCCCCTGATAAATGATGGCCGCCGGTGTAAGAAGGATGGGACTTGATGACATTCGTTGTTCGAAAGTCACCGGAGTCTGGCGGCAGCTCATTCTCAGATGGATTGCACGGTTGGCCATGCTGAGGCTGTGCGTGGCCATCGGCTGACATTGGTGGCTCTTGTGGTACAGATCTCACTGCTGTGGTTTGTTTTTATTGGAAACTACAACCCAAATGTGAACTATGGCTGACAGGCTGGTGACACCTTTTGGGGTGGAGGAGATCACATTGGCGATACTCATTTTATTTAGCAATCTCTCGATGTCTATGTATGAAGCCATTCCGCTCCTGAGATGGCCGGTTGATTGTTTCTAGGTGCTGTTTCTTGGCCGGGTTAGTGATCTCTCTAGATGTCTATGTATGAAGCCATTCCGCTCCTGAGATGGCCAGTTGATTGTTTCTAGGTGCTGTTTCTTGGCCGGGTTAGTGATCTCTCTAGATGTCTATGTATGAAGCCTTTCCACCCCTGGGATGACCGGTTGATTGTTTCTTGGCCAGGCAGTCGCTCTGTATTACTTGGCTTTACACTTGTTCCCGCGTCCTCCAGTAGCTCTCACTTGTCCCTGTAGTTCTCCTCCTGGCACCTGCTCTACTTTACTGACTTGTAATGGGATGTAACTCGCTGATAACGCAGCAAAGCAAACAAAAAGCCGATAAAATCATGACCTTGAAACCTGTAATCGATATTGTGCTCCTGTGATTGCAGAATGTGGTTGCGCTAAAGATACTCAGTGTATTATATGGTGTCACACTGTGTATAATAAATATCACTAATATTATAATTTCCTAAGAATATCGCAGCATAATCAAGACCTCTTCTATGCCTGGAAATAGGGTTTGTCTGCCAAAACTGCAAGACAATGAGTCCATGTGTAAGGCACAGTCTATATTAAAAAAAATATTTTTCCTGTAAATTTTAGTTCCTTTTTTTTTTTTTTTGACTTTAATGAGTTTTATAAATTTAGAAGTTTCCACTGAGCATAAGTTAAGAACCAATAAATTCAGCGAATCTTCGTGAAATTTAGGTTATGTATACGTGACATCTTTGCTGTGTATTTTACATAGCGCTTTGCAGTACCAGCATAATCAATGAGATTTCTGAAATTTCATGCAAACGCTGTTTTTTTTATTTTTTTATTATTTATTTCTATTGTGTTAAATTCGCAGCATTTTACAATTAAGCGAGGACATGTACAGACAATACAAAGTAACACAGTTCAAAAGTTACAGGAGGAGAGTCCTGCTCACAATCTATAAGAAAATAGGGGGACACAATAGGTAGAACATGCTGTCATGTATGGTCCAGCCATCATTATAATAATATGGGGTTATGATATAAAGCTGCGTGTTCCGGTCCTCTGCCCGTATCTGTCTCAGTACAGTTACTAAGTGCTGTTGGGTGCATTGAGGATGAGGAGGTGGATGAATCAGAGGGACCAGATTGTGAGGAAAATTTGGAAGGGGGAAACAGGGAAGAGTTAGATTAGTGGAGTGAGGCGATAGGCTTGCTTTAAAGAGATGTGTTTTTAAAGCACACTTGCAAATGTGGGGGCTAGATATTAATCAGATTTGTCTTGGGAAGTGCATCCCAGAAAACTGGCACAGTATGAGAGGAATCTTGGAGACGGAAGTGGGAAGTTCAGATTATGGAGGATGATAGTCTTAGATCAGTTGCAGAATGGAGAGCACATGTAGGGTGATAGAGATGAGTGATGACTAGTGTTGAGCGAGTATGTTCTGTCCGAGTATGCTCGGGCCAAGCTCCGAGTATTTGCAGCTGCTTGGTGATGTGTTTGAATCGCTCCCGTGTGCATGATTTGTGACTGTTTGACAGTTTTAATGCATGTGAGGAATGTCTATTTCTTACACATTCCTCACATGTAATAAAGCTGTCAAACAGTCGCAAATCATGCACACGGGAGCGATTCAAACATATCACCGGGCAGTTGTAACTACTCGGTGCTCGCCCGAGTATACTCGGAACAGAACATACTCGCTCAACACTAGTGATGACATTTAGAGTGGTGCAGAAGTGTGGAGAGCTTTGTGGGTGAGAGAGATGAGTTTATATTGTATTCTGTAGCAGATGGGTAACCAGTGCAATGACTGGCATAGGGTGGAGGCATCTGTGTAGCCGCAGGACAGAAATACTACCCTGGCTGCTGCATTCAGGACAGAATGGAGAGCAGAAGGTTTGGTAAGAGGGAGACCGATCAGAAGAGTTGCAGTAGTCCAGACGAGAGTGAATAAGAGCGACCGTAACAGTTTTTGCAGCTTCAAAGTGAGAAAAGGATGAGTTTTGGAGGTGTTTTTAAGATGCAGGTGACATGAGGGAGTGATTTGATATAGGGAATAAAGGAAAGTTCTGAGGCCGATATGACCCCAAGACAATGAGCGTGCTGCTGGGGAGTTATCGTTGAACCACCCAAGGTAACTGCAATATGGGTATAACAAGGTTAGTAGAGGAGGGGAAAAACGAGACGTTCAGTTTTGGAGAGAGTCAGTTTCATATAAAAGGAGGATATGATGGAGACAGCAGACAGACTATCCTGGTATTTTGTATTAAGGTGGGGGAGATGCCAGGAGAAGAGGTGTATAATGGGGTGTCATCAGCATAGGGATGGTGCTGGAAGCCAAATCTGCTAATGGTTTGTCCAATAGGGGGCAGTATGTAGGGAGTCTAGTGTCTTTTCTGCCTGTATTTTCAGTCCTGCTTCGTTTTGCAGCTCTTTTCACCCATTCAAATGAATAGGAAAAATGCTGCAAAATGCACATATTGTACACAGCATTTTTTCCTGCAAAAAACGCCATGTGAGAATTGAACATTAGAGGTAAAAAGTCACCCATGTGTCTAACTTGTAGGACATTTTTAATTTGTAAGCCGCAATCTGATGAACTACGACTCCTTTTGATCGTGGTGAATGATGGGAATTGTCAGTTGATTGTCTGGAAAGTTTCCTCTGGGGATTAGTCTATTATTCATGTGTACACAATGTGCAGGAGATGGTTTAGGCTTAGACCTGTGGGAATACTTTCTCTTCATGACAATGGATACGTATGATTTCCGCTTCAATAAACCTTTACATTAGGAGCCATTTAAATGGATATATTGGGCTCCGCTAATGCTCTGTCATAGATCCTGCAGCTCAGAAGCTGTGTTAGAGCAGTGGTCATTATTTTTCCCATTGACTTAGAATGGGTCTTGCTGGGTCTCAAATTTTTTAGTGAGTTTTGCCATCAGTGTCAAAAAGCAGCAAAAACTGAAGGGAACTTTAGAGCCTGACCTTCCAAATGCATGCCACCACCGATTGGCGGCTATGGCTGCGGGCACCCTACTGGCACTTACATTTTCCTTGGCAATGATGTTTTAGCCAAAGCTGTAGATTGATCTTAATCAAGTGAATGGTGGACATTTTTCTGAGTCTTCTGGACCGCAAGATTATACATGACGTCATTGCTGCTGAAAAGGAAAGTCACAGAGACCAGAAGAGAACACTGAAGCTTTGGGGGATTTTAATATTATTTATTTTTATTTTTTTCCCCTTCATATTTCATGCCATCAGTTGTTTTAATCCCACACATATGCACGTGTCTGCATGTCTGTAGGGGGCTCATGAAATAAGCTGTGCCCTCTTTACACACGGCAGATGCCGGCTGTGTTATATAGCCGGCATCTAGCTGTAACAGCAGCGACCAGAGCTAGCTCCGATCACTGCTGTTAAATCATTTAGATACTGTCATTCAGTGACAGCGCCATGTAAATGCTGGTGCCCATGGTCACTGGCTCCAATCTACCTGCTGCAACATGATCACAGGGTGCTAGATCGGTTACCATCGGAGCCGGGGGCTCGCTGAAGGGCTTCATAGGAGACCATGAAGCCTATGACTGGGTGGGGCCTTGGGCTTCATGAGAAATTCTCATTTATACTGTGTATTGCTAATGCGGTATTGCCGTGTATATAGTATTAGTGATTTAAAGGATTGCAAGTTCAAAAATGAAGTTAAAAAAATTATTATTTTTTTTTTAAATATACAAACCTTAGTTTAAAAAATAAATGAAAAATTAAACATTTGGCATTGCAAGGTCTGTAATATCCGATCTTTCAGAAAATAAATGTGATCAACCCATTTGGCAACAGTTAGAAAAAGAAGAAGAAAACCATAAAGCCAGAATGGCCATTTTTTAGGGTGCTGCGCTTCTCTTTAAAAAATGCAAGATAAATCAAAATGGTGTATGTACTTCCAAAATAGTATCACTAAAAAACACCAGACCTACATGGCTCCATACACAAGAAAAACAGAAGTTATAGGTCTGAAAATGGGGACTAAAGAACTTTTATTTATTAACCACTAAATTACCAGAAATGAACTACAGGTTTGGTATATTTGTATTGACCTGAAGAATTATTTCGCCAGGTCTATTTTAGAGAGACCGGCATAAAACGAAACTGAAAAAACAATGGTGGAATTGCTTTATTTTATTTCACAATTTCATCCTATTTTGGAATTTGTTCCCATTGTTGTTCTGTGCTTTATATGTAAAAATGATTGGTGTCACTCAAAATTACAGCTGGTCCTCTTTAAAAAGAAGCCCTTGTATGGCTGTGTCAGCGAGAAGCTAGAAGAAGGAAAAAAAAAAGTTCTAGCTTTAGAAGAAGGGAAAGGAGAAAAAAAAACAATCGCAAAACCTAAAAATCTCCCGGTCCTCAAACAGGATAAGAAAAGCATGGGAGTTTTCAAAAACTGCCAAGCAACGTTTCCCATGAGCTCCAGTGCTCACAAGCCCCAACTAATCAAGTTTTTCAGGATTTTTTGGGGATTGCACAGGTGAGAGAACATGTGGCCATTTCTGATGCCTTGATGATGCCATCGCTCATGTAATGCTAAGAAAATCCTGAAAACATCATGGGGGGGCCGTGAGGACTGGAGTTTGGAGAAACCGTGTTGGAGGATAGAGGGCTGCACTCTGGGATGAAGGTTCTGGTGCTTGAGTAATGTCCCAACACAACATCGTGCAATGCAGTGACTTTACTCCTCAGTGGTAAACCCAATGTGTGCGACTACTGACCTACCATCAATCATCTGCAATCTGATGTTTGACAGTCACATGAGATGACCCTTTTTATTAATGTAAAACTGTATTAATCCGCTCAGTTTTGAGACAATGAGACCTTGCGTTGTGGAGCGTGCGACTTGTCTCTTCTGGGTATTTCTTCTATATTAGTGGAGACGTAGAGCAGTCACTAAGACTCGGAGGAGTTCAGCAGCTGGGGTGGAGTGAGACCTAATGACCTGCTCCTGTAATATGGCCTGGTGCTCCCAGCCGCCTGTACCTGCTATGTTCAGCCTGGACTCTGGTACATTTGCTGTCTCTAATTCTTGGCCAAGTGTTGCTCTTCCTTTGCTGAGTCTTGAGGAGAACGTGTGAATACCACCGTCACCTCTCCTACAGGATGTCTTCTGCTCTACTTAATGAGCACTGGCGCTGTGTCACAGCAAATGTGTCCATATTAATAGATAAAATGCCTTCACGACTTCTCATCTTCACACAAATGAGTTTCTCAGGATCATAAAAATAGCTTTTCTGCTCAGATGTTGTCTTCTCTTGCCCTGTAATTGTCTGCGCTCACCACTTTGTAGCTCTCGCGGGTGGCACCTTGGAGAATTGGCGTTTGGCATGTGCCTGCTTCTCTTGAGATGTTTCCCAGCTCTGGTTCAAAGACTACATGAAAGCACAGGCTAATAACTGCTTCATTTTTTTCCCCTTTTTCTTTAGTCTTGGCCTACACTTAAAATTTGTGATCTCCCCTCGCCAAGAATTAAAGTTATACTAATCGTACAGTGGCCACCATGACGTTTGGGATGTGCAGATGTCCTGTTTCTGTCGTATCATACTTGCAGTTGCTTTCTGTAAGGTTACATGGCTCTTTACATGACGAATATTTTACAAAAGTTGCATTCTTGGCATCTACTTGAACAGTTTAGAGAGCTCCATGAAGAAGGAACTGGCAGTGCTCAGCAGTGTGCCGAGTGATTGCTTTCCAGATCTTGATCATGGTGTCTTTAGCAGCCGAGCAGCTCTGCGTGCTGCCAGTCTGCTGTGCATAGGTAATCCTGTATTATATTGCCTAATGTATGTGCACCCTTAGTTATCATAGCCGCGTGTTCTCTGCATATCTGCCCACAATGGTGAGCCTACTGCAGGTGTTTATATTCATCATTTTTCAAGGAATTGATCTAAAACACTGTTTTTGGCATTACGATTTTTAGGCAGTAGCTTTCTAGTATGTTATGGGTACGAGTTTGACCTCTTTTCTGTATTCTTGGTTTCCACTGGTTTCAGGTGCATTTACTCTGCAAGGTGATCCTTAATGAGTATTGTTAAGAACGTTGGTTTCATGATTATCCTGCAGTGTCAACAAGCTGACAATCACCTGATGAATCGGCTAAACACTCGTACGTGGGGTGACATTTCTTTTGCAGTGTAAAAGATCATCGTCCTTGGACCTTTTGTCTGTTCATGTAATATTAATGAACTATCCTTTAGCTAGGTCATCAATATCAGGAGTGGTCAGCCTGGAGCGGCAGCGGTCGGCGGAGGCAGCCGCTGTGGCCTGGAGCGGCAGCGGTCGGCGGAGGCAGCCGCTGTGGCCTGGAGCGGCAGCGGTCGGCGGAGGCAGCCGCTGTGGCCTGGAGCGGCAGCGGTCGGCGGAGGCAGCCGCTGTGGCCTGGAGCGGCAGCGGTCGGCGGAGGCAGCCGCTGTGGCCTGGAGCGGCAGCGGTCGGCGGAGGCAGCCGCTGTGGCCTCACTAATCTGATACTGTTGACTTATCCTAAGGATAGATAATCATTGAGGTCTTTCCATTATTCATAAAGGGAAGAACATGAATACCTGCATTCCCTGTAAAATATTAATTTCCACACTGCCTCCATAACTGAACTAGTGGGAGGAAGAAATGAGACCAACATAGATCGGAGGCCTTATACTTGCCATTTGGGTGTGAGTTGGGTAAATTACTGTATAATAAGTGACAGTGCGGACCCCAGGTCTTGTACGATACCAAGCCCAAGCTTCATTAGTCAGTGTGTATAGGCACACAGCTTCGCTGTGCCACAAAGCTGTATGATTAGAGGTGGCCATATCTGCGGTTATGTATTATATTGTGTGAAATTATAGTAGGGTTACGGGTATATGCACATCCATGGCAGCTCATATGATGCCGATTTGTGCAGAAATGACCGCCCACCAGGCACAGAATTGTCCACTGCCAGTTTAAAGTGTTCTTCATTAAGATGAGCTGTAACACGTTAGTAGAATTGCAATGTGTAGGTGCACATTCACACTGTGGCCATGTAACCGAACAAAGGATGAATGAAAATGAGCAAATACTCTGCAGTAAGTAAACTAATAGTAATAGTACATGGAAATAACATAGGGACTTAATTGATGCTATTTGACACCAAAAAGGGGGGCAACTCCCCTGTATGTACAAAAACCTAAAGCAAAACCACTGCCCACGTTGTGAATGTGCACCTACACATTGCACTTATACCAACATGTTCCAGCTCATTTCTTTGGTTTTGCTTTAGTTTTTTGCACTTTCTACATACATGGTCTTGGCTCCCCCTTTTTTTTGGGATGGGCTTTTTGTCTATATTTTGAGTCCTGCTGTCACATTGTGAGAAGTACAGGAGTTGGGGACCATCCTGGATCTGTACACCTCGTCGCCATGGTACACAGTACACTGTATTATTGACATGTACTACTGCTGTTTACTTACTGCAAGGTATTTGCTCATTTTGTTTTTATCCCAGGTTTTTACTTCAGGAAGAGACATACATTGAATGGGATTAATCTGCATGTGGACCCGCAGCACTACAAGCTGTGAATCCACAGCAGTAATCATAGGGTCAGCTTTGGATTTTTAGTCTGCAGATAAGCAAGTACTTGCCAGGTTCTTCAACGTGAAAAATCAACCAGGCGAAGCCAATGTGCACATCGTTTTTGGAGCAGAGCAAAGACTCCACAAACTCATTCAAATCTCAAAACACCTCAAAAACTTTACATTTCTGGTCCAAAAACTCAGGGAAAAAAAATCTGTGTGCACATAGCCCAAGGGAACGTCATGTCAGGATCATAATTAAAATAATGAATAAAAAGAATAACCTAACTTATTAGTGTAAAAATAGAGTTATAATGGGTTTCCTGGGCATTGTAGACACGGAAAGAAGATGGAACATGTGCAGATATCTCATATAAACAGATGTATATTGTATTCCCTGTGCTTGTTCGGAGGGGAATGAACATATGAAAGGTGCAGATTGCAGTGGCGTGAGCAGACGTATCATATATACAGGTGCTTTCCTTTCCCTTTTAGTTAGGAATGAACACACAAAACGTATGATCTATAGCAGAATAATCCCATCCCCCATGTAAATGGATATTGTATTCCCTGTGCTTGTTAGGTGGGCAATGAGCATGGACTAAGTGCAGTCTATAGTGACTTGTACATTCTCCATGTTGCTTATGCTGGTCAGTACTCGTGATACTTTGTATATCAATGGATTATATCACTAATGGGCCAGGATATTGTAAAACAGGTCATTTGCTCAAGACCTCCAGATAAGGGGTGGTGCTGGACCACAGCCTTTACTTCAAGTGATTGACAGGTCTCTCCCTGTGTGTACAAGAGAGAGACCTGTCAGTCACTTAGAGGAGCGCTGGGAAGAGCCGGCCGGATCTTTAGAGTATATTTTCCCTGCCGCACCGGAGCGTCTCGGAGAATTATATACCCGTCTGCCATCGTGCTGCCCGCTGTTTGGGCAGCATAAATCATCGGTCCGGTTCTCTTTAACTATAAACTGCACATATTCCACCTCTACGATGCCCCGGAAACCTGTTCTACCTCTGTTTATTCATGCATTAATAAGTTCTGCTCCTTCCTATTGTTCATTCCTTCATGTCACAATCTATTAATTGACAGATTTCCTTCCACCCCCTGAGTCAGAAGCAAGTAACGGTTGATGAACATGGAGCTGTTTGCACCCTGCCTTTATTGATAGTCCGGCCGCGAGCCTCCGCTTCACACTTGCTCACTTCTGCAGCGTTGGACCCTGGCGGCCCAGACGTCGGCTTACTGTAATAGAGCCTTCCCTTCTCCTGCAGGGCTGCCCCCTCCGACTTCATTAAGATTGCTCTCCTCCTCAGGAAACCTACTCATAAATGAATTAGTAGGATGAGCGCCATGCTTTCAATAGCTTGGATTAAGTGGATTGAGATTAATGTTCTGGATAAACCACTTCATGTTAACGTGATGCGTCCTGCAGACAAAACAGTATAAAGAGCAGCTCATAAGCCCCCTCCTAATATAAGCCCCCTCACTGTCCACCATGCTCGTACATCCTGATCCCGTCTATTATTCATCATCTGCCTTCAGTATAACCTCCTCTTAGTGCAGACTAATGTGCATATTATATTACTAAGCCTACTGGGGTAGTAGGACGGCTGAGGGGTAACCCCTGTGAGAGCTGTAACAGTGGGCTTACCAATATGCATGGCATTTCTGCCATTTCCATGTGTAGTCAGCACAGTATTACTTTGTTTGCCCCCTCTTGCTGTAATATGTAGGAATTCAGGATCAGACTGTGCAATGTTTGTGGTCTGTAACCATATAGATGCATAGATCTGTATAGGAGCTGTATACACTAAACGGCACTGCATGGCTTTTTTTTTTTTTTTTTTTTTTTTTTTAATTGCAAAGTTCCTTCATTTTTTTTCTCTGAATTGGACTGAAAAGCAAAAATATTCCTTTAAAGTGTTTAATCAGCTTAAAAAAAGTTTCTTGTCATTTTAGCTTATAACATTTGCATTTTATTGTAGGGGATCTGTCAGCAGGAGTTTACTATGTAATCTGAGAGCAGTGGGAGCCGGGATCAGAGCTTGTAGCTGAATATTGAGACGTATGCTCGTCAGCAGGTTCATATGTATGTATAATATATGAATATATGAGAGCAGCATGATGTAGGGCCTGAGACACTCGGACCCTGATTCCAGCGATGTCACTTACTGGGCTGTGTTGTTTCAATAAAATCAGTGTTTTATCAACAGGAGATTATCACTACAGGACTAGTTGTCATGTAGTCCTCCTACAACGTGTAGCCACACCACAGATTAGAGGATTTCTGCCTAGGTCTGCGTGGGAGAGTATCGAATGTGCCACTCTGAGCCTTCACCCACCTAAAGATATAACTGACTGCAACATGGCAAGCCAACTTGGAAGCCCTCTGTTTTTTTTTTCCCCCTTATCATACAGCCAGCCATTTTGAGAGGTAGTGGAACTTCTGCAGTTTATAGTGTAGTACATTGGGGACGAATCTTCAAAGCTTTTTTTTCCCCAGATTTCTGTCGAAAGAAGCTTTGACTTCTGGTGTTTTGATACCATTCTTGCCCCAGCTCTGCCAAAGTGGGCGAAGCTTGGGGTGAATGAGGGTGTGACTGGGCGTGGTGACCCCCTTCATGAAGAGTGGGAGCGGCCTCTCTCCACCCACCGGACGGGCTCTGGATAACTCATACATACCCTTCGGTCCCGGCTCAGAAACTGGCGAATCCCCGCAGTGCAAAGTGCGTGAGCTGGGGGGGGGGGGGATTCATAACTCTGCAGTCGCACAGTGATCGATTTTTGGACCGGACAACCCCTTTTAAAGCTTCGTCCACAAAGGACTGATGTGCAGCAGATTGTTCCGCTAACTTACCAGCAATTTGGATGAGGTTTTCTAAGACCAGCATGGACGTACTATTAGACCGGGGTTTCTAAAGATCAGTTTAATGCCTGAGCCGGACATGACTGATGCTAAACTTCTGCCCTGGTCCAGTGTCCACACCCGAGTCGGTTGCACGTAGCAGTTTCTCATCCAGTTCTCGGCTCTTGCACCTGTCCGGTGCCACAGCTGATGTCCCGGAACAATCCCATAGCAACGTATAGGATCAGTTCTGACATTTAGTTCCACTGGAGCTGAATAAATGGTAATGGGTCATTGGGTTGCTTCCCTTGGATTTTATTATTTAGACCCAGTTGTAGTAATGATTTTCCCAACTGATGCATTTCTGACATTGATAATATCCAGTCTATCATTTCTGGAACATGCTGTAAATGTACTTGTGCTGACTTGTGCATCACTTCCAGTAACTACAAGGCTCATGATGCTGTGATTTATAAGACCAGCGCTACGTTGGCTGAGGAACATCTCCTCGGAGTCCTCATGTCCTGGGCCACACAAAGTAATGATTGTGTGCAGCCGTCGAGTGTTGGTCACCACGTGATCTTTCCACCATTCTCCTTGCAGCTCTTTATAATCCAGTCTTTTTGATGTCATGTAATCGATTAATTTTAAAGGGGTTGTTTGCGAGTTGGACATTGAGAGAAAGAAGTCTGTAAGACTACTTGGCCTCTTGTGTCTCTAGGCCTACAGTCGTAGATCAAGGCTTGTTACATGACGTTTTTACTATGGGTGTGTTGGGACATTATGCAGTTTTATTTTTTTTACCGATTCCCAGTTTCTTTAAGATGGAAAACCCCAAAACTTATCATTTCTTATCCCTTCTGGTCAGCGAACCTGTTGTGAATAGAGGAGTCGCTGTACCATCATATACTTTAGAGCCATTTAAATCTCCATTCGAACAACAGAGATCGAGGGACAACTGAATAATCATGTGTAAAATTGTTTTGGGGGCAAAGATTTAAGTAGGGGTATATTTCCTAATTATGTTACTGTTTTCAGACCTGGTGTATTTAGATACTTGCTGGATGGAATTGGCATTGGCTAGTAACAAAGTGCTATTGCCCAAATCCTAATAAATGGCGACGTCTACATCCATGAGTCTCGATCACTTCTGAATACCGTAACCTTTTGCAGCAATCTCAATGGCCTCCAGAGTCCTGGCACTACGCTGGTATTTGTAATATGTACAGCTCAGAAAGTATGCCGGAGTGGAAAATCTGATCACTGGGGGCTGAATGCCCGGGCACATTTTACAAGACTGCAACACTTTTTACATCTTGTATAATTGGAAAAACATTCTTAGACCTGCATAAAACATGGTAAAGATTAAAATAAATGGTAGCCATCAGTGACCTGTCTACTCTTAAAGCAAATCTGTCAGCAGGTTTGTTGCCACCTAATGTGAGAGCCGCATGATGTAGGGACAGAGTCCCTGATTCCAGTGATGTCACTTACTGGGCTGCTCAATGTAGTTCTGATATCATCTGGAGATTATCAGTAGAGGATTAGTAAACCTGCTTTGTAGTAGTCCTGCTCTGTATAATCCCGCCCCCCACCACTAATTGGCAGCTGTGTACACTGTGCATAGGCAGAAAGCTGCCATTCAGTGGTGTGGGCAGGGTTAGACACAGCTCAGCATTTAGAGATCTGCAATATCTGCGGCAAGTATGATTTTATCAAAGCTGCAACATGCAACCCAGTAAGTGATACATCGCTGGAATCAGGGTCTCTGACCCCATGTCATGCTGTGCTCTCAGAGTAGCAAAAAAACCTGGTGACCAATTCCCTTTAAAGTAATTTCTGCCTACCAAGTACCTGAGAGTTTGTAACACGGATACGGCATGAAAGCTATGCATTTTTGTGAGCAGGTGCCGGCTGTTGGGGAATAAACACTAGAATATGATACAAGTTCCTGAAAGGCAGCAGTTTTGATCGGGTGAGTGGGTCTCCAGACCTGTGGTCTATAAGCAGAGCTGAAAGCACATGGCTGTGGCTATGAAGTCTTGGGCTATGTTCACACTAAGCTTTTTTTTTTTTTTTTTCTGCAGCAAAACCTGATCTCTAGGCAGGAAAGAAGGTGCCTTTTTTTGTGTGTTTTTCAGGATCCCAAAGTTCAGCTTTGCTTCCACCACACAAGCATGAACACAGGTCACCAATGCAAGACATATGTGAAACCATATTAACTAGAATTACAAATGTAACAGTGGGGGAGGTGAATTGTTCAGGAATAGTTTTTCTAAGACACTGGCAATGCATTGAGTTTGTAGGACATGATTTATTTTCATACTATGGTCTGCCATTGAGTTGCTGAGAGATTGTTCAATTTCACATCTCCATCGGCCACAGGTATTGTTCAATCTCACACCTAGGTCAGCCAATGTTTACACTGTGCACATCACTAATTTAATTAAACTGTCCTAATCCTAACTGCCATCCCAGGTGACCAAGACAAGATGGTAAATCACAAAAATAAATGCGTTTCACGTATTGCTGTACTTGCTTTTCTTCACTAAAAACGCAGCAAAACCTGATGGCTATGTTCACACTAGGCGTTTTTTCACCACCCATTACTTTCAATGAGTGAAACACGCTGAAAGTGACATGCTCTATTGTGCAAAAAAACATGCAAAGCATAAAATACTGATGACACAAAAACTAAGGTGTGTGCATGAGATTTCTGAAATCTCATAAACTGTGCTGGTACTGTAAAACGCAGCTGAATATTTGCAAAAAAAAGCTGAAAAAATGCCTAGTGTGAACATAGCCTTAGAAGTAACAAACTACAAAGCAAATGCCAAATGTTCTCCACCTCACCCCCCAATCTTCTGCAAAGCAGAGGAGTCCATGGATTCCCAATCCACCCATAAATTGGACCAGGGTTGCACAATCTTTTTTGGTCCAACAGCCACATTGTCAGATTGAACCAATCCAGGGGCTGCGCTAAAAATTTAAAGTAATATTACCTTCTTTGGCATATCGAAAACCTATACCATAAATGTCTGATGGGTACACATTCTTCTTACAGGACTCTTGCCTCCAAAAATCAGCGCACTCATGGCATGTTCACACTGAGGCTTCTGATTTAAAAATCAATTCTGCTGCTAAATCCATATCAAATACTCTTGCCAAACTGTGCCAAACGGGTTAAGAGACCCCATTCTTCTGATGTATGAGGCATCCAGAGATGTGCAGAAATGATTACTTGCTATTCCTGCTACTCAGTTGCTGCCACTATTCTTCTATGTGGCTGCCCACATACAGTTAACCTGTTAGACAAGCAATTGTTCTGTTGGGGGCCACACAAAATGGCCTCATAGGCCTTATGTGCCCCCCGGGCTGCAGGTTTTGCACTTTTGGATTGGACCAACTATCAGAACTTTCTGGCATACCCTGCTTACTATTCTTGCTGTTCTAAAGCTGGAGACCATAGCTGACTCCTGTATACGTCCCCCGGGGGTCCACTGTGCACCAAGTCATAAACGGGATCTGGCTGGTTGAGCAAGTAATTGGTGTCCTCTAATAAGTAACCAGTTGGGTGGCGCAGGTTTGATCTGGATGGGAGAAATGCGGACCATAAGTGTTGCTTCATTTATCGGCTCAAGCCATTAGGCTGAAATGAGGTTTCCTACAATTATGTGGTGTTTTTTTTTTTTTTCCTTCTTTAATCATTAACTGAAATGAGGTGCATTTCACATGCACATAATACGATTACTTAATGGTGACTTATCCCAACCCAAAATAGTAAGGTAAAATAATAGGGTGGTATAGAATAGGAAGTAATATCAGCCATTCATTTTCCTGTAGCTCACTGCTGTCCTGGGCGCACTCCTAGCACCTATAACATGTGCACATGACCACTTTAGACGCCGGTGTGCTCAGTCTTGCAGATCAAAGGCGCGTCTGGAAAACTCGAGCAGTTTTTCCTTAAGTATCTTTTCTGACCCTCCTTGCCACACTTTTGGCACCTGCTTTTTTTTTTTACTTGTACGTATAAAATAGTGAGCCGTTTCCAATCTGAAGGCATCGGGAGAATTGTCAGGTCCCTTCTGTTAACCACTTCCCGAGTTTAAAAAAAAAAAAAGCTGTTAAAAGACTCTAAAAAGACTGAACATGTGCACAGCAAGGGGCTCTTACTCTGCAGGCTTTAAGAAGATAGCAAAGCATTTCAAGTTGCCCTTTCCTCAGTTCGAAATGTAATTAAGAAATGGCAGTTATCCGAAACAGTGAGGGCAAGATAAGGTCTGGAAGACCAAGCAAAATTTCTGTAAGAGCTGCTCGCAGGATTGCTAGAGAGGCAAATCAGAACCCCCACTTGACTGCAAAAGACCATCAGAAAGATTGAGCAGACTCTGGAGTTGTCGTACATTGTTCTAATGTTCAGAGACACCTACACAAATATGGCCTTCATGGAAGAGTTATCGGAAGAAAACCTCTTCTGCGTCCTCCTCTTAAAATTCAGCGTCAGAAGTGTGCAAAAGAACATCTAAACAAGCTTGGTGCATTTTGGAAATAAGTCCTGTATACTGACGAGGTTAAAATAGAACTTTTTGACCACAATGATCAAAGGTATGTGTGGAGAAAAGGAGACACAGAATTTCAGGGAAAGAACATCTCACCAACCATTAAGCATGAGGGTGAATCAGTCATGCTTTGTGGCTGTGTTGCAGCCAATGGCACGGGAAACATTTCACAATAGAGGGAAGAATGGGTTCAATGAAATGTCAACAAATTCTTGATGCAAACATAACATCTGTAAAAAAAACTGAAGTATAAAAGAGGATGGCTTCTACAAATGGATAATTATCACACATGTAAAAATCCACAATAGACGACCTCAAAAGGCGCAAGGTGAACGTTTTACAATGGCCCTCACAGTCCCCTGATCTGAACATCATGGACAATCTGTGGCTAGACCTCAAAATAGCAGTGCATGCAAGATGACCCAGGAATCTCACAGAACTGGAAGAATTTTCTAAGGAAGAATGGATGAAAATCCCTCAAGCAAGAATTGAAAGACTCTTTTCTGGCTACAAAAAGCGTTTACCAGCTGTGATACTTGCAAAAGGGGGTTCTAATAGGTACTAACCATGCAGGATGCCCAAACTATTGCATCAGCCTGTAACGGGTCTGGGAGGCGGAACCTCTGGGCTACAATACAAGGGGGCGGTCCTTGTAAGGGAGCGGGTGGCGACCAGGCAGGTAGTCACAGGAGGTGACCAGGACAGTCTCTGGGTGTACGGGCAGGAGGACACGGCAAGTGATCAGGGCAGTCTCTGGGTAAAGGGTAGGTACGACCTGTGATGGCTGAACCTCCAGGTAGGCTAGCAAGGCAGATGGAGAATGTGTGCTCCCAGGTGAGCAAGCGAGAGTCTCTGGAATAGCAGGTGGTCACAGCACGTGACGGCGGAGCCTCCAGGTAGGCAAGCAGGCAGGTAACGGAGAAGCGCTCCCAGGTGAGCGGGCAAGAGTCTCAGGAATAGCTGGTGCTCACAGCACGTGACAGCGGAGCCTCCGGGCAGGCAAGCAGGCAGGTAGCGGAGAAGCACTCCCAGGTGAGCGGGCAAGAGTCTGGAGTAGCTGGTGGTCACAGCACGTGACAGCGGAGCCTCCGGGCTGGCAAGCAGGCAGGTAACGGAGAAGCGCTCCCAGGTGAGCGGGCAAGCTGGTCCATAGACAGACTGACCGGAGTTGTAAGGCAGACCGTCGGACCTCAGACTAGCAGGCAGGTAGCAGATAATCAGGCAGGAATCTGGCAGGTAACTGGCAACGGGACCTGAGGGCTGAAGCACAGGTGAGACACAGGTGCAAACAACATTGCTCGGGCACCTCCATTTTGGAGGAGGTGCCTTATATATGATGAAGTCCTCCGGCCATTGGCCGGGGACTCCTTAGGACGGCGCGCGCGGCCCCTTTAAGAGGAGGGGAGCGCGCGCGCGCGCGCCCTAAGCACAGGGGCCGGGAAGGAGCGTGCGCTGAGAGCAGAGCGGGAGGAGGACGCCGGGAAGGAGCGCGCGCTGACAGCAGAGCGGGAGAGGGACGCCGGGCACGGGGCAGAGCGGTGAGGGGAGCAGCGTCCCTGCCTAGCAGAGGGCAGGGACGCCGGCACTACACAGCCCATTTTACTTTTTCGTCTTTTTTTTTACATGTAAAAGATGAAATTATTAATTTTAATTTTTGTGGCCTAAAATACAAAGGAAATGTGTCGTCTTTAACTTTAGGCCTTTTAGAGATAATTTCATCTTCAACTTGCTCAACTGTTCACAATAACAGTAACTTTTACATGCCACTGTATGTCCCTTCACTTCTTGGCAGAAGTAGCTTGTGAATGATAACCTATGTGCTCGGTGCAGTCATATTTGCTGTTTTATGTGACTGCACTGTATGTGTGTGTTAGTGCTGCTTGTTTGGAGCAGTAAAATGTGACCTCGGAGTGGTTTTTAACTCTATAAGACACTTGAACCTGTTATGCTGGTTCTTCCGTGTTCCCGTCCTTACTGGTGAGAGGTCAAGTGAATGGCGCTGTTGCTTTACTTGGTGCTAACTCTGTATTTTTCTGTTGCCATTCTTAAGTGTTCATTGTTAAGTCTGAGTGTGCGGCTTGGCAACCGTGAAGAATGCCGTGTGTGGGGGTGGAGGGTTGTTTGTCGTTTATGTGCAGAGTTGGTGTACACCCAGCGTTTCGTTAATGTCATTGTCCTCACGCCCGTAGGGTTGCATATTTAAGAAGCCTTCAATCCATTTAAAGGAGTACCACGTGTAGAAAATGCAAAAAATAAAAATCCCAGCAATTCCTCCCTTATATACTCTTATTGTCATCCTATTCTGTGTGATATTGCACTCCAAAACTGAAAAGTAAAGAATTCTCTGGTATCTGGCTTAGCCCATTGGCTCTTTCAGCTCCCTCCTTGTAATAAACCTGAAGGTCTGACTGGTAGACATAGGCTCCGCCTCTTGTCCCGCCTCTTTAGACCAGCCCACTTTTCAGTCTGCTAAGAATGGAAGCTAACACCCGTGAGCACTACAAGATTGTTTTAGGAGCATGCAGGTCACCCAGCACACTGATGGACACTGTGGGCAAGTTTTTAGTTTTTCTTTTATAATTTAACTCTTTCATGTCCCTTCAAATATTGTTTCATTATGGTGTCCAATGACTGCTAGGTGTACTCTAATTATTTTTTTTTATATGTTATAATACATTACTTGCATGTTTAGAAAATGTTTTGTGCATAATATTTATCTTCCGGTGCCTGTACAGTCAGCCTTGCTTCTTACAGCATTGATCAGAGACCCCTCTGATCTGACATTTAAAGAGATTTTGTTTTACATAAATGTTTAATTTGGTATGTAAATATTCAATGTAAAGGGTCCTCGGTGCACCCTTAGCTTGGCCGAGATCTCAGTGCACTGTTCTGCCCCTTCAATTACTCCTCCGCACGTTCCTTATTTTGATGATCGCACTTGCTTTGGAGCGATGCCTGAATTGAATCATCAGCCCTGCACACACTGACATTGCAGAAGCATAATAATAATAATATTATTTTTTTTTTTTATAGTGCCAACATATTCCGCAGCACTTTACAATTTTAGGGGGGGGGCTTGAACAGACAAAAAGACATTATTAAATAGGCATAACTCAGATATTAAAAGGAGTGAGGGCACTGCTCGCAAGCTTACAGTCTGAGGAAACAATGAGTACTGGCACACAGAGTGCACCATTCAGCGTCCGGCCTCCAGCTACTGTGTGATCCTGTTTGCAGCGAGCGGCCACGGCAGACAGGAGAGGAGGATGAGAATGCATCTGCACACTGACACTGTATGTGCTCTGTTCCTGCAGAGTCAGTGTGTGCAGGGCTGAGCGTTCATGTCAGGCAGTGCTCCAAAGGAAGCTCTGTATCAACATAAGGGGAGATGCTCAGAGTTGTAACCGAGGGAACAGAACGGTGCCCCTGAGCCCTTTGCCACATTAAAGGGGTTGTCCACTACTTTGTATCCCTCCGGGGCCCCTAAGACTTTTCGTAAATACCTTCTGTTGTTGATAGCGCCGCTCACAGGCTATCACTGGCCGCTCACAGGCAGCACGTGACCCCCTGCTGCTGCCGACTCTGACATCCGCTGATGTCACAACAAGTGCTGGCAGCAGCCGAGGGTCACGATCTTCCTGGTTCCACGGTGGATGCCAGGCTGTGGGCGGGGTTACCAGGTTACCCCTCCCCCGCGTCACACCCGGCATCCACCATGTGCTCTGCCTCTCCCCATTCGTTGGGAAAGCACGCGGTGGATGCTGGGTGTGACGCGGGGGGTAACCCTGCCCACAACCCAGCAGCCACCGCAGGGACCCCAGCGCTGAGTCACGCCTCACTTATGACGTCAGCGCGGGGTCACGTGATGCCTGTGAGCGGCCACCGATAGCGCCGCTCAGACATTATCAGCAATAGGAGGTATTTACAAGTGACTGCTACAGCCAGTTACGGACTATAGCTGTGACTAAGGCCAGACAAATCCGTGTTTCACAGTCCAATGCTTGGACTGGCCGAAGGTCTCCACAGCTTCATATATGGCTATAAGGCTGTCTGCATTGGACCATGAATAACGACCTAGATATCCTGAAAGTTGAGGATCTCATAAACTTCTAAAAGACCTAGCACATCCCACAACCAGCCCCCATATTAGCTCACCAAGGGGAGGTATGTAGGCGTAACCTTTAAATCTAATAAAAAAAATCTGTTTGGGTTTTGGTCTTGTCAGTCCTTGAAGGTCCCGGACTGTGGTTCTATCCATTTTCCTAAGGATACCTCCTTCCACTAAGCTCTTGACCATTTCCGTGACACAGGTTTAGTACTTTTTCTTTTGTTATCCATTTTATGCAATTGTATATACCTTATTGCTTTGCTCCCATTTTGTATAATCTTTGTATATTTTTTTATAAACACTGCTTACCTTTCTGGATTAAATAAATAAAATTTAATAGCACTGTTCCTCTTGCTCTGTTAATGGCACCCCTGAAGCCATCCGCCACCTGTAACAGGTGTCCAATCGACCTGTATAAAGGATTGGTGGTGGCAGCTAGTAATTCCTTTTATCGTCCATCACTCATTAGTCAATTGTGTAATTGTCCTGACGATTGGAGACAGCAGAGTTGCGTCCCCTGACAAACTGGTGGCAGCGGTGGGATCTGCATGATCTCTCTGGTGTTATCCGTGTCAGTCACCATTTGTTATCACAGATATTGAGCCACCTACATCTTCACCGAGAGATCATTGACGGCTGGGAGTTTCATCTGCCAGACCTGTGCCTATCAGTCCTCCTTTTGGGAAAGAAGTCCAGATGGTGTAAGGGATTGTCCATGCATCTCTCTTCGATCCTATCAATGTGTGGCAACTCGTACAGACTCTTCTGGGCGCCTAAACTGTCCTTTATTCGTATACTAGCAGCACAGATGGCAGCAGACCTTTTGAGATTCAATGGTTTCTTCTATCAGCGGTTCTCCCACACTGAAGAACTTTGCTTCATAATCGGAGGGAAAGTGCAGATTGTTGGGAGCAGCGCTGAGATTGTAGAAGGCTTGGGATAAAATAGCCCTTATTGCGGTGGGCATGTCAAAGAACCTGCAAAATGGAAAGTTGCTGGGAAATGCTTACTGGCCTGTGGTTTAAGGTTTTCTGGGGTTGTTACTTAACTAGACTTTCTCCATGTCTTGTATAGAAATGTGATTGTGATTTTCAATGTGATATTTAATAAAACCGGCAGGGTTTCCGCACAAATCTTTTTATGGAGAACAAGTGCACATGATTATGGTGTACCTGCCGTCTCCATCATTATAGCACTTCTGTAGCCCTCTGCGAAAACTGTGCAGGTCACTTAACTATGCTGTGGCCAGAGACAAGAGGACAAGTACTTGGTTGCCTTTTCTGTTCGACTGAGTCATGTTCATATAAAATTCACCTATATTTTTAGGATACTGGTATAAACCATAACTACCATACCCTAAATCTGAATTTTAAAAATTTGTGACCCAACTTTTCTTGTTTAAGATCTGATAAACGGACTTGTATATAAAGAGGACCTTTCATACTGTTTTTTTTTTTTTTTTTTTTTTTTTAAATTAAACAAACTATGCCCATCAATTTGGTGCTACTCCACTGATTCTGGAACAGTTTTTCTCTTTCTTCTGCGCCCTTCCATTCCAAAATGATACCCTCCGGTAATAATGGTGCTAACTTTCCCTTCAACAAACAGAAGTTCCCTGTGGGTGTGGCTGTGTTTTGGTTGGCCAGTGTCAGAGGAGAAAAAGTACACGCCCCCAGAGATGCTCTTTGGTTTACTCCCAGTTTGAGGGGTAAATTTGCCTTTTCGCTTACTGTGGGGCGTAATTTTGGAACGGAGGAGCACAGAAGAAAAAGAAAAACTGTTCCAGAATCAATGGAACATCGGTAATTGGAGGACATACTGTCACGGGTGTGTCAGATGTGACAGACTGTTGCCCTGCAATTGGTTGCAGAAGATCTCTTCGTTTGGCATTACAGACACCTTCTTAGCTGTTTCACTCTAGGACCCAGTGGCTACCTCCTTCCTGCTAATTGACACCCTGGCTTGGTTGTTTAAATAGATTCACTTTGCAGCAGGAAGTGGCCGTTGATACTCACATGTTTCCTTGTGAATGCTTGGAGCTCTGACTGCTATCTTCCTCTGTGGTGCTAGGAGGATGCTTGGAGTTATCTCTCTGAAGTCGGCTAAAGCTAAGCTACTTTCCCCATGTCTGTGTCCCTTGTTACCTTTAGTTGTCAATGGGGATCAACTAGGGCTCATCACCCCCCCCCCTTCCCTATCCAGGGCCAAGTGCTAGGGAAATACAGGGCCATGCCAATGGCCTTGTAATTCCTTATAGTGCTCTACCGTTATCTAAACCCTCAAACTACGCCCACAGAATGCTACTAAACAAGTCTGTACAGCTATGGTAATGGCATTGGCGGGGATGGAAGTGAAATTAATTTGTCATCATTACTTACTATCATTGTTGGATTTTGCAGTGCCTGTCATGTAATGATGAAGTAACCACATTCCTTCATTTTCCTCCTTGCAGTGCTTATTGTCAGCAGAAACCGTCCTTATCCTCTTCAGGTAGCTGTGGAGTTCCCAAATGTCTGACTGAAGTTAATGTATAACTAGAGGAATGTCGTTAACATGATGGACCGCATGGTACATATTTACCTAATTATGCAGAGCATATAACCTCAAGGGGACAAAGAAAACCCCTCGTGTAACTCACTTGGTTGGTCTAGTTGGAACCCCTCCTTATCTGTGTGCAGTGGTTTGTTCCACAACAAAACAGTTCTCTGCTCAACTGAATCTGTGGACTAGACCACTGCACTCAAATATTGGGGGGCTCTGGGTGTATCCCTGGAGCTAGTGAAGTGTGGCACGTGACCCTAAGAATGCACTAATGTGAGTTTTTGCAGTTTTTGTTTTTCTTCTGCGCCATAGAAGAAATGGGAAGAAGAAACTCTTGGTAACCCAATTAGTCACTACAGTTGGGTGACATTACACTGATTAATGTGATACCTTGGTTGATGAAATCCATCCTGTGGTTCTTGTGTAATCTTTACTTTCAGTTTAGAGATCATGATATGCTCGTGCTTCAGGGCGGCCTGTGTGGGAGGTTCTCGATCTGGTGCTCTGCTTACATATTCATCTGTATGCTCTTATGACAGCTCACTGTGCCTTCGCTGACCTGCCTCCTATTTTACATAATGCATCTAGTAGGTCGGGGCTAGGAAACATAGGAGGCAGGTCAGTGACGGCACAGTGAGATGTCATAAGTGCATAGAGATGAATATGTAAGCAGAGCACCAGATAGAGCGCCCCCCAGGCTGCTCTGAAGCACGAGCATATCATGATCTCTAAACTGAAAGTAAAGATTACACAACAACCGCAGGACAGATTTCATCAACCAAAGTATCATTTTAATCAGTGTAATGTCGCCCACCTGACAGTGTGTGTAGTTTGCTGAGCACAATCCTGCTGACAGGTGCCCTTTAAGGATTTTGTGGTTTTAATATAAACACCTGATCCTTTTGTTCTCACAGGAGATCAGCAGCTGCCCATGGTGGTATACCCCGCTGAAAGCACACAAACCCTTGTTTGTGTGGCTGATATTCATCCGATTTTTATCCAAGGTGTGTTGGCACCATAATAACACTGTCACACATCACGTTTGTAAATTGCAAAGTCAAGAAGTAACTTATTACTACAATATCTGGCTTACTCAGGGATTTCTGACGTGGATGTGCTGTGAGAATGCAGCAGATCTGCACAAGGATTAGACCCGCTGTCATAAAGTGATGCTAATCCTCAGCTTTTCTGCTTGAAATAATTACTATGCAAAGGGTTTAGTTTTGTGGTGGTACCAAAATTGTACACCCACACTTTCCACTTCACATATGTATGGTGTTGTGGAAACCTCATTATATGCACGGGATCTGGGATGAAGTCGCAGTTAGTCTATGCCACAATGATTGTTCGTTCTGAAATTTGTATACGGATCTTCCATTGTAGACTTTCAGTAGCCGGTCTGTCCTGTACAAGTGTAATCTTATGCTGATTGGTTAATTGTTCCAAGGTTTTGCTGGCTTTTCTTTCCACTGACTATTCTACTGAATTGGCATTTCTGCTGCTTTATCGTTATCGGCTAGTAGTCCCGATCAAGACAAGGTTGTGTACTGGGTGACTGGGTCTAGTTACTCGTCTGGTGCAGTAAAGTTTTCAGGAACACCTTCCCCCTCCTCAGTTATCTATTAGCAGCAGAAGACTATCAGAAGCTGCTGTGTCAGGTCTTGTAAAACGGGACCAGTCGCTATATTCTGCTGCCAGCACTGCAGGGTTTACATGTCTGCTCATTGCAAGGGCACCTTGTAGACCTATACTACTCACACAAAGTTAGGGATATTTGACTTTCTGGTGAAATTTCTGAATGATCCTAAAATGCACTCCAACATTTTCAGGTGAACTTAATATGACCATCTCTAGACTTTTGAACGCACATATGTCCAACTGTTCAATGTTCCACTACTTTTTGCACAACTTGCTGTTCTTTAACAAGGAGCTTAATGGCAAAATTCACAACAGGAGGTGGATCCATGAATCGTCCCAATAAATTTCAAGGATCAATTAGAATTGGTATTAAACAGTCCTCATCATTCTGCTCATATTTTGACATCATGAGACCAAGACGATACCTAACAATTGATCCACAGATCCTCACCATTGCGAGGCTTCAAGCAGGATGTTCGTAGATGGAAGTGGCCATGGAGCTTAGCATGTCGGCCATCAGCAGACTGCAACAGAGAAAGAGACTGGAAGTGTCACAGATAGCCAGAGAAGTGGCCGTCCTTTGGCCACATCCCACACTGATGACCGCTTCATTGTGAACAATGCCCTTCGGAACTGGATGCTGAATGCCACACAGCTACAGTCACATTTAAGGGAGGTGAGAGGTACCCAGTTGTCAAGTCAGGCCATTTGAAACCATTTACATCAGCATGGTCTGCGTGCTAGACGACCTGCAAGAGTACCTAACCTACCACCAGGCACAGGCGTCATCTACGCTGGACAAGGGACCAGTGAACCTCAGTGCTGTTCACTGATAAAAGTCGATTCATGCTGAGCAGAAATGATAGCTACGAACGATTTTGGTGATATCAAGAAGAGCATCAGCCACTGTTGTCACCAGATGAGCCTTTGGTGGTGGTACAGTGAGGTCAGGTGTGTCTCATCAATACAGAACTGCCCTACACTTTGAATGGTACAATGACAAGCCCCTATTACTTGAATAGCATCATTAATCCAGTCATTGTGCCTTTACATGGACGACAATGCTCCAGCTCATTGAGGTCACATCATTAGTTAACAGCTGCTGGAGACTGGGGTACTTTCTCCAGACCTGAATCCCATATAAAACCTATGGGATCAGCTGAGTCACTGTGGAGAGGCTCGTAACTCTGTACCCCAGAACCTCAATGACCTGAGGGCCGCCCTTCAAGAAGAGTGGGATGCCATGCCTCAGAAGACAATAACTCCACTTGTGAACAGCAGGAGACGTCGTTGATGAGCTGTAATTGATGCTTAAGACCACTTGACAAGTTATTGAGAAATTAACATTTTGGGGGGGTATACCCAACACTGTCCTTGGCTTTTGTTTCAATAAATAGTTTGAGATTAGGAAATCACCATTGCATGCTTCCACGTAAATGCCCTACTTTTATGATAAAATATCACTGTAGCATGAACTTTTTATGTTTTCCATAAATTTCACCCGAAAGCCAAATATCCCTAACTTTTTGTGAGTAGTGTATGTACAAGTCAGATGGGTGAATTCGGGAAAACAAATACTATAGAAACTGCTGTATTCGATATAGCCTTCACCTGCTGGTATGATTTTAGACGATTCTGGTTTCCGCTGTTGGTAAACCGGTGATAATTACAGCTATTATTCTTGGTACAGCTTTTTATTAACCATGAATGGCACCCTCAGCAGATGCCATTCTTAATAGCTGCCCTGCACTATCGGCGCACAGTATATTTCAAGGTACGGTATAGGTCCATAAACTTGTGCTGCTATCCTATTCGGTACCTTGTATCATAAAGATGTCAATGAACCGAACTTGCATAACGTCTATGGTTTTGTCCTGATGCTCTGCTTTACAGCAGATGCTGGACTGAGCATGTTGAATTTCAACATACCCAATCCTTTTTATTTGTTTTCACCTGAGGGAAGCCGCGTGAGGTGTCTGGCAGTAGCCTAGTTCCCTCCATCTATCCAGAATACATGCTGGCTCATGCAAGCCCATTATATATCTGTCTAGAGCAGTTGGGAGGAATAGCATTCAGCTGGCTGGTATCTGAAATATATTGCTAACTTAACCACTTCTTGAATGCAATATTCCCTAGTGTAATATAAAAATAACAGATACTCCCCTCCCACACTGGCGCCCTTCCAGGGATGTTGACCCAGGTGCTTGCCTGACATTATGCTAGTAGACCACTGCAGCCCATCAGTGGTCGATATTGGCCTGCTTCACTTGCACTTTCTTCAGACATCTGAGGTTCATCCAAAGAAAGTGTGAGAACATGTTAGAACTGCAGCCCATTAACAACTGCTGATGGATCATGGTGCTCTACTGGCATAATCTCACGGTGGTCCGGTGCAGACATCGCTGGAACACTTTACAATGGGGAATATTATATTTGAAAAGGGGGTGTCTGAGTACAAGGAATCTCTCTAACATTTGCCCCAGGGAAGTGTAAAATATTTCCATAGGCTGCTTATTTCGCTTCAAAATGGTGCCCTGGGGTGCAGAAATTTGTAATTTACTCATGTGTACTGGTGGGTGTAATGGTGCCCTGCAGTCCATAACTCCGGTTGACAGCTTGACAATGGAAAACAGTGATAATGTCATGCAGCAGAGCCTCTGTCTCCACTGTCCAATATGAAGTGGGGGCGACACCAGCGAAGAGAAGCTGGGGGCAGATGACAACTGCAAGTGCACCCATACACCCATTGGTGCACTTGGGAGCCTAATTTGCATATGACTAAAATCCGCATTTCTGTGCCACAGGGCACCAGATTGTAATGTAATAAGTATCCATCTAAATGTTTTACACTGCCCTGTCCTGCACTACTGCAGGGCAAATGTTACTGACAGATTCCCTTTACAGACTTAAGGGAAAGTCTAATAAAACCTACAATTCTGTGTAATTACACATGTATCCCACCCATGTTCATCTTCGCTGAACCTTCTCACCCCATCTCCTGTTTTTCTCGCACTGTATCACTTGATCCTACACTGGAGCAGAGAGTGGGGAATGTAACAATCCTAGGTAAGATTGGAAGCAGTACACAATTAGATTCTTGCTACCTTAGATGCCAGAGGCTCTATGGATTTTAATTGCACTTTTAGGTTGATTGCCAAGCATTAGACGGCTTTAGTTTGCTTTCTTTTTCCTTCTGTGGGAGTGTGCCGCTCTCATCTTCTAATGACGGGCTAATTTACCTAATCCTCCTTACTGTGGTGTATGATACAGGATAAGGAACACTTTACAGGAACTCCATTTATAGATTTGTTTTTTGTTTTACAACATTTTAAAGACCTTTCCTATCACTTAAAGGGAATCTGTCATCATATTTTACACCAATAAACTGCAATCATAAGAGGTGCAGGAATTGCAAAGAAACCCATGTTTCCAGATATTAATAAAGCATTACTTAGAAAATCAATTTTTGTTCACTTTACCTTATGTTGAAATGTTTATCTGTAAAATGTTGTATGTTACGGTGTTAGCACCTCTAAAATCAATCCAATTTGCACATCATTGATGTTTCCTGACATGTCCTGTATCCTAAGACGTCCTGTGCTAATAGGAGAGGATGCCTCTGTTAACACAGGACACTTAGAGGATGAGAGAGAGCCTGGCGTTCGGTTCAAGACTGGCCAGTTTTTCCCCATTCTTTACTAGGCACATTCCCTTTTTTCTTTTTCTTCTCTCGTACATGCGATTTTAACCCCTCAGTGACCAATAGACGTCTTTTTACTGACCTGCGATATAAGACTAGCATCCCCCCACAGGTGACAATCCTGTAGCTGTCACCTGTACACTATAGCTGACAACTTACTGCATCAGCCATGATCAGTATTGACACCGACCATGGACGTTTGACCCCTTAGATTATGCTGTCAATAGTGACTACAGAATGTAAATAGTTAAAGGGTTGTCCACTAAAGATTACCCCCCACAATGTATTCCCCCGGGGCCCCTAACACTTTTTGTAAATACCTTCTGTTGCTGATACTGCCTGTGAGCGGCGCTATAACTGGCAGCTCACAGGCATCACGTGACCCCCGGCTACAGTCGGATCTGACATCCGCTAATGTCACAACAAGTGCTGGCAGCAGCCGGGGGTCTTTCTTCCTGGTTCCACGGTGGAAGCCAGGCTGTGGGCGGGGTTACCCCCCCTCGTCACACTTGGCATCCACCGCGCGCTCTGCCTCTCCCCACTCATTGGGAAAGTGCGCGGTGGATGCTGGGTGTGATGCGATGGGGTAACCCGCCCACAACTCAGCAGCCACCGCGGGGACCCCAGCGCTGAGCCACCCCTCACTTGTCGTGACGTTAGCGCGGGGTCACGTGATGTCTGTGAGCGGCCACCGATGGCGCCGCTCACAGGCAGAAACAGCGACAGAAGATATTTACAAAAAGTCTTAGGGGCCCTGGGGGGATACATTGCGGGGGGGTAGGCTACAGTAGTGCACAACTTCTTTAAGAGTGAGTGTGGGGGCTTCCTCTTTAACCTCATTGGCACCCTGAGATCTTGATTGTGTGGTCCTGATGTTTGTCATGGCAGTTCATGGCCAAATAACGGCCTTAGTCTGCCGGCTATAGCGGCCTGTTCAGAAGTTATCAAAATTTTAGGTGGTAAAAATAAACTTTTTCATTCTTGTCATTCCACTTTCCATTACTTCCTGAAAATAACCAGAAGGGTTAATGAACTACCTGAAAGTAATTTTAAATACGTTGAGGGGTGCAGTTTTTAAAATTATATCACTTGTGTGGTTTCCAACATATAGGACCCCCAAAGTCACTTCAGAACTGAACAGGTCCCTATAAAAATAAGTTTTGTAAATTTCCTTGAAAAAAATGAAAAATTGCTACTATATTTTTAAATCTTCTAAAATGCGAACAAAATCAAACACTTTACAAATGGTGCTGATGTAAAGCAGACATGAGGGAAATGTTAATGTTTTTGTGTGGTAGGACTATTGGGATTAAAGGGATCGTCATTCAAAGTTTGAAAAGTTCAATTTTTAAAACATTTTTGTCAAATTTCTGATATTTTTATAAATAAGCGCAAAACAGATCAACCTAAATTTACCATTATTATAAAGTATCATGTCACAAAAAACCAGTCTCAAAATCAGTGGGATATGTTGAAGCGTTTCAGAGTTATTACTACATAAAGTAACTGGTCAGTTTTTTTAAAAAATGGTCCGCCACTAAGGGGTTAAAACTTCTAAATGATGTTTTGCCTCTTCAGTTTTTCAATTTTGTGTTCCTTTTTTTCCTTCAAAATTCTATACCTGCGAATACCCAGCAGTTTCTGCTTTCTGCTCACTCTCTACACCCACCAATCACTTGCTGGGATTGTGACCAGGAAGGCAGAGACGGTAATAACCCATCTCTTCCTTATATATAGGGAGTTACGCTACCTCTGAGTAGCTCCTGACAAATGCAAGGATGTTCTAAATATTCAAAGCTTAACAGCAAAAAATACCATGCCTGCAAAAAAAAAATGACCAAAATTTTTTGTTCCAATGACCTAAAAGGGTGGTGTGTAGTGTGGACAGAATAAAAAGGTCCTTGGCAAAAAGGTGGGCACTGCTTAATGAAATAGTAAGTGTTATGGGGTGCTACAGTTACCTGATATAGTTATATAATGTAATAAAGAAGAAAGAAAGGCTCAGGATATACAACCGTGCACACCCAATATTAGAAAAATGAAAAAATGTTTATTGCATGATTATACACTGACAACACAAGAAAAAATAAAAACAATTAAAAACAGACAAGGCATAGCAATATTCAAAGGGGAGGAATAATAATGGTGTTCCAAAGCAATAAATCCCCCTTAAACCACAGGTATCATTATTATTTTTATTATCTCATAATACAATAATACTTGTTGACCAAGCTATATCGCCCTAGTAAGGGGTAGCACAGCACCACTAGACCAAATATGGATAATGAACCAGATATTCCCAAGTAATCAAACCATGTATCATAATAAATGGGAGTAGTAATCTACTGGAATCTACCAGGTTCTACCAAAACTGGGGGCCCGTATAATATCAACATATTTCAAAACATGTCACCCCCCCCCTGATGTACAATATAGGATCATGAATAAAGGCCATGTGTGGCAGTACGGGTACTCCTAAGTGGTCAAGGGAGAGGTCAAAAAATAATGTCAAAAATAATAAAATGACATAGTTACCTGTTGGCACCAGAGACCCTACGCGTTACGCTGCTAGACCGCAGCTTCGTCAGGGGTATATTATTGCTTTGGAACACCATTATTATTCCTCCCCTTTGAATATTGCTATGCCTTGTCTGTTTTTAATTGTTTTTATTTTTTCTTGTGTTGTCAGTGTATAATCATGCAATAAAGATTTTTTCATTTTTCTAATATTGGGTGTGCACGGTTGTATATCCTGAGCCTTTCTTTCTTCTTTATTACAGAATAAAAAGGTCACGCGGTGCAAGAGGAGCATCATGGCCAACAGCAGAGGACAAGACCCAAAGTGTAATGTATAGCCCAGAGGACACACTAATGCCCAATAGATAACCAGGGTGCAATGAACATTTTTTTTTAATCTGTATGTTACCACAAATCAAAATAATAGCCACTGTATATAAAGGCCTTTAAACAACATTTAAAATTTACAACACCCGTAATAACAATAGATGCATACTCAACCAAGCTTGTTCTCTCCCGCTGGGACGATGCCTACCCCAATGTGTGTTTCGTCGTGCCAAAACTCAATGGTGCTGCAGGTGGGATCCCAGCCAGAGAGGGCAATCATGGACCCATCTATTTTTACTTTGGGTGTTGTAAGTCACGTTATTTTTTAAGGCTGGTCTTGCTTGTTCTATGTATGAACCAGGTGGCACCATTTTGGTTCATGGTGACATACATACAATATACAGACAAAAAATATTTTAGCGCACCAAGTACTTTACTGGGCCTTCGTGTGTCCTCTGCTTCACATCAAGGTCATTATGCATTATGCTTTTGGCAATTTAGTTATGATGGGCATTTAGGAGTGGGGGGGCACAATTATGACAGATTTCTTTTAATTGTGCGATTTGCCTGGAATATTTCATAACCTTGTGATTGGAGAAGGTCTGACAGCTCACTTAGCTTTTCAAGCTTCTATTATGAGCCTATATTCAATCCGACCACACAGACCTCCACTGGTAAAACAGCATTAGTGACAGGGCCGCTCTACTCCAAAGTACTGTCACCCTACAGACTATATTTGACCTTTAATGGGACCCCTCAACTCACTGTTATACTACTGACTTGGTCTTTAGAGAAGAGAGGTCCAGTGATGTGTTTTTGTTTTTATTTTATACTACAGACTACATTAGTCCTTGGAGTAGAGGGGTCCCGTCACTGCACCCTACAGACTACGTTAGTCCTTGGCGTAGAGGGGTCCCGTCACTGCACCCTACAGACTACATTAGTCCTTGCAGTAGAGGGGTCCCCGTCACTGTACACTACAAACTACATTAGTCCTTGGAGTAGAGGGGTCCCGTCACTGTACACTACAGACTACATTAGTCCTTGCAGTAGAGGGGTCCCGTCACTGTACACTACAGACTACATTAGTAGTCCTTGGAGTAGAGGGGTCCCGTCACTGTACACTACAGACTACGTTAGTCCTTGGCGTAGAGGGGTCCCGTCACTGCACCCTACAGACTACATTAGTCCTTGCAGTAGAGGGGTCCCGTCACTGTACACTACAGACTACATTAGTCCTTGCAGTAGAGGGGTCCCGTCACTGTACACTACAGACTACATTAGTCCTTGCAGTAGAGGGGTCCCGTCACTGTACACTACAGACTACATTAGTCCTTGCAGTAGAGGGGTCCCGTCACTGTGCACTACAGACTACATTAGTCCTTGCAGTAGAGGGGTCCCGTCACTGTACACTACAGAATACATTAGTCCTTGCAGTAGAGGGGTCCCGTCACTGTACACTACAGACTACATTAGTCCTTGCAGTAGAGGGGTCCCGTCACTGTACACTACAGAATACATTAGTAGTCCTTGCAGTAGAGGGGTCCCGTCACTGTACACTACAGAATACATTAGTAGTCCTTGGAGTAGAGGGGTCCCGTCACTGTACACTACAGAATACATTAGTCCTTGCAATAGAGGGGTCCCGTCACTGTACACTACAAAATACCTTAGTCCTTGCAGTAGAGGGGTCCCATTACAATAAAGACACCTGTGCCTTCTAATGTTAATTTATGCAGTTGATCTTTTTGGGGCTTTAAGCCCTTGAAATCAGACTATGAACGGTCATCTCGCAGGACGCATGGAGTTATGTAGAAATAGTTATTTAGAAATACGGATTGAAAGAAAACCATTGTCCTAAATTGTTGGACAACACAACCTCTGACAACATTTGTTTTTCTTTTGTTCTGTGTTTCTAAGTTACTAGTTCTTTTCTTTCTTTTGGGATTATTGTGTTATCAGCTTGTATTTTGTTCCCCTAATCTCCCTGATAATTTGTATATTATAATTTTAATTTGCAATGACCATAGAAACAAAGCGCAGAAAAAGGCTGAGCAAACCTGGATTCTCTGTTCCGGAAATATAGCTTTGTCTGGACTTGTTTTCTGTGAGCAGGCTTCATTCGCACCCCGGATGACCATTGTGTAGACTTTCATTCTTCCTTTAGGCTTTCTCATTCTCACCTCCTCCAGTATTAGTGGTCTTCATAGCAGAAGAGTAACTTTAGAAGAAGGTTTGGGGGTTGTTGCAATAGGTGGTTTTTGTCCTCTGTTGGTCACTGTAATGAGGGCTTTCTATGTTTTTTTCTATGTCTTTTCTGTGTTTGCGTGGGTTTCCTCCCAAAGACCTATTGATAGGGAATATAGACACTGAGCCGCAATGGGGACAGTGCCCATAATGTCTGTAATGTGCTGCCGAATTAATGGCGCTATATAAGTGAGTAAAAGAAATTAAAAAAAAAAAATGAAAAGTATCTGACCTGCAGCACAATGCAGTGGCTGCTACATGCACTGTACAATCTGGTGCTGATTGGTGGTGGGGAGGATCGGTGGGTGTCATACCCTTACGCATACAATATAGATGACCAATCCTAAAGCTTGTCATACACACTCTAGCTATTTGATGGACATACATCTATCTCTTGAGCATTCAACCAAGTGTTTATATGTTTTCAATGGGCTGAGAGGAGAAAGTTGATTGGTCGTCAATATAAAAATGGCAGGCAATCCCTTTAAGTTTTTTCTTGGGATAAATCCTTTTCTTGGTATCTAGCATTTTTTAGGTGCTGTTAACTTGCCCCTTTATCATCTATCCATTGGATATGTAGTAACTGTTAGATCGTTGTTGGTCCGCTGGCACCTCCCTAATTGTCAGAGCAGGGACTTGTGTACCCCATTCTGTCCTAGCCATGGGCTGCAGCCCGGAGGAGTTATATGGCACATAAGTTCTGACACTGCAATCGAAGATACGATGATGACTGAGCAATGGGCTGCCCGTGACTTGATTGGAGACCGTTTAGTCTTGTGACCAGGGGAGAAAGAGGGACTTGTCACACACTCTTTGGGGGTCCACACAGATGTAAAGCTGGCTGTACACATAAGATAGCTGGTGGCTCATTTACCACTCCGATATCTCTCCTGATTCCCCCAACACACATCTTGTCTGAATGTTCATGTGCTTTCGTAGAGGTAGAGGAGAAAGCCACTGCCGAATGGCTCTGGCGGCGGCTTATCTGCTCAAAAGGATCTGATGTTAAAATTTATACTACTCGACATTGATCTCCTCTGACCTCATCTGTTGGGGTATTGAGGGGCTATCTTTACTGTATCAGCGGGTTTGGCTGACTTTAGGGGGTCCGAAGTATTATCACTTATCCAGTAAACAGGTGAAAACTAACTCTCACCAGAATACTTCTTTGAGGACTTCGCAGCCATAGATTCTCCCCAAGGTTATTGAATTCACTCTTGACCTGTGTGTAATTAGTATGAAGACCGATCATTTCCACATTGTAATAATGACCTTTTTTTTCTTTTTTCTCCCTCTTCATGAAATGTTTATAGGAGAGCTCACACATTAACAGTCTTATTTATCCTGACTTGTTCCTTGGTATATGTCACGTTACTTGAAGAGACGCCACAAGACACCGCCTTTAATACAAAAAGGTAAAGGCTGTTATGTATCATGTTTACTAACTGACTATATTACCGGTCTGCTAAGCCCTGTTCACACTGGTGAAGAAGCCCTATGTTATGATTAAAAAAAAAAAACATTTCCAGCATCCAACTGAACCGGTCATACAGTGGTGGCCAAAAGTATTGCCACCCCTGCAATTCTGTCAGATAATACTCAGTTTCTTCCTGAGAATGATTGCAATTACAAATTCTTTGGTATTATTCTCTTCATTTAATTTGTCTTCAATGGCAAAAAACACAAAAAGAATTGTCCTAAAGCCAAATTGGATATAATTCCACACCAAACCTAAAAAAGGGGGTGGACAAAAGTATTGGCACCCTTTGAAAAATCATGTGATGCTTCTCTAATTCGTGTAATTAACAGCACCTGTAACTTACCTGTGGCACCTAACAGGTGTTGGCAGTAACTAAATCACACTTGCAGCCAGTTAACATGGATTAAAGTTGACTCAACCTCTGTCCTGTGTCCTTGTGTGTACCACATTGAGCATGGAGAAAAGAAAGAAGACCAAAGAACTGTCTGAGGACTTGAGAAACCAAATTGTGAGGAAGCAGGAGCAATCTCAAGGCTACAAGTCCATCTCCAAAGACCTGAATGTTCCTGTGTCTTCCGTGCGCAGTGTCATCAAGAAGTTTAATGCTCATGGCACTGTGGCTAACCTCCCTAGATGTGGACGGAAAAGAAAAATTTACGAGAGATTTCAACACAAGATTGTGCGGATGGTGGATAAAGAACCTCGACTAACATCCAAACAAGTTCAAGCTGCCCTGCAGTCCGAGGGTACAACAGTGTCAACCCGTACTATCCGTCGGCGTCTGAATGAAAAGGGACTGTATGGTAGGATACCCAGGAAGACCCCACTTCTTACCCCGAGACATAAAAAAGGCAGGCTGGAGTTTGCCAAAACTTACCTGAGAAAGCCTAAAACGTTTTGGAAGAATGTTCTCTGGTCAGATGAGACAAAAGTAGAGCTTTTTGGGAAAAAGCATCATCATAGAGTGTACAGGGAAAAAAAAGAGGCATTCAAAGAAAAGAACACGGTCCCTACAGTCAAACATGGCGGTGGTTCCCTGATGTTTTGGGGTTGCTTTGTTGCCTCTGGCACTGGACTGCTTGACCGTGTGCATGGCATTATGAAGTCTGAAGACTACCAACAAATTTTGCAGCATAATGTAGGGCCCAGTGTGAGAAAACTGGGTCTCCCTCAGAGGTCATGGGTCTTCCAGCAGGACAATGACCCAAAACATACTTACAAAAGCACTATAAAATGGTTTGAGAGAAAGCACTGGAGACTTCTAAGGTGGCCAGCAATGAGTCCAGACCTGAATCCCATAGAACACCTGTGGAGAGATCTCAAAATGGCAGTTTGGAGAAGGCACCCTTCAAATATCAGGGACCTGGAGCAGTTTGCCAAAGAAGAATGGTCTACAATTCCAGCAGAGCATTGTAAGAAACTCATTGATGGTTACCGGAAGTGGTTGTTCGCAGTTATTTTGGCTAAAGGTTGTGCAACCAAGTATTAGGCTGAGGGTGCCAATACTTTTGTCCGGACCATTTTTGGAGTTTTGTGTGAAATGATCAATGATTTGATTTTTGCTTCATTCTCTTTTGTGTTTTTTCCTTGCAAGCAAATTAAATGAAGAGAATAATACCAAAGAATTTGTGATTGCAATCATTTTCAGGAAGAAACTGAGTATTATCTGACAGAATTGCCGGGGTGCCAATACTTTTGGCCAGCACTGTAAGTCTGTGTCCGTCAGTAACCATTCATACTGCAGGCTACTGCGGGAGCAGACTACTACTCCCAACATTGTCCCTTGCTTGTGCTAGTCACAGCACGAGCAAGGGACAAAGATGTGGGTAGCGTTCAGCACCTGGCGTTTGGGAACAGCGCTAAATGTACTGCTGATTTCCAAGCACCAGTGTGTGACACACGTATGTCATCCGTGTGTGTTCAGTGTGAGACCTTTTGCAGACCGTGAAGCGTGTAAAAAAAAAAAAAAAAAAAAAAAAAAAAAAAAAACCTGACAGCATGTTTTGCTCAGTGTGGAAACACACTGACATGTACGCAGGCCCATAGTTGAATGGGTCTACTTGTCAGTTTCTCCAGTACGTGTGGAAACTGTCACAACACGTACAGACACACCTCCACCCCCTTCATACACAGGTCACAGAGCATGCCCACTACACTTTACTATGGAGGTCCTCCAACATCTGTAGTCTGCAGAGTCCTAAAAATCAGAAAATAAAACATTTGATAGAAAAACATAAAATGTTTATTTTTCTAGTTTTAATCAATAAAGTATATGTAACACATTCTGCAATGAAATTTTGCATCAGAAAGATTCGGTGGGACATTACCCAGATCTTCAGGATATCCATGCATGCTGTTGATTTTCGGCACAGATGTAACCCTTTGCACTGCAAATAGTTAAATTTGTTGCAAATCCTGAGTTTCCACAATGATTTGGTGCAGATTTTGACGTGAACGATCTGAGTGGATGTACCCTAATGATAAAGATGCAAAGAGAGAAAAAAAAAAAAGCTATGGAAAAACGCAAGTAACTTAATTTAGCTAATGGGTGCCGAAAATCTGTAACATAAGCACCTTATGAAATACTCATGTGGGAAGGTAGCCTTAGGGATTGTCTGAGCAGATAACAGCTGAGTATTACACCACCAGAACTGGGGATTAGATTTTAGGAAACCTCACCTACACGCTGCATAGAACGTCTACATTAAATAATTGGCCAATGCTGCAGATTTGACCTCTGCAGACTTCACCCTTTGCATTGCACAGTGGAAAACTTTGCGCTGGTGCGGACATGCTGCAGACAGATATATCTGACCCATCTGCACATACGCTGAAAGGAGTGGTCTGAAACCAAAATTGAATTTAATCCTAAATGTTTTTTTGTTTTTTGTTTTTTTTTCTTTAACGTTCTGATGACGTTTCGTTAGAACCCCCAGTGCATGCATCAGTGACATCGGTTTCAGGGGTGGGAATGGTCTCTGATCTCCCTAATCTGTGTTCTTTCCTTTTCAATGTCCACTGATGGTGCACTCTTACCCGCTCGTCACTTCTTCTTTTTAGAGCCAGCAATGTCAGTGCGCATACAGAGCAGAGAGCACATACTGAGCAGGCGTCCACAACAGACATGTGCTCAGTAGAGCAGGGACTAGCCCAGCCCCTGACACGTACGGCACTGATAGCATGGAGAAAGCAGCTGTAACTGTGACCTACCCCCTGATGATGTCCCTTTTGAGAATCCCAGCATGCATTGGGGATTCTGAGCAGGACGGAAGTTAAAGTGGTTGTCCACTGGATGGACACCCCTTCTGAATCCCTTATGTTTTCCCTCCAGTAAAATAATAACACTTCCCTCTAGTGTAGGTGCCATTCCAGCTGTTGGCACTGCCTATCCCGGGGATCACATGACATAATGTCACGCAATCCCTTCAGCCAATCAGCTCTGGCTTCGCTCTCCTTTCCTTCAGACAAATAAAGACTTCTGGAGGAAGTGAGAGCAGTCACAGCTCTCACAAAGCCTCAGCTGTCCGTTACATCTGTGAGGCTAGCACTGATTGACCGCAATGATTGCGTGGCCTAATGTCACGTGATCCCCAGGAAGAGGCAGTGCTGACACCGTTGCAAAGGCGCGAGCACTGGAAGTGAGTAGAAGTGGTGTTATTTTACGGGGGGTAGAACATAGGGATTCAGAAGGGGATGTCCAAGTGGTGGACAACACCTTTTTAAGAAATAAAAATAGGAAAATAAAGAGGGAACAGTAAGGAATTTTTTTTATTTGAAGTATATTAGAAAAGTAATTAGATTATTAAATAGACCTTTAGGATTAAATTCAACTTTGGTTTCGGGGAAGCCTTGCAAGGCTATAGACATGGCCTGGTGGCAAAGGCCACATGTTACATACTCCTCTATAGTAGAGGAGGAATGGATGACCTAGAAGGTGGAGTGCAGATACTGATCAGGTGACCGGAGGGGGCGACACAAGGACTTACTATGTGCCATAACGTAACACGTGCTACATACAGGTCACCTTACTCATTCTGCCTCTCCTGACGGGAGGAGGCTGGGGGTGGTTGTCTTGTAACTAGGAGGTTGCTATCTCAAGGGCATAATCTGTTGTAGGATATTCTGATTTAGCCTGGAGCTCAGGGATTACCTCTGTGTAACCTGTCAGGTAATTACACTGCCACTGTATGAGGAATGTTACTAAGCCGGGCGGGCGCTGAGGGGGCCAAGCTGCAGCAGAGCCGCCATTAATCTCTCTACCTGAGGAGGTTACACCTTTGTCTAGAGCTGCACCCAGACCCATCACACTACAACTCACTGGGAAATACCGGCTTTTATGAAGCCTTACTAAGGAAATTCAAGGGCCCCATTCATTATTTATTTTTTCCTGTTTTTCATTTACTCCCTATGATCAATTTAATTTGCAATAAATGAAGAAATGGTCCAGCTTCTTGTTTATTTAGATGAAATCCATACACAGGCTATAAGTCACAATGGCAGCTGATGTAGCGTTAATGTAACGCTCATGTCTACGCGTTTCCACCCTTAATCATTCATTGAAAAGGCAGCCCATACTATTTATATGGGATCTTGTTCCTGTGCTGCCAACAAGTGCTAAGCATCTCTGGGAACTCCTTCAAGATTGTTGGAAGACCATTTCCGGTGACTGCCTCTTGAAGCTCATCAAGAGAATGCCAAGAGTGTGCAAAGCAGTCATCAAAGCAAAAGGTGGCTACTTTGAAGAACCTAGAATATAAGACATATTTTCAGCTGTTTCACACTTTTTTGTTAAGTATATAATTCCATATGTGTTAATTCATAGTTTTGATGCCTTCAGTGTGAATGTACAATTTTCATAGTCCTGAAAATACAGAAAAATCTTTAAATGAGAAAGTGTGTCCAAACTTTTGGTCTGTACTGTATATATGTATATATATTTATATTTTTATATATTAAATAGCCAAAAATAGGAGTCCAGGAAAACGTAAGAAAGTTTGTTATTAAAGTGTTGTACAAGTATTTAAACTGGGTTCTCAATCTCCTAGATTAAATAGTATCACATATGTAGCGACCACTGGCTGCAGGGCTCACGTGGCATAACCGTGTCCCTGGAGACTGCCAAAATCACTGGGACAGCGCCGGTACATGAGATTAGTATCTGGTATTTTTATTTTACAAGGGAAATCTAGTATTTAAAAAGGCGTTGTCCCCCTTTTAACCTGGCTGTACACATACACAGCTGACGGTGATCTCTCCAGACTCCCCCCCCCCGTTCACAGTAACCCTCGGCTTGGACTAGCGCTCCTTTGTTGTGAGAGCTGTTGGCGGCTTATCTCCCCAACCTATTCTGTCCAGACACTCAGGAGAATCTCCCTGCCCCCCCCCATACTCATTAGGTGGTCAGCTGATCCCTCTGAAGTTGGCAGGATCAGATGACTTGTCTAATGTTTATGGGGGGCTTTTGGACCCCGTTATCACAGGACTTATTTGCCCTGGCATTTCTGAAGCAGCAAATTAGTAAAAATAAATGTGGTTTTGGGAAATCAGTCATCTTTTTCCCTCTCCTCTGCTTTACTTATTGGTGCACTGTATCGTGTGGATGGTGAGTGCGGCACCCCCTCAGGCGATCATTTCCTCTGCTTCTGTCCAATTTTGTTGATCCTATACCACAAATCGGTGTAAAATCCTGTAAGACTCGGTCGGTATAAATAACTTTGCTTTTGGATCTGGAGATTTCCTGTTTATTCCTTGTGCGCAGGGAACAGGAGGAAGTTTGTGCTGTTGTCCCTTCCCAGCCCTTCCTGACCTCGACGCGCTCTTTTCCTCCTATTAGATAAATCCACAATCTGTTACATGTAGCAAATAGCGTGTGACATTGTCCTCAACATTGCATGGGGCGACCACATAACCTGTGCGTGGCCGCTGATCTGTCACGGGACGGGGGCTGCAGAAATCTGCTGCAATCAGCCCTTTTATTAGAAATGTAATATTTGTCAATGTTATGTTATATTAGTTTAGTCATTTTACTATCAAAGATTTTTTTATTAAAGTTCTTGTTTGTATATTTTCTGATCTAATAAGTGATGATATTACGGCCATTGCCCTAAGGTGCTCATGTTTTTTCCATTGTGTATTTCCAGAGGAATTGTTGCGAGTATACTGGTTTTCTTATGTTTTGGAGTGACACAAGCTAAAGATGGCCCATTTTCCAGACCTCATCCAGGTATTTTGGGGGGTCCCGGGTATTTTGCAGCCTTGGCTGAATGACGGGGTGACCAGTTATGATTATTTCACACCATGTATAGCAATAATCACAAAGCATAAAGCCTCATCCACACGGCTTTGGTTACCCTCTCTGCCTCTGAATTCATCAGTTGTTTCAATGCCAGATTCTGTATGCTTGTAGCGTTGCTTTTAGGGGGACAATATACCACATACCGCAGCATACATCAACAGAGTCCCGGAGACTTAAATGCCTTGTCCAGGACTTTTATATTGACGGCCAATCCTTAGAGTAAGTCTTCGGTACCAGATTGGGACCTCACTCCATTGATCAGCTGTTCTCAGTGATGTCTGATCAGATGTCAGAAGTGCACAGCTCCATACTCTGCATAGTGGCCATTCTTGGGTACTGCAGGTCATCTCCCACTGCAGTACTCAACAACGACTTCTACACACTTACAGATCTTGGGCCTTCTGACATCTGATCAGTGGGGGTCCTGGGTGTCGAACTCTAGTAACCCCGCCGATCTGATACTGATGATCTTCGTGTGCTGACGTAATGTCTCCACTTGCATGGCTTCCCTATGAATTCAGCAAGTCGTCTTTTATTTGGGAACCGGGAGGTACAGTTAGGGCCCATAAATGATTCAGCATGGACCCGCAGTGCTTACGTGTGCATGGCCTTAGAGATAAATCACTTGCTTTAGGCAAATCCCTGCCTGTGTACAATCCTGAGCAGATGAGGAGCCATATAATGTGGGGTTACCTACTGCAGTTTGGTCAGTACTCGTAGAACTTTCTTGGTCCAGTAGCGTAGCCGCACAGTAACAGTGTCCGCTCTGCTGTCTTGCAGCTTATTGGAGGTTCTGGCTGTGTGTCAGTGTGGTGTACGAGCTCTTCCTCATCTTCATCCTCTTTCAGGTAAGGGATTAAAGTGCATACATCTTAAGTGTCACTACTGTGTTTTTTGTTTGTACTTGTGGATTTCGCACTGTGACCGCCTCCTTTTTCTTCCATTAATTACAATGTTTCTTCAACGCTTGTCATTTATTGTCGCAGGTGCCATTGATAGCCATGTGTCAATCAGCTCCAAAGGGCTTTTGCATCATACTTATTTTCCAGTGTTGAGCGCAACATATATACGCATTGTACTCTAGTTCTAGTTAGTAGGTAGAAGTTGGTGCCTATAAGATTCTATGTAGACGGGGGGAGAAAGGAGATGCTCTGCCTCTAGCTCCTCTCCTCCATAGAACTTTATAAGCACCAACTCTCATCTCCAATCTTCAGAGTACAGATTTTACCTGTGAACTTTGAATTTTGAGCATGATTAATCAGTCCAGAAGGCTAAAGAAGCAGATTTCTCTAAGATCTATTACAGAGCTTCTTATTTTTATGTGTAATATTGACTTATGAAATGAAAATTTAAAACTATGTTTACGCTTGAATGATTTGAGTTAATTTTTTTTGCCCATCAGTATATAGTGTCCATAAAGACAGTTCTAAAATGTAATTGGTCATAAATTTGAGACTGAACCCATTTGGAAAGACTGGACGCAGCCTAGTTGGGGGAAATGAGTGCACCCTTACATTTATAAAGGGCTATCATTCAACCCTTAACCAAAGCTGGTTACCATTGCCGCCCTGTGAATAAATGACCACATGAAAATATTCTCCATCACTGACACATTTCATTGGTCCCTGCATGAAATTGAGATTTGGGGTTAGTTCCTATTTAGGATGTAATGCTGATTCTGATCTGTTACTGATCTGTCTCTGTGATTTACTTGTTACTGATGTGTCTCTGGTTTCTGCAGACTGTACATGACGGAAGACATTTCATGAAGTTTATTGACCCCAAATTGGGAGTTCCTTTACCAGAAAGAGATTATGGCGGAAACTGCCTTATATACGATCCGAATAATAAAACTGATCCTTATCACAACCTCTGGGTAAGACTATTGTCAGCGGAGCTATAGGAAACTCTTGCCAGCATTTGCACAAATGGAAAGTTTATATAGGTTAAGGACTGTATTAAAAGGGCCGCTGTGACATCACTTGCAGCCTCCTTATTATGGGGGCCGCTGTGACATCACTTGTAGCCTCCTTATTATGGGGGCCGCTGTGACATCACTTGTATCCTACTTATTATGGGGGCCGCTGTGACATCACTTGTAGCCTCCTTATTATGGGGGCCGCTGTGACATCACTTGTAGCCTACTTATTAAGGGGGTCGCTGTGACATCACTTGTAGCCTCCTTATTATGGGGGCTGCTGTGTCATCACTTGCAGCCTCCTTATTATGGGGGCAGCTGTGACATCACTTGTAGCCTCCTTATTATGGGGGCCGCTATGACATCACTTGTATCCTACTTATTATGGGGGCCGCTGTGACATCACTTTTAGCCTCCTTATTATGGGGGCCGCTGTGACATCACTTGTAGCCTACTTATTAAGGGGGTCGCTGTGACATCACTTGTAGCCTCCTTATTATGGGGGCTGCTGTGTCATCACTTGTAGCCTCCTTATTATGGGGGCCGCTATGACATCACTTGTATCCTACTTATTATGGGGGCCGCTGTGACATCACTTTTAGCCTCCTTATTATGGGGGCCGCTGTGACATCACTTGTAGCCTACTTATTATGGGGGCCGCTGTGACATCACTTGTAGCCTCCTTATTATGGGGGCCGCTGTGTCATCACTTGCAGCCTCCTTATTATGGGGGCCGCTGTGTCATCACTTGCAGCCTCCTTATTATGGGGGCCGCTGTGACATCACTTGCAGCCTCCTTATTATGGGGGCCGCTGTGACATCACTTGCAGCCTCCTTATTATGGGGGCCGCTGTGACATCAATTGTAGCCTCCTTATTATGGGGGCCGCTGTGACAATCCGTTAACCGTTCGGAGTCTGGCATAGGATACGTCAAGCTCATCTGTTGGCCGATCACTACCACTCTAGTGACCCCTACAGGGGAGATGCAGCATTACATCCAGCATTCATCATGAAGACCCATCTGTCTGATATATGGATTTTCCAAGTCTATTCATGTGCGGTTCAGTGGCTCTTTCTGTACGGCCACACACTAAGTATAATTGCTAAGGTAATGGGGTTTTCTCTGCCCAACTGTCTATCCAGAATCCTCATACTTTGATTACCAATGATAAAATGTAGGTGTTACTCACCCTCCACAGGTCCAAATCTGCATCTCCACTTCTGCTCTGATGATTGTTTACAAGCTGCAGTGATGACATTTCAACAACGCTGCAGCCAATCACTGGGCTCAGTGGCTGGTGCCAAGTACATTGCAACCTATAAACAATCAGAGGACCATCAGTGGAGATGCAGCTCTGGATTTGGGTGAAGGTAAGTGTCTTTTTTTTTTTTTTCTTTAATATGGGGATGAAGATTTTGGACAAAAAGTTGAAAGGGGAAAGCCTCTATATAATGTATGGAGATTCATGATACAATAAAGGGGTTCCCAAAATTACAGATTAGCACCTATACAAGGGATGTGTGAGAAGTGTATTATCTCTGGTGGTCTCCCTCAGTGACAAAATCTGCAGCCACATGACTCCTGATTAGAGAGTCAGTTTTGATAGCGAGCAGTCTCTCCATTTAATATCTGTGGGACTCTAAGAGTGCAGAGTACAACGGCCATATCCTTCAGACAAAAAGTCTTGAGACTTACACAAGTTTTTTGGTTTTCACACAGTTAGCTGCTTCATTGTTTTTAGATCTTTTAGACAGATGTTTTGATGGTTACTGAAGTACAGTTATCAGCATTTCATAAGTTTTTACCCTTTTATAGACAAATCCATCAAGTTTATGTGAAGATTCAATATTTACGTTGATAACCCTTATTTTTCAAGACTTCTGCCATTCGTTCTTCTGGTTGTCCCAAACACCCTGAAGGAGGCTTCATCCAATAAAAATAACTTTGCGGGAAGTAAAGGGACTGCACTGTCAAGGACTGGGGTAAAGTTGCTGTCTTTGAAGCCCCCGTCAGACTGTTTGGGACATCTGGAGGAATAATTGTCCTGAGGAGATGCGGTGAGCGCTACCATGAGTCCTGTCATGCCAACAATAAAGCCTCCCGAGAACACTCGTGTGTGGGGACTTTTCGTCAATTGAGTGGGCTCACTCATAATTATGCCTAAGAATACTGCCAAGAATAAAGAATGGGATCTAAACCTCTCCAAGGGCCACTTCTCCCAACCATCCAAGAGCAAAGTGGTGGTGAACAATACTTTTTCCAGCTGGTTGGAGACCATATCAGAAGGCAAACATAATAACTAGTGTTGAGCGAGTATGTTCTATTAACCCTTTAGCCGAGTATGCTCGGGCCGAGCTCCGACTGCTCGGTGATATGTTTGAATCGCTCCCGTGTGCATAATTTGCGACTGTTTGACAGCTTTATTACATGTGAGGAATGTCTATTTCTTACACATTCCTGCCATGTAATAAAGCTGTCAAACAGTTGAAAATCATGCACAGGGAGCGATTCAACCTTATCACCGAGCAGCTGTAAATACTCGGAGCTTGGCCCGAGCATACTCGGACAGAACATACTCGCTCAACACTAGTAATAACCAAGTGTCTTGGTGAGTAAAGCATTCATGGCCAAGAAACTCTCCAGATCTCAATCCCATTGAGAGCCTCTTGTTAATATTCACATGAAAATGGGTGAACAACCAAAAGCCAGACCTTATGATAAACTCCAAGAACTGATTGGACAAGAATGAGCTGTCATCAATCAGGATTTGGCCCAGATGCTGATATCCAGCTGCCAAAGCCAAGGGCAGAAATCTTGAAAAATAAGGGTCAACACTGGAGTCTTTTGCACATAACTTGATATATTACATTGATAAGCATTTTATATGTTTTTAAACTTGCATTTAACTGTACTGCAGTAACTATAGAAACCTCTCTTTATAGGATCTGAAGCCGTAATCTTTATGAAAACCAAAGATTGTCGGTCTCAAAACTTTTGACCACGACTGTACAAGTCCTGCCCCTAGTCAATGATATGCCATCATTCTTGCCATCTTGTACCTTTCTTGTAAGCAAATCCAGGCTGCTGTAAGTGGCATCTATTTTCTGTACGTGGCACCTATTTGCTGTTCTGCCAGGGCATGATACTCTGCAGATCTTTCAGCCACAATGCAGACTTCTCTGGCCATACTTTCTCTGCAAAGCATTAACCAAAGGAAGAAGATGGTCTTCTCCTTACCAAACAGCTACATGACCCTTCCCCTTGTTATCTTGCGTGCGGCCATTTAAGGAGCAGATAAGTGACAGTGCCAGTAGTTCACGTGTGACAATCCACATCTGGAAGCCATAGCTGACAGCCCAAGCCTGGATTAGGAAGGGATTGGAAAGGATTTGTCATCTCTAAACTCCAGCAACAAAATGACAAGCAAACGGGAGGGAGGGGGTAATGACTGTAAGCTAGTCCACAGCGTGGGGTCGGAGCCCTGTAATGACGCTGCAGTGTTGTCACCCGCACGTCTCCGCTGCAGTATCACATGTAACAGAGACAGGACGGATTCCGGCTGCAGCTGATCGCCTCTGCTACGTCTGCCGGGTTGTTGCCATTTGTATAGATTACCTGGCTTGTGGACACCATGTACCAGACTGGAGTCAGTCTTTCTCAATGTGTTTAGGAAACAGATTATCTGCTTAACGCTCCTAAATGACACAGTAACCGCTAAGCCAAGAAGCCAGCAGGCGAATAGTGAGGAAGGCAAATGCATGGCTGCGATAACATGTCCTAGGATATCACTATCTGATGGGTGGGGGTCCAACGCACAGCGGCGCCCCGGCTCTACAGGGGTAGCAGCACCACTCCCTTATAGTGAATGGGCCCAGCTCTATACTCAGCAGCTCGGTACAGTAAGGAGATGTGGAAGTGAATTGGTCTGTTCATTCTCAGGATCAATGGCTGTTCCCGGAGGTGAAATCTCTTCTGATCTATAGTGATTTATTCTAGTGATATGCCATAACATTTCTTTTTAGACCCCCGTCAGAGGTTTCTCATTCAGCCAAATAAAATCTCCTCCTGTGCACTGAGGAGGGGCAAACACAGCGAAACACGTTTCTGCCAATAGTGTCTGCTTTGGCTGAAAAGCCAGTCGTGTGTCAAGGCTCGTAACCGGGTCGGTAATGACTTGTAGGATTTCTACTTTCAATAGGTGGCACTATAGTTCCTCTTCTTCCTCACTGGGGAGGCTATTCACATATGCCTTAACTTTGCAATGGGAATACCCCTATGAAGTATCACACATTACTTAACATCAGGACACAAAGACTTAAAGACCAGTAGTTAGGAAACCAATTGCTACACCTATTATGGAGGGCCAGTTGTGGGTTGAAACCATTTCTGCAGCTGCCTAATAAAAAAAAATAAATCAAAAAAGGTCTCCTTGCTGCGGACCCTCTCCCGTCGGCCACAGCGGACTTGGATTCAGTTAACTAATTTATTTTCTTCTAATATTTTTTAGGATAAGATGGATGGCTTTGTACCTGCACACTTTCTAGGCTGGTATATAAAAGTAAGTCCTAGCTAATATTACTTTCTTTTGGGAGGAGGGAGAGGTGGATGGTGGGGGGGGGGCTGTATTCATAGATGCACAGTGTGGGATGACTGGCTTTGCCTTTTAAGCATAAATTGGCTGTTTTGCATTGGTTCAGAGCACAGAAGCGCAGCCTCCAACATGGTGTACCAGTGGCGTCCGTCTTCTGTATCTCCTAGATGTCCTCATTCTTGTCCTCTTGCTTCTCAGACACTAGTGATCAGGGACTGGTGGATGTGTATGATGATCAGCGTCATGTTCGAGTTCCTGGAATACAGCCTGGAGCATCAGCTGCCCAATTTCAGTGAATGCTGGTGGGATCATGTAAGTTGTATTCATAAGGGGTATAGACTGTGCACGGGTCAGTGGTTGGAGGCTGGTATCTACACGTTTCACAATTCACATCTGGTCATGCTGGAGCACTGCCAACCTATACCTCCTCCGACGTATGCTATGGTACCACCCCACAGTGGCACACGTCGCCCACCCATAGCCTCCCGTGTTAATAAAAAGCACACTGTGGTGTCTTTTATTCATTTTCTATGGATTAGCGCAGCAGTCTGTGGCTCTGCACAGCAGAAAAAAGCTATACTAATGTATATCAGACCGATATAGGCTAGAAGACTGCCGGCTGCTCACATGGGGGCCTCTCACTGACCACAGCGTGGTGCCGGCTGCTCACATGGGGGTGTCTCGCTGACCACAGCGTGGTGCCGGCTGCTCACATGGGGGCCTCTCACTGACCACAGCGTGGTGCCGGCTGCTCACATGGGGGCCTCTCACTGACCACAGCGTGGTGCCGGCTGCTCACATGGGGGGGTCTCACTGACCGCAGCGTGGTGACGGCTGCTCACATAGGGGTGTCTCGCTGACCGCAGCGTGGTGACGGCTGCTCACATAGGGGTGTCTCGCTGACCGCAGTGTGATGACGGCTGCTCACATAGGGGTGTCTCGCTGACCGCAGCGTGGTGACGGCTGCTCACATAGGGGTGTCTCGCTGACCGCAGCATGATGACGGCTGCTCACATAGGGGTGTCTCGCTGACCGCCGCGTGATGACGGCTGCTCACATAGGGGTGTCTCGCTGACCGCAGCGTGGTGCAGGCTGCTCACATGGGGGTGTCTTTCTGACCGCTGCGTGATGACGGCTGCTCACATAGGGGTGTCTCGCTGACCGCAGCGTGGTGCCGGCTGCTCACATGGGGGTGTGTCGCTGACCGCAGCGTGGTGCCGGCTGCTCACATGGGGGTGTCTCACTGACCGCAGCGTGGTGACGGCTGCTCACATGGGGGTGTCTCGCTGACCGCAGTGTGATGACGGCTGCTCACATAGGGGTGTCTCGCTGACCGCAGCGTGGTGACGGCTGCTCACATAGGGGTGTCTCGCTGACCGCAGCATGATGACGGCTGCTCACATGGGGGTGTCTCGCTGACCGCAGCGTGGTGCCGGCTGCTCACATGGGGGTGTCTCACTGACCGCAGCGTGGTGACGGCTGCTCACATGGGGGTGTCTCGCTGACCGCAGTGTGATGACGGCTGCTCACATAGGGGTGTCTCGCTGACCGCAGCGTGGTGACGGCTGCTCACATAGGGGTGTCTCGCTGACCGCAGCATGATGACGGCTGCTCACATGGGGGTGTCTCGCTGACCGTAGCGTGGTGCCGGCTGCTCACATGGGGGTGTCTCACTGACCGCAGCGTGGTGACGGCTGCTCACATGGGGGTGTCTCGCTGACCGCAGTGTGATGACGGCTGCTCACATAGGGGTGTCTCGCTGACCGCAGCGTGGTGACGGCTGCTCACATAGGGGTGTCTCGCTGACCGCAGCATGATGACGGCTGCTCACATGGGGGTGTCTCACTGACCTTTGCGTGGTGCCGGCTGCTCACATGGGGGTGTCTCGCTGACCGCAGCGTGGTGACGGCTGCTCACATAGGGGTGTCTCGTTGACCACAGCGTGGTGACTGCTTACATAGGGTGGTCTCGCTGACCACAGTGTGGTGACTGATGGCCTGGACAGTTTATTTGATCATTATATTTGCAGTCACTGATACTTTCAATATTGTAATATTTTTTTATCTTTTTATAGTGGATTATGGATGTACTAGTGTGTAATGGATTAGGAATATATTGTGGCATGAAGACCTTAAAGTGGCTGTCCATGAAGCCGTACAAATGGCAGGGTCTATGGAACATTCCTACATACAGGTGGGTCCAGAGACGGGCGCAGCGGTCTTGCTTTGCCAGTAATATACGGAAACCTGTCCATCTCCTGGGGCGCGGGCTCTACATAGCACCTGGCTCGTTGTGCCCTTTCAGCTGTATACACAGTGTTCAGAATTATTAGGCAAATGCGTATTTTGATCACTTTGATACTTTTTATACATGTTGTCCTACTCCAAACTGCATAGGCTTGAGAGCCAACTACCAATTAAGTAAATCTGGTGATGTGCATCTCTGTAATGAGGAGGGGTGTTGACTACTGACAACAACACCCTATATAAGGTGTGCTTAATTATTAGGCAACTTCCTTTCCTTTGGCAAAATGGGTCAAAAGAGAGATTTGATGGGCTCTGAAAAGTCCAAAATTGTGAGATGTCTTGCAGAGGGATGCAGCGGTTTTGAAGCGTGATCACCGAACAATCAAGCGTTTCATGGCAAATAGCCAACAGGGTCGCAAGAAGCTTGTTGGCCAAAAAAGGCGCAAAATAACTGCCCATGAATTGAGGAAAATCAAGCGTGAAGCTGCCAAGATGCCATTCGCCACCAGTTTTGCCATATTTCAGAGCCGCAACGTTACTGGAGTATCAAAAAGCACAAGGTGTGCGATACTCAGAGACATGGCCAAGGTAAGGAAGGCTGAAAAACGACCACCTTTGAACAAGAAACATAAGATAAAATGTCAAGAATGGGCCAAGAAATATCTTAAGACTGATTTTTCAAAGGTTTTATGGACTGATGAAATGAGCGTGACTCTTGATGGGCCAGATGGATGGGCGAGAGGCTGGATCAGTAAAGGGCAGAGAGCTCCACTCCGACTCAGACGCCAGCAAGGTGGAGGTGGCGTACTGGTATGGGCTGGTATCATCAAAGATGAACTTGTGGGACCTTTTTGGGTTGAGAATGGAGTGAAGCTCAATTCCCAGACCTACTGCCAGTTTCTGGAAGACAACTTCTTCAAGCAGTGGTACAGGAAGAAGTCGGTATCGTTCAAGAAAAACATGATTTTCATGCAGCACAATGCTCCATCACATGCATCCAACTACTCCACAGCGTGGCTGGCCAGTAAAGGTCTAAAAGAAGAAAAAATAATGTCATGGCCCTCTTGTTCACCTGATCTGAACCCCATAGAGAACCTATGGTCCATCATAAAATGTGAGATCTACAGGGAGGGAAAACAGTACACCTCTCGGAACAGTGTCTGGGAGGCTGTGGTGGCTGCTGCACGCAATGTTGATCGAAAACAGATCAAGCAACTGACAGAATCTCTGGATGGAAGGCTGTTGAGTGTCATCATAAAGAAAGGTGGCTATATTGATCACTAATTTTTTTTATTTTTGTTTTTGCATGTCTGAAATGTTTATTTCTAAATTTTGTGCACTGATATTGGTTTACCTGATGAAAATAAACAAGTAAGATGGGATTATATTTGGTTTTTATTAAGTTGCCTAATAATTCTGCACAGTAATAGTTACCTGCACAAACAGATATCCTCCTAAGATAGCCAAATCTAAAAAATAGCCCCACTCCAACTTCCAAAAATATTAAGCTTGGTTATTGATTGAGAACATAGTTGTTGATCAATAATAAAAATAATCCTCTAAAATACAACTTGCCTAATAATTCTGAACACCGTGTAGTTAAGTTACTTTGCATTAGCTCCTAATTTCCTCACCAGAAGGGGGCAGTACAGGCTCTGTGACCACAGCTGAGTAGATGAGGGATTTGGACGGTGGCCTCTGCTGCGGGGCTCATTCTACTTTCTACTTGCAGGGGGAAGATGAAGAGAATCGCCTTCCAGTTCACACCTTACAGCTGGGTGAAGTTTGAATGGAAGCCGGCCTCCAACCTGCGCCGATGGTTAGCCGTGTGCGGCATCATAGTTGTAGTAAGTATCGCCGCTCGTATTTTCAGCAATAAGCCAAAGGGCTGTGTATCCAATGTGTGCGTCCTCTTTTACCATGTGGCTACCTCTGGGCCTAATCTACTAGTATATGATGCTCATTGAGTTGAAGAGTTGTATAAAGTAGGTAGAGGTCAGACCTCCGATGATCAGAGTGGTAGAGACCGCACGGCTCAGGAGGAGGTTACACTCTTACTTGCATATATGTTGTATTGAGCCTTGAATGTGACAGCATCCGGGGTGAGCAGTGTGTGTGCTGTCACTGCCTTCATCATGCCATCACTGCCCATCTCCTGACACACAGGAGCCTTTCACATTTGGTGGACTTTGACTTTTTTTATTTTTTTTTATAACTGAATTGTCCTTTCTGGGTCACCCAGAATGGAGGATTCTTCACTATAACGAGTGCAGAATGTCTTTTAGGTCTGGGGATGTCAATCCAGAGTCATGGAATCAATATAAAATGTTCATTTAAAAATGTATAGTATATAGATGACAGATGCTCCCCACCTACACCGATGCTGTCCCTGAGATGTCGGGTGTCTCATGTGTCATAGACTAAATGGCGTACATGGCATTACAATCATCGGGTTGCTGCTCTCTCGCTTACTCTGCTTGTCTGACATTTATCTGAGAGAAATGAGAGCAGCAGACAATATTCTTTACTTTACTCACTTATATAAAACCATTAATTCCACAGCGCTTTACAGTGATCATCACCACTGTCCCCATTCTAGATCACAGTGCACAATCTACATCCCCTATCAGTATGTCTTTGGAGTGTGGGAGGAAACCGGGGAACCCAGAGGAAATCCACACAAACTCCTTGTAGATGTCACCCTTGGTGCTAACCACCATGCTGGCGTGGATTGGCTACATGGCTCACAGAGCGTAACAATGTCGGGCGAGCCCCAGGATACCAGGCACCAACTTAGCTGGGATGGCGACAATACGGGGGACGTATCTCTTATTCCCCTTGTAACATAAATAGAATTCCTTTAAAACAGGGTTGTTCAGCTAGTGGACATCCCCTTTAATATTTAGTGCCCTATAACAATTTATGGTCAAATGGAAACTTCAGACAGTCACTCCTGACTAAGAACGATTTGAAGAAACACATCCACCAGAACGGTGCTGGACTGCTCTACCAGACACTGCCTATGGCACAGCAGTGCGGTCTCTGGAAAGAAAACTGTGTTTTTTGTTCTTTTCCCCCTGATCGAAGACCGCTTTATGGACTATAGTGCAGAGCAAGTGTAAAGGCCTCCATACACATTAGAATAACCTCAATAAATCCGACATTGATGGGTTCAGCTGACCATCTAATGTGTATGTAGGTGCTGGAGACTGATTGTTGGGGGGATGTCAATTGGCCATGGCCAATTTAAGACTACTGACCATATTGTTCCCCTGGACTTGAGCTGCAGGGAGCAGGTCAGCATGTGGCTTTGTCCTATGGGGAAGTTGGTTGTTGGTTGAACGATCAGTCAAAGCCTCATTCGACTGACAGCCATGTAATGTATATGGGGGGCTTTAGTGCAGTGTTTGGCATGTTGCTGAGCCATGAGTACACACAGAGCAGTACTGCCCGGGGGCCATCATTAGATCTGTGGCTGATCAGACTCCTGAGCATTGGAGTGATTTCTAAAACTTCAATAGACTAGTCTTAATGTGACCTTTATCACACGGCGCTGCACTTTGATGTCATGTTTAGAGCAAGGAGCGGATTTAATAGATGTGGGAAATAGCGGATGTAATGTCTTCCTCCTGGATCCACCTCTCCATCAGATCCTGTAGTTGTCACCGTCTTCTCGTGTTCATGTGTAATGATCCATGATTTCTTCTTAGTTTTTACTTGCAGAACTCAACACATTTTACCTCAAATTCGTCCTGTGGATGCCTCCAGAACATTACCTGGTGCTGCTGCGGCTGGTATTTTTCGTGAACGTGGGTGGTGTGGCCATGAGGGAGATCTATGACTTCATGGACGACTTGTAAGTCTCCTGTTATTGTCCTCGCCTATAACCTGATGCTTGTCTCCAGGGCTTGCGCCACAGCTTCCCTGAATATTGAGATTCTCTTGTCAATATTCGCTATATTTAATAGTATTGGCATGTTACACATTACACCCATGGCACACCCATGGCACACCCATGGCTGCTATTATGGAGTAGGTCCTTTGCAGATAAAACGACTTCTGGGAGGACTTTGTAAAATATTTTCTGTGTGAAATCCTGCTCAATGATTTGTGAGATTAGACCCTGATGTTGGAGGAGACACTGGGCTTATAATCTCCTTTCTAATTCCTCTGAAAGATGTTGGAGGAGGTTAAGGTCTGGACTCTGTGCGGTCGGTCATGTTGGCATTCAGCAAGCCCAGACTCGTCTATCAGACCCCAGATAGAGAAGTGTGATCCGTCACTGCAAAGGACAAGTCTCCCCCGCTCCAGAGTCCAGTGGTGGCGGCTTTACACCACTCCATCCATCGCTTGGCATTGTGCTTGGTGATGTAAGGCTGCATGCAGCTGCTTGGCCACAGAGATAGTAGCACACAGTTTTTGTACTGATGTTAATAGAACACGAGGTTTGGACTCTGAAGTTATGGAGTCATCAGAGCGTTTGGTGACTTTTCTGCTCTCGGCCCCCCGCTCTGTAATCTTGCGTGGTCTTCACTTTGTGGCTGAGTTGCTGCAATTCCTTCCAGTTCTCAATAATATCACAGGTGATGGGGGGAATATTTACAAAGGAAGAAATGTCATGGGTGGACTTGTTACCCCGGTGGCTCCTATTACAGGACCTCGCTGGTATCGGGGAGCTCTGCACCACCTGCCGATCTGTCACATGTTTGTAAAGACAGACAGCATGGTGGGGGGCCGGAGGTTATAAATCGGGGATGACAGGTCTAAGTGAAAAACCTGATTTCTATGATTAAGGGACCTGTTACAATACTCTTATCCATGTAATGTACTTGTATTCCCCTCATGCCCAGTTAATTAGAGGACTTCCCAAATTCACACACAAATGATTCATGTCATACTGCATTATAACCGCTTCCTACATCACTGGTCTGTCTGCTGACACCATCTCCTTCTTTCTTGTACTAATATATTCCTACAATGAAGTTATATACTTTTGTATACGTGCACTTCTCTCTAGCTCCACTAGATGGCAGAATAGAGCTTTCTATCCCGGTAAGAGCTCGGGTCACCGCATCCGTCTCTTACTTTTACATTCAACCTGGACCCACTGAACACCTTTTGCTTAGGCCTCTGTCTCTGAAACAAAAGTGACCCAGGTCTAAAGATGGGCAAACACACCTAATGTGTGCCCAGCATGCCGACATAGAAACAGCCGACCCAGTGATGTGTATCAGATGTTTGGGGTGGTCCGGCATTTGTATGCCCACCGTTAGGCCATTTGCACAGGGAGAATCCCACCAATCCCAAAAAATGGAGCTGTGAAATGCTCTGAGTAATTGGTGCAGAGCCTCCACATACACACTGCCTGAGACCACCATAGACAGCGCTGTACTCGGCTGCTGCTTGCAGTCCCATGCACAATGGCTGTCAGATTTACCTGTGGATTGGCCATAGCCTCCTATAAGCCGTATCCTCAGAATACATGTGAGATGCCACAAACATTAATGTCTTGTTTTTCTCCTTTGATGGCCCCTGCTCACATTGCAGACCCCATACTTGGCACATGAAGCTTTGAAATCCTTAACCTTAGGCCAGAAGGTTATGGCGCTCCCATTGCCATAGTCCTATGTGACTCCGCCATTCATCATTTGGGTAAACTTGTTGATAAAGCGGCCTTCATCTAGCCAGGAAGGCACAAACCACAGCCATGCCATTCTGTGTGGCCAACCAGCCATCCGGGCAGAGATGCATCGAAGGGCCACTACATTGGGGGCTTCGCTGTGCATTATATGCCCCCTCAGGCCCTGCGCTAGGCATAACGTAATACACAAGATTTACCAAGGGTCTGCCCTCAAAGAGTTATTTCACTTTTAAACATCTATGGAGTATTCACAAGACGATTCCTTGAGCTTCTGGGTTTCATCTCTGGAGACCCCATATATTAATAAAATGACGGACCCCTATTGGACATTTACATAGGGGAAGCCTAACTAAGAGACCGGGTAATAGAAGAGGATGGTAGAAGATGGGAAGTGCATAATTGGCCTTGTGTGCTACCCTTTTATATTAGCGCCTCACTCCTAGCCCATACGTTGCCCGCCCCTTTAACACCTTCAGGTATAGGACCTTCCAATCAGGTCACTGTCTTCTCCAGTATCATACATGGCTGCTGATGGTGACCATCTCCTAAAGATGGACTATCTGGTCCAGCATGGATTAAAGGGTCACTTACGAATACAGTTGCAGTGGTCATCATCTTCCTGTGGATGGCGTCTTTAGACTTCAGACATGGATACTTCTTAAAACAGATAAGTATCCCTATTGTTTATTGTGGCTCTTGGGCTTGGTGTAGTCTGAGCACATGGCTCTTGGCAGAGAAGTTAGTGCACCTCTCTCTGTGCTGTGGAGAGACAGAAGCTTTATCTACTCTCCTCCCCTTAGTCTACTGATAGAAGGTGCAGTAATCCTGTGTGAGGAGAGGACACATGTCACGGCCACCACAAGCTTGTGACAAAGGCTGCAAATTCCAATAATGTTATATGCTTGGAATAGCCTCTACCTCCAGAGAGAGTCTCACTGTCTGATGCCAAGTAATTGTATTCTTCCTCTTCACTCCTTAGGAAGTTCCACAAGAAGCTGGGCCAGCAGGCGTGGATGGTGGCCGCCATCACCGTGACAGAGTTCCTGATTGTCGTAAAATATGATCCTTACACTATAACACTACCATTACCTTTCTATGTCGCACAGTGCTGGATTCTGGGTATAGTTCTGGTCCTATTGTGGACAGCATGGCGATTCTTTATCAGGTAAGGAGGCCTTGGCTTTGCCTTATTTCTGTGCACAACTTTGCCCCCCATGGAGTACTGACTTTTCCCAATCATCCTTTGTGTGTTTGGCAAATCAGATATGTCTCCGTGACTTTCTGTGGACTGCTCGGTCTGTGAAAAATCACAGACCTGTGAATGGCTCCATAGACTGTCGCAGGCCCGAACGCTATATGTGAAAATCAGACTTGTGAATGAGTCCTTCGGCTGTGCACTGTAGTTTCAATACAATCAGTGTTTTATCAGCAGAAGATGATCACTGCTGGACTAAGTGACGTGTGCCAGGCAGGTGTAACACAGAAAGCTGCCAATCTGGGGGTTGGGCCGGGTTATACATTCCGAGCACTGCTACATCTACAGCAGAGAAAACGGGATTGTATCAAAACTGCACCAAGCAGTCCAGTAAGTGACACATCACTGGCATCAGGGTCTCTGTCCCTATGTCATGCTGAACAGATTCCATAGCAAAAACCTGCTGATAGATTCCGTTTAATATAAAGAAAAAAAAACGGAGCACCAAACCAGAATATTATTGGTGCAAGCTTCCAGATCATAACCTACTGGTTCAGTGAATAGTCAAAAAAATGCTAAAAGGCAGCACTGGAGAAAAAAAAAAAACTTAATTCCCCTCCCCCCCCCCCCCCCCCCCCCCATGTAATGTGTTGTCCTTGTTTATTGATGATAATTTATTATGTGCTGTTTCTTTTCCTATTTCCTTGTATTAAAAAATGCAGTAAGCTCCTTCTAGTGGCGACGGCCAGCAGCAATAACTGCATTATTTATCACAATCTGTGCAGGGAGTCTGGGGTTTGTATCAGAGAAGCTCCGCTCCATGTGCTATAGCTAAAGGATAACTCAAGTGTTTCCTATAACATGTGGCCAGAATAGATGTTTTGGAACATGAAGTCTTGAAGGTTGGGTAATGAAGACCACTTTTACCTTCTATGTGACACTTGGCATTATGATGACTACAATCGGTGGTGTAACTTTAAAGCTTTTGGGCACAGATGCCAAATGAACCTTTTGGGCTCCACGGCCCGGGTGCAATTACAACCTCTGCACCTACTATATAATTATGCTCCCAATTATCATTGTGGCGGCCCATGAGCAAAATAGTGTCAGTTTTGTCCCTCCAGACCCCCCATATGTCTATAAAGTACAAGCCTGTATATAAAATGTATAGAGCGTGTAGGTTATTAACTGCCTAAATTTCTCCCCTCCACAGGGACATTACATTGCGCTATAAAGAAATTCGCCGTCAGAAACAAGAGTACAGACCTGAAGAGGACACGTTACAAGTGAACGGGGGAGCAAATCCTCAAAGGGACTTTTCCAAACAAAAAACCCCCTGAGTTTTCAGAACCGACCATTCAAGTTCTTTCCTCCCCACCCACCGCTACTGAACATGAATTGTACTTTTTTTATATTTTAATGTTATGGATATTTCTGCTATTTAATAATGAAACACATAAACCTCATGTTTTTGCTCACTTTTTTTTAATTTTTAAAAAAGGAACTGGAACTTTTTTTGACGGTCAGACCTGCTGATTTGCACCAGTGGAAAAAAAAAAGCAAAAAAAAATCACCTGCCTCTTATGATTTGCAGCTTTGGCAGTGAAGAAACTAATGTTTTACATGTAGCAAATACTTTTAAAGCATAACTTGTGGGATTCTGTATTCTTGTTCCTTTTTTATATATATATAATAATGGTGGTATAGTTTTTAAGATTTTGAGGTTCTACGTTACGGAGATATTAATGTTTTAATACGTAGGTATGAACTAAAGAGATTCCGTGTTTGTTAAAGGAAGCTAATATATGTGAAGATGGATAAATTTTCTAAAACCACGTCATTGCTGTCATGAGCCGTTGCATGGGCTGAACCATTTACAGAGAGTGAATTATATTGATTCGCTCTGAAACAGTGCCTCGTGGGTGTTGGAGAAGTGCCTCGGATCAGTCATTGGGTCATATCAACCGGATGGAGAAGCGGAGCCAGTCAGTGCACAAGGAGATGGAACCATGCTGTTCTCTATGTAACAAGCCATGATGCAGAGATGAATTTAAAGGGAACCTGTCAGGTCCCCCCAAAGCTTCTCCATTACCTTCCAGAGCCCCAACCCTGCATCCCATACCCGTGTGCTAAGCAAAAACTCTTCTCTTGCAGTTCTCTGTATCAGCTAATTACCTGATCCAGACCGCCTTGGCATCGGTTCACCCAGAGAAGTCCAGCTCGGGTGCAATAATCTCCCACCCCTGGGATTGACTGATGTCCCCATTGCAGTGCTGTAAAAATGGCTAGTGAAGTGGCTGTAACTCCTGATTCCAGCTGCTGAGGTTGGATTGCTCTGGGTAATGCAACGCCAAGCCGGGCTAGTCCCAAGTAGTGTACATATGCTGAGGACTGCAATGAAAGTTGTGTTCACAGTAAGGGAGAATTGTGGATGATCTGCTCTCCTGGTAATCAAAATGGTAAATCCAGGTCCACACCAGTAAGTTTGCAGTCTTTTATTTAGTCACCATGTTTCGAAGTTTACACACTTTATCGGGGCAAAAAAATCCATTTGTTTGTTTTGTCTGTTTGTTTTTTGTCCTGATGAAGTGTGTAAACTTCGAAACACGTTGCCAAAATAAAAGAATGCAAACTTACTTGTGTGGACCTGGATTTACCATTTTGATGACCAGCAGCGCTGATCATCCACAATTCACCCTTCCTATGATTTCTTTGATCTGAGGACCCCTGGACCTGCAGCAGCTGGGTTTCTGCCATAACAATGTTGCGTGAACTCAACTGGACCTTTTATAATATCTATGGTAATTGTCAACCGGATAAGACCGATACACTTTTTTCTGCTTCCTAATTTTATATAAAAGTTGTGTTCGCTCAGCCTGTATAGTTTTTGTGCGCTATCAATGATCTGATTGGGATGCAGGATTAGCGCTCCAAATAGCAATGGGGTTAATTTGAGAGAATTGACAGGTTCTCCTAATGCTTTACCCAACCGACTGTTTTTATGGGGCCGGGCAAACCTCTATTGTGGGGATCTTCTGAGTCTGCCCTGATGGCAGAAGTTTTAGTACCCCTGGACAAGAAGAGATCTAGCAATGGGTTGCTCCCTTTTTTTTCTTACAGAACATGGCTGAGCAAAGTGTGCTTGTATTTGGAGGTGTTAGAGCGTCATCTGAACAGTATTTTAAAAGGACTCTTGTCAGCCCAGAATGATTGTCCAGGTGCTCAATGCATCATGGCAGGGCCAATCATTTATATACACCTTCCCATCTGCTTAGTTTCCTTCAATCACCTTCCTTCTCTGGCCTTATGAAGCCAGAGCTGTCATTCAAAGAGGAGGTGGAGATAGAGGGGAAAACAAGCAGGTGGGAAGGTGTATATTAATGATAGGCCCCGCCATGTTGCTCTGAGCGGCGGGACTTGGTTTGAACAGTCATTCTGTGCTGACAGTCCCTTTAAAGGGAACCTGTCACTCTATTCATGCTGCCCAAACTAAAGGCAGCCAGAGCCAATTATATTTTTGTCTGAAATGCTCCAGAGTTTCAGTGAAACATAATTTTAAAGATCTAACCATTGGAATAGAAGAGACTAATCCGGAGCCTCCCCTCCACATTGCTCGAGTTGATTGACCAGTCTTTCTCTTTGACAGGTCTGTTCAACCTGAACAAGCCGAGGAGCAGCTATCTGGGCCAGTGATGGCCTAGTCTCGTCTATTCCTATACTCCACCGGATCTTTAAACCATAAAACATTGCAGCGTTTCAGAGAAAACAGAGAAACCTATCTGGCTGCAGTCGTACAGCCAGACTCTAAGTCATGCTGCCCCTACTTTGGGAAGGATGAATTGACTGACCGCTTCCCTTTAATGTGTACTTGCCAGCCTTACTCTCTTTAGTTGCAAGGTTTCCTTGTGCCACCTTATGGGGCTCAGACATGCAGCGATGCACCATTATCATCCCTAGTGCTGCGTAATCATCCTCTGTGGTGTAAACAGGCGACATGGCTGCTGGCAGAGCGTATACCTATTGTTAGTAATAGATGTACTGTCGCTCCAGGTAATAACACTCAGCTTCTGGCTATAGCCCTGAAGCTTTAATTGCTCTGAGTTTCATTTACCTGATTACTGCTTTCACAGATTTCCCCAGTGCCAAGAGGAAACCATGGGGACGGCAACGATTTTATATTAATTACTGTGTGGGTTGTGAGGAGGGGAAAAAACTCCATACACCAATAGTTAGAATATTTTCCAGTTCCAAAGTTTGGGTCCCCATTGTTTTCCAACTTTGGACTAAAGTTTGGGTCGAACTTCCATGGATCCTCTCATCCCTAATTACCATTACTTAGTGTTTAAGAGGTATTTCCATCCAATAAAATAGTGGCATTTTCCTAGAATATGCCATCATTTTATAAATTGAGAAGTCTGACCTTTCAGGACCGCCACCAATTTGGAGTATTAAAAGATGCCAGAGCTGATTGTATTGGGTTTTTGCAGTGCTAGGAAAAACCATGAAGGGGACACAGAACTAAATAAGTGCAAGGATTGGTGGGTTCCCCATAACACATTATGAAGTGATTCAGTATGAGGGTGCATATCTAGAGATGTCCACCTTACCTATTTTCATCTGCATAACAACTTCCAAAGGGGCAGCTCCTTGGTGTAAGAACAGGACATTATAATTGCAGACAATGGGCATATTAGATGGGCTACCAGAATAGCTGATAATGGACATTTTACATTGGTGTATCCGATGGAAACACATCACTGCTTATGTGTTAGGTTGTGTATACAAAGTATAGCTCCCTAATGTTCTCTGCCTTTAATATTAGTCTGATGTTTTGGGGTTGTCCGGTCCAAAGCGATAAGTCTGCAGACACTCTGTGTGACTGCAGACTTCTGAATCTCCCCAGCGCACGCACTGTACGCTGCGAGGATTCACCGGTTTCTGACCCGGGACCAGAGGGTATGTATGAGTTATACATACTCCTGGCCAGTGGACGTGGCCTCGCTCTATACACTTGTATGGAGCCAGGCTGTGCCCTCTAGTTGGCGATGCCCACTGGATGGATGTGTCACTAGATGGGGTGTAGCCGCGCTCCATACAAGTGTATGGAGCGAGGCCAGGAGTATGAATATCTCATACTTTCCCCCCGGTCCCAGCTCAGAAACCGGCGAACCCTCGCAGGCACAGTGCATGCCCTGGAGGATATTCATAAGTCTGCAGTCACAGTGACTTCAGATTTGTCGATTTGGACTGGACAACCTCTTTAATGAATTTACAGATTTGGAAACTGCTGCACATGCATTGGAGGGATACATGAGGTTTGACTTGCTGAAATAAATATAGAAGGAAATGTGGTATTTCATGTCTGTTTTTACTGCTACAGGCCGCCCGTGCAACCAGAGGGAAGTAATGAGAGTACCATGGAGAGAATTGTATATGTATCATGCTCAAGATTTTAGGACTTTTTTTTTTTCCTTTTAGTTTTCTTTATTTTCAGCGAAATCTACACAAGTTGACCTACCTCTAATTACATTGTTTTTTTTCTGATTCAAACTGTGCTTCACAAGCAGACAAAAATGTTATATTATCCCATGCAAAGCAGTCAGTGATCTACTATATATAGAATTCATAGTCCTGCCCACAGGACGAAGGGCACAATGGGCCTGATTCATCATTTGCTATTTCAAGTCCCTTTTCTTTTTTTTTTTGTCCTGTAGAATTCGATGATGTTTTTTGCTCCACATTCTTCTAAGTGGCACACACTCTTTATGAATTTGGTGTAAAATCAAGAATGTTTGGTTAAAGACAAAAGAACAAACAAGCTTGTGCCTTTTCACCACCAAAAGTAGTGCAACATGTATAAAGAATAAGGCGCAAATATTAAAGCCACTAAAAAGGAGCAAATTACTCCAGACAAGTGGAGAAACAGCAATGATGAATTGGGGCTGTGATTTCTCGTCTAGGCTCTTCCTTGTCCATAATGTGATTCATATAGACAGTCACCATGTTCTAGTCCTTGGAGATGAATTCTATGTATCCAGGTCCATCTCTCCATAGCTTTTGGCAATAGGTTACAGTATTCGATGGAGATCTCACTGTTGTCAAAAAGGTTTAAAACCAACACACAATTGTGAGCTGCTGGCTTCGGGAAGAAGAATTGTCACAATTTTTGGAGTATAATTGAATTTTCTATCGTGTGTTTTGTACAAGATTTGTGCTGTCAGGTTATCAATGTTTTCTATTGGTGAAGAAGCACTACATTTCAGTAAAGACACATGGTGGTAACAATGTTATGTCTGGACCTTTTTTGTGGCCGATTCGGCATTTGCTTTCCAACAGAGTTGACCTTGGCCGCTAAAGTATAGTCACTGATATAAAGATGAGACTCTTCTACAATAAGCCCCAAGCCAAGGCTCAGTAAAAGGGTCTGTAAGGGCAATTCCATTAGCTTGCGTTCTGATATTTTTTTTTTTTTTGGTCTGCATCTAAAAGTCTTGGTTTCTTTCTGAAGATCATAAGTTTGTCAGTTGTTTAGTAACTGAACCCATGGAGAAGCTTTTTCAAAGCGAAACGTACCAGGATTCAATCACAGACGACACCAAAGCCATTGGAGCACTTGGCATAGACAGGACATGTATGGTGTTTTTTTATACCATTGCGAAAAGTGTATGCCATTCATGTACTGCAGCCATAAAGTGCGACTCACCATTGCACCAAATTTGTTATCCGCTATTTTCCTCATCTTGAATATTAACTCTTTCAAAATATTCATAGATTTGTTTAGTTGGGACGAGCAAACGCCTTTTTATTTTATAAAATTATTTGTAATAGAGTTGGTTGAGAATCACTGAAAATGGAAAAGGTTTTAATAAACGAGTTCAAGGAGGGCCTCGATGCCCCTCTTATATGTATCGTGACAGGTTATGGGTAGCGATGAGCGCAAGTGCTTGTTACTAGAGTTTGCCTAGGGTGCTCGGGTATGCACTAAGTATCGCGGGTGCTCGAGTGACCTGTTCGAGTCAGCGCGGCCGCATGTTTCATGGCTGTTAGACAGCCACAAAACGTGGGGATTGCCTGACGAACATGGGCTATCCTCAATCCCTGCATGTTTTGTGGTTAACAGTGGCAAAACATGCGGCCACAGGGACTCGAACAAGTCACTCGAGCACCCTAGACAAACTCAAGGAGCGAGCACTTACGCTCATCACTAGTTGTGGACACTAGATTCTGAGATGGGACATCGATCCAGGGAACTAGTCTGGTTTCCGCATGTGGAATCAGGAAATAATTTTGCCCCTAACATCCGGCAATTAGCATCTGCGTCATGGGTTTTTGGTTTTTTTCCCCTCTGGATCAACATATTAAGCTACAGTTTGAACTTTGGACCTGTCATCTTTCACCATTAAAACCAAAGAAGGTACATTGCCATAGAAGTGTGAATGGAGAAAAGGAACATGACAAGTTTTATACAGAAACCTTTGGGAATTAACTGAAATCTGATATATCCTCCATCCTACTCATCACTGGCATGTGTTTGACTGTGGGTGCAGTCAGACCACCGAATTACTCGTGAGATGATCGCATCCCACTGGCCGTTGGCTCTCCTGACCTGAGTAATAATAGACATATAGTGATCCTAACATAAAAAGATTCCTGTTAGTCTTCTGACTTTGTTTTTCGACAGGGCAGCAGTCACTTGACACATTATTTTGTCCAAAAAGGAAGCTACACGACTAGCGGGGTACACCGGGAGCAGCATGGAGGAGCAGCAGGGTCTGGTGGCCAAGTGTGTGTTTTTCTTTGTTAGAACCAACATAGATCAGTTTTTACACTAATAAAATATGTGGGAATGGCATTTTCATTTATTTTTAGGTTCCCTGTCCCTTCAATGTTGTACAGTGATACATTTGCTTCAAAGTCTATGTATCATATTGAGGGAGTGATGGCTCAGGCGGCTGCTTCTGGCTTGTAGACCACACTTGCAGGAAACATTACCCAGTGTAATTTGTTGGAAATGAAAAGCAGGACATGTGTTTTTAATATTTTAAGAGGTACAACAACACGGCAACAATGAATATACAGAAGCTTCTCCAGAATTCATACCACATCAATTATTACCTAGCTGTGTCTTCTAGGGTTTCTCTTGAACATAATCGCCCATCGGGCACCTTCCTGACACTGGTCTGCGAATGTCCGGGCTCAGTTGTAGAGTACAACTGAATAACACAAACCATTATCGACATTTCTTATCGTAGCATTCATTTAATGGAACTCTCTGTGGTTGTAAACTCGTACAATCTTTTACACATACAGAAAAACTTTACAACAAAAGCCTGTCTTCAAGCTTCAGATATAAAAAAAAAGCCTGCCATCTATCTCACAGATCAGTGCTCAGCACAGTGCCTCTTGGCTTTTTTATTTTAGTGATGGGGTTGGAGTCCCATCACCCCACTGTGACCCCCCAAAGATCAATGATTCTGACATATCACGAGTTGGCAGGTCAAAAGTTTTGTAAAAGTGCAAACCTCAGCGTCCACCACTGAGAAATTCAGCAAGCCCTGCAACTTACCAAAGCCTAAGGCCGCGTTCACACGTTCAGTATTTTACGTCTGTATTTGTAAGCCAAAACCAGGACTGGGTGAAAAATACAGAAGTGGTGACATGTTTCTATTGGGGTATGTTCACACGGGGCATTTTTGGTGATTTTTTTTCTGCGGGAAAACTTGCTCTCTTTGCAGTAAGAAGCAACGGCAAAAATACAGGTTTTGCTGCGTTTTTTGTGCGTTTTTCAGGATCCCAAAGTTCAGCTTTGCTTCCACCACAGAAGCAAGAACACAGGTCACCCATGCCTGACATATGTAAAACCATATTAACTAGAATTACAAATGTAACAGTGGGGGAGGTGAATTGCTCAGGAATAGTTTATCTCAGACACTGGCAGTGCATTGAGTTTGTAGGACACTGTTTACTTTCCCACTTTGGTCTGCCAATAAGTTGCTCAGTCATTGTTCAATTTCACACCTTGGTCAGCCACAGGCATTGATCAATCTCACATCTTGGTTAGCCAATGTTTACGCATTACTAATTTAATTAAACTGTACTAATCCATTTCATGTGACCAAGAGAAGATGGTAAACTTGGGAAAATCACAAAAATAAATGTGTTTCACATACTGCTGTATTTGCTTTTTTTTCACTAAAAATGCAGCAAAGCCTGATACCTGCATTTTTGAAGTGTTTTTCAACTACCCATTGCTTTGAATGGGTGAAAAACGCTGAAAGAAGTGAGATGCTCTATTGTTCAAAAAACCATGCAAAGCACAAGATACTGAGGACAAAAAAACAAGCTGTGTGCATGAGATTTCTGACATCTCATAGACTTAGCTGGTACTGTAAAACAGCAGAAAATTTGCATAAAAAAATCATAAATAAAACACTGAAAAAATGCCCAGTGTGAACATAACCTTATATTTTTCGTCTGGTTCTGGTTGTTCCACTCCTGGTTTTGGCTTGCAAATACTGTAATGTACACACCCTGCTAGGATTCAGCTCCACTTGTCTGGTCCAGTAGTCGTCATGTGACTGTAAGTATGCAGTTTATATACTTGTGGTCACATGATGACCACAGGAGCTGGAACCTAGCAGGGTGTATATTAACCCCTTTATCACAGAAGGTGGTTTGCATGTTAATGACCAGGCTAATTTTTACAATTCTGACCACTGTCACTTTATGAGGTAATTACTCTGGAACGCTTCAATGGATGCCCCTGATTCTGAGATTGTTTTTCCGTGACATATTGTACTTCATGATAGTGGTGACATTTCTTCGATATAACTTGTGTTTATTTGTGAAAAAATTGGAAATTTGACAAAAATGTTGCAATTTTCAAACTTTGAATTTTCATGCCCTTAAATCAGAGAGATGTGTCACACAAAATAGTTAATAAATAACATTTCCCACACGTCTACTTTACATCAGCACAATTTTGGAACCACAATTTTTTTTTGTTAGGGAGCTATAAGGGTTAAAAGTTGACCAGCGATTTCTCATTTTTCCAACAAAATTTACAAAACCATTTTTTTAGGGACCACATCACATTTGAAGTGACTTTGAGGGGTCTATATGACAGAAAATACTCAAAAGCGACACCATTCTAAAAACTGCACCCCTCAAGGTGCTCAAAACCACATTCAAGAAGTTCATTAACCCTTTATGTGTTTTTTGGAATGTGGAAGAAAACTATGAACATTTAACTTTTTTTCATAAAAATGTTACTTTAGACCCAATTTTTTTTATTTTCGCAAGGGGGAAAACCACTGTTTGGACACGTGGCAGGGCTCGGAATGGGAATGAGTGCAATTTGACTTCTTAAATGTAACATTTGCTTGAATAATTAGTGGACGCCATGTCGCGTTTGGGGAGCCCCTGATGTGCCTAAACAGTGGAAACCCCCCGCAAGTGATACCATTTTGGAAACTAGACCCCTCAAGGATTTTATCAAGGGGTATAGTGAACATTTTGGACCCAGAGGTACAAAACAGAATTTGAGAACATTAGGTCATCATATTGAATAAGTTGTCATTAGTCTTGAAAGCAAGTGCTCGCAACTTGATTTTTCATCGAGTGCTCGGTTATGCACCATGTATCGCGGGTGCTCAAGTGACATGCTCGAGTCCCCACATGTTTCATGGTTGTTAGACACCCAAAAAAAAACATGCGGGTAAGGCTCATGCATGGCAGGCAATCCCCGCATGTTTTTTTTGGCTGTATAACAACAGCAAAACATATGGGGCGGAGACTCGAGCATATCACTCGAGCACCCGATGCAAACTCAAGTAGCGAGCACTTGCGCTCAACACTAGTCGCCATATTGTCATCACTTTTTTTCTTTACTTTTGAAAAAATCCCAACCCCAACCCTAATATAACCCTAACACAACTCTAACCCTTGCACAACCCTAACCCTAGAGTTTATATTTTATGCCTTTCCTCGTGCGGTATAAGTGATTAGATGACGTTATTCTTCGGGTCGGTGCGATTACAGTGATACCAGAATCATATGGGGTTTTTATGATTGACAGCTGTCACACACTAAAAGACGTTTTTTTTTTTTTCTTTTTCCATATTTCGGCCGACAGAGTCATGTAAGGGCTGTTTTTTTGCGGGACAAGTTGACGTTTTTTTTGGCACCATTTTCGGGCAAATTACAATTTTTGATCGCTTTCTATTCTGATTTTTGGGAGGCAGAATAAACAAAAACCAACAATTCAGAAATTATTTTATTTTTTTATTTTTTATGCTGTTCCGCGTGTGGTAAAATTGATAAGGCAGCTTTATTCTTCGGTTCAGTACTTTTACAGCGATACTACATTTGTATCTTTTTTTATGTTTTGGCGCTTTTACACAATAAAAACTATTTCATAGAAAAAACACAATTTTTTTTAATCGCTTTATTCTGAAACCTATAACTTTTTTATTTTTCGGCTGATGGAGCTGCATGGCGGCTTGTTTTTTGCGGGACAAGATGACATTTTCAGCGGTACCATTTTTTATTTACATTCATCTTTTTGATCGTGTTTTATTCCATTTTTTGTTTGGTGGTATGATGAGAAAGCTTCGTCTTTTATTTTATTTTTTTACCGTGTTCATTAAAGGGGTTAACTAGTGGGACAGTTTTATAGGTCAGGTTGTTCTGGACGCAGCGATACCAAATGTGTTCTTTTATTGTTTTCTTTTTTTAATATTTATTTATGGGTACAGTATATATATATTTTTTTGGATTATGTTTTCATTTATTTATTTTTATATTTTTACAATTTCTTTTTTATTTTTTTTTTTTCACTTTCTGACACTTTATTTCACTTTTATGCTTTGTTCCACTATGGGACTTTCATTTTTTGCAGGCTGATTGCTTGAATAGCATAGGTATGTTCTGCACTGGCACAAGTTAGATAGATCGTGCACTGCGCACGACCTAACTTCTTGATGCCTGGTCACCCGGATGTCGTCATGACGACATTGGGTCACCATGGCAACGATCGGGACCCTGCACACACAGCGCGGGGTCTCCGATCCAAGGTAAGAGAGGCACTCTTACCTCTGCCTGCTCCTTCAATGCTGCGATCGACTTTGATTGCAGCATTTTGGGGGTTAATGTGCCGGGATCGGTGCGGGACTGCTCCTGGCACATAGTACCGGGTGACAGCTGTTAGAATCAACTGACATCCGGCGGTTTTTGCTTGGGTTTTTTCCATGCGATTTTGGCAATGTATTCAATATGAAAAATGCAGGCAAAAACGCACAAAGAATTGACATGCTGCAGATTTAAACGCACATGAAATTCTGGAAGGAAAAACACTGATCATGTGCACAGATCTTCAGAATTCTCATAGACAGTGCTGGCATAAGGATTCTCTTGCATTTTTGGGGCCAATTCTGAGTGGAAAAAAGGCACCAAAAACGCACGGTGTGCACACAGCGTAAGGGCTCACTCATATGAGCATATAACTCGGACGAGTGCTATCCGATGTTATACTATGGGACAGTGCAGATTTGCTATTTTTTTCTCATGCTGAATCGGCATTTGGTCAGTTTTTACCATCAAACTTTCATCAGGGATTTTCTCGCGTGAAATAATAAATTACACAGCTTCTCCTATTCATTACAATGTTAAAGAGGTTGTCCACTACTAGCACAATCCCTTTTCAATCACCACGTCTCCCCCAAATAATAGCAGTTATACTCCCCTCTGGTGTTCACCGCCAGTCCTGATGAATCAGGATCTGGGTCCGCAAAAAAAAACACAGGCATGTGAACAACCCCATAGACTATAATGTGTATGAAATGAAACCCATAGTTAGAACATGCACATCTGAATGAGGCCTTAGGGACCATTTAGATCAGCTAATCACGGCCATGAAACAACTGCTGATCGGCTACATACAAGATGATTGGTCGTGGTTTAATGGCCTTGATTACACAGGCCTACCTGAAATCTATTGCCATAGAGCAATCGTTAGTACAATTGTTCTGTGCACATAGAATATAGTTTATGGCAGGATATCTGGTCACACAGGACAATTTTTTCTTGAAGCAGCTTTGCTGAAGTCTTTGCCTTAGTTTTTTGCGGTGTCTTTTCCCTATACTTTTAACTATAATGAGCGGACGGCTTCCAAATGGAGAATGAAGATGCCACTTGTTTTAACCGTATCATGGTTTCCAAACCCTGAAGCGATTAAAAGTAACAAAAGATGGAACATGTGCACAGCAATGTTGGTTTTACATTGCTGTGCATATGTTCATTTTTTTCGTTCGTTTTTTTCGGCGGATTCTAGGCGGACTCTAGAACGTACCTTATCTCTACAATACTGCATCAAACACATTTTTTTTTGTTTCATTCATTCATACAGAAAAGTCTTTCATTTCTGTATAAAATCGCAAAATTAGGAAACAAACAAAAAAAGTAATTTTTCTGACTACATATTTTTAAATTGCAATTCCGAAATTGTGTTCAAATACTGAATGTCTGCACCACTCACCTAGCACAAATGAGATGTTAATTCACAGATGTCTAATCCTGATGACAAGTACATGAGGCTCTTCCTCCTGATTGACGGTCACTTGCTTTGACAGCTGGAAGGGCGCTAAATGCTTTATGACAAATGTATAAATACTGTATTTCTACACATATATACAATATATATAATATGTATAAATAAATATATGAGAATAGTTACTGCTGTTTTCACTGTATATTTAAAAATACTGAATTCTCAGAAGTCTACAGCACCATGTATGACCAGGGGTGCAGCTATAGTGGGGGCAAGGGTTTCAGTCGCACCTGGTTCCTGAAGCCTACGGACAATCCAAGGGTCCTTTTGGCTCATATGAGAAAACCAATATTATTAAAGATCTGTGGCAATTGGGGTCCCAGTTAAGAGATTTTGCATTGGGTCCCAAAAAGCTTCATGTTATGCCACTGTATTTAACCCCTCACTTGTGAATTAGCTTTAATTTAGCTCCATCCTAAGCTCCATCAATATGTGACTTACGACATTTCACCCATGTAATGAGCTCATATGTATGAGCTCTAAAGGGGTCATGGAGGAAGATTGCCGTTTCATATGCCTCTCCTGAGCTGAGCCAACAGGCCGCTAGAACAATGTAAGAAAAATGTACTTGTAGGTCCAAACCTCTTATAGTTTTCTCAAGCTAAGAGGCTTAAATGAAGAAGACAGATGCCTGATGTATAAAGTACATTGGCATTGCATTCCAAAACACAAAAACTTGTATTTTGTTTTGTCATACTCTTGAGTTTCTTCTGTTCATAGGCCTTGCATCCAAGGGCATTGTTTCATCTTTTTGTTTATTGATTTCAAAGTTCTCCTTAAAAAAATTGAATAAAGTACCTTGTACAAATCACAGAGCTCTCCTGATTCTATGTCTCTTTTCCGTTTTGTGCTCTATTTGTGCACTGCAGAGATATGTACATTTGATGCTTTTGAAGCGAAATATGTGAAATCTCTGCTTATAGAGCAACTGGGCCTCTCTTCAGAGTCTTCTTTGGGTCCATGCACTTTCACCCATCCCTTCCTCCCAGACACTGCCAGTCACAGCTCAGCAGCTGATCCAACTGTCTCAGATGCTGCCAAGCTATAATTAGCAATATCTGGGAGGGAGGGTAAAAGTGTACACCCCAGAGAATACTTTGAAGAAACTCCCAGTTGCTCTACAGGCAGAGATTTCACATACTGTGCTCCAAAAGCAATAAATGTGAATATCTCAGCAGTGGAGCGACACAGCGAAAAATGGAAAAGAGCGGCAGAATCAGGAGAACTCAATGCAAGGTATTTAACTCAATTTTTTTTATTAAGTGACAGTATGGTCAACTGTTTTCAACATTCCCTAGAGCATCAGCTTCTTCTCCCTGCAGGGTAATATGCTGGAGTGAAGAGTTTTAGAACAGTATTTTTTTAAATTCCCTTCAAAGGTGTCAGCAGACATAACAGATCTCACAACAGACAGGTCTGGGTACTACGGTGACTGTTGCTTTTGAGTGCATGCCAAGTGAAGCAGAGCATGACAGCACAGCGCATACTGGTAGGTGACAGACAAAGGACATAATTTCAAGCCGTGTGGTACGCATCACAAAACATTTATCCACAATGTCAGATTAAGAAAATCCAACTATAATAGGCACTTATCCGGGGTGTAAGAGTAAGGCTGGAGCTACATGGCGACTGTCACTGTGAGACAAGTGGCGCGGCCAAAGATCACTATGTGCCGCAGCTCCATTGCAGCGTAATACAGGAGAAAGGGGGTCACATTGGAACCATAGCGTACCCCAACCATGACAAGAAAGTCATAAAAAAATCAACTGGGTCCAACCTACGCTGCAACCAAAGTCGCAGTGTAAGCCCAGCCTAAGTGCCTGGGCTACTGTTAACTTTCAGACCTGGTGTATGAAGTAAAATAGCAGCACAGAATCATGTTCCTTGGAGGCCCATAATAGAGATTTTACATCAGGGCTCGGGAGCTTTTATTTCAGGCTTAAGCACATTCTCCTAAAATTAAGAGACCACCTGGAGACCCTAAATAGAAATATGATCATGTCCGGGTTGTCCAGGGTTGGGAAAAAAGTGTCATGCAGGGTGTGGGAAAGACTTAGTGCAACACAGAGGGAAGAGCCCAGACACTAGGGAAAGGGGGGAGTGGAGACCTCCTAGTCTGGTCTGGTGTCACCCTGTCTCAACTACCGTCCCTATATTGCCTCTTCAGCAATCGCTGCACGTGTGCCTTGCCCTGTCTTTCTCTGGCGTATGGCTAAGGCTAGGGAAGGGAGGAGATGAGCACTAGTCGATCTCCACTAAACACTATAGACAACAGGGGTAGACAAACAGGGGGGGGATTGCTTAGCTTTAGATGACCCCAGAAAAATGCGCACACGGCCTCAAGCACCGGACAGGACGAAGTACTGCTGTTACTAAAGCCTTCACAAGTAGGAATGAATATCGCCAGCACCTCCCTCTCAGACACACCAGGTATTTATACTCTCAGGCCAGGGAGCTAATTAACCAGAGGGAGGTAGCCACTGGGTCCAAGAGACAGTCAGCCTCTAAGAAGATGTCTGTAATGCCAAACATAGAGATCTCCTGCAACCAACTGCAGGGTGACTGTCTGTCACCTCTGACACACCCGTGACAAAAAGTCTGCAGACACTCTATGTGATTGCAGACTGCTGAATCATAAAAGTGCACGGTGCACACACTGCCACGATTCCTGGTATTCCAGATGTGATCGTGTTAAGAGAAGTCAGATGAGACTAGTTGGCACCTGTCTGCAATAACACAAACCACTCAACAGGAATGCCAGGAATTGTGATAGTGTGCGCACCGCGCACTGTCATGATTCAGCTGTCTGCAGTCACATAGAGTGACTGCAGAGTTTTGTCCCAAGCTTGGACAAGGCCTTTAATATGTCAATATTACTTAATGGAAAAATGTCTGTGCAGAACTTGCTCTGATGATTTGCATTTTGCAGTCATTTTCCTGAAGCGGCTTCGCTGGCGGATTTGCCGTCATCTTTGCGGTGGCTCTGTCGCCATTGTTTTTTTCTATAATTTAAACCATAACTAGCGAGCAGTTTCCCATGGAAGCCGTCTGAAGAATAAACATGACACTTCTTTTAACCCCATTACGGTTTCCAAACGCTAAAGCAGTTGAAAGATGTGACAAAACGCTGAACATGTGCATAGCAAGTCGTTTTTACATTGCTGTGTGTTATGCTCTTTTTTTTTGCATCGGTTCTGCTGTGCTTTTTCAGGCGGATTCCAAAGTAAAACCAGTTATGGCCATACTACTAGCAATACCTGCTCTTACCAGTAGAGGGCATCATCACTCCTATGCACAGCGCAGGGATGGTTTTTGGCATTATCTAAAAAAGGCTTTGGTACTGTGTTACACAATTGAAAGGAAATAGATTGATCTCAGTAAGGGCAGGTGCTGACGAACCTAGATTCTCTCATCCGAGAGACTTGATTGCGTCTATTTTTTTTTTTTCTTTCTTTACAATGTGGGTCTGATTTTTCTTATCCAGATGTTTTCTCCTAATTCATAATTTGCAACTTTTCAAAATTACGCAAAATACTTGTGCAATTTTACTCCCGTGCCCTAATAAAGTAATGTGTCATCAGTGTTTTTCAAGGATGGATAAAGAAATGTCAAAGCCTCTCCCATCCTTTGCAATGTTGTAGATGGATGGCACACGGATAACACAGTGATGTCATGACACAATGCTGCACATGTTTTTCATGGAGCCATAGACTTGTATTGGGCCTTGTCATCCCTGTTGCCAGAAAAAAATGACATCTCTCTGTGAGTTTTGCATGGACACACGGGTAAAACACATAAGTACAACATGGATGTCTGAATGAGGCCTTAAAAGGGTATTCCCATCTCCAAGATCTTATCCCAATATGTAGTTGGTGTAGTAATAATAATATCAAATACCTCCAATTAGAAATGTAGTATAGTTCTTCTGACTAACTACGTCACTTACCCCATGTCCAGGGCATTGCAGTAGTTTAGGTATCCATGGTTACGACTACTCATATAGTGACAGTTAATTGTTGTGGTCATAACCATGGATATCTAAGCTATTGTAATGCCCTGCACATGGGGTAAGCAACATAACTAATCAGAAAAACTATACTACATTTCTAATTGGAGGTATTTGCTAATGTTATTATTACTACACCTACTATATATTGGGATAGGATCTTGGAGATGGGAATATCCTTTTATGGCTCATTTAGACATTGTTTTTTTCCTGTGTACGAGTTCTATCCGCGTTTTTAACAAGTTTGGATCTGTGATAGTCTACGGGGCTGTTCACGTGTCCGTGTGTTTTTGCAGACTAAGCGGTCCGCACAAAATCACATATCCGATTTTTATCAGAATCTCAGATCAAACTCGCCAATGCAAGTCTATAGGTCAGTGAAAAAAAACACTCAGATGCCATCCGTGTGCTGTTCGTTTTTCACAGACTATTTCAAAGGAGAAGTTTGAGAAACCTCCAGCAGTTTTTTCCATCTGTGAAAAACAGATGAAACTCTGAACAGACTCTGATGACGTTGTGATAAGAAACAGCGATGAAACTCGGATCTAATATGCTGAAAAATAACTTAATAAGCTCTTAGGTTTCATTCTGAAATAATGAATTTTTTGGAAAAAAAATGGTCCAAGTATCAGAGTTTACTTAGTGTCAGTTTTTACCATCAGAGATATTTTTGAGGTGTATGAGAAGTTTTCTTAAGCCTCTCCTATCAAACAAACATGAAAATTAGACCCATACACTAGCATTAGTGATTTAATTCATGACTCAATGCAATATCAGACATGTCTACGTGTTTTGGTAGTTGACCCTCAAAAATACACAGACATGTGAACATCTCCATATACTAAAATAGGTATGAGTGCTAACCATCAAAAACACGGATAGAACTTGTACATTAAAAATGGACGACTGAATGAGACTGTCAAGCAGTGCCTTGTGACTATAGGTGCTAACCAGGTCCCTAGAACTAGTGGCGCCCTAGTCTATTCTTGTCCCCTGGATTACTCCTGAAGATGGAGACACAGGGTTCACATGCCTAGCTATGCTCCTATATCAACCCTTATCTGTCCTCTCCCCCACTCAGAGAGGTGGGAAGCCAAAATGTATAGGATAAAGGCCCTGTCACACATAACGAGATCGCTAGCGAGATCGTTATTGCGTCACGGTTTTGGGATCGCTGGGGAGATGTCAAACATGCAGAACTTTCCAACGATCTCGGCCGCCCCAGCGATCTAACCAACGATCTCGGTGGTCGTTGGGACGCTTTCACACAGCAGCTATTTCAACGATCCACACCTTGATAGGGACTGTACTGTGTCAGAAAGGCGTGCATAAAATTGCTTTTCCGTGCCCCCCTCATCTCCAGTTGGTGGACACTACTGCATTCAGATTGGGTGGCCTTGGTTTAACACTGCGTCTCCGGTCAGATGGGATCTCTACTGCGTCTCCATTAAAAATGAAAACTCATTTGAGACCCCAAACAATACCTACCTCGCTAAAGATGCCTGATTTCTTCAAAGTGGAGTCACAGCCGGAGAATGCTGGTGGGATCTGAAAAAACAAGGACGCAGTAGTGACCACCAATCGGGGACGAGGAGCGCAGAAAAGTCCAATTTATGCACGCCTACATGTCTCAGTTCTGAATCGCTAACGAGGTCGTTGATAAGGTGTCAAATACAGCGATGCACACTGCCCAGCGGGAGCGCAACGACCCAAGAATGGTCCAGGAAGCTTTGTAACGATCAGCGATCTCACAGCAGGGGCCTGATCGTTGCTACCTGTCAGACAGAACGAGATCGCTAGCGAGATCGCTATTGCGTCACCAAAATCGTGACTCATTAGCGATCTCGCTAGCGATCTCGTTATGTGTGACGGGGCCTTAACACTAACCTGACAAACAAGGAAAGATGGCCAGGGATTAATGAAAATAACAATTACACAAAATACACTCACAAAACAATAGAGTGGAACACAGGAGAGTTAAAGGAAGGAGAAACCAAATAGGAAAGGATGAGGGATGTGTACACACACAATATTCCAAGCAGCAATCTCCTGAACAAATTTCTCCAAAGGCCTATTCCAACTACAAACTACACCTCCAACTCCTAACCAGGCAGTAAGAACTAACACTGGCAATCCCTAAGTGCCAGAGGCGAGCATATATAGCAGAGGGGAGAGGCCAACACCGAACAGCTGAGACAATCCAGGTAGCAAAGCTCCAGGAGCTTCAACTGAACAAGTTAACCCTTGCGCTGCTACCAAGGGAAAAACCCGCACTTTTTAATAAGATGGAAAAGTGCTTCTAACCAGTGTAGGAGTTCGTGAAACCATACACCGTGGTCTTCTGGCCCCTCTCTGTCACCTTGTGACCGAGACTTAGGTCTAAGTTTACATGAACATATGAAAAATCATCCCTTTATTCATACAGAAAAAAAAAAAACATTTTTTCATGGGTATTTTATCAGTATTCTTACCCATATGCAATGCATAAGTCTATTTCTGACATCTGTATTGCATCCATTATTATACATCAATAATTAAAAAATAATACAATGCTATGTTAATAATTGCAATGGATCTGTTAAAAATTTATATTGATGCTATATGCCATTTAAATGTATAGGTGAGTATCATCCAAAAACGTTTCACGGGGAAAAACCTTCAAGTGAACTAACACATTCAACATGTATGATGGTTTCCATTACTTTCCCACAACGATATTTTTGGTCCAAGTTTGTTTCATAGAAATAAAAAATTACACTTTTGCACTAATGTTATTTCATAGGGCTGTACAGATCACCATCCTCTTCACGGACTAAGTGTCCGTGTAAAAAAAAACGCAGCATGCACTGGTTTGTTCCATGTGTCAGATGAAACTCGCCTATTATAATCTAAGGGTGCACAAAAACAAATCAGATCCCATATACAGTGGGTACGGAAAGTATTGAGACCCCTTTTAATTTTTTACTCTGTTTCATTGCAGCCATTTGGTAAATTCTAAAAAGTTCATTTTTTTCTCATTAAAGTACACTCTGTACCCTATCTTGACTGAAAAATACAGAAATGTAGACATTTTTGCAAATTTATTAAAAAAGAAAAACTGAAATATCACATGGTCATAAGTATTCAGACCCTTTGCTGAGACGCTCATATTTAAGTCACATGCTGTCCATTTCCTTGTGATCCTCCTTGAGATGGTTCTACTCCTTCATTGCAGTCCAGCTGTGTTTAATTAAACGGATAGGACTTGATTTCGAAAGGCACACACCTGTCTATATAAGACCTCACAGCTCACAGTGCATGTCAGACCAAATGAGGATCATGAGCTCAAAGAAACTGCCCAAGGAGCTCAGAGACAGAATTGTGGCAAGGCACAGATCTGTCCAAGGTTACAAAATAATTTCTGCATTACTCAAGGTTCCTAACAGCACAGTGGCCTCCATAATCCTTAAATGGAAGAAGTTTGGGACCACCAGAAGTCTTCCTAGATCTGGCCGTCCAGCCAAACTGAGCATTTGTGGGAGAAGATCCTTGGTGAGAGAGGTAAGGAAGAACCACAAGATCACTGTGGCTGAGCTCCAGAGATGCAGTAGGGAGATGGGAGAAAGATCCACAAAGTCAACTATCACTGCAGCCCTCCACCAGTCGGGCCTTTATGGCAGAGTGGCCCGACGGAAGCCTCTCCTCAGTGCAAGACATATGAAAGCCCACATAGAGTTTGCTCAAAAAAACATGAAGGACTCCCAGACTATGAGAAATAAGATTCTCTGGTCTGATGAGACGAAGGTAGAATTTTTTGGTGATAATTCTAAGCAGTATGTGTGGAGAAAACCAGGCACTGCTCATCACGTACCCAATACAATCCCAACAGTGAAACATGGTGGTGGCAACATCATGCTATGGGGGTGTTTTTCAGCTGCAGGGACAGGACGACTGGTTGCAATTGAAGGAAACATGAATGCGTCCAAGTACAGAGATATCCTGGATGAAAACCTCTTTCAGAGTGCTCTGAACCTCAGACTTGGCCGAAGGTTCACCTTCCAACAAGACAGCTAAAATAACAAAGGAGTGGCTTCAGAACAACTCTGTGACCATTCTTGACTGGCCCAGCCAGAGCCCTGACCTAAACCCAATTGAGCATCACTGGAGAGACCTGAAAATGGCTGTCCACCAACGTTCACCATCCAACCTGATGGAACTTGAGAGGATCTGCAAGGAAGAATAGCAGAGGATCCCCAAATCCAGGTGTGAAAAACTTTTTGCATCATTCCCAAGAAGACTCATGGCTGTTCTAGCTCAAAAGGGGGCTTCTACTCAATACTGAGCAAAGGGTCTGAATACTTATGACCATGTGATATTTCAGTTTATATTTTTTAATAAATTTGCAAAAATTTCTAAATTTCTGTTTTTTTTTTCAGTCAAGATGGGGTGCAGAGTGTACTTTAATGAGAAAAAAAAATGAACTTTTTAAAATTTACCAAATGGCTGCAATGAAACAAAGAGTGAAAAATTTAAAGGGGTCTGAATACTTTCCGTACCCACTGTAGATCTATATAACATCCAATCTTTAGAGATACACTGCAATTATTAACATTCAAAACTGTATTTGGGCTTGTAAATTTTCATTGCTGATGTATAAAAACAGATGCAGTACGGATGGCAATACACATTAAAAAAATAGTTTTTTCTGGATGAAAATCTAACGATTATATTATACGTTTATGTGAACATATCCTAAGGGACATGTAGCAGTCTCACGGTCTGTCTCTAAAAATTTTCTGCACCTTCTCTTTTCTGACAGTCCGTGAAAATCAAACCGCACTCGGATGTCATCAGAGACCAAGTGGTCGGCAGAAAATATCGAAGACAAGACCGATTTTGATCCGAGGGTCGGATGAAAATTGGCAATGAGTCCATGAAAAAGATTGGACCGCACTCAGATGACATCAAAGTTTGGTCTGAAATTTTCATGGACTGTCCGAATGGAGAAGGTGGAGAAACTTTTGTTTTCTTTCTCTTCACTTACGAGAAAATCTGATGCCACTTGGACCACGCTCTGATCAAAAGAATCGGTCAGTTTTTCGCGGACGTGGAAAAAGCCGACGTCTAGATGAGGCCTTATAGATATTTAATAATAAATTCCAGCTGTATTTGTTATACAGGCGAGGAAGTTAAAAACATAAAAATACAACAAAAAGTCTAAACATAAAAATATTTACTGATAAAAAAAAAAGAATGCATGAAGAAGTCACGGGAATTGGAGCAAAACCTGAGCAATGCAGCGTTCCCAGGCTTTAAATAATAGGCTGCGCTTAAAGGGTTAACCTTGGAGCGAAGACAAGAAGTTAGGGAGGTCTTTAACAAGAAGTCTCAGGTTACAATAACTTCAATGGCTGCCAGCAGCGTGAGCCCTTTCTTGTGTTAATGGCCATGTTTCCTGTATCATTGCTCACACACACACAGCAGCCTCCTGAGCCCAGGGTGTAAAAGCTGAGCCTCAAATTCCATTTTGAGGAAGATGATTTTTTTTTTTGCATTGAACCAACAAGGAAGTGAAACTCTGAGGAACTTGTATCATAAAGTTTACAAGCTGCAGGCGTGAGATCCTAAAGGAAACCTGAGCACTTCCGAGATCTCCTTCCTCTGCGCTGGGATCTTCAAGCAACATCTGCAGCAATGCTGGGAAATTAGGTAAAACCCTGCGCCAGGGCTCCCACAAAGCCCCCAATATATAGCAGGTTTGATAATAGATGTTACAATTTAAAGCCAGGATATGATATTTTTATGTCTCTCCATTTGTGGCCCCCTACAAATGGTGTGTGCACTGCGTTTATCGGAGGTCGTTCTGCTCAGTTTTTCATAATATTTTCTGATGTAGCAGATTGAGTTTATAATTCAGCACAATGTACAGCATTATCTCTTTGTTCATGGTCTATATAATGTGTTCACTGATGTAGCAGTGTTGGTCATTATTAGATCTTGCTGAGGATTTTACGTTTGGGTTTCTTGAAGAATAGTCTGCAGCTGGAATAGACACAGCAAAGTGAATGAGATTTCAAAAATGTCGATTCTTTCTGCCAATTTCCACTTTTAAATAAATGGGGTAAAAAGCACAAAAAATCTTCCAAATGTGCAGAATTTGTTGCAGATTTTCTTTTTCATCACCCGTGGAACCATCTTCAGGCTTCATTCACACATCCGCATGTTGCTGTTCATGGTGCAGCATAGTCCGGCTACAGGTCCCCTGGCTAAACTCAACTGCTGCATAAGGCCTCATTCACACACCCCTGTTTAAACATGTATGTGGAAAAAATAGTACCGGTGTCATCATTGATTTGGACTAATGTGTCATCTGTTTGTCCATTTTTACCATAGCTGTCCTCAGTGTTTTCCACAGTTGGATAAAGGAAATGAACAAAGCTTCTCCTATACTTTGCAATGTTAAATACAGATGGCACACCGATGCCATCCTTGCACTGTCCGTATTTTTCACAGACCCCTAAACTTGTACTGGCCCTGGTCATCCGTGCTGCACGGAAAAAAAAAAACGGACTTGTCTCTATGTGTTTTGCACAGACACCCAGTCTGTGATAAAACACGAACATGTGAACAACACCATAGATTATAACGGGTACATGTTCTATCCGCGAAAAAATTTAACACGTAAGTGCCACACGGATGTATGAATGAGGCCAAGGAGACCAACCCGTACACAACGCAAGGATGTGTGACTCTAGCCTAGAGGTTTGTGCATACAACATCTTTTTCAGACGGATCCCACCTGAATAAGCCCCGTAAAACCAAAATGAGCATGGTGCACAGCAATGTAAAAACGCCGCTGTTGTGCACATGTTCAGTCTTTTTGTTCCTTTTTTTTTTTTTTTTTTTTTATTGATGTAAACTATAACTGGCAAGCCCTTCCTAACAGAAGCCACCCAAAGAATGGGCACACTGCATCATGTAACCTATTCACTGTTTCCATACCCTGAAGCGTTTCATAGAAGTAGCATGCCCAAGCCTCGGGCGGCTTCCGCTAGGAAAGGCTTGCCAGTTATAGTTTAAATTAATTAAAAGAGCAGCTGCAAAACCACCAGTGATGACTGCCAACTTCTCCCTGGAGCATCTTCTCCTAGGAAAACCTTGGCGGCTGCGTTAGAGTCTTAGGCCACGGCACCACTATCAGTATTTGGTCAGTATTCGCTCAGTCTTTTTTCTCAGGAGTGGGAGCCAAAACCAGGTGAGGAACAATCAGAGAAAAGGTATAATAGAAACAAGTCACCAATTCTGCATTTATCATCCACTCCTGGTTTTGGCTCCAACTCCAGAGAAAAAATACTGACCGAATACTGACCAAATACGTTTTTGAACTTTTTTTTCTTTTTTTCCTACGAGGTTTTGAAAACCACACTGTAGAAAAAACAAAGTGACATGTCATGTCTGCTCCAAGCTCAACACTGGAAAGTCAAAAGGCTGCAAAAGCCTATGAGAAAAAAACAAAAGAAGAGCATTTCCCGAAGGGGATTCCTCTTAAAAAAAAAAAAAAAAAAACTTGGGCTGACAGGGCTGCGGATATGTTGCCTATTGCTGCATTACAATGTATTTGTTTGCATTTTTTATCTTTTGCAGGTACTTTGGTTTAATGGTTTAATATTATGCCTTTCACTGATGTGGTGATTGTATATAGGTTTGTTTCTTTATTTTAAGTAGAAAGAATGGTGTTATTTGCATTTTTTTTTAATTTTATCTTTTCGCCCCCCCCCCCCCCCCCCCCCCCTTAATATATAGTCAAAATTATATTCTATGAAAATCAGGAACAGACTGTTTTTTTTTTTTTTTTTTTTTTTTTTTTCTAGTAGGACTAAAATACAGGGTAATTCACTCACTACTTTACGAGGAAAAAATGCTGTAACGTCTAAAAGAGACTATCTACCCTACCGTATTGAAATTTGGACTGTACATACCTTAGTTCATAAGAAACTGATATTTTAAAGCAGATGTTAAAAATGTCCACCTTTTGCATCCAAGCACGCCCGCATGCGCCGTTCCACGCACGCGGGGTGACACATCGGCGAGACCACTCGGTGCGAAGATGTTTCTCCACGCTGAGGTTCATCGCACTCTCACGTCTCATGAATCAAAGTACTGTATGTACGTTACAGATTTCAGTACGGTCGACGGTCTCTTTTATAATTTACAGCATTTGTTTCTGGTAAAGTAGCGAGTGAATCACCCTGAAGGTGGCCCATATGTAGCACCCTGAGGGTTCGGCTGCTACAGGAGTATTACACCTCAACCCAGAGGTGTGATATTCCACTCCCGGGCAAGGATGGAGTGTGGAACTGAGCTCGGTAGGCTGCATGCACTACACACATCCCATTTCCGAGGAGCAGACCGACGGTACTCCCACTTAGAAATGTGCAGGTACGACCGAGTCTGTTCCTGGCTGGAGTGGGAGGGGGGTGGTACATCCCATGTAGTGTAGGGGCAGATAGGGGGAGCAGCCTGGGTAAAGATAGGAGCTCATTGGGTGCTGGTCACCTGAGCTCACACATAGAGGGTGTATATAAGGTGGGCACCAACTAAGATCAGGGTCAGATGCAGAGGATCAGATGCAGAGAGTCAGTCAGCTGCAGAGAACAAGTCAGGAGCAGAGGAGAGAAGAAAGACAAAGACCCAGAGTGAGAGAGGAGAAAAGAGAGAGACCCAGAGCACAGAAGAGAAGGACTCTGAGATCCCAACTAAAAGCACCGGGTGAAGAGTCGGCATCAGGGTACCGGAACCCAAGCTGGTGGGGGTAAAAACATTCCCCAGCCAGAGACCGGAGACCGTGGGCAGCGTCTGCCACGGTCACCCATCACATCCACCCCGAAGGCACACCACATGAAGGGTCAGGGAACCCAGGGCCAAGGGTGTCCCAACAGAAGGCCCGAGGGAGCTGGACCTAGGTGGATTACTGGTGGGGACGGCCAGAGAACGGGACAGAAAGAGAGCTCAGGGCCACGCTCCGGACTTGTTTGGGGGTTGGCTGGATCCAGGACCTGGTGGACGCAGCACGGCTCGGGTGGTCACTAGCAGCTGGAGTGACCAGTACAACATCTGCAGTAAGTAAACACCCTTAACTGCACAACCCGACTCTGTCTTCACTGCCGTCCGCACTACACCACCACAACCCCCATCCTCTGCGCCTGTCCCCTCTGAGGCTATACCCCTCCCGTTGGGGGTTATCCCACCAAGCTGCGCATCCACCATCAGCCTCAGCGGAACCTGCTGCAGCGGCGGCCCCAGTGACCGCATCACAACGGGTGGCGTAGTCGACACAAAAGAACTCTTAATAACATCTGTAGGACTGCCACATAACACTGAGCTTGACGCCCTGGGCACGGGCCGGGTCACAGCCGCTCGGAGACTACAAACACCCCCCCCATCTGATCCGGTGCCGGGTATTCCCCTCAAAAAGGAATATGTCCCAGGGGGCGCGTCACATACACATTAGGAATAAGGCTGCGTGCCCACTATGCGTTTTTCAAGCGTTTTTTATGCGGAATTTACGCAGCGTAAACGCTTTAAAAACACTTGGTAATCCGTGCCCCATGGTCCCCAATGAAAATCTGCATGTTCTGTGCACATGCTGCGGAAATTTCCGCAGCAGATTTTCCTTGCAGAAAAATCTGCAGCATGTCCATTATTTGTGTGTTTCTGCATGCAGATTTGAGGTCACAATGCATTTGAAAAACGCAAGTCAAATCCGCATGTAAAAACGCTTAAAAAACGCGTGTAAAATCCACAAGTGTTTTTACTGCCAAGGACATGCAGAAACGCTGCTGAAATTTTCTGCTTCAATTCTGCATCGTGGGCACATAGCCTAAGTAGGCTAAACCTGTTAGTATTGCTGGACATCTAATGGGTTATACTTGTTGCAGTCCAAAACTTGCTAAGATTGTCCCAATTTTTTTTTCAATAGCTCTGACAAATTCGGGACTGGCCCGAGTAAAGGGGGTGGATTTTATGTAAACCCACTCAGGCCTTCCCCCTCCCACACCCCCAAATTATTAGTGAGGGCGGCCTGCTTGGATTGTGGCCCAGAATTGAAGCCCAATGTTGGTAGGTATGCAGATGATGTTGAAGGAAAGAAGGATCAGGCATGTTGAACTTTCGAGTCTGATCCTTTTGTCATCAAAAAGAAGATAAGCTGATGATGCTGGTGGTGTCTGGCAGCAGCTTGATACCGGGTTCAAACAAGTGTATTTTCGGTCATTGTGCTGTCCACGTACACAACAGATTGCACACTGACTAATGTGCTGATGCAGCCACCTAGTTTTCCCACACAAAGCATCTTCAGGAAAACGCCGGTGGTCGATTTCCTCTGGCGGCTTAGCCGGCAGCTTTGCCCTTGTTCCTACTGCTGCTCCCGCTCTTTACTGTTCAGTTTCCAAGCCCTGAAGTGGTTAAAAGAAGTAGCATAAGATGGAACATGCGCACATCAATGTTGTTTTGACATTGCTGTGCACAAAGTTCATTTTGTGGTGTTTTTTTGTGCAGTTTCCAAGAAGAAAAATACGCAGTTGAAGCGTAGTCTGACGCGAAACAGCCGTTGTCCACCACGCTGCCTGTATCCTCCTGCATCCAAGTTTTTATCAAATTTTGAATAAAAGTGTTTTATGGGATCATGAGTGCCACTTTTTCAATCTCTGGATTTTGTATTGCCTTTACTTATTTGGTTGAGCGCCACGTTATCCCTGCAATCAGAAGGTGTTAATTAGCAGTCCCCGGTTGAGGAGTTGTTGGATGGTGCCAGGTCAATCTACTGTTTCCTGGTTTGACATTGTTGATTGGTGCTCATGGTGGTAGATAACTTGTGTAAATGGAGCCTTGGGCTGGGTTCAGAGGAGTGTATTCAAGATTGTCCAATTTTCATGAAGTTTTTACATCTGTATTGTGCTCGGCATGTCTGTTTTGTACATGTGTATGCCTTCCTTTTTTTTTTTTTTTTTTACATGAATAATGTAATAAATAATAAAGGACATCTTATTGTACTTGATCCATGAAAAATGCATGAAATTTGGATGGAGACTCTGATTTTTGCGTTTCCATTTACTTATAAGGGGCGAGACTGATCTGAAATACGGGTCAAAGTAGCGCATGCTGTGATGTTGTGTGAGGTTTTTTTTTTAGCACAGTCTATCAGTCATTGTGTAAAATCGTTCACATGAACTAACACCTTGATTTGCATTGGTCCTTGTGCCGTCCGTATGTAATCCGTCTTGCATACAGCACACGGCCAATTAATATGCTGATCAGAATGAGCCTTTACCCCCTTTTGTCCATTGAGAACACATGCATATTTGTCAGAAGCGAACGTGCATGTGCACTAGGGAGTTGGAGGAGATGACTGTCAAATACACATCCATCCAAAAATGGTCTAAGCTGTAAGGGCACCTGTATATTTGTAGGAATACCGGATAATTCCTTCTTCTTCTCACCTCTTGATTACGGTGATGCCGTGAGCAGGCTTCCCAATAATACATGTCTGTACTTGTGGACGTTCTTCCATTACAGACTATGTCATTACGTGGCGGCTGCTTCATGTAGATTTTTTTGTTTTGTGTTCTTTCTCAGCCTCAAAGTAAATAGGGAAAGCTAGCTGGCGTCAATGAGTGCAGAGTGTGTGTGCACGGGGCTCTATGGCATCACTATAAAGTGACAGGTATATTGATGGGTAATCCCTGGGTGCTGAGGTCAGACCATGTGGGTGCCAGGGTGCGGGAGAGGATTATTCTTCTGTTGTCTTATATTTTCGTTCAGCTTACACTCAGGTTATGAAAAATCTTCATCTATATAAACAGTGCCCTGTTGGTATTTACTCAATGAGACCCCCATGGTGATCTTGGCCTTGAACCCCAAGGCCTGCCAAATCTTCTACATGAAGGCTTTCTGGTTTGGTTCATGTATAATATTAAGGAGAGGAGTTGGCGTCTGTTTAATCGATATCCGATACCTCACCTGATGGATATCGGTGGTGTCCAACCAATCCCACTGATTATAATGGGATCCTTTGAGCTTCCATGACCGTGTACTGCCAACACGGGTTCCATGGTTCAACATGCCCCCATCTTCCAGCACTCACCTTTCCCCCACCAAATAAAAACACTGCACCTGTATTTCTTTGGATAAATTTGGCCACAGCGGCCATTTTATTAACAAACAACATTAACATATTAACAGTGTTATAAAATAAATAAGAAGGGAGGGTTCTTGGAGTTAAAATTAGATCTGGCATAAATTAAACCGAACTCGAACCACCATATTACCCTCAGCCGTCCATCACCAGCTCAAGGGCACCAAAAGCTCCCAGGGTAAAACCCCGTCCAGAGCCCAAAACCAAATGCCAGATCACCCCGGTTAATCAAGGCACTGCCTGTGATTATCCAATATTCTGTCCACCGGCACTTCTGTGCCAACTCCAAGAACCCCACCCCCCGCCAAGCCACTGCGACAAACCCTCATAAAACTTTACATGTCCTTTTTTTAATATAACCCATCGATAATACACAATATCAATAACTCCTTTATCTCCTCCTCAGTAAAACCACCCTTTCACCATTAACTTCACAGAATACCAACAGAAAGAAGGGGTGGGTGGGTGGGAACTTTCCCCGCTGACTTCCTTCCTGGACTGACCGTTTTCCCACACTTTTCCTTATTATATCTCCCCCCCCCCCCTTTCCCAATGCCCGCCCCTCCAGGCTTATAACCAATCCCGATATTGGGATTAAAATTACACCCCCGTGGCCCATCCCGGTCATGTGGGGCTTCCATCTAGTTACACTTGCTTCCAGCCCCCTTCTTGACCGTGTACTGCCAACACGGGTTCCATGGTTCAACATGCACTCACCTTTCCCCCACCAAATAAAAACACTGCACCTGTATTTCTTTGGATAAATTTGGCCACAGCGGCCATTTTATTAACAAACAACATTAACATATTAACAGTGTTATAAAATAAATAAGAAGGGAGGGTTCTTGGAGTTAAAATTAGATCTGGCATAAATTAAACCGAACTCGAACCACCATATTACCCTCAGCCGTCCATCACCAGCTCAAGGGCACCAAAAGCTCCCAGGGTAAAACCCCGTCCAGAGCCCAAAACCAAATGCCAGATCACCCCGGTTAATCAAGGCACTGCCTGTGATTATCCAATATTCTTTCCACCGGCACTTCTGTGCCAACTCCAAGAACCCCACCCCCCGCCACCAACGAACAGCCCTGACCACCTCAGGCTCGTGAGCGCCCCAACACAACAAAAGCCCTTTCGATCCCCTCCTGTATGACCAATGCCCATAAATCAATGCCAATATCATTCAAATGTACGCCGTCCTTTTTCCAAAAGTCTCCAACTCCCACTTCCAGATCAAGATGCCGCACGCTTACTCCCCCGTTCCTGGCAACAAAAGCTGATATAGCTCTGTTCAACTTTATAAGTGCCCTATTAATTCCCTTCAATGATCTGGCCTCCCTCCATTTTCCTCTGGGCACAATGTCAGACCACACTGTCAACACCTCAGGAAAAGATGTCCATAACCTTAACAGACCGATTCGAATGTCCCTCATCAATTCCCTAACCGGCCGAGCCGTCCAAATCATTTCCCCCCATTTGCACCACCAAAATATCCGGAGCCCGATCCAAACGAGCTGCTTTATGGAATTCTGGCACCACCCTTCTCCAAACCATCCCTCGAAAAACCCAACCACCGAACCACCGCTTGCTCCCTGCTAAAACCCATTTGCCTACCGTCCGGCCTCACGTCCGCCCTCAGCGCCACCCAATTGACGAAAGAGTGTCCTAGCATCCAAACTAACAACGGGACGCCACCAGCAACAAGACAACCAAAAGGTATTCGAATCTCAAAAGGCAAATTACCTAAGACCGCATACCTAATGCCTTACATAAGACAGGTAACGATCAGAACTCCACCTCCCAATACGTTTTATCACATCCTTGCCTAACCCCAAGCCATCCGCTTCTGATGCCGCACCAATTCTGAATGAATGTGACCCGTATACCTCAGGGCTAAGGCCCAGCTCAGCAATCCCCTTTTTAAACACCGTTATGAATTGAAAACGTGACAAAAAGTCTCCATTTTCATGACACAATAATGGGCCCTTCCGCCCTGGCCAAACCTGCCAATAAGCCAATAAACATCTCTTAGGACAAAGAAAAGATCCCATAACCTCACCCAATATTACTCGTTTACCTTTGCCCAATTGATCCGTCTTCCCCCACCTAATCCAAAATTCAATACCCCCATCTCGACCACTCATATCCTCAGCAAACAAACCCCCAACCTTATTCCTGCTTGGTGCCACCAATTCACCTACTCTTAGCGCGCCAAAAAACGCCAATGAAAAAGCCAACCTAAACACTGTGGCTTCAAAAACTGAACAACAAATCTTATCCAATACAAAACCCAAACGTTCCAAAATACTAAAGGTAACCGGCCTCCTTTTATCCAACTCTTTACCTCTTCTCCTAAAGCCCTTGAGAGCTTGCTTCACTAAAAAGGACTTCGTAACATCCTTTATCCCCTGCAATTTAAAACCAAACGCTAAACCTGCAACAAACTTGCCAACTTTTGAAACCGACCATCCGCTCTCCGCTGCCCTTCCCACGAGAAACAACACCGCCATCTCTCTATCTCCATCACTCTCCATCACACCCCACTGCATAATCCAACTTTGCCATACTCGCCACGATGCCTCGTATAATGCCCAGGTCTGTCTCGTGATGGACTCCCGTTATTAACCATCCCGCTCTTCCATAACCAGCTGCCACAAGCGCGAAGGGCATTCCTGTCCCACGTCCTCTGCCTCTGGAGCTAGCGTCCGAAAACGATCCCACTGAAAACGAGACAAGGCATCTGCTATGGAATTTTGTACACGTGGAACATGTACCACTGAAATCCAAGCGTTCAGCTTAAGACAACAAAGTACTAGTTCCCTCAGTAGCCTAATCACAGGCGGAGACGAGGCCGACAAACTGTTGATGACAGACACCACTCCCATGTTATCGCAGTGAAACCGAATTCTCCTGTTGGCGAAACACTCTCCCAAATGGTAACCGCAACAACAATAGGAAACAATTCCAAAAATGCCAAGTTCCTCATAAGACCCCACTCTTTCCACACCTTCGGCCACTCGCCAATGCTCCACCGCCCTTTCCAGTAGGCCCCCGTAACCGACACCTCCTGCCGCATCCGTAAATATCTCACAATCAAAACTGCTCAAGAACTCCTGCGGGATTACTGACCTGCAGTTATAACTTTCCAAAAACAATTTCCAAACTTTTAGATCCTCCTTGTGGTCCTTATTAAGGCGAATGAAATGATGCGGCGCGCGCACTCCTGCTGTCGCTCCTGACAACCTGCGACAAAATATTCTGCCCATTGGCATAATCCAGCAGGCAAAAATTCAAATGCCCTAACAGCGACAGTAGCTCCCTCAGGGTCACCTTGCGCAACTTCCTGATCCTATCGACCTCCTGTTTAAGCAAACTCAATTTATCATCCGGTAACCGACACTCCATTCTTTCGGTATCAATTACAATGCCCAAAAAACTTAAAATGGTGCCAGGTCCTTCCGTTTGTTCTTCTGCTAACGGCACGCCAAAATTCTCTGCTACCCACACCATAGTACCTAACAAATTCCTACACAACAACGATTGCGGGGGGCCTATAAACAAGAAGTCATCCAAATAATGAATGACCGACTTAACAGAAGCCAGGTCCTTCACTACCCATTCCAAAAAGGAGCTAAACGTTTCAAACAAAGAACACGAAATTGCACAACCCATTGGCAAACACCTATCCACATAGTACTCCCCTTCCCAAAAACAAACTAACAACGGGATGCTATCCGGGTGAACTGGCAACAACCTAAAGGCTGACTCGATATCAGTCTTAGCTAGCAACGAGCCTGGCCCGTATCTCCGTACCCAATGCACTGCCGCATCGAATGATGTATATTCAACCGAACACAACTCCTGCGCAATACCATCATTAACCGAAAGCCCCTTCGGGTACGACAAATGCTGAATTAAACTAAACTTATTCAGCTCTTTCTTGGGCACAACCCCCAAAGGCGAGATAATCACCTTTCTACTAGGCAATTCCTGAAACAGTCCAGCCATCCTGCCCAATTCCACCTCCTTAGCCAACTTCACACTAACCACTTCCGGATGAAGGGAAGCCGACGTCAAATTTTTAACTAAAAAGGGGGGCCTCATGATCAGGAGGAGGGATTCTAAACCCTTCCAAAAAACCATCTGCAATGACCTTAGCCTTCAATTGATCCGGATACCTACTTAGAAAGGGGGGCCATCGCGTGAACCCTCACCGGAGTCACCCCTTTAACCGGTACCCACTGTCGGCTTTCCCTTACCCTTCTTAAAGCATTTTGATGCTCCGTGCAAACTTCCGTTACAATGGGAGCACACATGTTTAAATTTACAGGAGGTCCCGAACTTGCATTGGCCGTCATTAAATTGCCAGCAAGTTCCCGCTTCCTTTTTTTTTTTTTTTGTGCTGTGTGCCCCTTGACTACTTCCCCCGTGTCCTGCTGACTGATTCCCGCTACTGTTGCTCCCGTGAAAGGACTGCCCATACCTCAGTGGGGCCATAACCTTCAACCACAACCCAATGTTCTTTTGATCCCATCTGATCTCTGGGTGGACAGCTTTCCTCTGCCTAAATTGCTCGTCATATCGTAACCACGCCTGACCCCCATAAGTACGATGAGCCTCCCCAATAGAATCAAGATAGCAAAATAAACCTGAGCAATTATCCGGATCTTTTTCCCCAATAACGCTAGCCAATATTGCAAAAGCCTGTAACCAATTAACAAACGTCTGAGGAATCAACCTCCACCTACGCTTCTCTTCTTCCTCTTTTTTACTATCGTCCTTTTTACCCTTATCCAGATTAAACTTTTCCAGCGGAAGAAGGGAAAAAATTTCAACATAGTCATCCCGCCAAACTTTTTCCTTTCTTCTTCCTCTTTTTTTTTTTTTTTTTTTTTTTAAGTGTGCCCCCAACGGCCCCTCAAAGCACACATATATCTCCCCTTTTGCCCTATCATCCAGCTTTACGGTATCCGCTTTGTCCTTCTCTGCCTGTACGCAAACCGATGCCCCAGAAGGTGTCCCGGCTGCATTCACCGCCGACCTGGCCGACTCGCTCCCCACCTGCGACAACACCGGTTGACTAGGTACCCACGCCGCCACAGGTAACAAACCCCCTTGATTAACTCCACCACCGTCTATTCTAGCCAAAATTTGCGACATGCTAAACAAAATGTCCCTAAGACCCACTAAATCTGACCCACGACCTCCCCTAGTATTTTCCCCGCTGGGCCCAGCCAACTGCCTATCACCTCCCCCATCCACTAATGACCCAGCAGGCGACAAACAATACATGGACGCATACTCACCAAGCTGCGCAGGTGCTGTGTCCCTGCCAGCCGAACGTCCCGAGTCCTGATGAATCCTGGATTCGCTTTGATCCTTGCCACACTCTGATTCGCCAGACTCCTGCTGCTGCTCAAGGCCCGCGCCCCTGGCCTCCTCGTCACCAGAGGGGACCTGAGCACGTGCCGATGTCCCCGTCAATCGTCTCCCGCCGGTCCCGGCTCCGGTCCTCCCCGCCATCCGTGGCACTCCTCGAATTCCAGACCTGGACTCCCTAGCCCGATCCGTGGTGGTCCATGGGTGACCGCCAGGTAGCCCTGTGCTGCTGCCCGCCGCTCCACTGGCATGAATTTGCTGACTCGAGCCAGGCAGCAGGACCCTGAATTGCTGCTGCCTGCCCGTGCACCTGGGCTGCTGTCTCCTTCTGCTGATGTCCCTGGCAGGCACCCCGACTGGTACATCGCCAGGTGTGCCTGCCGTGCTGGTGGTCCCTCTGGTTCGCTCATCCGCTCTGGGGCTCCGATTCCTGGTGGGCAAGCGGTGCCGTGCATCAACGCCGGCTCCTGCAGCGGGGGGCGTGTCCAGGCGCCCTCCGCTCGCTTCCTGAGCACCCCTGTCACATGACTCCGGTTCCGGAAGTGACGTTTGATGCACTTCCGGTAAAACCCCGCCCACTGGAAGGTGACGCGGCTGCAGCACGGGCCTTGCTTCCGGCGCAGCCCGGGCTCTAGTATTGCGGCGCGCCGCCGTAGCAGGCCGCACTACAGCCGAGCGGGGCGCCTTGGTCGCGGACCGCGACCCAATGCTGGAGGAGCCCGCAGGCCGGCTGGGCGGATTCCTGCCGCGGCAGGCGCGCCAGCGGGGGTTTCCGCTGGCCCGCTCACCGGACGCAGGGTCCCCTGAGGGGCTCCGCAGCCTGCGCCTGCTGCCCGTGCTAACCATCTCCGGGGAGAGCCTCTCGGGGGGCCGCGTCCTCCTGACGCTTCTTCCAGATCCCGACGGGGGTTCTTCTGCCCCAGCGTTCCCCAGCAATCCCGACAGCTGGGACTCGAGCTACCCTCCACGCCTGGATCTAGCAGCCTCCCTCAGCTTGGTGATCAGGGAATCAACGGTCTCCATAGTCCTGGTAAGTGTACCAAACAATGGGAAAGTGGCAGGTTTTTTTTTTTTTTTTTTTAAGTTCAGCAACTTTCCCCGCTGACTTCCTTCCTGGACTGACAGTTTTCCCGCACTTTTCCTTATTATATCTCCCCCCCCCCCCCCTTTCCCAATGCCCGCCCCTCCAGGCTTATAACCAATCCCGATATTGGGATTAAAATTACACCCCCGTGGCCCATCCCGGTCATGTGGGGCTTCCATCTAGTTACACTTGCTTCCAGCCCCCTTCTTTATGGAGGCTGGCATCTTACCACACAGAATAAGTCAGCATGTGCTTCTACTGTTCCATGTGTACACAGCCTTAATAGACTACCTTATTTGTGAATCAAATGTGGAGGGTGATTACAAATGGCACCATAACCTCTGGAGGACCGGTCCGGCATTAGAGTCAACCCATTAATGGCAGAGATCAGAGAACACATGTTTTGGGCAGTCAGATTTCTGCTGTCTGGTCCTTTTTCTGAGGAAGATTTCTCTCTGAGTATGTGTCATTCAAGGTGTGGGAAATACTTAGTGCAACACAAAGGGAAGAGGGAAATGGGGGGGAGCGGGAGTGGAGACCTCCTAGGTTGACCTAGCGTCACCCTGTATTCCCTCTTCACCAATTGCCGCATGCGTGCCTCGCCCTGTCTTTCCCTGGCGTATGGCTAAGGCTAGGGAAGGGAGAAGATGAGCACTAGTCGATCTCCACTAAACTCTATAGACATCAGGGGTGGACAAACAGGGGGAAATTGCTTAGCTTTAGACTGCTCCAGACAAATGCACAAACATGTCCTCAAGCTCCAGAGAGGACGAAGTACTTCTTCTCTAGCTAAAGCCTTCACAAGTAGGAATGAACATCATCGGCACCTCCCTCTGAAACACAGCAGGTATTTAAATGTAGCGCCCCGAGGGTTCGGCCACTACAGGGGTATTGCACCTCTGCCAGAGGTGTGATATTCCACTCCCGGGTAAGGATGGAGTATGGACCAGGGCTCGGGTAGCTGCATACAGCACACACACCCCATTTCCGAGGGACAGTTCAACGGTGCTCCCATTAGACAGTAATGCAGGCACGACAGACCATGTCCCTGTCTGGAGAGGGGAGGGGTGAGGAAAACCCAGTGATGTAGGAGCAGGAGGGGACGGTTCCTGAGCGTAGACAGGAGCCCATTGGTTGCTGGTCACCTGGGCTCATGCTTTAGAGGGAAGTATAAAAAGGTGGGCACCATCTTAGATGGAGAGGAGAGTGAGAACAGAGTCTGTTCAGTCAGAGGAGAAGACAGGGAGCAGAGGCTCTGTAGGAGCTCTGCTCAGGAGTGGGACTAGAGAAAAGGCCGAGAAAGGAGGAGAAGAAGGAACAGAAAAGGAAGAGAGAGAGAGAAACAGAAGGGCTCAGGAACAAGAAGGTGGAAGGGACCCTAAGAACCCATGAGAATACCAGGTGAAGGGTCAGGCAGATTAAGGGTACCGGATCCCAAGTGGGTGGAGGAGAAACTACCCTCAGCCAAAGACCGGACGTCGTGATCATTTATTGGTGTGACACCTCATCAAACCTGCTAGGAAGGCACCATATAGGACAGCGGGGAACGGGACCCACGTTTACCCGCGCAGATCCGCGGCAGCTGGACAAAAGTGGGTCACTGGTGAGGCAGGCCAGAGAAAGGACAAAAGGGGGTCCTGAGCCAGACTTCTGAACTGCCTGGGAGTTGACCGAGCCCCACACCTAGTGGACGCAGCACGGTTCGGGCGGTCACTACCTGTACAGAAGTGACCCGGAGCACATGAACTGTGAGTAAAAGACATTGGATTGCAGTACGTTGTCTGTGTACTTTCTCGCTTCTCCAGCACTACCGGTACTGGGACTCCCTGCACCATCACCCCCATCATCCACTGCTCTGCCCTGGGGTTACACCCGTCCCGTGGGGAGTAATACAGTCTAAGCTGCACACACTATCAGCCCCAGCGGTCTGCACTGCAGCGGCGGTTAACCCTGACTGCAATCCACGGGTGGCGTAGTCGGACAATATCAATAGCACGTAGAAGACTACCATTGGCCTGACCACCCTGAGCCACGGAACCGGGTTGCCACCACTACCCCATTGTCTCCTGTTGCCCGGCTCCGAGTGCCCCACGGCTCAGGGGGCGAGTCAGCTTTGGCGTAGTCGGCAGGATCGTAACCAACCCGCCACAAACGGGTATTGCGTGCCTGAAAAGAGACTGTTTAATCGAAATTGACTGTGTTGAAAATGGCAGACGCCATAATGTGCGCACCAAAAGACAGCAGGAAGCCACCTCCCATCGTGGGCCAGATCCCAGAATGGCGCCAAAGAAGGAGCCCGCCCCCAACAGCCATGAGTGTGGCTGTAGAGATGTCCATCAGGGTGGGGGGGCTGCCCCTGAAAATGATTCAGGGTGGGAAGAGAAGAAAATTGTGGGGCAGGGCACGGTCTGGATCAGTCTGGACGGACCGCACCCGGGAATGGAAGAAGCGTTCAGCAACACCAACCTCTTGGCCCGGATTCTGCTGCAGGCTGAACCGCCATGCAGCCTGGCAGAGATCCTAGCGCAGCTCCCTAGAGATCCGGAGCATGCGCAAGCTGCGCTGGAGGACCTGGATCGGAGGATGGTCCGGGCGCAGCGGGGTGCACTCACCGAGTGGAAAGAAGAACTGGCCCGGCAGGCTGGAACCCGCCAGCGGCAGGCATCACCCGCACCCCAGAGTCCGCCTGCCTCTGAGGACGGTGCAGGAGGAGTGAAGGCCGGAGACGGCGTCGCAGAGGGAGCCACGAGGACCGAGGCAAGTACAGGGGACGTTACCACCCCAGGCCCAGCAGCTGCAAGCCTGCCCCAGCCTCCCGTCGCAGAACCCGAAGCCCCACTCACCGCACCTGTTGCTGCGCCGCCACTGCTCCCAGCTAGGACTCAAGCGGCGAGCGCCACGCCCTGCCCTGCGCCACACCCCTTGACCCCGGGTGCCGTAAAGAGGGAAGCGTCACTGGCCTGGTCGCAAGGCCTAGTTAACCCGGGCGCCGTTACCCAACCTGCGCCCCCTTCCCGGACTGGGCCGCCACCGGACACAACCAAAAGACCCCCGGCCTGGTCGCAAGGCCGAGTGCCCCCGGGCGCTGCTCCCAAATCGAGGCCTTCCGCTAAACCACCGCTGGGCGCGGACCTGTTTGCCCTGCACACCAGTCCGGATGGACTGCCGCTGGAGTGGCCGGCCGAACTGACCAGCGGTCAGCCATGGAAGATCCAGCTCCCGCGCGAGCCCCTGATACCTGCTCCGGAGCCTGTAAGAGTCACCCTGCCACCACTAGAGGACGCCCAATTTGAGTGGGACCCCGCTGGTGAGAACTTAATGGGGTTCACTCAGGAGACCCGGGCGGACGCGGTCCGTCGTCTGGAGGCCTGCCAACAGCAGCTGGTGACCTTCGAGCGAGAGAGGCGCGTCAGAGAGGAGCGGCTCCAGGCCCAGAACGCCGAGCAGAAGCGCAGGGCCCGTCAAGATCCCCGGGCCGCCCGCGGTCCCCGAGCCACCGGGACCGTGATAAAGTTCCACATGGAAAATGACTGGGGCTTTATAAGAGATCCGGAAACCGTCTGTGACGTCTTTGTAACCCGCAGGGATGTCGAAAGCCATCTACCCGAGGGACACCGTGGACGTGACCTCTACCACGGTGATGTGGTCACCTTTAACCGACACGAGGGCGCAAAAGGACCATACGCCCTCCATGTCCATCGGCTTACCGAGGAAGAACTGCAGCACTACGGCTATGAGGAGAGCCAAGAGGACCCGGACAAGTCTGAAGACTATCCCGAGGAGGGTGCGCAAGGAGGACGTCGCCACTGAAAAATGGCAGCGCACAAATGTATATAGTTACCCTTCAGGGTTTAAGGACTGTTAAAGGAACTGTTTCCAGAGAGTGTGTGGTCCCCGTTGGGACTGTTAAGAGACTGTTACCTGTTTGAACGTTGCCCCTCATCCCTAACCTGGCTGAGGACTGAGAGCAGTCATTCCCCCTTTCCAACCAGCCGAGGACTGGGAATGGCCAATCCCCTGTAAATAGTTGCGCTTCCTAAAGCGCCCCCTACTGGTTTTATAACAAGACTGCAACGTCTACCTCGGGACAGAGAGTCCCTCACGTCTAAAAGTTTGCTGAAGTTTTGGCACTTAAAAGAAGAATGAACACCTGGTCGCAAGTTGCACCGCGGCCAGGATCCAAGAGTGTGTTTTGCTTAAAAATGTTTTATATGCTGCTAAATAGTAATGTGAAAGTTTTCTATAATGTTTTGACAAAAGAAAAGTGAAGTGTGTTAAAAGTGAGAAAAATGTTTTTCCCATAAAGGGAATTGAACTGTGTTGTCCGATTCCTGATGTGAAAAGTTTTGAAAAAGTTCTGCATATCCTGTACTTAATTGTTTTTTGCTCTGTTCCAGCCCGAGGACGTGCTGTGGTTTACCAGGGGGGAATGTAGCGCCCCGAGGGTTTGGCCGCTACAGGGGTATTGCACCTCTGCCAGAGGTGTGATATTCCACTCCCGGGTAAGGATGGAGTATGGACCAGGGTTCAGGTAGCTGCATACAGCACACACACCCCATTTCCGAGGGACAGTTCAACGGTGCTCCCATTAGACAGTAATGCAGGCACGACAGACCATGTCCCTGTCTGGAGTGGAGAGGGGGGAGCAAAAACCCAGTGATGTAGGAGCAGGAGGGGACGGTTCCTGAGCATAGACAGGAGCCCATTGGTTGCTGGTCACCTGGGCTCATGCTTTAGAGGGAAGTATAAAAAGGTGGGCACCATCTTAGATGGAGAGGAGAGTGAGAACAGAGTCTGTTCAGTCAGAGGAGAAGACAGGGAGCAGAGGCTCTGTAGGAGCTCTGCTCAGGAGTGGGCCAAGAGAAAAGGCCGAGAAAGGAGGAGAAGAAGGAACAGAAAAGGAAGAGAGAGAGAGAAACAGAAGGGCTCAGGAACAAGAAGGTGGAATGGACCCTAAGAACCCATGAGAATACCGGGTGAAGGGTCAGGCAGATTAAGGGTACCGGATCCCAAGTTGGTGGAGGAGAAACTACCCTCAGCCAAAGACCGGACGTCGTGATCATTTATTGGTGCGACACCTCATCAAACCTGCTAGGAAGGCACCATATAGGACAGCGGGGAACGGGGCCCACGTTTACCCGCGCAGATCCGTGGCAGCTGGACAAAAGTGGGTCACTGGTGAGGCAGGCCAGAGAAAGGACAAAAGGGGGTCCTGAGCCAGACTTCTGAACTGCCTGGGAGTTGACCGAGCCCCACACCTGGTGGACGCAGCACGGCTCGGGCGGTCACTACCTGTACAGAAGTGACCCGGAGCACATGAACTGTGAGTAAAAGATATTGGATTGCAGTACGTTGTCTGTGTACTTTCTCGCTTCTCCAGCACTACCGGTACTGGGACTCCCTGCACCATCATCCACTGCACTGCCCTGGGGTTACACTCCTCCCGTGGGGAGTTATACAGTCTCAGCTGCACACACTATCAGCCCCAGCGGTCTGCACTGCAGCGGCGGTTAACCCTGACCGCAATCCACGGGTGGCGTAGTCGGACATCACTTAAAACTTATAAAGGGACTACCACTGGTCTGACCACCCTGAGCCACGGACCGGGTTGCCACTACTTCCCCCATCGTCTCCCTATTGCCCGGCTCCGAGTGCCCCGCGGCCCAGGGGGCGAGTCATATACACCCCAACTGGGTGTTAATTAGCCAGAGGAAGGTAGCCGATGGGTCCTAGAGAGACAGCCTCTAAGAAGATGTCTGTAATGCCAAACGTAGAGATGTCCTGCAACCAACTGCAGGGCGACTGTCTGTCACTTCTGGCACACCTGTGACAGTATGCTATGTGTATGAGGGGCTCCCGGCCCTCTGTGTAAAGCCCAGCAACTCTAGGCGATGTGATCGTGAGGTGCTGATGGGTTGCTATGGGTACAAGAGCCTATTAACCATGGCCATGAAAAGGCCTAATACACTGCCTGTTAGGTAAAGGCTCAGAGATATAATGTGCTGCATTACAGGAGTAATTAAGTGTTTTATCTAACTGAGCAATGCAAAAAACAAAAGTTTTTTTTTTTCCCTCTGAGGGCCCATTTACTCAGGCTGACAGCGGCTTTGTTAAACAACTGCCGATTGGCTACATGCAAACTGATCTTTTAACGGCCTGATTAGACAAATCAACCACACTTCCAAACGGAGAACGATTGTTAACTCGATTGTTCTGTGCACATCAAACCTCATCTTCTCTGCAGCACATGTCGATATGCTGCTGAGAAAGGTCGAGCTTAAAAATCATCCATCAGGAGCCTGTCGGTCAGCACAAAGTGGGATGTGCGAGAGTGCTCCCCTCTTGAATACACCGGATTCCTAAGTAGGGGTCTCTTATTTTTATTTATTTTTTTTATTTTTTTACTGCTCCTATTGTCAAAATGGAACAAAATCATCTCCCCCTATACTGGGTTATTGCCGGCTTGTTTAGACACACCGATAATCTGGAAAGGGAGCGTTCCTCTCTGTGCCTGCTATACGATGGCTTACAGGCTGATGAGTTTACATAATAAGACACTGTAAAAGAGCCCATTCAGGCCACGTTCTCACTTTGAGTATTTGGTGACCTTTTTTTACCTCAGTATTTGTACGCCGAAACCAGGGGTGAGGTGAAAAATACAGAAGTGGTGACGTGTTTCTATTATACTTTTCCTCTGAGTGTTCCACTCCTGGTTTTGACTTACAAATACTAAGTAAAAAACTGACCTAATTCTGAACGTGTGAACTTGGCCTTAGACTGGCCGATAATTGGGAAACAAGCTTTCTTTGTGGTATGCAAATGAATGGGGTTTCATTGCTATCTGCAAGGTACTGCTACTGTGACAGGCAAGTCATATAAAAAAAAAACAACTGGTTCTGACTTTGTCTTGCTTGTCGCAGTCACCATCCGTGTAAGGTCACATTCCTATTCACTTACATTACACTGATGTAGCAGCGACATGCAGCAGTGTTGGACCACGTGACCGGTGTGGTGGCTAAAGTTGACGTGTCGTCCCAGCCTAGGTTGGTAACTGGGTATTCCCAGGTTCGGTTGTGACCCTACACATTCCAATCTGTCATTAACAAAAGAGGACGGTAACCCTAAGGCCGAATTCACATATCTTTGTTCTGAGGTCTAACTATGGGTGGGATGCATGGACCGACCATAAGTCTCCAAATTCGAGCTTGACAGCATCATAGGCATATCATCAATGAATACATTGACCACTTAATCCGCTCTGCTATGCATGGATCGGCTGTGGGTCTCCGAACCTAAACTCAACAGCCTTATAGGCCATTATAAGGTGGTCGAGTTCGGGTTAGGAAACCCCTGGCTTACTTTGTGCATCATGGCACTTATCGATGCTGCAAAATCAACGTGTCTGAGTCTGGCCTAAGTGGTCAATGTGTTCATCAGGTTTCAGGAGAAATAATAGTGGAACATCACAGCACATATATGTGAGAAAAGATGCTCCGAAGTATATGGGGAGTACAAGCTTTTATTAAAATAGACAGGTGATAGGAGCTGGTGGCTCCTCTTTAAGAAATGAGAATATCTCTACCTATAATGTGCATAGAACCAGTTTGAGACATGTCACACATCGTTATCACATCCAACAAATAGGTGTATAACTTCACCCCTTAGAACCTGGTCCCAGTAGTATATAGAGGCTTTTTGTGCCTCCTTAACGTTTTGTATTGTGTGATATTGATTTTGATAAAATATTTTATTTGCGCATAGTGTACATAAGTGCTCTTGAGTTACATTCTACAGGCGCTCGAATAACCCTTCCAGACAGTTATCTAGATCAGTGTTCCCCCAACTCCAGTCCTCAAGGCCCACCAACAGGTCATATTTTCAGGATTTCCTTAGTATTGCACAGGTGATGGAATTATTGCCTGTGCAGGTGATGGAATTATCACCTGTGTAATACTAAGGAAATCCTGAAAACATGACCTGTTGGTGGGCCTTGAGGACTGGAGTTGGGGAACACTGATCTAGATAACATTACACAATCGAGAAAACTTGCCGGTCGGGGCAGAATTTGAAAGGTTAAGGCCAGGTTCACACGTTCAAAGCAGTGGTGCCAATTTGACTTTTTATTCTGGACGATTTAGTAAAAAATCAGACAGACAATATTTTTGTCCGGACACATTTGGAAATCATTATGTTTAGAAGTGATACGTGTCTACAGGCCATGATTCTGATAAGAAGACATTATCTGCATTCACTTTAAAATGATGAGAATTACAGTCAAAATAATCTGTATAAGTTTCTTCAGCTTCAAAAAAAAATCATGGACGCCTTTTCAACATTTTTGTTCGGACCTGCCCTGTTGCTATGGACTATTCTGATATTTCTGGATGGTTGGCAACCATGGTCCGAAGTTCAGATTCCAAGTACAGACTGGTGACCGGTCCGGCCGTGGATCTCCTGACACAAACTCAACAGCCTCATAGATGCCTAAGAGTCTGTTGAATTTGGGCTAGGAGACCCGCAGCTTTTCTATACTCTGACCGTAAATATCGGATGTTTGAAAGTGGCCATGCTTGCAGTGTGTAAATAAAATACAAAGAACCACCGGGCGCTTCTGAAAAATAAGACGGCTTTTTGGTAGAGGTACGGTCATATTATTGAGGCTGAAACAGTTATTATTTTTCTAATAAGTCTTTCCACTAAATAGGAAGCACCAATTTTCTCCCATGACCCCAACTATTTGACCAACAACAAAATTCAGGGAAAGAGGATTTGATTGACGGATCATTATGCAGTTTATTATTATTTATTAATATAGCGCCATTTATTCCATGGCGCTTTACATGTGAAAGGGGTATATATAATAAAAAACAGATACAATAAACTTTGAACAATACAAGTCACCTACTGGTACAAGAGGAGAGAGGACCCTCCCTGCGTGGGCTCAGTCTACAAGGGATGGGTGAGGATACAGCTGGTCGTGCAGCGGTATGGTGGAGCGAGGGTTACTGTAGGTTGTACGCTCGTCGGAAGAAGTAGGTCTTCAGGTTCCTTTTGAAGGTTTCCACGGTAGGCGAGAGTCTGATATGTTGGGGTGGAGGGTCCCAGAGTAGGGGAGATGCACGGGAGAAATCTTGTATGCGATTGTGGGAAGAGGAGATAAGAGGCGAGTAGAGAAGGAGATCTTGTGAGCATTGGAGGTTGCATGCAGGTAAGTACTGGGAGACTAGGTCACAGATGTATGGAGGAGACAGATTTTGGATGGCTTTGTATGTCATGGTTCGGGTTTTGAACTGGAGTCTCTGGCCAACGGGGAGCCAGTGGAGGGATTGACAGAGAGCAGAGACTGGGGAATAGCGGGGGGCAGGTGGATTAGTCGGGCAGCAGAGTTTAGGATAGATTGGAGGGGTGCGAGAGTGTTAGATGGGAGGCCACAAAGCAGGAGTCGAGGAGGGAGATGATGAGGGCATGCACTTGTGTTTTTGCAGATTCTACTTTAAGGAATGTGCAGATTCGGGAGATATTTTTGAGCTATTGTTGGCAGGAAGTGGTAAGGTCTTGGATATGAGGTTTGAAGGAGAGGTCAGAGTCCAGGGTTACCCCGAGGCAGCGAGCTTGCGGGACTGGGAAGAGTGAGCAGCCATTGACTTTGATGGATAGGTCAGATGGGGGGTTGAGTAAGATGGTGGAAAGATGATGAATTCTGTTTTATCTATGTTAAGTTTTCGAAATCTAGCTGAGCAGAAAGATGAAATAGCAGACAGACCTTGTGGGATTCTGGTTAGTAAGGAAGAGATATCTGGTCCAGAGCGGTAGATCTGTGTGTCATCAGCATAGAGATGATACTCAAAGCCGTTAGACTCTATGAGCTGTCTGAGGCCGAAGTTGGAGAAGAGTAAGGGTCCTAGAACTGAACCTTGGGAGACAGTGACAGATAGGGGGCGAGATGAGGAGGTGGTGTGTTAGTGGGAGACACTGAATGTCTTTTAGGTATGAAGAGATCCAAGATGTCATAGTAGTAACACTGTACGGTGTGATGGCGGACGTTGCGGAATTTTCTGCTTGACTTATAGTATTTGCACTTAAAATAGTTGTTTATGGTACCTAAGGAGGTCACTTCCTTTTCTGTGGCACTGAGATAATCCTCCCATTGTCTCTCTAGGTGATTTAATGGTGCGCTGAATTTCTCGGTGTGCTGTACCCAGGGGCAATCTGAATGCCTACTCTTTCTGTTGTTTCCAAGTCTGAAATGGCCATGTAACAATATAAAATTGTGTGTTTCTTATCCTCAGTATAAGTCAGTCTTCATCGTAAAAAGGAATTGTAAGATAAGAAGACAGACACTTTTTTTTTTTTTTTGGGCGCTGTTTTGTCCCTTCACTTGCTCGTTATATGATCGCTTCCATAGAAAGAGTTGCTGTAAAATTTGTGCCATGCTCCACAGCACATTAATCCGTAAATGTTTTCTGCTCTAAAAAATAGATTTTTATAGCAAATACAGAGATTTGCGTAAGTCCAATATGACGGCAGAAGGATGGCTTACCACTGTATAATATGGAGCGCTAGAGACTCCTTGTGCAGTTGTACTCTAGACCAGATCCATACACATGGTGTTACAAAGATCAGCTGAGAAGGCAAAGGTAAAACCCTCCATACACTTTAGATGGCTGTTGACCGAATGATGGTTTAGTCCATGGCATGGCGGCAGCTGTTTCCTAACTCCTCCGTTGCAGAGTGCCTCTCTGTGAAAGAGCCACTGCCAGAAAAAAATCAGATAGGCCGGATCCTTCTGTCCCTTGATATTTACTCGGGTAAAGTCTGGAGAACCCATACACATGAGACTTCGCAAAACCCATCAATATCCATTATCCCCGGGAAGGGGCCCAGGATGAGGCGCATTATCCCCGGGAAGGGGCCCAGGGTGAGGCGCATTATCACAGATCCGAGAATGAAATCTGTGAGACTCAGAGCATATCTATTTCTGATCTGATTTTGAAGACATATTCAATGGCTCTGTGTGCCATCCGAGAAAAAAAAAATCAGGCAGCACACAGACACTTCACACAGATACAGGAATGTAGCCTTATTATGTATAGCACAGTCCCATAGTTTATAATAGCGCCCTTTTATTATACAGTGGGGAAAATAAGTATTTGATACACTGACTATTTTTCAAGTTTTCCCTCCTACAAAGAATGGAGAGGTCTGTAATTTTTATCACAGGTACACTTCACTTGTGAGAGACAGAACCGTAAAAAAAAAACCTGAAAATCACATTGTATGATTTTTACATAATTATTTTGCATTTTATTGCGAGGAATAAGTATTTGATACAATAGAAAAACAGAACTTAATATTTGGTACAGAAACCTTTGTTTGCAATTACAGAGGTCAGAAGTTTCCTGTAGTTGTTGACCAAGTTTGCACACACTGCAGCAGGGATTTTGGCCCACTCCTCCATACAGATCTTCTCCAGATCTTTCAGGTTTTGGGGCTGTCGCTGGGCAACATTTAGTTTCAGCTCCCTCCAAAGATTTTATATTGGGTTAAGGACTGGAGACTGGCTAGGCCACTGGACCTTGAAACGCTTCTTACAGAGCCACTCCTTATTTGCCCTTGCTGTGTATTTCGGGTCATTGTCATGCTGAAAGACCCAGCCTTGACCCATCTTCAATGCTGTTACTGAGGGAAGGAGGTTGTTAGCCAAAATCTCATGATACATGACCCCATCCATCCTCCCTTCAATACGGTGCAGTTGTCCTGTCCCCTTTGCAGAAAAGCACCCCCTAAAGTATGATGATTCACTGTTGGGACGGTGTTCTTGGGGTTGTACTAATCCTTCTTCCTTCAAACACTGGGTTCTATTTTGGTCTCATGTGACCTCATGACCTTCTCCCATTCCTCCTCTGGATCATCCAGATGGTCACTGGCGAACTTCAAACGGGCCTGGACATGTGCTGGCACGGGCAGGGGGACCTTGCGTAACCTGCAGGATTTTAGTCCATGATGGCGTAGTGTGTTACTAACGATAATGTTTGAGATTGTGGTCTCAGCTTTCCTCAAGTAATTGACCAGGTCCTCCCGTGTAGTTCTGGGCTGATTCCTGACCTTGTTCAGAATCATCCTTACCCCATGAGGCGATATTTTGCATAGAGCCCCAGACCGAGGAAGATTGACATTGTCATTTTGTGTTTCTTCCATTTTCTAATAATCGTGCTAACAGCCTTCTCACCACACTGCTTGCCTATTGTCCTGTACTTTAGTGTTCCCCAACTGCAGTCCTCAAGACCCACCAACAGATCATGTTTTCAGGATTTCCTTAGTATTGCACAGGTGATGGAATTATCACCTGTGCAATACTAAGGAAATCCCGAAAACATGACCTGTTGGTGGGCCTTGAGGACTGGAGTTGGGGAACCCTGCTGTAGTTCATCCCAGCATTGTGCAGGTCTACAATTTTGTCCCTGGTGTCCTTAGACAGCTCTTTGGTCTTGGCCATGGTGGAGAGGTTAGAGTGTGTGTGATTGATTGAGTGTGTGGATAGGTGTCTTTTATACAGGTAACGAGTTCAAACAGGTGAAATTAATACAGTTAAGAGTAGGAGGACTTCTTAAAGAGAAACTAACAGGTCTGTGAGAGCCAGAGTTCTTGAAGGTTGGTAGGTAATCAAACACTTATTTCATGCAATAAAATATATAATTTAATTATGTAAAAATCATACAATGTGATTTTCTGGATTTTATTTTTAGATTGTCTATCACAGTTGAAGTGTAAACACGATAAAAATTACAGACCTCTCCATCCTTTGTACCATCCTCTCTAGCTATGTATGGTGCCGTCCCTTATACAGTTATATGAAAAAGTTTGGGCACCCCTATTAATCTTAAACTTAATGTTTTCTTAAAATTGGTGTTTTTGCAACAGCTATTTCAGTTTGATATATGTAATAACTGTTGGACACAGTAATGTTTCTGCCTTGAAATAAGGTTTATTGTACTAACAGAAAATGTGCAATCTGCATTCAAACAAAATTTGACAGGTGCATAAGTATGGGCACCCTTATCATTTTCTTGTTTTAAATACTCCTACCTACTTTTTACTGACTTACTAAAGCACTTTTTTTGGTTTTGTAACGTCATTGAGCTTTGAACTTCATAGCCAGGTGTTTGCAATCATGAGAAAAGCTACTTAAAGTGGCCACTTGCAAGTTGTTCTCCTGTTTGAATCTCCTCTGAAGAGTGGCATCATGGGCTCCTCAAAACAACTGTCAAATGATCTGAAAACAAAGATTATTCAACATAGTTGTTCAGGGGAAGGATACAAAAAGCTGTCTCAGAGATTTAACCTGTCAGTTTCCACTGTGAGGAACATAGTAAGGAAATGGAAGAACACAGGGACAGTTCTTGTTAAGGCCAGAAGTGGCAGGCCAAGAAAAACATCAGAAAGGCAGAGAAGAAGAATTGTGAGATCAGTCAAGGACAATCCTCAGACCACCTCCAGAGAGCTGCAGCATCAACTTGCTGCAGATGGTTTCACTGTGCATCGGTCAACTAGACAACGCACTTTGCACAAGGAGAAGCTGTATGGGAGAGTGATGCGAAAGAAGCCGTTTCTGCAAGCATGCCACAAACAGAGTCAGCTGAGGTATGCAAAAGCACATTTGGAGAAGCCAATTTCTTTTTGGAAGAAGGTCCTGTGGACTGATGAAACCAAGATTGAGTTGTTTGGTCATACAAAAAGGCGTTATGCATGGCGGCAAAAAAACACAGCATTCCAAGAAAAACACTTGCTACCCACAGTAAAATTTGGTGGAGGTTCCATCATGCTTTGGGGCTGTGTGGCCAATGCCGGCACCGGGAATCTTGTTAAAGTTGAGGGACGCATGGATTCCACTCAGTATCAGCAGATTCTTGACAATAATGTTCAAGAATCAGTGATAAAGTTGAAGTTACGCAGGGGATGGATCTTTCAGCAAGACAATGATCCAAAACACCGCTCCAAATCTACTCAGGCAGTCATGCAGAGGAACAATTACAATGTTCTGGAATGGCCATCCCAGTCCCCAGACCTGAATATCATTGAACATCTGTGGGATCATTTGAAGAGGGCTGTCCATGCTTGGCGACCATCAAACTTAACTGAACTGGAATTGTTTTGTAAAGAGGAATGGTCAAAAATACCTTCATCCAGGAACTCATTAAAAGCTACAGGAAGCGACTAGAGGCTGTTATTTTTGCAAAAGGAGGATCTACTAAATATTAATGTCACTTTTCTGGTGAGGTGCCCATACTTATGCACCTGTCAAATTTTGTTTGAATGCAGATTGCACATTTTCTGTTAGTACAATAAACCTCATTTCAAGGCAGAAACATTACTGTGTCCAACAGTTATTACATATATCAAACTGAAATAGCTGTTGCAAAAACACCAATTTTAAGAAAACATTAAGCTTAAGATTAATAGGGGTGCCCAAACTTTTTCATATAACTGTATGTAGTGTCCTCTGTAATGTTCAGTGCTGTCCCATTATTGCATAGTATCATCTCTTGTCATGTAGAGCACCGTCCATTACATAGCGTATTCTCATTTTTGGTAATCTCAGCGCACTCTATTACATAGTCCTCTCTTAGATCTAAAACGACTGATGGAGCAGCATCTGACCAGAAGACCAGTCCATCAGCTGCCTCCATCAGAAAACAAGCTTCCCCATGCTCCATCAGCAGTCATTGCATTATACATCTAACAAAAGAAGAAAAATAACGATTTATAAGGGACGGTGCTGTGCATAACAAGAGTGCACTGTGCAATAAGGGAGGGCAATGTACTTAATGAGGCGCATATACAGTGGGGCAAAAAAGTATTTAGTCATCCACCAATTGTGCAAGTTCTCCCACTTAAAAAGATGAGAAGCCTGTAATTGACATCATAGGTAGACCTCAACTATGAGAGACTAAATGAGAAAACAAATCCTGAAAATCACTGTCTGATTTTGAAAGAAATTTTTTTTTCAAATTTTGGTGGAAAATAAATATTTGGTCTATTACAAACCAGCAAGATTTCTGGCTCTCACAGACCTGTAACTTCTTCTTTTAAGGTTCCTCTGTCCTCCACTCAGTACCTGTGGTACTGGCACCTGTTTGAACTTGTTACCAGTATAAAGACACCTGTCTGCAGCCTCAGTCACACTCCAACTCCACTATGGTGAAGACCAAAGAGCTGTCGAAGGACACCAGAAACAAAATTGGCTGGGAAGACTGAATCTGCAATAGGCAAGCAGCTTGGTGTGAAGAAATCAACTGTGGGAGAAGTAAATAGAAAATGGAAGACAAACAAGACCACTAATAATCTCCCTCGATCTGGGGCTCCACACAAGATCTCACCTCGTGGGGTCAAAATGATCTCAAGAACGGTGAGCAAAAATCCCAGAAACACACGGGGGGGACCTAGTGAATGACCTGCAGAGAGCTGGGACCAACGTTACACAGGCTACCATCAGTAACACACTACGCCGCAAGGGACTCGGATCCTGCAGTGCCAGACGTGTCCCCCTGCTTAAGCCCTTACATGTCCGGGCCCGTCTGAAGTTTGGTAGAGAGCATTTGGATGATCCAGAAGAGTATTGGGAGAATGGTTTCATCTGACCATATGACAAAGTATAACTGTTCGGTAGAAACACAACTCTGCGTGTTTGGAGGAGAAGGATGCAACTCGGCATTCTAAAGAACACTATACCTACTGTGAAGCATGGGGGTGGCAACATCATGCTTTGGGGCTGTTTCTCTGCCAAGGGATCAGGACGACTGATGCATGTACATGAAAGAATGAATGGGGCCATGTATCGTGAGATTTTGAGTGCAAACCTCCTTCCATCAGCAAGGGCATTGAAGATGAAACGTGGCTGGGCCTTTCAGCATGACAATGATCCCAAGCACACCACCAGGGCAACGAAGGAGTGGCTTCGTAAGAAGCATTTCAAGGTCCTGGAGTGGCCTACTCAGTCTCCAGATCTAAACCCTATAGAAAACCTTTGGAGGGAGTTGAAAGTCCGTGTGTGTGTGTGCCAACCTTGTGAAGACTTACAGAAAACGTTTGACCTCTGTCATTGCCAACAAAGGATATATAACAAAGTATTGAGATGAACTTTTGTAATTGACCAAATACTTATTTTCCACCAAAATTTTAAAAAAATTCTTTCCAAATCAGACAATGTGATTTTCAGGATTTGTTTTCTCATTTTGTATCTCATAGTTGGGGTCTACCTATGATGTCCATTACAGGCCTCTCATCTTTGTAAGTGGGAGAACTTGCACAATTGGTGGCTGACTAAATACTTTTTTGTCCCACTGTACTATACATACATACATACATACATACATACATACATACATACATACATACATTATTACTAGATGGTGGCCCAATTCTAACGCATCGGGTATTCTAGAATATGTATGCGGCCGACCAGGCCTAATCAGCAGAGCGTTGTTTAAATTTGGCGCCCATAATGCTGATTGACCGCGGTCAGTCAGCAGAGTGGTGTTTAAAATTGGCGCCAATCTCGCTGATTGGTTGCGGCCTCCTGCCGCAACCAATCAGCGAATTGTATTAGTGAGGACCGGGGAGTGGCGCTGCCTGTGCGGCTACTTCCGCTGCGAGAAGCCGGGAGATGAGCGGCTGCTCGCAGCAGAAGTATCCTGACCAGCAGCGCCGCTCCCCGGTCCTCCATTCACACTTGCCGTCGGGAGATCAGCGGGCCAAGCTGCTGATCTCCCGACGTTGGCCTCATGGAGGTGAGCGGCGCCGCCTGTCGGGGTATTTCTGCTGCCAGCAGCGGGGAGATGAGCGGCTAGCGCTGGTCATCTCCCTGCTGCATCGCCGCTGACCTCCGTCCGGCAGATGAGCCGCTAACGGCCGCCATCTTTTTCTGAAATCCAGCGTCGCTGATTGGCCGCGGCCGGACCAATCAGCGACGCGGGATTTCCTAGACTGACGGATGGACGGAATAAGACGACTTTATATATATATATATATATATATATATATATATATATATATATATATATATATATATATATATATATATATATATATATATATATATATATATATATATATATATATATATATATATATATATATATATATATATATATATATATATATATATATATATATATATCAGTACAGACCAAAAAGTTTGGACCCACCTTCTCATTTAAAGATTTTTCTGTATTTTCATGACTATGAAAATTGTACATTCACACTGAAGGCATCAAAACTATGAATTAACACATGTGGAATTATATACTTAACAAAAAAGTGTGAAACAACTGAAAATATGTCTTATATTCTAGGTTCTTCAAAGTAGCCACCTTTTGCTTTCATGACTGCTTTGCACACTCTTGGCATTCTCTTGATGAGCTTCTAGAGGTAGTCACCAGAAATGGTCTTCCAACAATCTTGAAGGAGTTCCCAGAGATGCTTAGCACTTGTTGGCCCTTTTGCCTTCACTCTGCGCTCCAGCTCACCCCAAAACATCTTGATTGGGTTCAGGTCTGGTGACTGTGGAGGCCAGGTCATCTGGCGTAGCACCCCATCACTCTCCTTCTTGGTCAAATAGCCCTTACACAGCCTGGTGGTGTGTTTGGGGTCATTGTCCTGTTGAAAAATAAATGATGGTCCAACTAAACAACGCAAACCGGATGGAATAGAATGCCACTGCAAGATGCTGTGGTAGCCATGCTGGTTCAGTATGCCTTCAATTTTGAATAAATCCCCAACAGTGTCACCAGCAAAGCACCATCACACCTCCTCCTCCATGCTTCACGGTGGGAACCAGGCATGTAGAGTCCATCCGTTCACCTTTTCTGCGTCGCACAAAGACACGGTGGTTGGAACCGAAGATCTCAAATTTGGACTCATCAGACCAAAGCACAGATTTCCACTGGTCTAATGTCCATTCCTTGTGTTCTTTAGCCCAAACAAGTCTCTTCTGCTTGTTGCCTGTCCTTAGCAGTGGCTTCCTAGCACCTATTTTACCATGAAGGCCTGCTGCACAAAGTCTCCTCTTAACAGTTGCTGAAGAGATGTGTCTTCTGCTAGAACTGTGTGTGGCATTGACCTGGTCTCTAATCTGAGCTGCTGTTAACCTGCAATTTCTGAGGCTGGTGACTCGGATAAACTTATCCTCAGAAGCAGAGGTGACTCTTGGTCTTCTTTTCCTGGGGCGGTCCTCATGTGAGCCAGTTTCTTTGTAGTGCTTGATGGTTTTTGCAACTGCACTTGGGGACACTTTCAAAGTTTGCCCAATTTTTCGGACTGACTGACCTTCATTTCTTAAAGTAATGATGGCCACTCGTTTTTCTTTACTTAGCTGCTTTTTTCTTGCCATAATACAAATTCTAACAGTCTATTCAGTAGGACTATTAGCTGTGTATCCACTAGACTTCTACACAACACAACTGATGGTCCCAACCCCATTGATAAGGCAAGAAATCCCACTTATTAAACCTGACAGGGCACACCTGTGAAGTGAAAACCATTTCCGGTGACTACCTCTTGAAGCTCATCAAGAGAATGCCAAGAGTGTGCAAAGCAAAAGGTGGCTACTTTGAAGAACCTAGAATATAAGACATATTTTCAGTTGCTTCACACTTTTTTGTTAAGTATATAATTCCACATGTGTTAATTCATAGTTTTGATGCCTTCAGTGTGAATGTACAATTTTCATAGTTATGAAAATACAGAAAAATCATTAAATGAGAAGGTGTGTCCAAAGTTTTGGTCTGTAATATATATATATAGATGTGTGTGTGTATATATATATATATATATATATAATTTGCAAATTTTTCTTCTTTCATATCTCCGGTTCCTTTTATCCCATAAACATTGGCTTTTTTTTTTAGAGGTTAGTTAAATGTGGCACTCAGGGGAACGTAATGCACTTGTTTGCAGAAGATAAATAATCAAAATGACTTTTAAATAAGGGTATTTTCTTTTGTGACGGATCTGATGGATTACCTATTGTTTCTTGTATACCTAATCCAAATGAATTGCTTTTTTTTCTTCTGTACTTGATTTGCTCTGTCCTCCCATAACCTGATAGATTACCCAGCTTTTTATCTAGTAATGTTGACTGAAATCTTTGACCTGAAAAAAAGAAAAGAACCTGAAATAAGGAGCAGAAAGCTCATTTATACACCGGTGCAGATTTCCTATTGCCGACTCTTTAGCCAAGCATAAACCTAGAAGAGACAGTCCGATGATGTCCAAGTCTGTAAAGCTATTGGATAGATCTGGCACACTTTTTAGGCTAACTTTCCTATTTTATATCATCTGCCCCAATATGATTATCATATCTGTATATTAGTTATTACGGTATGGGGAAGTTCCAGTTTAACCTTTTTGAGGACGGTGGGTTTATTCAATTGAATTGGTTTCAGTTCAACACAAAAGGTTAAAGGGGTTATCCGGGACTTTTTTTTCCCTATGGGGCTAAGCACTTGTCGTCAGGTAGTTGCTAACTACCAGCCTGTTCTGCCATGTGACAATCTCTCGTGACTGAAAGCGGTCATGAACTTCCCTGACCATCGATTCTCCTGTGTCCTGTGATGTCATTCCGACAGAGTAGTTTCTTCTCCTCCGCTCTGCTGTATAGATGGGGTGTCACTGCCGACATCATATTGATTGACAGCTGGCTACGCGCAACGTTGGGCTAAGCTGGCTGTCAATCACCTTGAGGTCAGCAGGGACGCCCCTGTGACAGAGGAGAGCAGAAAAGGAGCTGCTCTGCTGAGATGATTTCACAGGGAGTAACAGAATCACCAGTATGAGCGGCCCATGACCGCTCTGACCCAGGTAAGATCGTCCACTCCAGGACCGGCATGTAGTTGCCATTACCTGATAAGTGCATAGCCCCTCGGGGAAAAAAAAAGTGCAACTGAAATTTTAATTTAAGGCATTTCCACTTCTTGTTACATTTTGTGTCCCTGGGTGACAAAGCTCTCCTTAAAGTACTATCTTTTCCTTCACACACTATATATATTTTTTCCTGTCCTACGGTACTTAAAAATACAATTGAAATTAAATTTGCAATTGGTCTTGATTAAAAATATTGTAATGCTTGGTTGCTATAGCTCCTACACGGGCCCATGTGTATCCATGGTAACAGACAACAAACAAACCCTGTGTAGTCTGATCCTTCAGTCATATAATCTTTCATCTGTCCCCTGCAAACATTTGGTAGATTAGCAAGTCCAAGATAGGAAAATTAGATTGTGGACAGTGATGACAATGTCTGTCTGTAAAGCGCTGCAGAATATGTTGGCGCTATATAAGGAAAGCATAATAATAGGGAGGAGATAAAGGGAGTATATATTCAAGATCCGACTACTCAGTTTTTTTCTGTTGTCTCTTACCATAGAGACCCATAAATGTGCCTGGGAGCTTTAGACCTAAACCACTCTTGAAAACTTTAATATATGTCACAATGGCAGTCCATCCAGAGGGATGTCAAATGGACCAGGATTTCACTCTTTGATATGGGTGTCCTGTCCCGGCCACGCTTTATACAGCATACCCAAACTACATATTTGCCAAACTACTGGAGCATCTGGGAGACTCCTGGAAAAAGAGGAGGCATCGGAGCGGTTGGAAAATTTCCTGGGCACCACCCAAGCTTCATGAGATGTCGCTGGAAAGCGTTGCTTCTGAAAGGTTTCTTCTGGTGGAGCTGGGAAGTCCTGTCATAAGACCAATTGCATGGACTGGAAACAGGGCCCATCTCTAAAATCTATGAAGAAAGCCAAACTATCTACAGGTTTCACCTTTCATATGCATCTTCTAGATGGTCATGCTCCAAACAATGACCTCTATCTCCTAAAATTGTCACCTTGTGCTCTCCTTTTACCTGCAGGGCATACATTAGTCATTTTCATGGGCGGTTGGTTCTCCATGGCTTTTTCTTTTGGATAATTCATTCTGAAGCTCTAGAGAGTGTGACGTTGAGTTGGAAACTGGTAAGAAAATACTGTATTTATTAGGAGCCGGTTCAGGTCAAGTCATAATATTTCAAGACCTTGAATTACTATTTTGCCAGCAGCAAAAATAAGTAAAAAAAATACAAATCTAACTACCGTAAATAATCGTCTTAAGGGATTGTCCAGGATATAAACATTTTTGTAAAGCTGGTGATCACGTTAATATTCTATATCCTGGACAACCGCTTAAATTCACATAGAAGAGAGTCAACCATAGGAATTAGTTCCAACATGAAAAACCGTTTTTATAAATGTAGACTTGCAAACCTTCTTTATGAAATCCATGTATTCTCTTTAAGTAGAATGTAAATGCATGAAAAAACTAGTACAATAGTTTCCAGCACATACCAGTCAAACCTGAAAAGCCAAGTGATAGTGGTCCAAGAAAGAGCGATGCGGGCTGCACTAGACATTGGCGTCCTCATACAGAGGTTCTGTATGTATGGGACATGTTGTACTTGTTCCAACAAAACTGGAATGGAGGAAGGCAGGTAAGTCAACTTTGCTCATTGACTTCCACCTCTGGGATACATGCAGAATGGGATACACTTAGTCCCTTCCCCCATGGACAATTTATGTTTTTGCAAAAAAATTTTTTCTTCCGCTTTATGTATTTATATAATCTTTTATAATTACTGTGTTGTTTTTTATTGTAAACATTTTAAGGAATTTTTTTATTTTTATTTTGTTGAACTTTTCCTTAATTATTTGCACTATACACTGCAATACATCAGTCACACAGCAGACATACAGTATAAACATGGAATCCTCTTTATAACACTCATCTCTCCCTTATTCCTCTGGGGTGCGATGGACAATGGATGAGTACTTGGACCCCTCAGGATCTAAACACTTAGAGGGAACTTTCCTGTTTTAAAAATGACATCTGATCTGTAGCAGAATGATATAGCGCAGGAGGAGCTGATCAGATGGATAGATAGTCTTGTGGGAAAAGCTGTCATCCGATTTTTATGCACACATCTCAAATGAACGAGGAGATTGCATCAGCCAAGTACAGTAAATTCACAGCCAGAACCCTCCTAACAACCAAGAAAAAAAACAAAAAATGTATATATAGTTAGAAAAAGATATTAGATATCTAATAGATACAATAAACTCCACATGACAGGCACTAAAGGGTGCCATTTTATAATATGTAGGGGAATTGTGAAATTATCTATCTATTAGATATCTAATATTTTTCTATCTATATCTTTTATATAAGATTGCTTTACTAGTTTTGTAACCTAGTTGTAAGTTACCCTTAAAAAACTCCTTAAACTGACCTATATCAATAGTATGGGGATGCGGTGGTCGCAGGGATTTACAAGACTGTGCAGTTACTATCCACTCTTTCTAAAAACATTTCTTATTGAACTTTTTTTTTTTTTTTTTTTTTTAAATGCGAAAAGAACATATATGCAAACGATAAAAAACAAAAATTGTAAGGTCAACGTATTATTCTATAGCATGTGCAGGGAACAATTCCATCTAACAATATGTGGTAAATCAGCTATTTTCCTACCGTAAATAATAAACATATATGTAAGATTAAAAGTGTAGTTCATAAACTATTCCCACATATATTATTTTCTGGAGCCATAATAGATGACATAATACATCCTACACATAATATAAATGGCAGTGATCCAATTAATAGTATTTGTCTATATATAGAAACAAACCGGCCTAAAGATATAGGATTTCTCAATCTAAAATATAAAAGTGCAGATAAATCATTGTATGGTAATACAACCAAGGGGGATTTAGGACATAGTGGCAATGAAGAGAAAGATAACATAACCGCACTAAATGGAAGTACATGATACTAAAGTAATGCCTGGATCAGTGATCCCACTACAGATGTGTAGATAAGATATAAGTATTAAATAAATAATCCATGTACATCTACAGGGAGGTCTGACTAGTGAAATATGGAGCCCCGACGCGCGTTTCACCCTGCTTCCTCAGTGGGCGTGTGGTGAGCTGACCTTACAATTTTTGTTGTCTACTCACTATTTGGCCTTACCTAGTGTATTCCTTGAGGCAACCTTGCTTTATCTTTTGCATATGTTCTTTTTGTATTTTAAAAAAGTGTTCAATAAAAAAAAATGTTTTTATAAGGAGTGCATAGTAATTACACCATCTTTTTAAATCCCTGCGACCACCATCTATGGGATTTCTGTGCTTGTAGCTTTAAGTTACTTAGAGTATTATAGTATGTAAAAGATGTTAACAATGCATTGCATACGGATGTGAGCTAAGAAAATAATTGCACACTTGTATAACAAAAGGTAAACAGTATGGATTCCACTAGCCCCACCTTTCTGGATGAGAATGGACCTGATTTTATGTTTTTATTTATTTTTATACGCTAGTGTGAGCGAACCCTAAAACTTACATTTTATTCACTGAAATCCCTGGTATTTCTGCGCGAGAGTCCAGTGGGCGGTCCCTTTGAATGAAGAGAAAGCTGTCGGCAGGACCGCCCACTTGACTCGTAAGCATACCAGCGCCAGGGATTTTAGAGAGTAAAATACAAGTTAGGGCTCCGTCAGACATCAGTGATTTTTCTAGTATGCAAAAAGTGGTCGAAGTTTCATCAGTATTTTTGATCAGAGTATTATCAGAGGTTGGTCAGTGTCATCAGTTTTTCTTGGATGAAAAATAAAATTTGGAGGTTTTTAAAGCTTCTAGCTAGCAAACAGTCTGTGATAAAAAGGGCAGCACTCAGATGGCAACTGAATACTGTCCGAATTTGTTTTTTTTTTTCATGGATGCATAGACTTGTATTGGTGAGCTTGATCCGACACACAAATCAATATCGGACAAGTCTTCTTGGTTTTGTGCAGACCACATGGTCCGAGGGAGAAAAATCGAACATTTGACCTACACCACACACACAGATAGCACTTATAAGAGGGAAACTGACATCTGAATGAGCCCCTATACTGAGGTTTTTTCCAGCAAACCTATATATCGTTCTGCTCCGCTTCACTTTTTCTATACCGTGCTGTTAATAAATAGGACACCATGTACAATGCAAGATTGCTTTTAAATGCTGCTGCCCTATATTGAGATCTAAAGGGTTAAACGGCATTTATAGCTAGCTGTGTAACACAGCTGACAGTATTTGGAGATGTTCTTTATACACCCGCATCCTACATGTGATGTACAGGGGTAAAACGATTGCAGTTGCAATAGGTGCAACCAGGCCCAGAGGTGTTGGGGGCCACACAAAATAACTAGGCTCCATTCAGTCAGCTCCTCTCTCCAGCACTGCAGCCTCCACTTGTGCCCTCTGAGTTCTGTGCCGCTGATCTCATGTGTGTAAGAGTCTGTCTCGGCAGCCATGCTGAGTGACTAGCTGGGGTTGAGAGGAGACGCAGTGTGCCTCACAATGACGAGCTGATGTGGTGGGGGGTGCCATGGAATGATGAGCAGAGGAGGATGGGGCCATTTAAAAGTTTGCTTAATGCCACTCGTGACCTGGTGATGTACATGTGTCACATGTTGGGATTGGGTTACAGCGAGTCTGTTAGCAGTTTTGACCCTGTTTGAACATAATTTTGTGTATGTTCTTGGTATCAGCAAGCTAAGCCAAGAGTCCCTGGGGTGTTCTTTACTGTGAATTGTCTCTCTGCACTGAACAGTCTCCAACTTCTCCCCTCTACTCCTGAGTGAGGGCTCTAGATCCATCAAGAAGAGGGCAAGAGCCACCACCCAAGAGCAGAGGAGAAAAGTAATAGTGCATTCAGTGCAGAGACTCGGGGACCCCTAACATTGAGGAACGACTCCCTGGGCACTTCATATAGAATCTCACATGCACGCCTATAACTTCTCCCCTCTGCTCCTGAGTGAGGGATCTAGATCCATCAAGGAGAGGGCAAGAGCCGCCACCCAAGAGCAGAGGAGAAAAGTAATTGAGCATTCAGTGCAGAGACCCAGGGACCCCTAACATTGAGGGAACACCCCCTGGGCACTTCATATAGCATCTCACAATCAGGCTTATAACTTCTCCCCTCTGCTCCTGAGTGAGGGCTCTGGATCCATCAAGGAGAGGACAAGAGCCGCCACCCAAGAGCAGAGGAGAAAAGTAATAGTGCATTCAGTGCAGAGACCCCGGGACCCCTAACAGTGAGGAAACACTCCCTGGGCACTTCGTATAGGATCTCGCATGCAGGCTTATAACGTCACCTTCTCTATATTGCTGATACATGTTTATTGGTCTAATATATAGCGCAGCGTATCAGCACTAGGGAAACCTTGGCTTCTGCCTGTGCCTACTGGGTTTTGGCGGCTTTTACAAATTGGCTAAACTGAGTTCAATGGTAAATCCAATGAAGAGATCAGTATAATTTAGAAATACTTTGTCGTGGTTTTTGTATCCTTGAAGTTTGACCACTCTTCTGAAATGGCATATTTTCTATAGTACACTTGTGTCAATAACGTGGATGTGACAGGGGGTCTAATGCCTGGGTGCTCGCTTATGACTAGGGGGATTAATTATTATCAAACATTATTTGCTCGGTTTTGGGCAGATGATGGGAATGTGCTATAGTAGGGCAAGACTGTGGAGTAGACTGATGGGAATGACTGTTATACAAAGCACCCGCTCATTGCTGCAGGCGGCGGCTGTTCTTTACCGGTGCAGCATGCCGGCTCCTAACTGCCATTTGTGGATGGGTAGTGAGTCGTATCCGTGCACTTTAGGGTAGGTGTCTGGATTTCATAGAATATGATGAGCATTACCTAAGAGACTATTTATCTATCTGGATTACTGTTAAATTGTAGCAGATGTTCAGGGCTGTTGGGTCCATGACCTTTTTACATTACCCTGCAATGCGCAAGTGCTGGACTTTGTGGAAAGGTGAAAACATGTCACGGGGTGTTATGGCCACTGTGGCGGCCCTGCTGGCATTGCGTATGAAGATTTCTTTGCTTCGCTCTATTATGATTAATAATTGACCATATAATTAATTTACAATAATTGGTAGCGCAGCTGCACAACTAAATCCTGTGCTAAAATCTTCTGACTAATCTCTGCAGTGCGCCATCTTTATATTTTACATATTTAAAAGCTATAATTCCTACGACCACAAGAGGGCCATGTAAAACCGTCCCTGGTGGACTGTGACAGGTCTGTATTACCCACAGTGTGTAACGATCAACTAATTGTATCCGCACAAGACTAGGAACAAAGACTTAGCTGCATTTATTGTAAGACGTTCGCTCGGATATAATGAGCCTGGGAGACGCGTGCTCAGGGATGAAGAATAAATGGCTAGTGTGGGATACTTGGAAAGTGGCCTTTTAATTGACTGTGAGGGATCATGTTCTTTTAAGCCTCCCTTTCCAAATGCCTACAAGAACAATTGGGGGTATTAGGCCACGGACCCACTATCGGTGTTCGGTCAGTATTTTTTCTCAGGAGGGGAGAAAAAAACAGGAGTGGGTGATAAATGCAGAATTGGTGACTTGTTTCTATGATACCTTTTCTCTGATTGTTCCTCACCTGGTTTTTTTCTCCCACTCCTGAGACAAAATACTGACCGAATACTGACCGAATACTGATAGTGGGGCCGTGGCCTTAGAAGGCTTTCCTCTCAACTGGGACCCAGGATAACAGTAAGTTGTGGGAAAACTGTGCAAAAAGTAGCAATCCGTTTTCATAAGGACACTCGTGTTTTTTTTTTATTTATAGAGTAACATTGATTTTCCTTTGTGATTATGGTAATCCTGCACATGAATGACAAAATAGTCACCTCCATAAGGGACAGTGTACACCGTATCCTGCAAGTGCTGGGCATCCTCTAAAGAACGAATTCATAAAAGTAATACTATTAATGTTTCATTTATATAGCGCGAGTATATACCACAACACAGTACACAGATCTTTATCACTCATATTAGTTTCTGTCCCCATTGGAGCTCACAGTCTAAATTACAAATGAACCTATAAAGATTTTTTTTTTCTTTTTTCTTCTTAAACTATTGCTACATTACTCCTTTTATGTGGCTTATCCAAATAAAAAAAAATGTTTGCCAGTACTGTGAAATAACTAAATCCTTCTTATTCACTACTCTTCTACAATCCAGCGCGGCGCCTCCTGCAGCACTCCTGGTCTTTGACTACATGTGGACGGCACGTGATTGCTGTAGCCCATCGGTGGCCGCTGCTGTACTACTGTCATTACCGCTCAGCTCAACTTATACGTCGCACCTTTTTTTTCGTTTTACTTTGGGAACTGTCTATACATTCTTGTTTTTACCAATTTGAAAACTTGTTTGATACAGTTTTATGGTGATGTGATGCATGCGCATGTGTGGCAGAGTTGCCAACCATCCAGAAATTCCAAGACCGTCCGTAAAAATAGGGCACTTTTTGCCCTGTCTGTAAAAAAAAATTTTATTTATTTATTTTTTTTTTTTTTTCGAAGCTGAAGAAACTTCTACAGATTATTTTGACTGTAATTATCATCATTTTACAGTGAATGTAGCTGATGTCTTCATATCAGAATTACGGGCTGTAGACATGGATCGCTTGTAATCAGAATGATTTATTATGGTTTTAATGTGTTTGGAAAAAATATTCTGTCCATGACTTTTTTTCTCTCGACAATTTAGCAAAAAAATTAACTTTGGTGTGTGTTTTTTTTTTTTTTCATTAAATCCCTCAACAGGGGACAACAACTTACGGTATATTTAGCTAAAAAGTGCAGCGAGCTCTGTATATAATCAGCCTCGAGTTCATAGTCTCAGTGGAATGAAAGGCATTCCTTCCCCTCCAGGAGACTGCGGGCAGTAGGGACATGTTATAGCTTCAGTAGGACGGAGGAAAGTTCCCTAATAAGAAAGTAAAAAAGGAGGTAATGTTTCCAGAGAGAGAGCAGAATTTAGGATCACACCTCTAAAGTCAACAACCCTAATGGACATCTAGGAAAGCTGTGCTTAGGAAGGAATTATATCCAAACCACTCCCTCACATGAGGAGTCATCAGGAGAAAGCTGGAGTAGGCAGGACATCAAAACTCGTGTGTGTTACTAACTAGATTTTGCTTCTTATTCCTTTCCAACCAGATTAAAGCCACCAGGGGAGCGGAAGAACTTGGAATTTTCTGCATGAAATGTTCTTTATTAAACTTTCCAAGTTGTAACGAAGCTTTCCCCTTCTCTTGCAACTTCTCCAATGTCCTCGTCATCTCCTCCTAAAACACCGAAAAGTAACTGGAACTTCGGCATCTTAACCTCTAGAAAAGATCTCCACCAAAAACAGAGTCCTCTGGAGATGAATGAAAATCTGAACACTCATTACGAACACGTCCCTTTACCTCGGGGGTTAAACAGCAATGGACAGCAAGGTCAGGAACGCACTACCACCACTTTTGAACTGAAACGCGATGTGCTGATTACCACGGAGTCCCCGCGGCCGACTATTAATCTGGACCCCAGAGTTTCGATCTACAGCGCGAGAAGACCTCTGCTCACCAGAACCAACATACAAGGCAAAGTTTATAACTTTTTGGAACGGCCAACAGGATGGAAGTGTTTTGTTTATCACTTTACAGTGTGAGTAGATGTTTTTTTTACAACTTTTTGTATGCGAGTAGTTTTCGGTTAAGGTTGTATTTACCAACTTTGGACCTTCTTGAATATACTGTGACTTGGTTGAAACAGATCTTATTATGCTCTTGCATGTGTGTATGTAGAATAACTTTCATAGTTCAAAAGTTCTGAATACTTTTTTATGGTTATAAAAGTTAGTTTTTTTAAAAAAATATGTAGTGAATTGGCAATAAAGATGCATAATGATACTGATCTTTTAAAAAATAAATGCATGTAATGATGATCTTAAGGCTATGTTCCCACGATGAGCTTTTTGGTCAGTTTTTGATGTTGCAAATTTTCTGCAGCATTTCTGCACCCATTAAGTAAGAGTTTTTTTTCTTCAAAAATACGCAAGGTCAAAAACTCCTGGGAACATAGCCTAAGAAAAAACTTTTAAAGTTTCAAAGACACCAATAAGATAACATTTTAAAAGGAAGATTCTCTAGTAAATATATAGTCTGGGTATATACAGTAAGGTAATGTTCACACGTTGCGTTTTTGCTGCTTTTTTACAGTACCAACAAAAGTTACGAGATTTCTGAAATCCCATGCACCTTTTTTTTTGCAGCATTTTTTCACCATATAAAGCAATGAGAGAGTGCAAAAAAACAGTAACAATTTGTTTTTGCTGCTTTTTTTGGTAAATTAAACTAACTTTACTGCCTAGAGAGCAGGTTTTCCCTGCAGAAAAAAATGCAACGAGTGAACATAGTTGTCCTCTTTTGGGAAGCTGTTAGAAGTTCCTGTCTAATTGCGTCTTCAAGGAAAGCTGGGTAGCAACAAATATGGCCACTGTTCTACCTAAAGTCCTGAAAAGCATAGATTTACACTCCTGATTTGCAGAGGTAGTTGATGCAACCAGTCCCCGGTGTCTAAAAAAAAAAAGAAAAAAACAAAAAAACACTCTGCCACATAGACTACACAGGTATTATAAAAAAAGAAGTGTGGGCCTGCTGCAGATATTTATGGTCAGCCATCCTTCTTTGAATCAGAAACTTGTAGATGATTTTTTTATTTTTATATACCCGGTAAGCACTCAGTTGACACAGTACTATACTATATGGCCAAGATAGCGCATACTTTTTTCCCCCATCATTCTCAACCTTCTTGTATTACCACTAGTTGGGACCGTTATTCTTTGTCTTGATGGCTTCAAGTGCAGCCCAGAAGGTGGCATTGCGACGTACTACAACTTAATGGCACATGTTTCTCCTGCTATCATACTGCCAGGTAACCAGACCTACTTTAGGCACAAATCTGGTTGATACACAGGACATTTCATTCACGATTGTTGACCAGTAGGTCCTGGTTCTTTAATAATCATACTCCATGATTACTTGACGTAAATATCTAGAGGTCAAAAATACATAGTGAGCATTTGTATGAGTAGGAAAAAACTCCTTTTAAAACTGGACAACCCTCACGAACTGGACAGAAATGGTGGCAAAGGCAGGGTAGAAAAATGTGTTAATGCCTATGTCCAAGAAGACTGATTTCCCTTCACTCCTGCTTAACCCCTGATTGTAGGAATTTTGCCAACGTCACATGCCTGCTATCACATAACCTGCGGTTTAAAGTTAGTGTTGGGTATTCTGGTGGTCTGTCATCTACTAATGGTTAACACTTCTCATCTTTGGCTGCCTAGGGCGATGAAGAGGTTAATTTTAACCGTCCTAGAGTAACATATATAATTGATATTATGGGCTAATAAATACCCACAAAGTCCTGGGGTGACCCATTTAAAGAGACTCTGTCTGCACAGAATGACTGTTCAAGCCAAGTATCGCTGCTCAATGCATCACGGCGCGGCCAATCGTTTATATACAACGCCCCACCTACTTGTTTTCCCTCAATCTCCCACTCCTCTTTGACATCTCTGGCTTCATAGGGCCAGAGAAGGGTGGAGATAGATGGAAAACAATAGGTGGGAAGGTGACGTTTATGGCCCCGCCATGGGTGCGCCGATCGCCTGTACTTGGTTCGTACGATCATTCTGTGCTGATAGACTTCCTTTAGGCAACGTTCCCACAATGTGTTTTTGACGCTACGTACTTTTGCTGCATCAAAAACGCAACGTCTTACAGTTCCACTAAACTGGATGGGATGTATAGAGATCTCAGGCCCACTTTGCTTTTTGTTTTTTTAATTTTTTTTTTCTTTTATTCAGCATAAATTGATCTGCTGTGCATGTTTTAAAGGGTCTATATGTCATTTTTTTTTCGTGCCAGTACACTGAGTTTTATGTGCAGATTTTCCTCTTAGAAATGCATTAGATGTGGAAAATCCATGGGTAAAAAACTGCATAAACTCATAAGAGCACATGACTGTATGACTAAAGTTTTGCCAAAGCCAAATATCAGAAAGTATCAAAAACAAAGCAACTTTATGTAAAACATGACAAAAAAAAAATGATAAAAATGCGTGTAAAAGAATGCAAGTAACCTAATGGGTGCAGAAAATAATCTGCAGCATCCTAAACTGACCAAAAGCTCATTGTGGGAAGGTAGTCTTGGGGAGCATTCACATGAGCTGATTTATCGTGAGTAAGCGTAACGAGTAAAGCGCTCATCCGATGGGTGAAATGATTTGTAAACTTTCTCAAAAATCATCATTCTCTGCAGCACATCAGAGGCGCTGTTGATCTATCTAAAAAGGCTATTAAATGACTGACAATTGGCAAACGTAGCCAATCTCCGGTCACTTATCAGCCACCTCTCGCTCACTGCTAGTGTACTGAGCGAGGCTGGGCACGTCTAGTCGGAATGAGGCTGGCGGTATGCAAATCACACACTTGTGGTCACATGACCGCCCGCACTGGAGAATCCTCACAGTGTGCAGAGTGCACTGTGTGAGGATTCACAAGTACTTGGCCACTAGAGCTCAGTGGCTGGCAGAAAGCCTTCTTGCCAGTTTATCTACCTAATGTTGCCTAAAAGATAGTTTTTCCCATCCTTACATCTTTTAATAAAAGTTGTGTCCAACATCCAGCAAAAGATGCTCTTTATTAAAGCACTTACTATGTGGCTCCAGAAATGTTTGGTTCCTCAACCTCCATCTATTACATTTGTGTATTTTATCCTGCAAAGTGCTTTTTGTGTTTTAAACCCTTGTTAAAGGGCTTTTATAGCGTTCGGTAAATAAAGGTTATCCATTATACAATGAACATTGTGTAACTTTTTCAAGAGCTCTTAAAACGACAAACCTAAACATAAAGCATCAGTTTTTGTACCGGTTCCAGAAAGGTCTTATTATCTTAAGGAAAATGGCCTTGTTTAAATCGTTTTGTTTTTTTGTTAAATTTATTTTTATGACAATTTTTTCATATTACAATCTATGTAAAAAAAAAAAAAATAGTTCTAATACTGGACATATACTGGCTGTGACCCTATTGAGATTTATAGAAGTATACATTTGGCATGCTCTAATCCATGTAGAGTTGAAATGTCTGGTGGGGTTGGAGTGGTGGCCCATTCATTCTCTATGGGGCTGCCTTACTCGGGCTTGTTCGTCAGTCCCATACAGAATGAATAAAGCGTTGGCGCACATTTTTTGGATTGGTTCGAGCCCCAGCAGATGGATCTCCTCTAATTCAAACTAAGTTCACTATTAAAATATTAGAAAAGAAATAGAAAAATAATGTATTTATGAATTAATGAGTGAAAAGACTTGGCCACAATCTGCCTTTTATATAATGAAATTCCTTTTTTATGTGCTGCACGTATAATTTAATTGTATAATTTGGGTTTCCTGTTGGCATTTCCTGTATAATAATGTACTTTGTACATATGAAAATGAGCTGGAGCCGAGGTTCTGCTCTTCACTATTTTTGCTTTTTCATGTCTTCAATACTTTTACATCTAAAAAGACTAAAATCTGAGATGTGATGTCTCATCAGAGACTACCCCTGGCCAGATATTATAATATTATGTTACAGCAATTCATTTACTATATTATCTTCTGGAGCCTGGAGTAGAACCTGCTCATAGAGGTGGATCCAGAGCCCTGATAAATCTCATAAATAGGTCTTCATGGGTCACCATCCTTTTGTAACACAGGCACTTTAGATGCAGTGACACAGAAACACAGAGCAGCCAGTACAGGGTTAATAAACATGGGGGATTTATTGTAACAGGGTCAATCTCCACGCAGGGAGTAGCAGGGGAAATATGAGGACAACAAGGGGAGTAGCAGGTAACAGACAATAACCAACAATCCACAGTTTGGCTAGATGTAGCAGAGTCGACATTGTTGTAATCGGCAGTTTTACACTTAGCTGACTCTTGTTCCCCACAAGGCAGTTGCCGGCTGATGCCAGTGTTGTTTTCTTCTGGCTTCCCCGCCTAAACAATGTTCCGTCTTCTTCTGGCGGCAGCGGGCGGTCTCCGGTTTGACCTGCTGAGCCCCTAGTCCATAACACTGCACTTCACTTGCTCGGCTCCACGGACCCTGGGTCTCTTCTTCCTCTAGTCGGGCTTGACCCCAACTGTCAACTCCCTGCTTTCCTGCGCAAACCTCCTTTTTCTCCCTCTTCCTAGACATGCCCCCAGCTCCCCGGTCACCTGACTCCTGTGCTTGCAGTCTGTCTTCCCCCTGCAACCAGAGGCACAGCCTCGGCAGTTCCGGATCCCTTGTTCTGAAAGTATTTACACCCCGGTCTTCCCCCTTACACTTTTAAGACCTAAAGGCCCCATACACATTAGATGCTTGTTGGCAGAATGATGGTTCGGTCGGCAGTCACAGCGGTCAGCTTTCACATATACAGGAGCCCTCGCTCAGCCTAGATCTCCTGTGTTCTCTATGAGAAAGTTGCTGACAGACATCTCTGCCGGTGGCTTATCTCTCTTATCTCTTTCAGAACAAACTATCGGCAGTCTGAAATCAGACCGAGCCCCTCGGCACCTCCTCTGACCATCAGTTGGTAGGTGCCTCCATACACATTAGTGTCATCAAACCCGTCGATATTGGCAGGTACGGCTGACATTGTGTATGGTGGCTTTAACTCTACCTCAGTATAGGCTGATATTTAGGTGGTGGACTTTCTGAGACTTTTCCAAACATCTGAATGGGGCTTGCAGAAATAAATGGAGATGATGCAGCAACTCCAATCATATATACGGAATGGACTTCTATTCACAGAATCTTCTGAAACAAATCTCATGTGTTTGAATATACTCCTAAAGTCATAAGCACCATCTGCAGCAGTAAAAACATTGTTGGGTTGGTGCAAAAATGTTCTGTTGGTGCCCAAGGCAGTATTGTGAAGCTCTCCCACTATGGGCCACCTTGATCTCGATGGTTGACTGATGACAGTCCCATGATAGACCTCCTCCAGCCAATCACTAATGCTCTTATTTATATTAGAAATAGTAAATGACCAAATAAAAAAGCAAAAATAAATAAGTGCTCTTTTAGGATGCCCTATATAGATAGAATGATCTGCTTTATTACACAAACAATGCAACCAAAAGTTATGTGCAAAATGGGGCTGGAGAGACTCTTACTACTAACGTCCCTACATTTTATCATAGACGTGTTAATTAGCTTTCCTCTATTTCCTGTTGAGAAGTAAACTGGTCATAAAGTATTATATAACTATATAACAGAATATGTTTAAATTTAGAAGAAATGCCGAGGGGGATTTACGACACGATTAACCTGTCAAAGTCTAACAGCAGCTTTCACAGTGCGCCTGTATGGTGGCGCGTCACTCTACGCACCCATCGTTGCTCCTGTAGTGCGATCGCGGGTCGCTGATGGGTTGCAATGACGGCCGGGGGTCTGTTGAAAACCTCCGTGCTTGTCATCATGGAGCTCTTTTAAAACTTAGCTTATGGCCTGGCTTCAAAGGAGACCGTAGTTTCTACTATATGCAGCAATGCTGTGGTATTGCTGTATATAGTACAAGTGCCCTGACAATTGCAGCTTCAAGTCCCCTAAGGGGACTAATAAATACAGTAAAAAATGGAGAAAAAAGTTTTAAAAGATATGAAAAAAAATTAGTTCAAATCACCCCCATTAAAAATAAAATTGCTAAAACATGTAAAAAAAATACTAATATTCGTGAACACCGTAAACAGAAAAAAAACGTAAAAATGCCGTAATTTATTTATTTATTTTTTCATTTGTCACTGCAGTACCACAAAAAATGCTGTAAGGAGTGATCAAAATGTCATACATACAGAGGCTATGAGAGCAAACGGTCCAAAATTTTAAACTGAATCCAATTGCAAAAATTATTTTTAGCCCTAATTGCATGCATTAAATCAAAAAAAATAAATAAAAAGTCATTTTCAGGACAATCTAGTGCAAGATTTTACTGTGTAAAAGTTTAACCTTTTTGGTACATCTGTCACTGTGTCTTGTGGCAGATTTGTAACTCTGTCACTTACACTGCAGATAACGTATGTATGTGGCTTCTGTTCACTTCTAGATCTGTGGAAATGGGGAACACAACCTGACAGCCCAAATGTTAGAATCAAATTTTATCTGGCAAGTATATAGTCAACATATCTATCTGGTGCCCTCCTTGGGAACATCCCTTGTTTTTCACTGGCGCATAATTCACTGGCGGGCACAGACAGAGGAGGGCACCTCTCCATGGACAATATATGGGCCCTTTGCAGTCCAATAGCTCATCATAATACACAATTCCACCTGCTTTGGAGCTGGTTGTGGCCCCCTCACCTCTCGGGCCCCTGTTCGGCTGCACTGGTTGCACCAATATTATGTGCACCCCTGACATAATGGCTACTACAATCTATGCCTTCTCTATGGACTGCAATTTTAGATGTCATGAACACTCCCCTTTCCCATCCACTGTACTTCATTTATCTTTTTTGAAGTCTCATTTACCCTTTAAAACCTGCCGCTGCCAGTACATACTAGGAGTTGTAGTTTCCCACCATGCTGTTGAAAAAAAAAAGTCTCTACTAGTGATGAGCGAGCGTGTTCTGTTAACCCTTTCGGCGAGCATGCTCTGGTGCTCGCCAAGTATTTGTGGTGTGCTCGAATGTTATGTTTCAGTCCCTGTGTGTGCATGATTTGTGACCGACAGCTTTAACACATGTGAGGAATGCCTGTTTGTTAGGCATTCCTCACATGTGTTAAAGCTGTCAAACAGTCGCAGATCATGCACATGGAGTTACTCAAACATAACATTCGAGCAAAGATACTCGGAAAACACCCGAGCATGCTCGTAAATCTCGAGTAAGAGCATGCTTGCTCATCACTAGTCTCTACTGTTTCCAATAGAGATCTATTCCCAGTCACCAGCCCATATTTGTTTTAGAAAATTCTAGATCCTCCTTTCTCATATCACTATGGTTTGTTGTGCCTATGTTGTTCTTCCTGCAAATTTATGAATACACTGACAACTGGGTGTGACCAGTTTGTAGTGTATCCCCACACCGGGCAACCTTTGCTGCTATCCTTCCTGTGTAGGAGGGAAGTGCTAACACCCAGTTGTTTGTTCACGTTTCCAGGAGAAGCCAGCAATGCCAAGGGGGCCATATTGGGGGCCTGTCTGTGTTTTTATCTCATTTATGCAGAATTATGTGTGAGGTGGAAATAATATCAATTTTGATTCATTTGCTGTTTGTATTTTCCATTTCTTTTTTTTGTGGGTCGGTGTAGAGCCGTGTACCAGGGCCCCCTGCTATTTTTGGGTGGTATGGCGCTGTTTAAATCCTGCCTTAATTCTCCAGTTCCAAGTTGGTGATCTGTTGTTGATGTTGGCTCGGTGAGATCTTTGTAGTGGCTGTTGCTAAGCCTCTTTGTAAATGAACCCGTCTTACTCCTGTTTACAGGGTTTTAATCTAATCCTCATATAAATTTTTCTTTAGCAGATTATTCAAAAGACTCCAAATGAGACCGAGGCGATGGCGCTGCGGAAACACACCGCGATGACACGTCTGTTTGTTTGTCCTTTCTGCCTGTCGAGTTTTACCACTGTGTGAGAAAGTACAACTATTCTCTACAGTTAATACACTGGTGATGGAAGAAGGTGACTTGTACTTTTGTGAGAAGCATGGCAACCAATAGGATTTCAGTAATGCAGCCAAAATCTTTGAGGTTCCCTATTGTACCCAATTTTATTGTATGGGAGATATGCATTCTTAGGGAAAAACTCTATATGCATTGTTCATGGAAGGTAATGGGGTGACTTTTTTTTGGGGGGGGATAAATCATATAAATAGGACCTGAAATGCACAATGGACATTAGATGGACAGACCTGGTACCTGGGTGAGGTACCATGGAATGCGCACTTATGGATAGACATGGTACCTGGGTATGGTAACAAGGTATGGGCCTAAACATGGATAGACATGGTACTTATGGATAGACATAGTACCTGGGTATGGGCCTAGACATGAATAGACATGGTACCTGGGTATGGTACCATGGTATGGGCCTAGACATGGATAGACATGGTACTTATGGATAGACGTAGTACCATGGTATGGGCCTATAGCTTTTGGAAACCTATGACTCCCAACATGCTACATAATCTTTGGCTATCAACGTATGGCTGATGGTTGCACATCCCATGATGCTTGTAATGGCGTCTTGAGATTCTGTTGCCTCCTCTTGCTTTTTCTGTGGCCACGTGTTTCACTACTGACCAAAATAGGCAGGCGGCGATGCCTGTGAAAAAAAAAAGGCTAAGTAGAGCTGATGAGGCACCATTGCCACTCCATTCTAGCAATCGTCAGTGGGGGGCTACAATAACACATCCCCATGTAGTGGTCATCAATGTCATAGCCCTATTTAATTATATTTTTTCTAAGCTATAGACATATATACTGTAATTTATAATATTAGATTTTTTTTATTTGGTTTTCCATTTGTCCCAAAAATATTTTCGCCATCATTGAGTTTTTGGACATTTTTTACCCTTGAAAAAGAAAGGAAAAAATACAAATTTGACAAGCCTGATCATTTGGGTCCACCAGCTAAAATTGTTCTACTTTATGGTTCTATGTTTTCTGGCATGAAGTTGACTTGCTACAAAGTTAACATAAGTCTGTCTGGCCTTGAGACGGACCTATCCAGGTTTTGATCTTCTGAAAGACTGAGAACTCCTTGTAACTGCTAGCAGAAATCTTAATCCTTTAGGGCTTGCTCACACGTTGCATTTTTGCCGCATTTTCTCCCGCAGAAAAGCAACTGCTGAAGAAAAGCCTCCCCGCAGCATGATGCTGCCGCCACCATGATTGACGGTAGGGATGGTGTTTTCAGGGTGATGGTGCAGTGTTAGTTTTCCGCCATACATAACATTTTGTAATTAAAGCAAAAAGTTCCACTCTGGTCTCATCTGACCACAGCACCTTCTTCCCCATGCTCCCTGTGTCCCCTACATGGCTTTTTGCAAACTGCAAATGGAACTTCTCGTTTCCAGTTTAAAAAAAAAAAAAAAAAAAAAAAAACTTTCTTCTTACCACTCTTCCATAAAGACCAGATTTGTGGAGTATACACTAATAGTTGGATTAGATAGGATTCTCTGATTCTCCAAACTGGAGAAGTGTGTTTTCGCTGTCCTATATCAGAAATCTGCACAGACCTCCTTGCTGGTGTAGACCTCATTGTTGGTGTAGATCTCATTTTCTGGGATGTATTTTACATTAAAATAAATACTTCTTCGGAAAATATCTTCATGGTATGAAAATCCATCCAATGGAACAGTTTGATTTATGCCAAATCTAAGACCTCTGTGTGTGCAATCACAGGACAAGAAGGTGTGTGCAGATTTCTACTGGTGATCATAAGATTGGAGGTAAATGCCACATGCCGCATAAATGTGCCAGCCCCTATAGGCTTTATAATGACTGCAACTTTTGGTTCTCCCCAACATATTTCACTTGTATTTGAGAAACAGTTGAACACAATATTAAATGGGTTGTTCACCTTTTAAAGGACATTTTTTTCCTAATGAAACACATAGGTTAAAACTTATTTTTGTAATTGGGTTCATTAAAATTTTTTCACCAAATGATTCAACATTTTTAATAAAACCGAATTGCACTCAATAAAACACGTCAGAAGTTTAGATTTCATGGTATTTATTAAGAGGAGATTTTCTTTACCTGGAACTGTTTTTTTTTTTTTCTTTTCTCTGTAACATACTCAGTCGTCATTTGAATCTCGCTAATTCCCATATAACAATAACAGGTTGGATAACACGATAACCCCGGATTTACAGTCCTTCACATTGGCTTCAACTCTGTTTAGTAAACTCCCAGGCGAGAAATCTAAACCACTGGCGACAATACAAGACTGAAGAATAGTCAGATGTCATACCGGTTATCACGTTCTGTAATGCCTCTGCGTGCTTTTTTTCTGCTGGCACAGAATACTGTAAATGCGAAGGAAAATAAAAGGGTGCACGGTTTTTATTTTTACTTGGTTTTACTGGCTTTAGAAGTGGCTTCCTTCCTGTAAAAGAAAGACCCTAAAAGAAGGATGCATCTCATATCGTCTTGTATGAAGGCAATCATATCATCTCCCTCTTCTGTGTAATTATCGACCCAACCTGTGTATGGGTCAACCTGAAGTGTATGGGACCCGGAAGTAGGGGGGATGGTGGATGGACCATATTGGATATCCACAAGCTGATCTGTTTCTGCCACGGGGGATATTCCTATCTCCATATAGTCAGGATAAAAAGATGTAAGCTGGAAAATCTATGACCAGCTTTAGGCTGCTGAAGAAGAGATTTTTCTCCTCCCCCCCCCCCCCCCCCCCCATGACGGCATCACGGAGAGAGGGTATCCGCCCTTCAAGGACAGGAAACCTACAGATAAAAAGGGCGGCACCTCTCTCCCGCATCAGTTGGTTTCCTGTCCTTGATGGGGACCTACAGGAAGAAGAAGGAAAAAGAAAGAAAGAAAGATAGAGGAATACGGACTTACCTGGCCCGGCCAGACCGCTTCAGGCAGCGGGGGTTCCCTGCCTCGGCTGGTGCGGTGTCCTGTAGCGCCACCGCTGGGGTCAGTGGGCCTCTAGGGTGGCAGGGAGACACAGCGCAGGAGAAGACTGGAGCCGCCACGTTCTCCAGTGGTGTCGGGGCCCAGGTCGGTGAGTATGCCTGGGCTTCCGGGGCCCAGGTCGGTGTGCATGCCTAGGCTTCCGGGGGCCATTGCGGAGCTGGACGCCTCCCCTCTGACGCGAGCCGCAATGCACCACTGGGTGTCGGCGGTCTGGGCGCATGCGCACACTGGAAGTGCCGCGGTGCCCTCTGGGAACGGCGCGCTTTAACATGCGCGCAGGAACTGGGAGGATGGTATGCCCAGCAAAAGAAAGCGTTGGGGGGCGGGATGGACTCCCCTGTGGGGGGGGGTCCCCCATGCTGGAGATGCACAGCCGGTGGACAAGCCAGGTGGGGGGAGCCCTATAGGGGTTAAATTACCGGGAATGCACCAGGGAAGTGCTTCCTGGCACACTCTGGCACCCTTCGGCTATGAGCGAGCAGGAGCTACAGGAGGTGCAGTCCCTGCACCCCCCACTCACCATCACCTCTGCAACATGGGCAGCGTATGAAAGGACCCCCCCCAGTGACCCTTCACGCCAACACAGCCAAGGTGACGGTGGAAGCGGGCGGTCTGGCAGGTCTTCGCAACGCGGCAAGGACTCCAGCGTGGCGTCAACCTCGAGGAAAGACCCAGCTACTGGAACGGGTTCCTCTTCAATTCCGGTATTCCCTCTTACAATGGGTCGGTAAGTGACCTTCGTGAAAGCTCACTTGTAACTTGGGACCCCCCCCCCTCTCCTTTCTTATATCTTCAGGGAAGGAAGAGTATGGGCAAGTCCAAATACTGGACCTGCGCGCTTTGCGCAGAGGATCTGCCCACCACATGGCAAAAAAGACTATGCAACTCGTGCATTGAAAAAACAATTTGTGAGGAGACCCCTAAGTTCGCCTCAGAGCTTAGATCCCTGATTAAATCCCAGGTTGAGGATACCTTCAAGTCCCTGCAGAAGGGGGGGGGGGGGAAACGAGAAAAAAAACAGGAACCTATCCCCTGTATCAGGATCTAGCAGTTAGGACGGGGAGGTGGTAGACTCAGATTCGTCCTGCTTATCTTCGTCCTCGTCATCTTCTGAGGGTGGGGGTCGTAGCTGTTTCCCTATAGAGGGTACGGATAATTTAATTAAGGCAGTTAGGTCCACTATGGGGTTGGTAGATCCTCGCCCTAAAATCAGTCCATTATATGATGCTTAGTGGCCTGGAACAAAAGAAAAGAAGATCTTTCCCTCTCAATGATAAAGTCCACTCCCTGATTAAGAGAGAATGGAGAAAGACGGAAAGGAAGGGCTTGTTGTCCCCTAAGAGAAAATACCCCTTTGAGAACCCGGTGTGCTCCTTCTGGGGGAAGGCTCCAAAGTTAGACGTTGCAGTAACTAAAGCCTCTAAAAAAAAAATTCCCTGCCATTTGAAGACATGGGGGTGCTAAAAGACCCAATGGACAAAAAAGCGGACTCCTTCCTAAAAGGAGCTTGGGAGGCGGCAGGAGGAGGGTTAAAGCCCGCAGTGGCAGCCACATGTACAGCCAGATCTTTAATGGTCTGGCTAGATCAGCTAGAGGCGCAACTTAAAAAACAAAACATCAAAGGATAACATACTAGGCTCCATCCCAGTAATGAAGGGCGCAGCAGTTTTTTGGCTGACTCATCAGCCGATTCCATCAGGCTGGCAGCCAGGGCTGCGAGCTTCTCTAACGCAGCCAGGTGGGCCCTCTGGCTTAAACTCTGGCCAGGTGACCACCAAACCAAATCTAGGCTGTGTTCCATTCCTTGCGAGGGGGGAATTCCTATTCGGATCTACTCTGGATGATATCCTTGACAAAGCTGGGGATAACAAGAAACGCTTCCCGGTCCTCTCCAGTACTTCTTACAGGAAGTCCTTTTTTAAGCAGTAAATTTATGCGCAGAACCCCCCCCCCCCCCCCAAAGACCAGGATAGGAAGAAAAAAGCCAAAGGGTTTGTGTTTAACAGGAAGCCCGCCCAATGAGAGTCAGCCTCAGGTGGGGGGGGGACTTATTTTTTCCCCAGGCTGGGAGGAAAAGAAGATCGACCAGCTCTTGGATTTTTAGACCTGATAAAAGCAGGACTAAAATTCCAGTTTCCCTCCATTCCCCGTCCGAACTTTGTCATAACCCCCATGAGGTCATCAGGGGTAGAACAACTAGCACTAGAACAGGAGATCCTAGGCCTAATAGGGAAAGCAGTCCTTCAGGAAGTCCCTGCACAGGAGGAAGGCGAAGGATTCTACTCCCCTCTGTTCCTCAGGAAAAAAACAGACTGGACATTCAGGACAATTGTAAACCTGAAAAAATTGAACAAATTTCTAAAGGTGCAAACCTTCAAGATGGAGGCAATAAAATGGTCAGTGAAATTGTTGTTCCCAGAATGTTTTATGGCTGTCCTGGATCTCAAGGACGCCTATTATCACGTCCCCATACAAAGAGACTACCAGAAATTCCTGAGAGTAGCAATATTGCTAAAAGGAATAGTTAAACACTACCAGTATACGGCCTAGCGATAGCCCCAAGGGTTTTCACAAAAATAGTGGCAGAGGTAATGGCCCATCTGAGGGAGCAAAACATCCTGATCACACCGTAACTGGACGATCTGCTAATAATAGTACTCGTTCAACCATTGCAAGGACCATCTAGCATGGAACCACCAGCTAGCCTATGTCTTTCCTCCGATCGCTCTGATTCCGGCTGTTCTGAGGAAAGTCAGGGAAGACAAGGCAAACATAATTCTGATAGCCCCCTTCTGGCCGAAGAGGCCCTGGTTTTCCTGGCTGAGGATAATGTCCACCTTCGACCCCTGGGTTCTTCCTGAGATTACGGATCTCCTTTTCCAGGGACCGGTCCTCCACCCTCAGGTAGCAAATCTACACTTGACAGCCTAGATTTTGAGAGGGTGCTCTTAAGGGATAGAGGGTTTTCCCCGAATTTAATCTCCACTCTACTACAGAGTAGGAAACCCGTAACTACCAGACTTTACGGTAAAACCTGGAAAAAAAATTCTCATTTGCGGGGTCGAAGGTATTAGGGGAGGCCCTCATTGCTTCCATCTTAGAGTTCCTGCAAAAGGGGTTGGAGCGGGGTCTGGCCACAAGCATTCTAAAGGTTCAGGTTGCGGCACTAAGAGCCCTATACAACTGCGATCTGGCCAGAAATAGGTGGATTTCTAGGTTCATCAAGGTATCACACAGGTCTAGGCCCATCCTCTCGCGTAATACTCCTCCTTGGGACTTAAAATTTAGTTCTTTCAGCCCTAACCAAACATCCCTTTGAAGCTTTAGCGGATGCATCTCTAAAAGTCCTATCTCTTAAGACGTCTCTCTTAGTAGCCCTCACATCGGCACGTAGAGTTAGCGACATACAAGCCTTATCAGCAGGGCCCCCCTTTACGCAAATTCTAGAGGACAGGGTGACACTTAGGACTGACCCAGCATACCTTCCTAAGGTGGGATCACACTTCCATAGATCGCAGGAGGTCACCCTCCCTTCCCTTTGCTCAAATCCTAAAAACAGGGGGGAAGAAAACCTACACACCTTAGACGTCAGAAGGTGCATTATCCAGTACTTAGAGGCCACACAGGAGTATAGGAAGGACAGGTCTCTCTTTGTGTGCTTCCAGGGTCCTCGGAAGGGACAGAAAGCTTCCAAGGGCACACTGGCAAGGTAGATAAGGGACGCAATCTCCCTGGCATACTCATCAAGCGGGGAGACCGCCCTGGAGGATTTAAAGGCTCACTCGACTAGGGCAGTGGCAGCCTCCTGGGCTGAGAAAGCCGGTGCTTCAATTGAACAGATATGTAGAGCTGCAACCTGGTCTTCCCCTTCTACATTCTTTAAGCACTACCGGCTGGACCTAACCTCTTCTTCGGACCTTACCTTTGGTAGAAGGGTTCTGGAAGCAGTGGTCCCTCCCTAAACGACACTTCTCTGCAATTCTCTCCGTGGTGCCATCATGGGGGAAGGAGAAAGTCGTAGTTACTTACCGGTAACGGGATTTCTCAGAACCCATGACGGCACCCGTACACATGGGTGTGCACATTTATTTATTACCTATATTTAGTCACGAGGTGTGTCTGGTAAACTCCTTAAAAATGTTAAAATTTGTGTTAGTAACCTGGGGGTCCTCTCTGTGCTCTGTAAACAACTGATGCGGGAGAGAGGTGCCGCCCTTTTTATCTGTAGGTTTCGTGTCCTTGAAGGGCAGATCCCCTCTCTCCGTGGTGCCGTCATGGGCTCTGAGAAATCCATTTACCGGTAAGTAACTACGTCTTTTCAATCTTTAAATAAGTATTTCAGTTTAAATTTATTACAAGTGGTTGGAGATTAGTGGTGGTAGTCTGCGCTGCCGATGTTGGATTCAAGAAACCAAAGGACAATAATGGGATTTGACCGTGCAGTTTAATCTCTATACGTTTTGACGTTGGGCCAACTTCTTCATCAGGAGAAACCACAATAATCCTTCTCCTGATGAAGAAGTTGGTCCAACTTCGAAACGCATAGAGAATAAACCCCATGGTCAAATTCCATTATTGTCCTTTGGTTCTTGATCCAACATCGGCAGTGCAGACTACCACCCTTAATCTCCCACCACTTGTTCTACACAACGTGATCTCCTGGCTTGAGGGTGCTGTAGCAGTTGATGTACCTTGATCCCTCAGTCATAGGTTAAACAGCCTCATAAGATGAGCAGTTCCTTACCCCTCACCTATATTTTCCTCCAGAGGATTAGACCCTATTGCACTTGGTGTCTCCCTATCCTCTAGTTTCAGTTATTAGAAGCAATTCTTTGCAAATTAAAACATTTTATATAATTTTCTTACTTAAATTTTATATTGGTCTCAGTGTTTTTAAAATTTCTACTAGCTGTTGTTCATTTTTTACTTCTAGTGGGTAAAAGCCCCTTCACTGGAATGCAGGACCAGGAGTGGACACATATAGAAGAGGGCTCCTGTTCAAGAACAATTTGAGTCCTTTACAGTCCAATAGCTCATGAGTTTGTCAAATGGACAAACGTGTCTACTCCAAAAACTGGAGTCCTTAAAGGGTTGCTCCTGTGCTTCTGGAAGTGAGCAGCTCAGATCATGTTTTTCACTAGACATACAACAGAATGTCATACATCCTCATGACATTCTATAAAAAAAAAATTGCTGTCGCATGATCGCCACCATGCAGACGCTTATAAAGACATCACATACACATCTTGTGACAGAGTATTAGGAAATCAAGGTTTTACTTTTTTCCCAAAGCAATTTCTTGTGCCACTCATCTAATATATATAATCGTCTTATCCCGTCTGTCTGTCTGTCTTTCTGTCTAGGAAATCCCGCGTCGCTGATTTGGTCCGGCCGCGGCCAAGCAGCAATGCGGGATTTCAGAAAAAGATGGAGGCCGTCAGCAGCGATGCAGCCGGGAGATGACATGCTGCTCGCAGCAGAAGTACCCCGACCGGCGGCGCCGCAGACCTCCATGTGGCTACCGTCGGGAGAACAGCGGCTAGGGCCGCTGATCTCCCGACGGCAAGTGTGAAGGGAGGACCGGGGAGCGGCGCCGCTGGTCGGGATACTTCTGCTGCGAGCAGCCGGTCATCTCCCGGCTGCTCGCAGCGGAAGTACCTACACAGGCAGCGCCGCTCCGCGCTCCTCACCAATACGATTTGCTGATTGGTCGCGGCCGATCAGCGATATTGGCGCCAAATTTAAACACCGTTCTGCTGATTGCGCCCGGTCGGCCGCATACATATTCTAGAATACCCGATGCGTTAAATCGGGCCACCATCTAGTTTATTAATATGTTGAGGGAAGTGTACAGATATATCCTTCCTTATCTGTTCTAAGAGTACAATTCATTAGCTGAAACCACAATAGTCTTTTTATGCCTTACTGGCTAAAGAGTCCACCACAGTATATAGCCACTGGTTTTCTCTGCCAGGAACCATGCACCCTCTTGCAATCCTGATATTCTCACATATTTTTACAACCAATCAGCAGATCATTTTTGCTAAATTTCCCCTTCTAAATGAAACCCTCCAGTAACTCTTCATTATTATGGAAATGCAACGCAATCTCAGGTTATTTGTTCTATCAGTGTTACTCCTTTTTTGCCCAAATAACAGGATTTATACAGGATGTGTTTTCCCCGGCTTAAAAGTGTCCTAAGGCCAATTGTAAAAGTTAAGGTCAGGTACTTGCAGCACACATGCTACAGCACAGAGTCCCTTTTATCTTGGTCAAGATTTCCTACTGTCTAAATATAGTCAGGGAGCGCATATTTTTCTCTACTGCTTCTATATATTCTCCTTCACGGCCAAGAGAGGCATCTGCTCCAATTCCAAGGGAGATAGACGTTTATCACACTTCCTCCAAGTCTACACCCCCGACAATTTAGAACGTCACACATCTTGTTTTGGAACTTTTATCCGGAAAATCCTTCCATCCTTTTACGACTCAGGTTCCTTGATGTTTTAAAGGTCTATCACAAATCCTACTCTCTCTGCTTCCAGGGTGTAAACAGTATAGTCATCCTCTTTCCTACTTCAGTGCATAGACTCGCTTCCCTTCTGGTCATCCTCTTACTCCTTTGAGAAGAATATTCCCCTTCCTCTCAATTAAGTGTAAGCAAAAGTTTACTAGGAAATACACCCTCTGGTATGGACATTGTTCTACTAGAGGTCAAGTAATAACCGATGTGCGAATACTTCAGAAAGGTGTCAGAACAAAGATTATAGAAAAGAGATGTTAAGGAGTTTGAGGACTTTTTTTTAACTTTTTTTTTTTTTTTTTTTTTTTTACATACTTTAGGTTGCAGACATCGAGTGAGATTTACTAACCAAAATGTCCTAGAACTGAGCCAAAAAATGCTGTGTTCCAAACTTTTAGACAACATTGAAAAGTCTCAATTGCAAGGTGCTAATAAGGGTCTTTAAACAACAACAAAAAAAAGCATATTTTACATTTTTAAAGTTACTAATTACGCAAATTTTATTACTAATATTAGGGTAAGTTTTCATGAAATGTGGTGCCACACTGAGTCACTGCTCTTCTGCCATACATCCCATGGCACGGTACATGACTCTACATGTGTATGATGCTATTGGTCAAGTCACACCTGCTGTTTTTCTTCCTAATATAGATGTAATGTGTTCTCAAGTTTCAAAGGGATCTCCAATCCAAAGGATAACTTTCTGATTGCTGGAGGTCTGACCACTGTGGTCCCTCCTCCATGATCTTGAGAACTAGGGCTCTGCTTCTCCTATTAAGAGTGAATGGAGCAGTAGTGTGCATGATCGACCTCTGCTCCATTAGGGCGGAGCTGTTGTCACGGGTGTGTCAGGTGTGACAGTCGTTCTGGATCCAACTGTAGAAGGTCATTGCACTTGGCTCTACAGGCACCTTCTTGATCTTTTAATCTCTGTAGTGCAGTGAAATCCTTCTCCCCATAGGACCTAGCAGTGAGCTCCACCTTCTGCTGCTAATTGACAAACCCTTACTGGATGTCTAAATACCTTCAGTCTCTCCAAAGAGCCGCCGGTGATACCTCTATTTTCCTCTGTCCAGGCTTGAAGTACTAGTAGTCGGCTAGTGTCTTGTTGGAGTTCCCTTGGAGGATATTTGGTGTGATCTCTCTGGTGTTTTCTCCAGCTAAGTGTTTCCCTTGTCTGTTTACCTGTTTGTCTTTAGTTGCAGTGGGGGCTGACTAGTGCTCACCCCGTCCCCTCCCGACCTAGGGCCTATCGCTAAGGGCAGTTAGAGATTAGGTTTCCTGCTCACGATGGGTGCGGAACCAATTTAGGGACATTAGGGGAGCCAATGTGTTGTCAGGTCTGCCTAGGGGTCTCCACTCCCCCTTTCCCTAGTGTTTGGGCTTCCTCCCCCTCATCCTGGTGTTGTGCATTTAGTCTTTCCCTCACCTTGCGTGACAGCTGTTCAGACGGATCAGTGAGGGCCACATCAGTCGGACCCCCAGCGATAGGTCCCTTACAATCTTCAGAACACACCTTTTTAAATGATTTGTAAAAAAAAGTGTACTTTTGAAAGTTTAAATATGCTGTATATTGACCAAATCTTTATGCTTTAAATGCTGCTTTTTCAAAAAATGTAAGTGCCCATTTACTGCAAGAAAACCACATTAATGTTACACAAAGCTGACTGACTGCTCCAGCCTTACACATTAACCCCCTGCTGTAGTCAACATGGTCATGAAATGCCGACCCCTGATTCCTCAGGTTTTACGATCTGTGACATGGCAAAGCATTGCATGTACCGCAAGTATATGTTGCCATGCTATGATAATTGGTATGCATAATATAAAAGTAAATGAATGTCCTAAAGAAGCCGTAAATAAAGGTGTAGCCATAAGGGATGTGCAGTTTGTTACTTAGCGTTATGCTGCCATTGATGGCATAGCTGTTTATTAGGGATGGAACTATCATTATTTTCTGTAAAGTATATAAATCATTGGCGTTTTCCATCCGGCTGCCGTTAGCGTTTCATCGATCTTTCATGGATTCTTGACCAGTCTCCCACATTTATTTTGTTTTATTTTCACAACTAAAAAAAAATTGCAGATTCCAATGTAAACTCCTGGGAATAAGTGAACATGCAAAGTTGTGTCAGATAGGGTCTTGATCCTAATAAATCCCTTGACTTCAGGGCAGCAGGCCAGCCATTCAAGCCTGTGGGAGACACTAGTGTTCCCTGTACTATTAATAATGGCAAGTTGTCAACTTTCGTTAAAGGCGGGCTCTCTAGTCTCTTCCTATTTATGGTATTTTTTTTTTTTTTTTACATCTCTCATTTGAACTCAGCCAAAATTATTAGGGGACATACACAAGCAAGCTTATATGGAAATTGAAGTCACTGGTTCAGAACCACTTTCTTTAATGGTTCCAGCTTGTGGATTTCCAGCAGTGCTGTTTTACTAATGTGCCAAAGTGACAAGTCAGGAAATAATCTAATCCCGTTCATAGATTGCGATCTATTGCAAATGAACATGGTGCCAACATCGGAAACATAGCTAGGCGTTTTTTCTAACCCAGGGCAAAGATTCAGATGTAATTCTTTCCTGCAGCAAAGTTTGTCCCTCCTGGCATTTTATTGGCGTCGCCTATGCCACCTGTATCTGGAAAGCACCATCATCTCCTATTAGTTACCTTCCTGGTCTTTGTTTTTTAATTGCTTCAGCGCTTGCATGTAAATTGCAAAGCTCTACATTAGGCCTCACTAAAATGAGATGTAAGAGAGACAGACACTTCTGGTTGAGGGTAATCACTGGTAGGCCGGAGACACATTAGCATATGGCATCCGATGCGATATGCTAATGACACTTGGCTCCTGCTCTGCTGCGAGCGTGAGCCGAGTGTCAGTGCTAGGTGCCTGCGATCCGAATCTCTCATGCAATCGCAGCATGCTGCGTTTTTTTTCCAGTCCGATCTCTATCAGATTGGAGCTGGAAAAAAAAAAAAACGCATATGAGCACAGCATCATAGATTAACATTGGACCGAATGCAATCCGCTTTTTTTTTTTTTTTTCCAGATTTCATTCGACCGATTTAATCACAAGTGGGATTGAGCCCATACTCATATAGCTCTGACTACATATGATGGCATGTTATTTTTGTCTGTTCACTGTGGTCATTACATAGAATTGGCCTTCGCTAGGTGGTCTGAGCAGCAAACACAAGACCAGGGAGAAAGAGTTCAACAGAAAGGAACCCAAGACTGGGGAAAGAGAAAGTTTAGCAGAAGGGATCCCAAGACCAGGGAAAGGGAGTGTTTAGCAGAAGGGAACCCAAGCCCTGGGAAGAGTTCAGCAGAAAGTAACCCAAGACTGGGGAAAGGGAGAGTTTAGCAGAATGGAGCCCAAGCCCCAGAAAGAGTTCAGCAGAAGGGAACCCAAGACCAGGGAAAGGGAGGGTGCAGCAGAAGGGAACCCAAGCCCAGGGAGCGTTCAGCAGAAGAGACCCCAAAACTGGGGAAAGAGTTCAGCAGGGAACACGAGACCAGGTAGAGATACTTCAACAGCAGGGAACACTAGATCGGGGAAAAAGACAGAGTTCAGCAGCAGCCACCATTTTTAAATAATTTCTGCAAATTTAATTGCACATTGTTAGAATTTGCCAGAATGTGTGGAATGGATTTCATGTAATTTATTTTGGGTCTGATCAATTTGATCAACTCTATTTAGTAATATTTCTGGACACAAGATGTAATCCTAGACCAGGTTTGGTGATAGCTAGAGGCCTGCTTAAATGGCTTAATCAAATTTTAAGGGCATGCCACCACAAATGAAAAACGTATTATATTAACTGTGGAAAAAATTAATAGTCTGTATGAGCTTTGTACAAGCTACAAGTTGTTTATAACCTTTAGCCTATGTTGCCTTACTGTAACACTATATTCCTCCATTTTGTTTGTGATATTTTCTAGCATATTCACCCCAGTAGCCTTCCTTTTGGTGGAGAATACCTGATGCCATACCAAGGCATCATATGACGTCATTGCATTACTTGGTGCCACTCTGGTGTGATCATGGTGCCTACACAAAGTAGACCTGTTTAATTTGGCTTAAGGAAAAAAATGTTGACCCATGGCTGAAAAAATGGTATACAACTGAATCATTCTGCAATCCAAAAGGAAGGTGGCTAATTTCTTGTCTTTACCATGCGTCAGGCATATTGATGTCTATCTATTTTTTCCTGGTGTATGTTTTCAGTAAGTCCGTTCTTAAAAAAAATTCCCCAAAACAATAGGATAACAAGACTAAACTGAGGTGGCCAACAAGGAGCCATCAGTCGGCTAGGACTACACAACACTCTCAATTGAGGTTCTTCAGGACATGAAAGGTGGTGTTTATGGAAAGGCCTTCCTGCTCTGTGATCATCAACACCTCCATTATAATTGCAGGATATCCTTTGCCAATCAAGCAGTAAGGGACAAAATTTTTTGTTGTGCTTGTATACTTTTCAGTTCTCATTTATCTTATACAATGTTATTTACGCTGCCTTTTCAGTCTGCCTTTGATATCGCCCATTATGCTAATTGGTTTCATCTGTTCTCACCCTGGTCTTGTGCTTGTACAGTGTTTGCCTTCTCTATGCTAAAAGAATTTTATTGTGCTCCTAAGTTTAGACCAAAAATTGCCAGTGCATGTCAGTACTAGGACTGGAAACATGACTAAATATGTACGGTACATGCCGCTCGTGGGATACGGGCTACAAAAATAGTATTGAAATCGATTTCTAATTTATCAGTTTCAACTTCCATCAAGGCATAAATAAAATGGGTCGTCCATCACTTTTTTTTTTTTTATGTTTTGAAAGTGGCGCATAGTATTAAAATAACAGCATGCCCACTTATGACAATCTGCCGATCCCCTATAGATGTGCCCAGTTGTCCGCCATTCACCTGCTGTCTCATCAGGCATGTGATCCCTGCAGCCAATTGGTGACCAAAGAAGCCTCATAGTTAGTGATTGACTGCAGCGGTCAAATGTCAATTCAACTAGAATAGTATGTCCAGAGCATTTTAATTTAGGACCTGCTGTGCTGATTTGAAACGTAAGGGGGTGGAGAAACCATTTAAAGCTCTTAGACCCCAATATGAAATCTGTAGCAAGGACCTCTGTCTTCTATGGTCCTTTAATAAAACTGGGCTCCAGTAGGACCTGAACCCCCAATAGTTGCCTGCACCGCTGTGCTCTGTTGCAAACCAAATATTAAATATCTAAAGTAGTGAACTAAAATATATTTTACTTAGAGGTTGTCCACTACTTTAGCATTGATGACCTATCCTTATCCTTACAAACTCCTTGCAGATGTTGTCCCCAGCGCTGCACTTCTACAGTGCTAACCACTGAGCCACCGTGCTGCCCTGCACCTGCAATGAAAAAGCAGTATGAAATACAATCTCTATCTTTTGCTATGCATGTTTATTGCTCTGCTGATTTCCAGAAATGACCCTAGGAAATAGCTGCCGTTACAGCTCCCGTAGGAGTTATCGCTGAGCTTTCCTGAATGGCAAATGTGTGTGGTTATAGTATTTCTTCTACAACAGTTGCTCCATAACCAGGCAGCTTTACAACCCAGGGGCCTTGAAAGGAGCCCCCATATTCCTGACATGTCTGCTTTAGCAATTACTTGCATTCCTAGTTAAATACTAAATCTGGGCATCTTTTCTTAGAACTGTACTTTGTGCCATTCCTCCTGGGAATTTATGAATAAATTGAACACTGGTGGTTGTTTTGTAAAGGGGTTGTCCGGCCTAGAATGACAAGTCTGCGGTCACGCTGTGTGACTGCAGACTACTTGTGAATCCCCCCAGCACACGCACTGTGTATTGTGAGGATTCACCGGTATCTGCCGTGAATGGCGGTCAAATATGCGATATGCATATTCCCGGGCAGAACCTATCCAGTAGGCACAGACTTACTCAATACACTTTTTTTGAGCATCTTGTACTAAAATAGGTGAGTCTCTTCCGACACACAGAAATAGCTAAGGCATGCTGGGAGGTTTTTTTCTTTTTTCCAAGTGCAGATTTGGGACCATGTAGAAAAAAAAAAAAAAAAACATCCGAACAGCCTCATTTTATAACATTTTGGTCCATATGATGTCCGTGTTCTCACGGACAGCGCTCAGAAAGTGGATACGGTCGTGTGGACTTGGCTTCACAGTGATTTCTCTTTAGACCATCCTTCACTTGAGTGTTGAGCCGGATCGCCCCATCTCCCCAGAATTTCCTGATGTTAGCAGTAACCCTGAAGAATGATGAGGTAGAAGAAGAATATATTGCTTCTGCTATGGTTTTCCATGAAGTGGGTGGCTTGAGTCTCAAGTATCAAGCATACTTTGGACACTTGGGCTGCTGAGGATCGTACAGACCTGTCAAGACTTTTAGTAATTGTTCCGTTGTCCACTTTTCTTGCAGCTTCCACTTACTGACACCTAAGCTCTTGAATTCCTATAACAATATTAAAAGGGTTCTCCAGTGTATTGACACTGACATGTCGTTAGGGTTGGTTGGGCATCTGACTTCCGTGACCACTAATGAGAAGTCTTCAATGGTAAAGTCCTTGAGATAACCTCTTCAATGCATTTAATTCCAGTAATTACAACATATCACAACCAGACAAAACGTACTAGTGTCTTGTATTGCATGAGGGCGGGAGGGACAAAACTTTTAAACTGAGCGTGTAGAAGTGATGCAGCACTTTATGTTCATGAGTTCTGTTGGTCTTGGCTGGAGTTATGATGTCTGTTTATGAGCGCCTTTAAACAGAGAATAATTGTTTGCCTCTTGTGTATGCAACCAGTTTTCCTTAGAGTGGGATAGTGTAATACTCTGCATTCTGCAAGAAGCTCTGGTGCCTATAAAAAGTTTTCAACCCCTGTTGGATTTTTTATTTTGTTTACTTCATGTCTACATAATAGAGAGCATTTTATAATTTTTTCACTTCAACTTGAATACGTTCCATTCACCATTATGAATTTTTTGATCCCCGACTAATTATTCACCCCCCCAATCTTAACTTAATTTATTTTTTGTCCCCACAATTATAAACCCATGCTTAAAGGGTTATCTGAGACTTTTACATTGATGGCTTATCCTTGGGACAGGTCATCAATATTAGATTGGTGAGAGTGTGACACTGAAACCTCCCGAATAAGCTGCTCCCAGTGCCGGCAATGACCAGAATTGATTAATTGTGGATCTGCACAGCTCCCTCAACTGTAAAGTGTCCACAGCTAGATACTGCACATTGATTTGAATAGTGCGTGGATGTGCAGTACCCCGCCACAACCACTAAACAGTTGATGGATCTGTGCAGCACTGCAACTGAGCACTTCTGGACGCTACCAGGCCTGGGAACAGTTGATCAGTGGGGGGTGCCAGGTGTCGTACCCCCATGATCAGATATTGATGACCTATCCCAAGTATAGGCCATCTATGTAAAAGTCTGTCATAGACCAGCTTTAAAGAGGTTGTCGAAGGCCAAAATGTAAAGCCCAGGTTTGAGGGTCTGCAGTGACAGTCTAATAAGCCAACTGAGCAAATATGATTTCATGAGTTGACTAATTCCATGAGAAGAGCTCCACCTCCCAGTTGGCAGCCATTAGTGATTAGGGTTGGAGCATAAGTCGTCAAATAGTTCAACTTACCTGGACCTATGCTTTGCTTTTCTTTCGGCTCTTTTTACAGTAGTATCATGTCTTCCCTTCATAATGGATCCAGAACAGCTATAAGGGCAGGGGCGTATGTATAATAGGTGCAGAGGCTGCAATCACACCCTGGCCAATGGAGACTACGGGGGCCTAAAAGGTCCCTTTGCCCCATTTTAAGAGGCTATTACTATTAAAGATCTGTGTTAGCTGGGAGTCCTGCTGGAGACTTTGCATTGGAGCCCACAATCTTCAAGTTATTTCACTGTATAAGGGATCAAGTTTCTGATGGATCCCAACAATAGTGTCATAGTATTTTTTTTTCATAACAGAGCTATGACCGCTACCAGGGAAGCATTTCCCGATTTGATTGCAACAGTTCCTATTAATGGTTATAATGGGTTCCCCTCTTTCAAAGTTTCAGTATTTTTGTCAGTAGGGCTGTCCATACACATTTGATAGCTGTCTATCATACGGGCATAAAGCTGACTTCTCCCTTAACAAACATACTTCTGGCTTGGTGCATGTATTTTCGGTAGGAGGGGGAGTAAGTAGCTACTGGACCCTTTTTGTGGCTTATCTTCAACAAAACGATCGAGGCACTGAAATACAACTGTTCCCTGACTTATGTCATTGGGAAAGGGTCTGGAGGCTTCCATTCATATTAGATGGTCGGCTAGCTCAGAAATTACCGGATTCAGCAGATATGACTCTAATATGTATGACCCATTTTAGAAGCGAGTTGCAAATTGTCATTAACTTGGAACTTCTGATGGAGAACAGCATGAGGCAAGTGTGGACACGTTTAATAATGGCAGACCAAAGGCTATCATTATATGCATTCAGTGAGATTCATCGTTATTTCTGGGGCAGGGTGCATTTATAGAATGTGCCACCTAGGAAATCCTATATAGTTGCCATTACTGACTGTCGGAACAAAAGTACATTAATAAAATATTAAATGCTAATTGTACCAGATTTGGGGCATTGGTCTAACTAGAGAACCAGTTGTTTGTCCTAAGCAAGTCTGAACCTGATGATTCCTGTTTGTTAGATGGTTGTAGAAGAACATAAAGTTGGCTACCTGGAGCAGATCTTGTAAGTTCCTTGCCAAGTGGTGATGAGCTCAGGTGAATTTATTGTTTTAATAAAAAGTCACTTCGTAATAAGGCACAATGAGTTCTCAGAATGAGAAATATTAATGTAAGAGACGCCTTGAATGGAGGCCAGTCATATGCGCTTTTATCAAGGTTATCTCTCATGCAAATAAATTCCGTAATTAACTCCGTGCTTGAATGTAACCTAGAAGGCTTGTCAAGGAGATTTAAGTTAACCCAGTGCTTGCCAAGAAGAACCTTCCTTGAAAATGGATTAGTCTAGATAAGAGGTATGCAACTTCTATTTTTTTTTTTTGTCTAAGGGTCACATTTTAGGCTTGCTCTAGTTAAAGGGGTTGCTATAATATACTGTTTTATGCCACAAAGATAAAGTCCATTGAATGTTATGAATTATTAAATTGAGCTTTATACAAAATTTGACAGCACCTTTAAGCCCATTCCAGGGCTCTGCTCATGCCTTTAATTATAGCGCAGCGTCTCGGGCAATACTTTCATACCCTTTCCAAAATATTTGCAAGCTGGTGAGATGCAACATGGCTTCTCCTGGGACCTGATGGAATGGTATAGCCTTGACTGTCCCCAATGGTATCATATGTTGGGCGAATAAAATTCAACAAGCATTTTGTCTCGTAGGGCGGTATGGCGTCTAATATCGCCAGTGGCACTTCATGACGCCAATTTTGCAATGTAGTTATGGCCTAAATGGTACCAGTACTACAATATTTCACTGGCTTCGTCCCGATCTCTGCTTGGCATTAGGAGTCGATCATCAGTGTTAGGAACGTGCCATATAACTACAGCTGACCATGGACATGAGAAAACTATTAACCAAAATGTCCAGTTTAATCTTTCTCGTGTTGATTTCTCTTTTGATGCACATAATTTGATACTTTACTTTGGCATATCCATATGTCCTACACTTAAAGGAGTTATCCAGGACTTTACTTATGTTTTTCATATGAGGCTATGAACTTACCAGCAGGTAGTTGCTATCTACCCACCTATTCTGCCCTGCGACGATCTCTGCCAGTGCCGAGCAGTGAGACCGCTCATTTTGGTGATTATGCTGCCTCCGGTGATGTCACGTCGTCAAAGGGGCTTCTTCTCTTCTGCTCTGTCGATGGGGCATCACTGATGATGTCCTGCTGATTTACTGCCAGCTCCCCGCTGCCTAACTGCAGGGAGCAGGCTGTCAAAGGTGATACCCCATCGACAAAGCAGCCTGGAAGAGAAGAATCTACTATGTTGACAGAATGTCAAAAGAAGCTGAAGAATTGACGCCTAAGCCAGGAGAGATTATCGCATGGCAGAACAGACCAGTAGACTACCTGCCGGTAGGTTCTTGGCGCCATACGAGAAAATAAGTAAAGTTTCGGACTACTCCTCTAATCCCAGTTGCTTCAGTTGTTTTATAGAGTTAAGCCTCTCTGCCATTTTATAAATCTGGTGCACATCACAAATATGTTGAAAAATCTGTTGCCATTTTTTTTAATTTTTAAATAAATGCTCCTTTTAGCTTCTTCCTGTAGCTAGAGAACATGGGATAAATGCACTGATTAAAAGTTGCTGCAAAACCTGATAAGCCTCCAAGAAATATTGAGATTCCCATTTCCCTGAAGGCTACAGGGTTTCCCTGAAGACAATTTGATAGCCTGAAAATTTTAGATTGCAGACCAAGGTTGTGGTGGGAAGTGGTGATAAGAAATGTCAAAGGACAAAATAATCAAGAAGAAAGAGGGAGGATATGCAAGTTTGACTTTTGAGAACCACAATTTTTCCCAGTCGGAGGAGTTGGTCTGTGCTAAGACGAGCACAAGGCACTGTAGAAGTGGTATAAATAAAATGGCATAATAATAATAATGGCAATTTGGACAGCCAATGTATAATGAAAATAAAGCTTAGATGGTTGCTCACCTGTGTTGCAAATTTTGTCCGATTTTGGTGGGAGAACTAAGTCAACACTATTTTTCTTGCTAAAACTCTGAAAACCACATCACAACCAAATGTCCCCTATAATAAGTCAGTGGGGCCCATTAGGCTCCATTATGCATGCCATATCTCGCATCTGACTTTGCGCTGGGGCTTCAATAAGGCTAGGTTCATGCGACTATTTATAATTTTATATTTCTCTCATCCGAGAATCTGAGCACGGTCTGATTTTTTTTTTTTCATGGACCCATAGACTTGAATGGTCAATTGTGTTCCAATTATCGGAGGCAAATCAATTTATTTTTTTTTTTTTACCTTGGTCAATGGACCACTAGGTCCGAAGTAAAAAATCACATGTGCACGGCCTCATTGAATAATATGGGGATGAGTGCGATCTGTCAAAACGATGGATAGCACTCATCCGATTTTTGGTCGTTTGCACAAGTCCTTAGAAACAGACTCCAAAAAGCAGATTTGAGCAGAGCTAAGGCAAAAATATTTTCAGAAATTCACAGGGTTTTTGGCAAGCAAACTGCTGATTTAGAAAAAAAAAAGTTAATTCAGACTTCCACGTTTTTACATGATACAGTCTTTTAACTTGTGTATCAGGATCAAATTGCAAGTGCAGTTGGTGAGTGATGTTGGTCTCACACTTAACACCACACCGCTATTCTTCCGTTCCCCCAGTACACATGCTCGCTTGGCTTGGCCACCAGTGAATAGACAGCCAAGTATTGCATGCTTATGTGAACCCCACCAAAATGGAAGACACTCCATCCTAGCTTCTAGAAAGAGGGTCTTAAGTGGTGACATCCATATGAGGTGGAGAATACAGTATGATATATGGCACTTGGTACAGAAAACTACTGAGCACAATGCGTAGAGAGAGATGGTACTGTATTGTCAGTTGAAATGTGCATGATTATACTTTAAAGGGGGTTACTATCATGTTCTTTAATGGGTAAAATTGCAAGTGCAGGTAAAATTGTGAAACTTCAACTTAAATGTTGTTACAAAATATCCTCTCTTTTCTCTGGAACTGAGTGATTTTTAATTAAATTTTTTACCAGTTACCGCTCTTAGACCACATGTGCAGTGCTTACAAGCTCTTTCCAATAGAGCTTGTAAGTGCTGCTCTGAGGCCAGCCGGATAGATGGCATGCATTGCTGGCTTCTGATCCAGCCAGCCTTGGAGCTACTGTGCTAAGCTTCTCGTATAGATTGTAATATTAATCATGGATAGTACACGGATAAGGATTATACGCAGATTCCGTTCGTGTGCGGTCCTTGATGATCACGGACTCAGTCTTGTAAGGATAATTTTCATCCATAACGTTGATAAAAGACCAAACACGTCGCCGTGATTTTTTTGCTCCAAAAAACGTAAACCTATGAACTGTCTCATGGAGTATAATAATGGGTTCATGTTTTATCCGCGAAAACCACAGCTAGAATACGTACATGAAAAACAGACGTCTGTATGAGGCCTCAGCCACTTTGTATGGCTTTTCCAACAAGGGGTGTCGTTTCTCTGAAAAAAAGGGTTTGGATCAATAGAAATGGGCAAGGCCTTATATGCACTGTGTGCAGTAAAAAAAAAAGTGACAACGTTTTTGGCAAAATTTGTGCACAAAGTAAGCCAGCTAATAGGTGGCGAGAATAGAATAGATCTAAAGATTCTCTAAATTTATACAACAGTAGGAACCACTCTGATCAATTTGGCACAATTTAGGAGTGTCTAATTAATTTTATAATGTATAAAAGCTAAAAAAAAAAGTAGTATATCCGCTCCACTATCCTAAGAAGTAACACAGTAGTGATAAGAGATGAGTTCATTGAGGGTTTACCGAATCTGTAGGTGAAACAGCTTTGACATTGTTCCAGGTATGACTATTAGGAATCACGCACCCAGCTGAGTCTTGGACACTCCGCGTGGCTCTGTACAGCGCTGTATTATGTAGATAAACCTTTATGGTTCAGCTTCCATTGGGGGCATGCCACAATTTAATATATATTTTTTTGAGCCCGCTCCATTAATCCAACAAAAAAAAACTTCTGTGAACCTCTGTATTTAATTTGAGATGTCCAGAGGTACAGTACTACCATGTAGACTTCTGATAGTGCCATACTGTGGCTCTGCGCAGCTCTGAGCTATAACAATCCCTTTATGGTGATAAGAGATGGTTGGATACGTGTTGGTTCTTTGTGAACAATTGGACACATTTGTTCATCTGGTATTCATGGGGTGATCTTTTTGACAAAGCTTTGGTTTCAGCTGTTCTTCATTTTTTAGATCAAATTCCGCCCAGTAAAGGAACCACTGGTGAACCTATGAAGAAGATTTGAAAGCCATGTGCAGTAGACCTTGTCTAGCAGTTGCGAATTTGCTAGAATTGTACTCGATCTAGATAACCCTTTGAGGGCTAAGGATCCTCTTACTTAGGTCAATTATTTACCCACCTGAGTGGCTTACCAACGATAATCTCCAGGAAGTCATGTATGTTCTTACTTTGTCTTGCGTGTAACCATGATTAGGTGAGGACTTCATGTGATAGTTCCTTCTCCGTAAGGTCACCACTTTTCATTATTGATTTCCATGAGGGAATGTGCTTCCACCCAACGATAATCTCTTGGCTTCCATAAAAAAGGTGATCAGTTGATGACAAATTAGTATTTTATTTCAGGGTTACACTAAACAATGATAAGGAATGAATGTTCACCACCCTGTCTAAGAGGCCCATCATTTAGACTCTAGGCCATTTTACCTGCACTCATACAGTAGAGATATATGCTACTGATCTACTTTTCTTACAGGAGGTTCACTTCACGCGATTGTATAGCGGATGCATTTTCTTATCTGCTGCACGGCTGCTATTCCTAGCCCAAAGGTGACACTCAGCTGTAAGTCAGATGAGAAAATATGGCTGCCGTATGCTCGCGTGAAGCTTCACTACATTTATGCAAAAAAAAAATGCAGCAGCACACTGTGTACGCCAATATATATAAAGTATGAACTGCATTACTGCTTTATAGACTGTCCTTAAACATTGAAGTACTTAGTGCACAAATTGCCAATGCATTGGTGTCCACTAGTCATGTCAATGCATGACAGCTCTACGTCTGAAACGCGTTGGTTTTTGCATTGATGCAATATTTTTAATGTTCCTGGAAACTATTAGTCTGTACTAAGAAATTGATTAATTTTTATATCCAAAATAATGGACACCTTTGTTTGCATTAACTGCAAAACATACATCTTTGTTGATGGGAATGTATTCTTTAAAGGGAAAACTACCATGTAAAATAATGCTATTAACCTGAAGATATGGGGTTAATCTGCAGATTAATAGCTTTCTGACACAGTGTGGCACTGAGCTATCTGCTGTCTGGAGGAAATTAACTTTATTCCTCCTGACAGCATTCGGCTTCCAGTCATAGGGGCGGTGCCGGCACGGTTTCAGCCGACCTTAATGCTGATCCTTCAGTCAGTTTCCGGGGTACAGTTACAGCCTCTGCGCTCTACAGTAAGAAAAAAGGCCATCAGCTCACCAACAATAGTGAATGTCCATGGATTCAAGATGTTGAGTGATACACAGATCTTCTAGACTGGTATCCACGAGTAGATAAGATTGAGGGGGTGAGGAGGAATGGCGGAGTCAAGCACTGGAACCATTAAAAATCCAATTTTATTAGGTCTACATTAAAACCAGTGATAGGTGTTGTATGTCCGATTCTGGTTTGCTTTATTCCTGTTTTTAATAAAATTGTATTTTAAACCACTTCATCACCTTGGATTTTTCCACTTTTGTATTTTTTTCTTTTGCTTCCCTTCTTCCCAGAGCCATAACTTTTTTTTTAAATTATTTTTCCGTCAATATGGCCATGTGAGGGCTTTTTTTTGGCGGGACGAGTTGTACTTTTGAACGACACAATTAGTTTTACCATATCGTGTACTGGAAAACGGGGAAAAAAAATTCAGTGTGGTGAAATTGCAAAAAAAGTGCAATTCCACAATAGTTTCTTCTGTTTTTCTACCATGTTCACTAGATGCTAAACTGACCTGCCATTATTATTCTCCAGGTCATTATGAGTTCGTAGATACCAAGCATATATAGGTTCTTTTTGTTTATTTTAAGTGGTAAAAAAAAATAAATACAAAGTTTGCAAAGAAAAAAAATGGAGCCATTTTCGGAGACCCGTAGCGTCTCCATTTTTCGGGGGCTGGATGAGGGCTTATTTTTTGCGCTTTGAGCTAACATTTTTATTGATACCATTTTGGTGTAGATACGATGTTATGATCACCCGTTATTGCATTTTATTGCAATGTTGCGGCGACCAAAAAACTGTAATTCTGGCGTTTTTGATTTTTCTTCTCATTACGCAGTTTACCCATTGGATTTATTTTTTATATTGATCGGGCGATTCTGAACGTGGCGATACCAAAAAGGGGGGTGATTTGAACTTGTGTATATATATATTTTTTTAATATTTTTAAAAACTTTTTTTTTTTTTTTTTTTTTTTTACTTTCACTTGCTTCAATAGTCTCTATGGGAGACTAGAAGCTGTGATCATCTGATCGCCTTTGCTACACATAGCAGGGCTTCAGAAATGAGCAGAAATGCTCATCTCCTATGAGCGCCGATCTCTGGGGGGCGTTCATAGCATATCGGCTATGACAACCACAGGGATCTCCTGCAGACCCCGGATTGTCATGCCAACCCATCGGCGACCCGCGATCGTGTGATGAACACGCCGATAGGAGGGTCTTATGATGCCATGTTTAATGCCGCTGTTGGAGATTGACAGCAGCATTTAACATGTTAACAGTCACGGGTGGATCGCGATTCCCGCAGCGGTTAGGGGCACATGTCAGCTGATCAGACCAGCTGTCATGTGCCCGGAAAGGTGCGGGCTCATCGCCGGAGCCCACACCAAAGAAGGGGAGGCAACCTTGGACGTATCTATACGTCCAAGGTTGTTATGGGGTTAACGATTCCGGTGCCGGATTCTGCCACTTTCTATACACTGAGTGGTGACTGAAACCATACGGGCGCCATTCCTATGACTGGAAGCCGAATGCTGCTGGGAGAATAAAGTTAACTTCCTCCTGGTAGCGGGGCACTCCATGCTGGCACCACACTGTGTCAGAACGCTATAAACCTGCAGATTAGCCCCATATCTGCAGGTTAATAGTGTTATTTTACATGACCGGTTCCCTTTTAAGACGCACCGCTCTCTTGGACCGAGGCCTACAAATGTTAATGAGCAGGCGGGATCCAACTCCAAGTAAAAACCGCTGTCCGGCCCCCATACACATCAGTCCGGCGGCAGAATAGTCTGACGATAGTCTATATATGGGCGCCTCCTGACTCTCTTGCAACAGATAATGCTGGGGTAGATAAGGATCCGGTGTGTCCGATTTTGGACTGCTGATGCTTTTGTTTTTGGCGAGAAGATTATGGCAGTGTCTGTCAGCTGGTGGAAACGGGAGGTCTTGGCTGAGCGAGTGCTCATGTGCATAGGCGGATTATAATGAGGGCAATCTGGGCAACCGCCCGGGGCTCCAGGGGGCCCGGGGCTCCAGGGGGTCCATGGCCAGATTGCCCTCATTATAATATGTGTGGCATATACCAGCAGTCAGAGGCGGACCGCTCCCCCAGCAGTGGCGCATGGCCGCTACTTCTTCTTCGGCCAGGCCAGCACTGCACCTGTTAACTTCCCTGTGTGTTGGCCCGGCCGCATCACTGCTAGGAGACGCAGCCCTGTGTGCGGCAGTGTCTGCTAGCATGACGTCACGCAGTGTGCGATGCAATGCTGCACCGGAGAGAAGCTGGATGACTGGAGCCGAGCCGGGGAATGGTGTGTGTGTGTGTGTGTGTGTGTGTGTGTGTGTGTGTGTGTGTGTGTGTGTGTGTGTGTGTGGAGAGATATCTTTGTGTGATGTCTGTTTATATGTATTTTTGTGTTTCAAATGTGTTTATGCGTGTATGTATATGTCTGTATATGTTTGTTTGTGTGCGTGACTACGTGCTGCCTCCCGCTGTGTATAGATGGCTACGTGCGGCCTCCCGCTGTGTATAGATGGCTACGTGCGGCCTCCCGCTGTGTATAGATGGCTACGTGCGGCCTCCCGCTGTGTATAGATGGCTACGTGCTGCCTCCCGCTGTGTATAGATGGCGCCGTGCGGCCTCCCGCTGTGTATAGATGGCGCCGTGCGGCCTCCCGCTGTGTATAGATGGCGCCGTGCGGCCTCCCGCTGTGTATAGATGGCGCCGTGCTCCCTCCCGCTGTGTATAGATGGCACCGTGCGGCCTCCCGCTGTGTATAGATGGCGCCGTGCGGCCTCCCGCTGTGTATAGATGGCGCCGTGCGGCCTCCCGCTGTGTTTAGATGGCGCCGTGTGGCCTCCCGCTGTGTATAGATGGCGCCGTGTGCTCAATATTAAGTCATACAATTAATGTAAGGCTATGTGCCCACGATGCAGAAATGCTCCGGATTTTTTCCTGAGCATTTCTGCATCTCCCTGGCAGAAAAAATGCATGCGGATTGTACATGCTTTTTTCCTGCCAGGGACTTGGGGATGTGAAGCATTCTTCACATGCATTTCCGCACGCGGGTTGACAACAACTTGGTCACACTATATAAATCCATGCAACCGGCATGGATTTATTTAGTGTGGCCGTAAAAGAATGGTAAAAAATAAATATATGCTTACCTTCTGATGGCCTGCCGACGTCAGCGTTCGCGTGACCCGTCACATGACTAAATGACGTCACCACAGGTCCTTTAGTCTACAGCGAGCTGCCGGCAAGCCAAGACGCATCGGATAAAGACACCGGGGGCCATGAGAAGGTAAGTATAATATTTATTTTTTATTTTATTCTTTTTTTCACAGGTTCTTTGGTACCCGGGTCCGGAGGAGAGTCTCCTCTCCAAACCCGGGTACCATCCGCACATTGAAATGCATGGATTCTGCATGTACAGATGCAGTGATGCGGATTCCATGCGTTCCAATGCAAGTCAATGGCGGCGAAAACGCCGCGCTTCCTCAAAATAATCGGTAGTGCTGCGTTTTTTTCCGCAATGATAATCCGCGGCTGAAATTTCCTCAGCATGTGCACAGCAAATGCGGATTATCATTGGGGAACATGGCAGACCTTCTACCAAGCGTTTTTTAAGCGTTTCTGCAGCGGAATTGCTTAAAAAACGCATAGTGGGCACACAGCCTAAAAAAAATTATTATAATTAATATATTAATATTGTGCCAAATTAATTTCACGTGAACTATCATAGGGGATCATGTGACATGTCACGTGATAAATCAGGTGTGTGTTGAGGGGGGGTGTCTGGGGGGGGGGGGCTCGGCTTCTAAACTGCCCGGGGCCCTTGCTACTCTTAATCCACCCCTGCTCATGTGCATAGAGGAGTACGGGGAGAGCTGCCTTTTGTACGGTTGGCTGAGCCATCGGATGATTGATTGGTTGTGCAAGGAACCCCTCAACCAAATATAGAGGCAGTCACTACTCCCTTATTGCCAGTGAACAGTGTGTTATCTGAAAATCTAATTAAAGTGTCTTGTTCCCAGAGATTCACTTCAGATCTCGGTAGCTCCAGTGATGCGCCACGTACTCATTGCTTCTTTCAATACCTCCTTCTAACTTCAAAGCTAATCTCCTCATAATATTTTGCTCAGTGCGGGATACATTATCTACACAATGTGTCCCACTCAGCTGTCAGTATATAGAATATACAAATAAATGGCTGAGATTATGGCCGCGTCTGAGCCAAGCTGCGCTGCAGAGCGACTGCCATTAGAAGTGTTGGAATGTCTCTAGCTCACATTGTCCTTGTGGTTTCCATTCAGTGTCTTTTTCTAAATGATTTTCCTGTCAACGGTGTTCTACTTGGACAAATGGCAAATGGGAACACAGAAGCACTTATCAGGCCGAGCTCGTGAAAAACAATGTCATGAAAATGCTCAGCGATTGACTGCAGCTTGCAAGTTTTCCCGGGGAAGCGAGGCGCCTTTCATGTCAAACTCTTCTATCTGAGATTTGACTAATAGCTGGCAAGATTTACGAGCATGCTCGGTTGTTTACCGAGTATCTTCAGCGTGCTTGAATGTTATGTTTGAATTACTCCTTGTGCATGATTTGCGACTGTTTGACAGCTTTAATACATGTGAGGAATGCCCGAAAGGGTTAACAGTACAATTTCTCGCTCATCACGATTTATGGTATTTTCCATCTAAATTGCTCATGTGGTGTAAATCAATGTTAAATGTCTATAGATTTTACATGATCACAATTAATTCTCCGTAGTAGCAGGAATCTGGTCTCATTTAGGGGCATAAAGCCCTATGGATACATTTAAAGAGGATCTGTCACCAGAATTTACAGTACAAATTGTATATTAATAAATAATCTCTTGGACTTGATGAGGCTTATGTACTTTAAAAATCCATGTCAGAATGGCCATCCAAAAAATGATTCCTGTCTGGTATTAAAGAGAACCTGTCTCCTGATTAATGCCGCCCAAACCGCGAGCAGCATGGATTAGAGCCTGGCTACAGAATTGCTGTCAGGCATATTTTACTATGAAAAATTCTGGCCTTTCTGAGATAATATACTTTAAAGATCCGGCTATGGACTGTAGCCAGAGACCAAACTAGTCCGGCTCCGATTCCAGCCGGCTCTTCCCAACGCTGGTGCAGATGATTGAGAAGTCTTTCCCACAATGTGTATATATTGGGAGAGACCTGCCAATAATGTGCAGCAGCCCTGGAAAGAAAAAGATCACCGGCTATGGTATCCGGACGGATTTTTAAAGTCTCTTTTCTATGAATCATGTAGCCAGGATCTGATTCATGCTGCCTGCGGTACAAGCAGCATGAATTGGGTGACCAGTTCCCATTGAAAAAAATCCTTCTAGTCTAGCTAGATCTGGAATTTTAAAATAAGTACACCTGTCTCACCAGATCTAGGAGATCTCTTTTAATAATGTACACGTCTGCCTTAAAGTGTCTAGCCTTATGAGCATTTTTTCTTTTTTGTAAACCCTTAAAGGGGTTTTCCCACGAACAAAACTTGATTTTAATCAATGGATCTTGGAATAATAATAACTTCCACAATTGGATGTGTTTATATAAAATGTTCCTGTGCTGAGATAATCTTATAAATGTGCCCCTGCTGTGTACTGTGTAATGTCTGACCATACAGGAACATAGTCTGAACATACCACATCTCCTGGGCAGGGCTTTATGCTAAATGAAAGTATATCTACAATAGTTAACCTAGTGATTTGTAACCTCATGAAAAGAACTAAATGTATTTTTTAAAACAAGTTATTACATCCTATGTCTCAACTGTTTTGCTGCTTTAGTTCTGTTTTATTCCTGGGTGTAATGCTATTTACTACTGGTGTACAGAATTCTACGGTTTACTAATGAATCCTGACTACAGTGTCTTTGCAGTCTGGTTCTCGAAGTACTGTAGAAGCTCCCTTTAGGCTCCTAACATTATAGGAAATCTGTCAGCATGGTTTTGCTATGTAATCTGAGAGCATATTCATTTGGGGGCAGAGACCCCGATATCAGTGTTGTCACTTATTAGGCTGTGTGCTGCTGTTTCAATAAAACCAGGAGATTATCACTACAGGACTAGGTGTCTTGTGCCTCCTAGTCAACTGCTCTGTATAACCCCGCCCCCCACCACTGATTTGCAGCTTTTTATCAATGCACAGTGTACACAGAAAGCTGCCAATCAGTGGTGTGGGCGGGGTTATACAGAATTCAGAGAACTGCTAGATTTGCAGCAGATGAAAGTGATTGTATCAAAATGACAGCAAACATCCCAGCAAGTGATACATCTCTGGAATCGGGGTCTCCATCCCTATTTTATGCTGATCTCAGATTACATAACAAAACCTTCTGAAGGATTCCATTTTAAATCGTTCTCCCTAGTGATTCATTGTGGCGCTGCATTCCTCTCAGATATAAAGCATTAAGTTGCACTGATTTAAGAAGAACTATTAACAAAGAGAAATGGAATACTGAGAAACATTACAGCTTATAGAGGTGAGACGAGGTATGAAGAGGCTGCCTCACTGTAGAATAAAATGACCTCACAGGCGGGTGGTATGCAAACTCCTCAAATTACATAGTTTTTAAGGAGTAATCCTGTTTTCAGCTTTTCCCCACCCCATCAACATGTTAGCTGTATATTACAGGTCAAAAGTTTGGACACACCTGTTCATCCAATAGTTTTCATTTCTATTGGAATGTGCTCATTGTAGATTCAGAGTGAAGGAAGCAAAACCTCAAAATGGCACATATGAAAACAATGAGTAAAGAAACACTTGTGAAACAAATCAGAATCCGAGTTAAACCATAAACTCTAAGTCCCCCCCCCCCCCTTTTTTACTCTGATGACCACTTGGTATTCTCTTGAGTCTCTTCATCAGGTGGTCACCTGGAATGGCTTTCCAACAGTCTTGAAGAAGTTCCCAGAGGTGCTGAGCACTTGTTGGCTGCTTTGCCTTCACTCTGTGGTCCAACTCATCCCAAACCATCTCGATTGGGGTGAGGTCGGGTGATTATGGAGGCTTTGTCATCTGATACAACCCTTCATTCCTCTCCTTGGTTACATAGCCCATACATGATCCCACAAAGTGCAAACTAGATGGTATAAATGTAGTTGCAGAATGCTGTGGTCGCCATGCTGGGTAATGTGCCTTGAATTTGGGATAAATCACTAACAGTGTCAGCAGCAAAGCACCATCACACCATTATACCATCTCCATGCTTCATGCTGGGCACCACACGTAGAAACCATCCTCTCACTTTTTTTGCATCCCACAGAGATGGCGGTTGGTACCAGAAATTTAAATTTTTGACCTATCAGACCACAGTACAGATTTCTGCTGATTTGATGTCCAGTTCATGTGTTTCTTGGCCCAAACAAGTGTCTTATTGTTTGAGGTCCTTAGTAGAGGCTTCTTTGTAGCAATTCAAACATAAAGAACTGCTTCTCCTAGTCTCTGGACAGATGATGTAAATTTTCATTTTCTGAGGCTGATGAACTTATCTTCTGCAGCAGAGGTAGTTCTTAGTCTTCCTTTCCTGGGGCAGGTTGTCATGCGAGCCAAACACATAAGAGTGATTGGTCATTTTGATGACCGCACTTGAGGATACCATCGAGGTTCTAGTAATTTTATAGATTGACTGAACTTCATAGCTTAAAGTAACAATACACTGTCATGTCTCTTCACTTAATTGAGTGTTTCTTGCCATATTCTGTCTTGAAACAGTTCTGGAATTGGGCTCAGCACTGTGTGTACCGTGTACCAACACTGCCTCTGCAAACACCTGACACAAGCACTTTCTGAAGGCCGGTGATTCCACAAATGATTTCTTGACGAGGGATAATTGTTCATTGAAAGCCATTCCAGGTGACTACTTTAATGAAGTTGTTTCAGAGAATGGTGAAGGGGTGTAAAGCCATCAGAGTAAAAGTGGATCACTTGGAGGAATTGTTTTATTTCACGTTTCTTTACTTTTTCCATATGTGTTCCTAAACATGGACTCAAGTATAGAGTGACAGACCCCGCACTACACATGGAGGATGACAGGTAGAGAGTGAGAGACCCCACACTACACATGGAGGACAGGTAGAGAGTGAGAGACCCCACACTACACATGGAGGACAGGTAGAGCGTGAGAGACCCCACACTACACATGGAGGACAGGTAGAGCGTGACAGACCCCGCACTACATATGGAGGACAGGTAGAGAGTGACAGACCCCGCACTACACATGGAAGACAGAGAGTGACAGACCCCTCACTACACATGGAGGGCAGGTAGAGAGTGACAGACCCCACACTACACATGGTGGACAGGTAGAGAGTGACAGACCCCTCACTACACATGGAGGGCAGGTAGAGAGTGACAGACCCCACACTACACATGGCGGGCAGGTAGAGAGTGACAGACCCTGCACTACACATGGCGGACAGGTAGAGAGTGACAGACCCTGCACTACACATGGCGGACAGGTAGAGAGTGACAGACCCCTCACTACACATGGAGGGCAGGTAGAGAGTGACAGACCCCACACTACACATGGAGGGCAGGTAGAGAGTGACAGACCCCACACTACACATGGCGGGCAGGTAGAGAGTGACAGACCCCACACTACACATGGAGGGCAGGTAGAGAGTGACAGACCCTGCACTACACATGGCGGGCAGGTAGAGAGTGACAGACCCCGCACTACACATGGCGGGCAGGTAGAGAGTGACCGACCCTGCACTACACATGGCGGGCAGGTAGAGAGTGACAGACCCCGTACTACACATGGAGGACAGGTAGAGAGTGACAGATCGTACACTACACATGGAGGTCAGGTAGAGCGTGACAGACCCCGCACTACATATGGAGGACAGGTAGAGAGTGACAGACCCTGCATGGGACATGGAGGGCTGAGGTGATTATTCAGCATGGCAGTACCATTCAGTACAAGGTGAAACTTTCAGCCACGTAACCATGTATGTAGGTCTCTGGGCAGGATGGCACCAAAAATTTGAAAGACTCTAGTGTTTCCCTCTTTCAGTAGCCTAAGGTGTACAGGACATGGGCAATATGTTATGGACATAGGGATCCAACTTTTCAATAAACCTTAGTGGGTGAGGGCTATACTGTTACTCTCCCTTCATACTGCATAGTGCGGAGTATAATTTGATGACCCATATGGGTCTGACGGATGAAGTTTGTGCCAGGACCTTGAGAGGGGCTGCAGGAGTCCTATAAAAGTGGCCAGACCGCATATCAGATATACAAGTTGGGGGTCACTTGGGTAATAGTGATCACAAAATAATAAGCTTTCATGTATCCTTTAAAAAGATGTGTAGTAGAGGGGTTACAAGGACACTAAACTTCAGGAAGGCAAATTTCCAACGGTTGAGAGATGATCTTAGTGCAATAAACTGGGACGATATCCTGAGACCTAAAACTACACAAAGCAAATGGGAGACATTTATTATCATCCTGAATAGGACCTGTGCGCAATATATACCCTATGGGAATAAACCTGCTAGAAATAGGAGGAAACCACTATGGCTAAATAGAGCTGTAAGGGGCGCAATAAGTGACAAAAAGAAAGCACATAGAGAACTAAAGCAAGTAGGTAGTCATGAGACATTAAATGAATACAGAAAATTAAATAAATTCTTTAAAAACCAAATCAAGGCAGCAAAGATTGAGACAGAGAGACTCCTTGCCAGAGAAAGTAAAAATATTCTCAAAATATTCTTTAACTACATAAATAGTAAAAAACTAAAAAATGATAGTGTTGGCCCCCTTAAAAATAGTCTGGGTGAAATGGTGGATGAGGAAAAAGCCAATATGCTAAATGATTTTTTTTCAACAGTATTTACACAAGAAAATCGCATGACAGGAAACATGATTAGTGATGGCAAAAATTCTCCATTAAATGTCACTTGCTTAACTCAGCAGGAAGTACGGCGGCGTCTAAAAATCACTAAAGTTGATAAATCCCCGGGCCCGGATGGGATACACCCGCGAGTACTGCAGGAATTAAGTAACGTCATAGATAGACCATTATTTTTAATCTTTAAAGATTCCATAATAGCAGGGTCTGTACCACAGGACTGGCGTATAGCAAATGTGGTGCCAATATTCAAAAAGGGGACAAAAACTGAACATGGAAATTATAGGCCAGTAAGCTTAACCTCTACTGTGGGTAAAATCCTGGAGGGTTTCCTAAGAGATGCTATAATAGAGTATCTGAAGAAGAATAACCTCATGACCCAATATCAACATGGGTTTACGAGGGACCGTTCCTGTCAGACTGATCTGATCAGCTTTTATGAGGAGGTAAGTTCCGGACTGGACCAAGGAAATGCAGTGGATGTTGTGTATATGGACTTTTCAAAAGCTTTTGATACGGTTCCATACAAAAGGTTGATACATAAAATGAGAACAATGGGGATAGGGGAAAATATATGTATGTGGGTTAAGAATTGGCTCAGTGATGGGAAACAATTTGTGGTTATTAATGGAAAACACTCAGACTGGGTCATAGTTAACAATGGGGTACCACAGGGGTCAGCATTGGGCCCACTTCTTTTTAACATATTTATTAATGACCTTGTAGGGGGCATACAGAGTAATATTTCAATATTTGCAGATGACACTAAACTCTGCAGGGTAATCAATACAGAGGAGGACAATTTTATATTACAGGAGGATCTATGTAAACTAGAATCTTGGGCTGATAAATGGCAAATGAGCTTTAATGGGGATAAATGTAAGGTAATGCACTTGGGCAGAGAAAATAAAATGTATAATTATATGCTTACTTGTAAAACACTGGGCAAAACTGTAACTGAAAGAGACTTGGGTGTATTGGTGGACGACAATCTCACGTTTGGTGGCCAGTGTCAGGCAGCTGCTGCAAAGGCAAATAAAATAGTGAGATGCATTAAAAGAGGCATAGATGCTCATGAGGAGAACATAATTTTACCTCTATACAAGTCACTAGTGCGACCACACTTAGAATACTGTGTACAGTTCTGGTCTCCGGTGTATAAGAAAGACAGAGCTGAACTAGAGAGGGTGCAGAGAAGAACGACCAAGGTTATTAGAGGACTGGGGGGTCTCAATACCAAGACATGTTATTACACTTGGGGTTATTTACTGTGGAAAAAAGAAGGCTTAGGGGTGATTTTATTACTATGTACAAGTATATGAGGGGACAGTACAAAGACCTTTCTACTGATCTTTTTACTCTGAGGCCTGAGACAGTGACAAGGGGGCATCTTCTATATCTGGAGGAAAGAAGGTTTAATCATAATCACAGATGCGGATTCTTTACTGTAAGAGCAGTGAGACTATGGAACTCTCTGCCGCATGATATTGTAATGAGTGATTCACTCCTAAAATTTAAGAAGGGCATGAGACTGGGCATTATCATGCATGAAAATGATCTTGCTGCGGAATGCACGGTTCTTCTTCTTGAACCATGGAAGGAAGTGCTGTTTGAGAAACCCAACATACATTATGGAGTTCATCTTTACCCCTTCAGGGATCCTAAAAGGGCTGACAATCTCTCTCCCCATGATTCCAGCCCAAAACATTACTCCACCTCCTCCTTGTTAGCGTCGTAGCCGTGTTTGCATGGGATGTCCATCAACCAGCCATCCTCCACTCCATCCTTCTGGACCATCGAGATCATTTCATGCATGATAATGCCCTGTCTCATGCTGCACATAACACATCTGCATCTCTGGGTGCTATGGGCATAAAAGGGGACAAACTTATGGTGTGGCACCCATGCTCCCCTGACCTCAACCCCATTGAGAACCTCTGGAGCATCATCAAAAGGAGTGTCTATGATGGCGGGAGGCAGTTCACATCTAAGCAACAGCTCTGGGAGGGTATTCTGTCCTCATGCAAAACAATTAAAGCAGAAACCATCCAAAACCTGACAAATTCAATGGACGAGAGAGTTCAGAAGCTCCTTTCGAACAAGGGGTCCTATGTGCAAATGTAACATCACCTAGAATAAAGTTTTGAGTTGAAAACTGTTTGATTTCAGTTTGTAATAACCTGCTAATGCTTATAATTTCAAAAATGACCATTTTTTTGTTCTTTATTAAAATTAAAAGGTTGAAAACTCTGCTGTGCATAATAATTTGGAACATGCATTTTGAGTGCAGTTTGAGTTTTTTATTTTTTTTTAAATATACTGTTATCATAGGCAGTTTGTACAAAAACCTTTCAATTGTACTCGAATAGTTATTTGACTGCAATTCATATAGGTAATTTTGAAAAATCTGAGAAAATATTATTTGCATAATAATTTGGAACACAGTGTATACACAGCGGGAGGCCGCACGTGGCCATCTATACACAGCAGGAGACCGCACGTGGCCATCTATACACAGCGGGAGGCCGCACGTGGCCATCTATACACAGCGGGAGGCCGCATGCAGTCACGCACACACACAAACATATACAGACGTATACATACACGCATAAACACATTTGAAACACAAAAATACATATACACAGACATCACACAATGATATCTGCCTGGACACGCACACTCACACACACACTCACCATCCCCCGGCTCCCGTCGTCCAGCTCCTCTCTGGTGGTAAGTAGCAGTGCAGGGCGCGCACTGCGTGAAGTCACACTAGCAGACACGGCCGCGCACAGGGCCATGTCTCCTAGCTGTGACGCGGCCGGGCCAGCACAGGGAAGTTAACAGGTGCAGTGCTGGCCCGGTCGAAGATGAAGCAGCGGCCGTGCGCTGCTGCTGGGGGAGCGGTCCGGGGACCCCCGCCTCTGACTGCTGGTATGAGCTGCGGCGCCGCACATATTATAATGAGGGCAATCTGGCCATGGACGCCCCGGAGCCCTGTGGCCCCGGGCTGTAGCCCAGATTGCCCTCATTATAATCCGCCTATGATTACAGGTTATATATACTAGATTCCTTGATAGGGCGTTGATCCAGGGAACTAGTCTGATTGTCGTATGGAGTCAGGAAGGAATTTTTTCATCCAATGTGGAGCTTAGTGTTTTCCACATGTTTTTTTTTTTGCCTTCCTCTGGATCAACATGTTAGGCTATGGGTTGAACTAGATGGAATTAGTCTTCCTTCAACCTTAAAAACTATGTTACTATGTTATTTAACCAGTAATATTGTTCTTTACTGTTCCATTGGGCTAAACTAATTTTCTGGCTGCTGAATGAAACAATAAAAAATCTGACTGTACAACCATTAAATATTCACTCCTGGGTTTCCTGGGTCCTTAGCTGATCTTTTACATCACATCAGCAGTGCCGGTGTGCTGTACTTACTGGTATTGCTGCTGCTGGCAGCTGTTACATGGCAGTAGTGATACCAGCATATGACAACTGCAGCCACAGTCTGGCGGGGAGCAGCGCCACTCGGAAACTATTATCTATTCAGATGCAAAATTATTTCTTAGCTCTATGACCTGCACCTCCCAATCACCTGGAGGGGCAAACTGCACTTTGGCATCAGGGCTTATGGGTCTGTATTGAGCTCCCTGGGCTGGACAGTGATGTCAGATGGAGTCAAAGTGGCAATGTCATTCCTACCACATGACCATGTATACAGTGTCAGACTGAAGAACATTGGGCCCTCCAGAGGATTTGATTCTGAGGGCCCACCTTTCTCCCTCACTCAAGAGCCCCATAGCAGCTGCAAAGTTTACACTATAAACTCTTGTGAAGGGGAAGTTAGGGCCCACCGGAGGATTCTCTGGTTCTTTGGTGGGCCAGTCCAACCCGGCATGTATACCTGTGAATAGTGGTTCTGGGGCTTGCAACCAGGGCTGTGGAGTTGGTATAAAATGTACCAACTCCGACTCCTAAAATATATAATAAATTGGGTACAGTAGTTCAATGCAGTTTGTGGGGAATATTTTTTTCATAGAATGTGGGAAAGTTATAAAATGTCCTATAAAATGTCTGTCTTATTCCTGATCTAAGGGTCTAGACTTTTAGCTGAGATGAATCTGTGCTACAGTAAATTTATCACTTAAACATGAGCCGTGTATGAGGGAGTCGAAGTCGTGGAGTTGGAGTCATGGAAATTGAGTAGTCTGAGTTGAAGGTTTGGCTTACCGACTCCACAGCCCTGCTTTCAACTTCACCGTTGTTCTCGGGCTCCTTACCTCTAATTTCAGCAAATGTAAATCAATTACTTTGAGAAGCAATTACAACATACCACAACCATGTGTCCCTGTCCTTTTGTCATTTAATAAAGACAGGCTCATGTAAGTGTGGATAGAGAAGTGATGCCGGACTCTGGGTGTGATACGTTGGCCAGTCTTGGAGTATTATAGCGCTTTTGTGTGAGCTGCTTTTAGTGTGGTTGTTTTCTCCTTGTAGTATTATGCACAGGAAGATGGTGTTATACTGAGGTCTGCGACAGCTACATATATTACGAGACGTGTGGGGTAGATGTGTAGATGTGTACGGTGTACACGGCAGTAGAAGCAGGCGTTGTTGTTTGGCTGTTTTGTGTATTGTCTTGGATGTGGTTTGGATATGACATGCAAAATAGTAGGATTTTCGTAATCTCCTGATTGTCCAGACGTCACTGGGTGATTGGGACTTTGAAAGGATCTTTAACTGAAGCCAAATGGTATGATGTAAATTGGGATGGGAGATGTTGGAATTTTGACCTTTTCATTTTATGTATAATGGCAAAAAAAAATAAAAACAACAAACTCACAGAATCCTTACGGAGTTTGTAAGCACAGAATGACTGTTCAAACTAAGTCCCGCTGCTCGGGGCATCATGGTGGGGCCAATCCTTAACATACACCTTCCCACCTGCTTGTTTTCCTGCTATCTCCACCCCATTCTTTTTGACTGACAGCTTTGGCTACATAGAGCCAGACAGGGACTCAGATATTCGAAAACAGGCAGGCAGGTTGGTTGGAAGGTGTATATACGTGACTGGCCCCGCCATGATGCACCAAGCCCCTGTGCTGGTGTGAACAGTCATTCTGTGCTGACAGTCCTTTAAAGGGGTATTCCAATCTTAGGCATTTATGCTATGTCTACAGAAGAATGAATGGACAGGTGGCTCTTCTGTCCTTGGCTATTGTCATTCACTTCTGTGTGAGTCAAGAAGACTGCAGAGTCCGCTTGCTCAGCTAAGGCTGCATTCACATGTCTGTTTCATGATCTCTGAATATGAACCATAATTTTCGGACTTTGATGCAGATTTCGTGGCCCAAAGTGAACAGCTCCATAGGCATTTATAAGGCTGTTGAGTTGGACTCAGTAGACCCGTGTCCAGTTTGGAAGGCACTCCTATAAAAGTGAATGGAAAGAGCTGCAGCATGGTGTCCTAGTTTTCCCTACAAATCTGATGGAACATGTGATATAGGCTCCAATGGTAGTGTGAACACAGCCAGAGGTTAATGAATCCCTTCGCAGTGCCCTGGTCCAATCGACAGCTCCAGTATTAGCCATGTGAACTGCCTCCTATCTGCCAGCATCCACAGCTCCTCTTATGATTCGTGTTCGTGTTACATGATCGTTGTGGTGTGTCACACACATGACGTCGCGCCAGGCTGGCTAATTATAACATGAGATGGGTATCTGCTCAGGTAGGATGTGCTTTGCAAAGATCTCGTCCAGTGGCCATTAACTATTGACATGGACAAGGGTCCTATGAATTTATTCGCTCATCTCTAAACACACCCTATGATTGGGATTACATGGAGTAATTTTTTACTGGGAATTTTTCTAATCCTAGTAATGATGTTTTTATTTGAGTGTGAGTTGGAGGCTCATCTAGTCTCAAAAATGAAATAATGTATGGGAATGGCTGTTGCCCATTGTTGTGACACAGCCTAAACCTCCTTTCTAAGATCACGATGTGCTTCTAATCTGTGATGGGAACAGTGATGATATGTTCGATGTAAAGTGCAGAAGTGCTGTTTTTTTTCTTCATTTCATTAACAGTACAGCGTTTCATCACTTTTCACCAGAGGGAATTAGTTAGTCATTCTGCAGCTGGACACGTGTGACATTTAAGAGATTGACTGAACTGCGCTGTGCGGCCCAGAATAGCTTCCTGCCACTTCATAATTACGCTGCTCTCTGCCAAGCAGGTTACAGAGGTTGTCTGTCTGTACATTGCAAACAGACGATAACTTGTTGAAGAACATGTAAGCCAAGGGTGGGACACGGAGTGTCATAGGACGATTGTTCCCCGAGGAAGGAGTTCAGCAGGGGTACACCTCTTGAAATTTCTTTAATCTGGCGTCAGCAGATAGTAATGGCGTAAGAGCTACATTATGTAACAGTATGAGTTATTGAAAATAGGTCAAGTCCTTTCTCATTTTATATTTTGATTTCTAATATAAAATCCTAACCTAGAACATATTAGGAAGACCTAGATGTAAAGGATGACACTAATGTGTGTGTGTGTGTATATGTATATACAGTCATGGCCGAAAGTGTTAACACCCTTGAATCTGTTCCAGAAAATTAAGTATTTCTCCCAGAAAATTATTGCAATTATACATGTATAACAAAACATGTTTATTTCCTTTGTTTGTATTGGAACAACGCAAAAAAAAAGTGAAGAAAAGGCAACTTGGACAAAATTTCACACAAAATCCCCAAAATGGGCTGGACAAAATTGTTGGCACCTTCAACTTAATTTTTGGTTGCACACTCTTTGCAATAAATAACTGCAATCATTGGCTTCCTATAATCATCAACAAGCTTCTTACACCTCTCAACTGGAGTTTCGGACCACTCTTCGTTTGCAATCTGCTCCAAGTCTCTCATATTTGAAGAAGCCTTCTCCCAACAGCAATATTAAGATCCCTCCACATGTGTTCAATGGGATTTAGATCTGGACTCATTGGGAGACCCATGACCTAGGACGCAAACCCAGCTTTCTGACACTTCTGTGCACTACATTGTGACCCAAAATCCTTTGGTAATCTTCAGATTTCATGATGCCTTGCATACAGTCAATCAAGAATGAAATAATTGTGCGGTGTTAGGGAAGCGCTAGAACAACTAGACAGGGAATTAAGGTTCTAAAACACAAACCTTTTATTGTTTAATATGCTCTCTAATGCCACGACGTGTTTCGATAGCAGAAGCTATCTTCCCTCCACCCCTCCCCCCAAACCTCAGGCACTTCACCATTGGCGCTCCAACTGTTTTTGTTTTCCTTCCATACAGTCACGGCACCCTGTGCCAGAGTCAGTAAAACAACCCCAAAACATCTTTGAACCTCCACCATATTTGACTGTAGGTACTGTTCTTTTATTTGTAGGCCTCATTTTGTTTTCTGTAACGGTAGAATTATGTGCTTTATCAAAAAGCTCTATCTTGGTCTCCTCTGTCCACAAGACACTTTCTCGGAAAGATTTTGTCTTGCGTACTTTTTTGAAAACTGCAGTCTAGCTTATTTATGTCTCTCTATCAGCAGTGGGGGCCTCCTAAATCTCCTGTCATAATGTTTAATTTCATTCAAATGTTGACTGATAGTTCACACTGACACTGATGCACCCTGAACCCGAAGGACAGCTTGAATTTCTTTGGAAATTGATTGGGGCTGCTTATCCACCATCCGGACTATCCTGCGTTGCAACCTTTCATCAATTTTTCTCTGCCGTCCACGTTCAGGGAGATTAGCTACAGTGCCATGGGTTGTAAACTTCTTGATAATGTTGCACACATTGGACAAAGGAACATCAAGATCTTTTGAGATGGACTTGTAACCTTGAGATTGTTGATATTGTTCAACAATTTTGGTTCTCAAGTCCTCAGACAGTTCTTTTCTCCTCGTTCTTTTCTCCTCGTTCTTTTCTCCTCGTTCTTTTCTCCATGACAGACACATAATGCAAAGATTGACTTAATTTCTCCCCTTTTTATCTGGTTACAGGTGTGATTTTCATATTGCCCACATCTGTTACTTGCCACAAGTGAGTTTCAACGAGCATCACATGCTTGAAACAAAGTTATTTACACACAATTTTATAAAGGTGCCAACAATTTTGTCCGGCCCATTATTGGGGTTTTGTGTGAAATTGTCAAATTTGCCTTTTTTTCTCAATTTTTTTGTGTTGTTCCAATACACACAAAGGAAATAAACACGTGTATAACAAAATATGTGTAATGCAATAATTTTCTTGGGGAAATACTTCATTTTTTTGAACAAATACAAGGTTGCTAACACTTTCGGCCATGAATGTATAAATATAGATATATATATATTAGTGAGAGCGAAGCAGCACTCCAATGGAAATAAGTGAAAAATGACCCTGATACATGCAATGTTTCAGTTTCTCTTATAAAGCCTCAAATGAAAAGCTGAATCGTTGCACATACTTGGATGACTAAAGTCCAATTTTTTTTTTCACTTATTTCCATTGGTGCTGGTTCCTTCTATTTTTTCTGTATTTGAAGGTTTTGGGCTGATTGCTTGTGGAAGTATTGTACCCACAACAATAGGACTGTGCTGCTTTTTTTTGTGTATATATTTAATTTATTTACTTTGAATTTTTGTAGATTCAACATAATCTAACTTACTAGAACATCAATCGTTATGGGATAAAGTTCTTGTGTTTTAATATTTTCTTAAAAAAATGTATCCGTAATGGGATGCTTTCATTCTTCAGTTTTTCTTTGTTACAGTTATTTATAACACAGTTAAATTTGTCGCATTCCGTGTAATGGCATTTCATTAGCAGTTTCTTCCTCTTCTCCTGGTCTCCTTGCCAAAATACTTGAGCATAACTCCAACAGTGAAAATATATTTATTGGCAGTACTCTGAACTGGGATGGGGCTCAGCCACTGACAGAGGGAGTGGAGTGACGCATGTCTGCAGGATCAGACTACGCAAGGTTGTTTTTGTAGTCTGTAATCATGGGCACTCAAAGATCTGCAAAGGAGCTGTGAACACGAAACTGTAATGACTGCCATGGCCCCCTTCACTTCTGGGAACTGGGGTTCTGAAGATCACCGGCTGAATGGAGTGGAGGTCGCTCATGAACACTACTACTCCATTTGATTGTTCGTTCATTCATTCATAATGGGAGTGCCATGTTTGGTGCTCCTATTAGAATGAATGAAGGGGTGGTGCACATTATCGACCTCCACTCTACTCAGCTGGGGTTCTTCAGAGCCCCGATTCTCAGGATCCTTTGGGGCCACGGCGGTCAGAACCCTAATGATCTATCCCCCATTCTTTGGCTAGGATATAACGTTCTAATTTGAGTACATACCTTTTAAAAACACAAATCAAAATCAATCCATTTTTTTCCTACTTAAATAAGCGACCTCTGAATTCACCCTGACTCTGCTTGAAACAAGTTCGATTCCTAATGAATGTTAAACTATTAGAACGGAAGTAGAAATTACAGTTAGTTACATTTATAATTAGTCCGTGTTTGGACGTGTTAAGTTCAAAGTATTACGAACATTTTCAATTCACATTAAGGCCCCAAAAGTGCACCAGTTTCATAACCAAAGAATTATATAAAGCCTGAACAAAAATTTCTGGTTTTGTCTTATATATAAACTTTTTAAAAGAGCACAAGTAATTAACATTACATTTACAGCTCCATTGACACCTTACGAAAGAAAATGTTCAAGATATTTGAGGGAAATTTATTAAGCTAAATGTGCTTGCTTTTTTCATGCATAGCACCATATTTATGTGTTTTTGACACTGTGTCATGTTCGACAAGGGGACGTAGCATTGCAGACAGGGGGTTTTGCTTAGCGGAAAAATGGCTTGATCCAACGTGCACCATCTGCCAAAATTTTGGTGCAAATTTCTGGAACAGAGTAAGACAATATATTAATCGGCTCCGTTTTCCTGCAGCTCCACCGCAGGGCAAATGAAGTATTAAATGATTTCCACTGAAATTAATGAACTATATGCTGTGTACTTAATATGTCAGGCCCAAAAGCTTAATATGTCTTTAATAAGGGGGTTGAATGGTTTGGAAAATACCTTTCATAGTCTACTAGTTGGACAACCCCTTAAATCTTATACTCCCCTTCTGCACTTGGGCCATTCCAGCTATGTCTCTCCTGGTTCTCCCAGTACTCCCCTGATATTGGTTGCTGCACTCACATGACATAACATTGTCATGAGAGCTCTGGGAGACCTGAAACTGACATTGCTGGAACAGCACACTAGTGGTGGAGGGGAGAAAAAGCTTTTCTTATTTTACCTAAAGGACTAGGGAATTTCAAGTTTTGTCCAATCAGTGGACGACCCTTTTAACTGTAAACCAGATACAATGTATCTCATGTCCCCTACTGTGAAATGTTTAACCTCCATGTTAGCTAGTGACAGAATACTGAGAGTAATGCTTCTGACGCGCCCCCTGGGCCATATTCTTTAGGGGGAATATCCGGAGCCGGATCAGATGGGAGTTGTAGTCTTCCGAGTGGCTGTGACCCGGTCCGTGCCCAGGGTGTCAAACTCAGTTGTATGTGGCAGTCCTACAGATGTTATTAAGTTCTTTATTGTCGACTACGCCACCCGTTGTATTGCGGTCACTATGGCCGCCGCTGCAGCAGGGTCCGCTGAGGCTGATGGTGTAGGTGCAGCTTGTGATGGTATAACCCCCAACGGGTGGGGTATAGCCTCAGGGGGTCAGGTGCAGAGGATGGGGGTTGTGGTGGTGCAGCGTAGATGTAAAATGAAGACAGAGTCGGGTTGTGCAGTTTAGGGTATTTACTCACTGCTGATGTTCCGGTCACTCCAGCTTCAAGTGACCACCCGAGCCGTGCTGCGTCCACCAGGTCCTGGATCCAGCCAACCCCCAAACAAGTCCGGAGCGTGACCCTGAGCTCTCCTTCTGTCCTTTCCTCTGGCCGTCCCCACTAGTGATCCACCCAGGTCCAGCTCCCTCGGGCCTTCTGTTGGGAGACCCTTGGCCTTGGGTTCCCTGACCCTCCACGTGGTATGCCTTCGGGGTGGATGTGGTGGGTGGCCGTGGCAGACACTGCCCACAGCCTCCGGTCTCTGGCTAGGGTGTGCTTTTGCCCCCACCAGCTTGGGATCCGGTACCCTTTTGCCAACTCTTCACCCGCTGATGGACTTTGGGTTCTCAGAGTTCCTTTTCTGTTTCCCCCTCTGGGTCTTTCTGGCTTTCTCCTCTCTCTCTCTGGGGCTTCTCTGCTCCTCTTCCTCTGCTCTGCTCTGACAGACTGACCCTGTTCTTTGATGGTGCCCACCTTATATACACCCTCTATGTGTGAGCTCAGGCGACCAGCACCCAATGAGCTCCTATCTTTACCCAGGCTGCTCCCCCTATCTGCCCCTACACTACTTGGGATGTACCACCCCCCTCCCACTCCAGCCAGGAACAGACTCGGTCGTACCTGCACATTTCTAAGTGGGAGTACCGTCGGTCTGTTCCTCGGAAATGGGATGTGTGTAGTGCATGCAGCCTACCGAGCTCAGGTCCACACTCCATCCTTACCCGGGAGTGGAATATCACACCTCTGGGTTGAGGTGCAATACCCCTGTAGCAGCCGAATCCTCAGGGTGCTACACTTCCAGATACGGCTTTTCATCTGCTCTTTGTTTAGGGCAGTTACATGGATGACGGATGCTATGGATGTCCATTATGGAAACTTCATGGATACCAGATGCCAGCAACAAAAGACCTGTAATTTCCAAATGCAAAGCCATCTGTGGCCTGACACATCAATGTAGAAGTGTCGGAAGCTTTATGTTTGATTTATTCATCTTTGTCACGTTATTACTTACAACAGCCGTACAATAAGGATTATGTCATGTCCTGCTGTTAGAGCACATTGTGCTTGGTGCCTCAATGTGGATTTGTTAGAACAAGTCACTTTTACCTCTTCTTTCGTGACTCTTACCACACCTTTATTTCTTTTATCCTAATATTCTCACCTATTAAGATCATTTTTGTTAGTCAGATAAATGACTAGAAATTAGAATTGGGGTAGTCCACTTACATTCCAAAGAATAAATCCTGTAGCAGAGAACCTCAATGATTACAGGAAAATGTAATGTGTACTGCCTATTGAAATTAAAGGGCATATGAAGTAAGAGCGATAAACTCTACTTAGAGGGATTTTCCAAGACTATTTATTTCTTTTACTATGGGCCTATGAACTAACGGACAGGTCGTTCCTACCTACCTACCTTTTTGTTGTGCATGGTGCTGATATCCGCCGGCATAGAGCAAAGACTGCTACTTCCAGCTATTCAATGGCTTCAACTGACGCCACGTCAACAGACCAGCTGCTTCTCTTCTGCCCTGCTCTGTTGATGGGGTGTGTCTGCCGACATCATGCTGATAGGCAGCGGTGACTATAGCTGTCGGCTGCCAATCCGCATGTCTGCAGTCATGCCCCATCGACAGTGCAGCCTGGAAGAGGAAGAGCTGCCCTGTTGACGTGGAGCAGCTGAATCACTGGCACATATATGTATTTTTGCAGAAACAAATTTTAGTAAAACTGTATATATGTGTGTATGTGTATATATATATATATATATATATATATATATATATATATATATATATATATATATATATATATATATATATATATATATATATATATATATATATACAGTATAGACCAAAAGTTTGGACACACCTTCTCATTTAAAGATTTTACTGTATTTTCATGACTATGAAAATTGTACATTCACACTGAAGGCATCAAAACTATGAATTAACACATGTGGAATTATATATGTAACAAAAAAGTGTGAAACAACTGAGAATATGTCTTATATTCTAGGTTCTTCAAAGTAGCCACTTTTTGCTTTGATGACTGCTTTGCACACTCTTGGCATTCTCTTGATGAGCTTCAAGAGGTAGTCACCGGAAATGGTCTTCCAACAATCTTGAAGGAGTTCCCAGAGATGCTTAGCACTTGTTGGCCCTTTTGCCTTCACTCTGCGGTCCAGCTCACCCCAAACCATCTTGATTGGGTTCAGGTCTGGTGACTGTGGAGGCCAGGTCATCTGGCGTAGCACCCCATCACTCTCCGTCTTGGTCAAATAGCCCTTACACAGCCTGGAGGTGTGTTTGGGGTCATTGTCCTGTTGAAAAATTATTGATGGTCCAACTAAATACAAACTGGATGGAATAGCATGCCGCTGCAAGATGCTGTGGTAGCCATGCTGGTTCAGTATGCCTTCAATTTTGAATAAATCCCCAACAGTGTCACCAGCAAAGCACCCCCACACCCTCACACCTCCTCCTCCATGCTTCACGGTGGGAACCAGGCATGTAGAGTCCATCCGTTCACCTTTTCTGCGTCGCACAAAGACACGGTGGTTGGAACCAAAGATCTCAAATTTGGACTCATTAGACCAAAGCACAGATTTCCACTGGTCTAATGTCCATTCCTTGTGTTCTTTAGCCCAAACAAGTCTCTTCTGCTTGTTGCCTGTCCTTAGCAGTGGTTTCTTAGCAACTATTTTATACCATGAAGGCCTGCTGCACAAAGTCTCCTCTTAACAGTTGTTGAAGAGATGTGTCTGCTGTTAGAACTCTGTGTGGCATTGACCTGTCTCTAATCTGAGCTGCTGTTAACCTGCGATTTCTAAGGCTGGTGACTCGGATAAACTTATCCTCAGAAGCAGAGGTGACTCTTGGTCTTCCTTTCCTGGGGCGGTCCTCATGTGAGCCAGTTTCTTTGTAGCTCTTGATGGTTTTTGCAACTGCACTTGGGGACACTTTCAAAGTTTTCCCAATTTTTCAGACTGACTGACCTTCATTTCTTAAAGTAATGATGGCCACTCGTTTTTCTTTACTTAGCTGCTTTTTTCTTGCCAGAATACAAATTCTAACAGTCTATTCAGTAGCTCTATCAGCTGTGTATCCACCAGACTCCTGCACAACACAACTTATGGTCCCAACCCCATTTATAAGGCAAGAAATCCCACTTATTAAACCTGACAGGGCACACCTGTGAAGTGAAAACCATTTCCGGTGACTACCTCTTGTAGCTCATCAAGAGAATGCAAAGAGTGTGCAAAGCAGTCATCAAAGCAAAAGGTGACTATTTTGAAGAATCTAGAATATAAGACACATTTTCAGTTGTTTCACACTTTTTTGTTAAGTATATAATTCCACATGTGTTAATTCATAGTTTTGATGCCTTCAGTGTGAATGTACAATTTTCATAGTCATGAAAATACAGAAAAATCTTTAAATGAGAAGGTGTGTCCAAACTTTTGGTCTGTACTGTGTATATGTATATATATATATATATATATATATATATATATATATATATATATATATATATATATATATATATATATATATATATATATATATATACATACATACATACATACATACATACATACATACATACATACATACATACACAGTGCTCCGCATAAAAGATGAGTACTTTTACATTTGAAAAGTAAGATTTTAATCAATATCTCACTGAACACAAGGTCAACATTTTTTACAAGACCGAGTTCAATAGAACGTTTTTTTAACCCATAACATGAAAGTAAGGTCAATGATATAACTTTCTTTACAAAATCTTCAGTTTTACTAAAATTTGTTTCTGCAAAAATGAACACAGCCCACATCAAAACCTACTACATCTAGTATATTGTATGGCTTCCTTGATTTTTAAGGACAGCACCATGTGTTCATTGCGTGGAATGAACAAGTCGGCAACATATTGAAACATCTTCCTTTTATCCATTTTTCAAAAATCACCTCTTTTACAGCCTGGATGCTGGATGGAGAGTGATGACAACTTGTCTCTTCAGAATTCCCCATCGGTGTTCGGTTGGATTCAGATCAGGAGACACTTGGCCACTGAATCACTTTCACCCAGTTCTTCAGAAATGCAACAGATGTGTGTTTTGGATCATTGTCATGTTGGAAAAGTGTACGTCTACCAAGGGCACGGAGTGATGGTGGCATATTCTCTTTCAATATAGAGTAGTACATCTGTGAATTCATGATACCGTCCATGAAATGTAGCTCCCAGGTACCAGCAGCTCATGTCCCCACATAAGGACACTACCACCACCGTGTTTCACTGCAGTGAGTGTAATGGCATATAGTGGGGTTGGATGAGTGATCTAACCAAGGTGACCAAATCTTATGGCAATGTTCTAGGCTGTCCTTTTTGGTGGCTTCTATGCGTTTAGACAACAGGATTGTAATAATGCTGTGTTTGGCCATTGGGAACGAGAGAGTGCATGACTTCCCTTTAGCAACTATATGAACTCTGTTGACCATAGAGATGAATTGAATAAAGCGGTGTGTTTTATTATTGGCATGTGGAGGTTTGTCTCCTAAAAGCATTACTGTACGGGAAAGATGGAACCAGACCTTCACCAAATCCAGGCCAAATTAAGAAGCTACAATATCTGTCAGATTTTGGACACCTGTTCATGCAATGGTTTTCCTTGTTCTTATTGTATTGTATACATTGTGGTTTTGCTTCTTTTCCTCTGCCTACCATAAAAGATGGAGGGGAAGGTCTAATGGTGTGTGACTGCTTTGCTGGTTACACTGTTGATGACTATTCCAAATTCAAGACACATTACCCAGCATGGTGACCACAGCGTTCTGCAGCAACATGATATCCCATCTGGTTTACACTTAGTGGGATCATCATATGTGTTGCAACCAGGGCTGTGAAGTCAGAGTCATGGAGTCTGAATCGGAGCCCATTTTGGTGGAGTCGGTATAAAATGGACCGACTCCCACTCCTAAAATATATAATAAATTGGGTACAGTAATATGCAGTTTTTGGGGAATATTTTTTCTTAAGAATTTGGGAAAGTTATGAAATGTCCTATAAATGTCTGTTCTATTCCTGATCGAAGAGTCTAGACTTTTAGCTGAGATGAATCTGCTATAGTAAATTTATCACTTAAACATGATCTATGTATGAGGGAGTCGGAGTCATGGAAATTGAGGAGTTGGAGGTTTGGCTTACCGACTCCACAGCCCTGGTTGCAACAGGAAAAAAGACTCCTTCAGGCTATGTGACCTAAAAGGAGAGGGATGTAGTGATGTATCCGATGATATGGCCTCCACAATCGCCTAACCTCCACCCAACTGAGATGGTTTGGGATGAGTCGAATTGTACAGTGAAGGCAAAGCTGCCTTCAACAAGTAGTCCAAGTAGTCAGATCTTCTGGGAAAGCCCTCAAGACAGTTGGAAGCCATTCCAGGTGATTATATGATGAAGCTACTTGAGAGAATACTAAGGGTATAAAGCTGTCAGAGTAAAACAGTTGGGACTTTAAGAAATCTAATATTTCACATATTTTGATTTTGTTTCGCACACAATTTTTATTTACACATTGTTTCCGTACAAGGTCCATCATGCTTTTGCTGCCTTCAGTCTGAATCTACAATGTGCACATTCCAACAAGAACAAGGAAAACCATTGTATGAACAGATGTGTCCAAACTTTTGTCCAGAAATTTACATTTCACCATAAAGCTTTTACCACAAGTCAAAGCCACCAGATGTGCCACGTATCATAGGGTAAGTCGGAGCCTCTGTAGCAACTGTCTGATATAGGAGGATGCAATTTATGTAACTTATATGGCACAAGATAGACTCTATGTAAAAGTTGGAGGGATTTTTCAGTTAATGAGACTTGTGTGATCATGACCCTGATGTCTGTGTCCCACCGCTCCATAGCTGTCAACTTAACATCCTGTGGGGAAGAGTTAACAAGAAAATTAACTTAATGTTTTTTTTTTTTTCCCATACAATACAAAAGATAACTGAGTGACCTTTGGGACCCCTCCATTTGCTAAAATACGGGTTCTGAGAATCCTATAATTTCTCGCTACATGATTGTTGTAAGGAGAAGTGTAAATGGAGCGGGGCTCAAATGTCGCTATGCAAAGTCTATGGGTGGTTATATGGTGAGGAGGATTGGGGGGCTCGTGGACCCTGTTCTAGTGATCTCATACACTAGGGGTCCCATACACTAAGTACAAGTCTGATACTTGTTTGTCAGCGATCGTCCATCTTTGACAAAAGCTTTTACTGTAGTGGTGTTGGCTAACGATTGCTGATGAGGTTAATGTAAGTCCTATCTTTTCCCAAATTTAGGCCAAATAGACATGATACAAATCTGTACTTCTGCACCCATTGACAGTTGTAGGTCTTTACTTATGATCACCTTTTGTGTGTTTTATATGTTCTATGTCCCAGTACAGTATTGCATTTCTTCTGGGTGAGAATACAGTGCCTTTTTGTGCTGCTCTACAGCGTCTGGGTACATACATGGAAGACAATTGGTGGTCTGCATCTATTTTAGCTGGAATCCTCTCTCCCCATGGGAATAAACATGAGAATGTAGAAGTTTAATTGTTTTGGTCTACTCAGTTTCCTGATCCTGTTCTTGTGAAAACAAATACTCTTGCGGTCTTCTGTTGAAACCCTGTTTGATTATCACACGTTCAAGGTTATTAATTTTTCAGTGTCATTGCACGCCACAATACTATGGTGGTATCCACTCCATTTTATGGTCATCTGAATAAGTCTAAAACCATAATTGGCACCATGTGAAGGTTAAGTGAGTTATGGAAAAAATTCCCCATTTACAATGTAGTATTAAGTGTTTTTTTTACAGTCTACATTTCATGTGTTATCTGGAAAATGTTAGTTTCATTCATTAACCTGCTATGAAAAGCTGATACGTTAGCTGGCCAGGTGTTTAATCTTGTTTTTAAGATAGAGAAAAAATGTGTTTCAGATTCCTCCATGCAGTTTGTTCCAGATTAAAATTTGCAAACAAAAATGTTCTAGATATGACCTAGGAACAATAGCATGTTGTTATTAAAGCGTCATGTATAAAAGAAAGTTTCATTTTGTGTTTCAAAGAGGGTTTCTCCAGGATTTAAACCCCTTAATCGAGGGTCTGTTCGGAAGTTTGGGCACAGCCTCGTTTTTCGGATCTGACATGTCACTTTATTGTGTAATGTTTTTATGCATTCCAGTGATTCTGAGACACTTTCATTACACTTTGTACTTTATGCTAAAAGCACAGTTAGGGTGATATGTTTGGAATGTATTCAAAACAAAAAAAGGGAAATTTAGTAAAATTGTTGTGACATGTGACCCGCGGCACCCAATCAGCTCTGGCGTCACTGTCCTCACCTTCGGACAAATCAAACATGAAGAGGAAGTCCAGGCTGCAGCTGATCCCTGACTTCCTCTTCATGCTCCATTCGACAGGAGGTGGAAATAGGGACGCCAGTGCTGATTGGGCGTCAGCGTCACGTGTCACAATAACAGCACAAGAGCCCCGGGGAGAGCGAGTGCCGACACCGCAGGAACGGCTCCAGCACGGGAGGGAAGTATAAGCTTTTTTATTTTATCGGGGCCAAGCGTGGGGTATGAGAAGGTGTTGTCCAAGTAGTGGACAACTTCTTTAAGCATGATTGCAGAGACTTGCATACCCTTTACAGCTGCTGTATTGTAACCTCAGCTATTCGGTATTCAGAGCAGGTGAAGATGTCGCTGTGCGTGTAGACTCTGTTCAGTAAAATCTGAAGCCTGCAGCTACTAGTACACATTGTGCGTGATCGGGGAGGGCAGTCGCTATGTTCTAGCATTAGGTACATTATTCTGGTTTTATATAACTGTGTGGTGAGAATTAAAGCTCACTATAGGAAAAACAGAAACCCTACTGCCTGGGGAAAGAGCCTGTGGAATTATTTAGTATTTGTGTGAGACCGTGATCAAACCTGTTAAACAAGTAAGAAGTGAAGTTTCATGAGGTTTGTGTGTGTGTCGGTAACAAGCCTCTTGTTTTTCTTTAATTTAATTTAAAATGTTTCAGACCAATATTACTGAGCTGTAAAACAGCGACAGACATCTGTGGGCCCATTCTGTGCCTCCTAAGGCTCAAATTTCACATATGGACATTTGGCGTAACCTTGAAGGCTAATTCAGACAATTGCCAGATGCATGCCTAGGCTGAATATGCTGTGGTAAAGGGTATTGTCACAGGGACCTACACTGGGACAGAAGTTTTGGGCGCAAATAGTTAGCCATTTTAAATCCAACCTGTCCCTCTTGAGAATTACTTGTGTGGCGAACTGTCCTCCATGCCCTGGTACAGAGATTGCCATGTCTAAATTGGAGTTCTGCCATGGTTTCTTTTGCTTATGTACAAGTTTTCGTCTACGTCGAATTATAACCAAAAAGCATGTTGTGCCACTTTAAGTAACTGTAACCCTAAACATATTGTTCCACTTAAGGAGGACCTGTATTTTTGCTGCCGTCTGAGTATTCTTTTTTCTAAATAAATCCGCCATACGGTTCCAGAGACATTTGGCTTTATTTAGTGCTTATTTTTTGGGGCTTTACTGAGGGAGTGTGTCTCACAGGATCCTCTGGGGCGTCCCTTTAGGGTGCTGTGCCTAATTACCCTCTGAGCTTTGCCCCCTTAGTTAACATCATAAAAATTTGCACAAAGTAATATAAGAAAGTTTGTATATACAGCTCAACCCATCCAATATATCAATGTTGCTCAATCAGGTTCCTGGGCAATCTACTTTATTGTGCACAGATAAGGCTTGTGAGGTATCAAACAGCTTTGTCAAAGTGATGAAGAGTTTTTTCAATCCAGCAAAACTAATTAAAATCAAAAATACTTTTTGACTTCATTAAAATAGTAGCATGGCCATAAAAAATATATCTGACACGTTTCGAGACTGGCTGACTCTTAATCCTAGATATAGTCTATTGCTGAATTGAAAAAACACTTTTAATCAATTTGAACTAAGTAAAAAGGTCCATACCTCCTGGAACCGTATGGCAAATTTATAAAAACAAACAAGTGGAGCATCGGAAAGAAAGTAAGAGCAAAAACTGCCCATACTCATTAGGTGACACTTAGGCTGAGTTCACACGATGCGTTTTTCATGCGTTTCCGCGGCGTTTTTGCAGTTGCGTAAACGCCGCGGAAACGCATGAAAAACGCATGGTAGAAGGGCAGCAATGTTCCCCAATGGAAATCCGCATGTGCTGTGCCCATGATGCGGATTTTTCCGCAGCGTAAACGCTGCGGTCAAAAATCCGCAGCATGTCAATTAATTTTGCGGAAACGCTGCTCTTTTGCCGCCATTGACTTGCATTAGACCGCATGGAATCCGCATCACTGTATATGTTGATGCGCTTTTCATGCGGTCTAATGTGCGGATGGTACCCGGGTGTGGATGAGAGGACTCTCATCCAGACCCAGGTACCATTAAAAAAAAAAGAATAAAATAAAAAAAATATATATTCTCACCTTCTGACGGCCCGCGCTGCGTCCTGCCGGCTTCCCGCGCACTTCGCGGTTGAATGAAGAAGGACCTTCGCTGACGTCAGAGTCATGTGACGGGTCACGTGACGCTGACGTCGGCAGGTCCTACAGTCTTCACTGCCGGCAGCCGGGACCGATGAAGCAGGACACCGGGGGCCATCAGAGGGTAAAGTATATATTTATTTTTTATTTTTTGACATCACACACTATATAAATCCATGCCGGCTGCATGGATTTATATAGTGTGAAGTTGACAAGCACTTTCCAAGTGATGCTAAAATCGCTTGGGAAGCGCTTGTCAACCCGCATGCGGAAATGAAAGTGAAGACCGCTTCATTTCCGCATGTCCCTGGCAGGAAACCGCATGTACAATCCGCATGCGTTTTTTCCAGCCAAAGAGATGCAGAAACGCTCAGGAAAAAATCCTGAGCATTTCTGCATCGTGTGCACATACCCTTACTTACACTTTAGATCATTTCAACGATCGTTTCAAAAAACAGGAATTGAAGCTTGAGGGAGATCATTTGCATATTCCTCGTGCATTCTGGGAAGAGTGAAGAGTCTCGGGGTCTGAAGATCTTTGAATGTAGCTGGATCGAGCTGCTTGGAGGGAATCGTAAAACCGCGCTCCATTTGGTGAGCTGCATTGTATGCTACATATGCACAGACTTACCAGTGGAAAAGCCATACTTCACTTGCCAGAAATGCAAGCTTGTGTCCCTGTTGGAGGAAAAGTTGCAAAGTCTAGAAGAGAGAATATCTACATTGTCTAAGAACTCCTCACCTTCCTTAATAATTTTTCAGAGTAGAAGCATCTCTTCAGAATACAGAAAGAGAAGAAATTTGTGGTGAACCTGAATAAACAGAGGAATGGAAGCATGTAACCCAGAGAAGTAGGAGGCTCAGTAGGCAGTCAGCATCCATACTACTCAGGAACCAATACCAGACTCTCATGCAGGAGAACGATTATCAAATATATTATGATAAGACTTTGCCCACAAAGAACAACTTTGTAAGCACTCGGAGTCTGCAGACCAGATATAACCTCAAGAGAAATGTGCTGTCTTACAGGTGCAAAAATCAAAGATGTATCTGACAGGATATCAGGACTCTTCAGACCTACAGATCACTACCCATTCCTGCTATTACATGTGCAAATGACATCTCAAGAAACGACCTGGAAATCATCTGCAATGACTTTGAAGACTTAGGCAAAAAAGTGAAAGACTTGCGAGCGCAGGTGGTTTTCTCATCCATCCTCCCAGTGGATGGTCATGGAACAAGGAGGTGGAACAAGATTCTACAGGTAAACAAATGTCTACCTTGATGGTGCCGTCAGCAAGGATTTGGATTTCTGGATCACTGAGAGAATTACCTATACGATGGACTACTTTCTAGAGATGGGCTGCACCTTACCAGGACTGGAAAACACCTATTTGGAAGTCGCCTTGCTACACTCATCAGGAGTAGTGTTGAGCCACCCCCGTAGTGTTCGAGTTCGGTTCGGTTCGTCGAACACCCGTGTGTTCGCCGAACAGTTCGTCGAACTGTTCGTCGAACACCTTCGAACACCGTTAAAACCAATGGCAGGCAAACAAAAACACATAGAAACACATAGAAAACACCTTCAAAGGTGTCCAAAAGCTGACAAACTGCTCAGAAGACACAACTAACACATGGAAAAGTGACAAGTACATATAGTCATGCGAAAAGAAAAGAGGTGGAGGAGTAAAAGGAGGGGGAGACACAGATATAGGCATGTCATGCCCTTCTAAAATCCAAAAAGTGAGAAGCCGAGACGGCCAGTCCGCTCCTGCCCGTGCCACCTCCGTGTCGCCGGGTTTGTGCCAGAGCCGCGGTGAACCCTGACGGCCAGCCCCCCTCTCCCAATACTGGTGCCTGTCCGCTGGTGGGTCGAGAGAGCCCCCCTGTGGTGGAGGCAGCTCTAAGCTTTTTAATTTAAATTGTCCCTCTAATTTGAATGAATACACTTTAAATCCATTTACAAGGATCTATTGGAGGGCAAGTCTCATGCCAGCAGCCGCGTAATTCCAGCTCCAGTAGCGTCCACTAAAGCTGCTGCAGTTAAAAAGCTTTTATAAGGATCGAGCTCGGCTGTCCACCGCAAGGCATCCTAGTGCCAGTCCCAGCCCCTATGCCTTGGGGTGCCTCCTGATGCTCTTCACTAAGTATCCCGTGGTCCCGAAGCATTTCCTTTGAAAAAATTAAGTGTCCAAACTACAGGTGGTGTAGCTTGCTTAACAGCCGGGATAATCCGCTGACTAGCAGACACTGCTACTAGGCACAAAGTATTTCCTGGGCTAGATGCAGTTAAAAATTTGTAAGTAGATACTCTCGTTGGATGCTGAGAAAGCATTCCATAGAGTCTCCTGGCACGCCATATATGATTCTCTTAAAAAGCTTGGGGTAGGGGTCTAGGGGACCCTTTTATAGCCAAAATCACGGCCCTGTATCACAATACGTCACCTAGGCTGAAGATAAATGGAACTGTAGCACCGAGGGCTCGGTTGCTACAGACGTATTGCACCTCACCCAGAGGTGTGATATCTCACTCTCAGATAAGGATGGAGTGTGGATCAGGACCCGACACCTGCATGCATTACACCACATTGCCGTGGGGCAGGGCGACCAATATGCCCCTGAGATGGGCACGACAGTCCCTGTCCCTGGCTGGAGTGGGGGGAGGGAACACTGAGGAAGGGGAACCCTGCAGTGCAGGAGCAGGGAGGAAGCAGTTCCTGGGTGCATTGAGAAGGGAGTATAAAAGGTGGGCACCATCTTAGTTCAGTGCAGAGAAGTCTGAGCAGAAGTGGCAGGGAGCAGGGGCTCTGCATGAGCTCTGCTCCGGAGGCGGGCCTAGTAACAGAGGCCCAGGCCTGCAAGAGGGAGAAGGAAGGAAGAGGAGCGGAGAAGGCTCCAGGAACGAGGAATGAAGGGATCCCAGGGGTGCGGACGGGCGAGTCGCCACCGCACGCCCGAATCCACCTGCGTGGAGGGGTCAGGCCAAAGGGGGAGACCAGTCCCCGAACTAGTGGAGGCAGGAAACGACCCTCAGCTAGAAACCGGAGGCTCTGACATTTTATGTGGCGCAGCCCCTTGCTCCACCCGCTAGGAAGGCACCACATAGGGTCAGGGAAACTGGCGCCAAGTTTACCAAGAGGAGGCCCGAGGCAGCCGGACAGAAGTGTTGGTAAGAAAGGCCAGACAAAGGACACACAAAGGGGGTCCTGTGAAGCGCTCCAAAGTTATCTGGGAGTTGTCTGAGCCCCTCACCTGGTGAGCACAGTACGACGTGGGCAGCCGTTACCTGCAGACGTGGTCTGGATAATAAGAACTGTGAGTAAAGGCCCTGAACTGCATCACTGACTCCGTGTCGTTACTGCTGCTGCCCTGCACCATCACCCCCATCCTCCGCATACACTGCCCTGAGGCTATACTCCTCCCGTGGGGAGTTATGCTACGCTCTGCTGCACCCACAACACCAGCCTTAGCGGTCTGCCCTGTAGCGGCGGTTCACTCTGACCGCAATCCACGGGTGGCGTAGTCGGACATTTAAACATCAAAACCACATAAATAGTTCCGCCACTGGTTTGACCGCCCTGAGCCACGGAACCGGATCGCCGCCACGAAGACTACAACCACCAGCATCCACCAAAAAGGGTCCGGCTCTGGGTGTCCCAAGGCCCAGGGGGTGCGTCAGAACATTTTCATCACCTTTCACAATCACCAATGGGACAAGGCAGGGATGTCCTCTGTCCCCTCTCTTATACATCCTAGTGACGGAGCACCTGCTCTCATCAATTCGCCATAACCCCAATATTAGGTGGATTGAGGTGGGAGGCACCGAGTACAAGTGCTCTCTATTTGCTGATGATGTCCTATTATATATCACTCAATCACATATATCCATCCCTGCTGTTATGGCTGAAATAGATCACTTTGTTACATGGTAAAATTTTAAAATCAATGCAGCGAAGTCTGAGGCCCTCGATGTCTCCCTCCCTAAATCCATATAGGATTCCATCCAGTCCAACTTTCCCTTTGCCTGGCCCTCACAGGGTATCAAATACTTAGGAATTCCTATTCATAGAGACCTCTCCCATCTATGTTATCTTAATTTTGGGCCCTTTATTGAACAATTCCATACAGACCACGGTTGGCAAGTTAGAACTGTAAGATTCACTACGTGAACCACTGGTGTTTTGTGGAAAAGCACATGTACACCGCGTTCCAAATTATTATGCAAAAAGTGTTTAGGAGTGATAAGGGAAGAATTTGTTTGTTTGTCAGTTAAACTCATTGATGGTGATGTGTGTCAGGGCTCTTTATATCACTGTAAGCAATTGCAGACACCTGTGCTAATTAGTTTGGCAGGTGTGTCCAATGAAAGGCAAGACTACTTAAGAAGGCTCTCTCACATTATTAAGCAGCCTACATTTTCTGCCAAAATGGGAAAGAAAAAGGATGTGTCGGCTGCTGAGAAGCAACAAATTGTGGAGTGTTTAGGTCAAGGCATGACTACAATCAACATTGTGCGATGATCAGGATGAAGTGTCTTGGCAATCAAGAAGTATGTAGCTGATTCACAGTACACACGTGTGCGTGCTGATAAGGGCAAATTGAGGACTCTTTCCTACAGGCAATTACGTCAGGTTGAAAGAGCAGCGGCAAAAAAGCCTTGTCATAGCAGCAGACAAGTTTTTGAAGCTGCTTGTGCCTCCAACGTCCCCCGAACAACAAGATGCAGGGTCCTTCAGAGGTTTGCAGCTGTGCATACGCCATCCTGTCGACCTCCTCTATCCACTTCACACAAGCAGAAACGGCTCCAGTGGGCCAAACATTACATGAAGACTGATTTCAAAACTGTTTTGTTCACGGATGAGTGCCGTGCAGCGCTCGATGGTCCAGATGAATGGAGTGGAGGATGGCTGGTTGATGGACACCCCACGCAAACACGGCTACAGCGCCAACAAGGAGGAGGTGGAGTAATGTTTTGGGCTGGAATCCTGGGGAGAGAGATTGTCGGCCCCTTTAGGATCCCTGAAGGCGCTAAAGATGAACTCCATAATGTATGTGGATTTTCTCAAACAGCACTTCCTGCCATGGTTCAAGAAGAAGAACCGTGTATTTCACAGCAAGATCATTTTTCTGCATGATAATGCACCATCTCATGCTGCACATAAAACATCTGCATCTCTGGCTGATATGGGCATAAAAGGGGACAAACTTATGGTGTGACCCCCATGCTCCCCTGACCTCTACCCCATTCAGAACCTTTGGAGCATCATTAAAAGGAGTGTCTATGATGGCGGGAGGCAGTTCACATCTAAGCAACAGCTCTGGGAGGGTATTCTGTCCTCATGCAAAACAATTGAAGCAGAAACCATCCAAAACCTGACAAATTCAATGGACGAGAGAGTTCAGAAGCTCCTTTCGAACAAGGGGTCCTATGTGAAAATGTAACATCACCTAGAATAAAGTTTTGAGTTGAAAACTGTTTGATTTCAGTTTCTAACAACCTGCTAATGCTTATAATTTCAAAAATGACCATTTTTTGGTCTTTATTAAAATGAAAAGGTTGATCGAAAAGTTTGGGGGATCTAAGAGTGTGGCAACCCAGTAGTCATGATTACTTCGAATTCTGACAATATGAGGGTCATGCTGCAGGTAGTGCAGCAAGAAGGCACTTATGTGTCTTGCGCATCTCGGAGCCCCAAAATTATTTTCCGGGCTAGATGCAGCTAAAAATTATTTTTAATTTTAAATCTGGTGAAGCTTATTATAGATGGCCTAATAGGATCAGTGCTGCACACTGCTACAAAGCCCAAATTATTTTCCAGTCAAGATACAGATAAACATGATTAGTAATTTGAAAGCTTAAAACGGTTGGTAGGGTGATTTTAACCAATCATCAAGCTTTTACTCTCCCCAGGATGACACAGGGGTAGAAAAGTCGTTTCGGATCCATGATTTGTTCATCTTTATGAACGTGAGTCTGTCTACATTATCAGTGGAGAGCCGCGTGCGCTTATCTGTCAGCACACCACCAGCAGCGCTGAACACACGTTCAGACAGAACGCTGGCTGCGGGGCATGACAAGATCTCCAAGGCGTAAGTGGCTAGCTCCGGCCATTTATCCAGATTGGAAGCCCAAAAAGAGCAAGGGTCCAGTGACACAGTCGTGGCTTCAATGTTTACTTGGAGATACTCCTGTACCATCGTCTCTAGGCGTTGACTATGTGTCAGACTTCTTGTCTCCTGTGGCCTTGCAAAGGATGGGCTAAAAAAGTGGTGAAATGATTCCGCAAAATTGATGTTACCAGCAGATACTGTGGTTCTGTTACGGTTTGAGTGCTGAACACTTGACGGTCCCACGGTTGGCAAGTTGGAACTGTGAGATTCACTACGTGCACCACTGGTATTTTGTGGAAAAGCACATGTAAGATTCTGCAACAGTCTCTGCTGATACTCCTGCATGCGTGCATCCCTTTCTATGGCAGGAATAATTTCTGCAAATTTACTTTTGTACCGGGGATCTAACAGTGTGGCAACCCAGTAGTCAGGATTATTTCTAATTCTCACAATTCGAGGGTCATGTTGCAGGTAGTGCAGCAAGAAGGCACTCATGTGTGTTGCGCATCCAGGAGCACCAAGTCCCTGTTGTGTTGGTGGCGAGGTAACAATCTTGCTTCCTTCCTCTGTCCTCTCCCCCCAACCTCGCACAACAGAAATGTGATCAAGGTCTCCCTCATCTGATGAGTCTTCCATCAGTTCGTCCTCCACTTCTTCCTGGGCTCCTGCACCTTCCTCACTAGTTTGGCTGCTACCATGCGCCCTGGTTAAACCATCTCCCCCACCCTCACATGCCTGCCGCCTTGGTGCTGCCGACCGTCTGGACCTTGCAGATGTTAGCCCTTCCGCATACAACTCCTCCTCCTCTACTTCCTCCACCTCCTCTTGTGCCACCACCTGACTCCGAATTCTGTTTAACATGTGCTCCAGCATGTAAATCACCGGAATAGTCATGCTGATAATGGCATCGTCAGCACTAAACATCTTCGTCGCCATTTCAAAACTGTGCAGAAGGGTGCATAGGTCCCTGATCTGAGACCACTCCTCCAGCGTGATTTGCCCCACCTCTGAATCTCGTTGGCCCAGGCTATACGTCAGAACGTATTGCACCAGGGCTTGTCGGTGCTGCCACAGTCGCTGCAACATGTGCAGAGTTGAATTCCACCGGGTAGGCACATCGCATTTTAGCCGGTGAAGTGGCAGGCCCAACGACTTCTGTAGAGATGTAAGTCGCTGAGCTGCGGGATGCGAACGGCGGAAGTGAGCACACAGCGACCGTGCCCTCTGCAGAAGGCCATCTAGTCTGGGATAGTGGGCTAAAAATTGCTGGACAACCAGGTTCAACACGTGAGCCATACAAGGCACGTGTGTGACATTGCCCCGGCGAAGGGCCGCACCCAGGTTTGCAGCATTGTCGCACACGGCCTTCCCTGGTTTCATGAAATTGGTTCTCCAGAGCTGACCACAACTCCTCAGCTGTGTGACTCACATTTCCCAGACATTTCAATGTAAAAACCGCCTGATGACGTTGAGCCCTACTGCCAGCATAGTAAGGAGGTGTGCAGGATCCCTTCTGCGCAGTTAGAAAGCTTGTGGCATGACCAGACAGGCTTTGGGTGCAGGTGGAAGACCGAGAGGAGGTTGAGGAGGCAGAAGCAGTGGAGGAACTTTGACATAAAGAGGATTGACGCACAACTCGTGGGGACGGCAAGACTTGGACAGCAGCCCCTTGTCCTGCTGTCACCATAGTTACCCAGTGCCCAGTCAGCGACATGTAACGCCTCTGTCCATGCCTACTCGTCCAAGTGTCTGTGGTGAAATGCACCCTGTCACACACAGAGTTTCTCAAAGAAGCGGTGATGTTGTGTGCGACATGCTGGTGGAGCGCAGGCACACCTTTCTTTGAGAAGTAGTGCCGACTGGGCATCTGGTACTGGGGCACTGCGACGGACATAAGGTCTCGAAAATCCTCTGTGTCCACCAGGCGGAAAGGCAGCATTTCTGTAGCCAAGAGCTTGCAGATGGTGAAATTCAACCTCTTAGCTTTCTCATGGCTAGGAGGAAATGGTCTTTTACTTGTCCACATCTGAGGGACCGAGGGCTGGCTATTGTGCTTAGACGGGGTTGATAAGGGTGTCCCCGGCAAACTGCCGGTCTGTGAGGAAGATGCAGGCGGACATGTTAGGTTGCCTTGATCCAAAGGTGGTGCTATCGATGTCGGACAGCGCTCAAGACCAGCTGGTGTTACCACCTCCAAAGAAAATGATGACCTGCCAATCACGCTGGCTGTTGCAGGTAAAGAGGTGGCAGGTCTGCGCCCCAAAACAGGTGTGACTGCTGTCCCCCCAGTCACAGAGGATGAAGAGACCGCGGATGCACAAGATATGGCAGACGGTGGTTGGCCCGGCCGGCTAGACCGCATTGTAGCACACTGAGCTTCCCACTGCAACTTATGCTTCATGTCCATGTGCCGGTTCATGCATGAAGTACTCAAACTATGTATTTTTTGGCCTCTACTTAGCTTTTGCTGACAAATGTTACAGATAACACGAGTTGGGTCATCTTTATCGATCTGAAAAAATGCCCAGGCTATGCAAGGCTTAGCACCCATGCGACCTGAAGAGCCACCACGACTTGTGGTGAGAGGCAGAGTTGTGTTTGAGGATGCAGTTGTTGACGTGCTTCCAGTACTACGTCTGTCCAGGAAGGCGCAACCTGACCTCGTCGTCACTAGCATCTTCCTCCACCTCCTCTGCTGACCTCATCTCTTGGCTGACTGTGGGTTGACAGTAAGTGGGATCTCCGACCTCATCATCATCACCCTGTGCGTTATCACACCCGTCGTCCTCAGAGCCAACCTGTTCCTGCCCTGACAAAAAACTAAAGTTGTCGCTCCAATCAGGTATTTGAGTCTTATCATCGTCTTCCTCATTGTCTCCACCAACAGGAGTTACAGTTTGGGAATGAGGGTCTACATTATGGTCAGAACCTTCTGCGTCTGGTCCTGGATCCGACTCATAAAGATTCTGGGCATCAGTGCAGATCATTTCCTCGTCTGGATTCACAGAAGCGCTGGAGTCGACCTCTGATTCCCAGGCTATAGTATGAGTAAACAGCTCTGCAGACTCAACCATCTGTTCTACCTCATACTCAGACGGGCAGCTGGAGATTTGGGAGCTGTGAGGAAGCAAGTGCGATTTGGGTGACACCTTTGAGGACTGGAGTATTTGTGATGTTGAAGTTGATGTGGAGGAGAGCCCACTTAAAGGAGCACTTGATATCCGTTGAAGCACCTGCTGTTTTTGTGCCTCATCTGGAATTTGTAGCGATTGGCGTGGCCGTAAGAAAGGGATCTTATCACATTGTCCGCTAAAAGAAGTAGACATTTTAGTTTGGCTGGAAGATGGTCTTTCTTCTGCACCTACCCCACGGACACAACCTTTTTTCCCCTTCCCAACACGCCTATTCCCCTTTCCACCAGCAGCAGGCCTTTTTCCACTCATTTTGGTGGTTAACTAATTCACAACTCTGGAGTTGTTTGCACAAAAAAACAATGGATGGTAACCGAGCAGAGCTGAGTGGCCAAACTGTGGTATTAGGCCAAAACTATTGGCTGGGTTAGATGCAGAAAAAAAATATTTTTAATTTGCAACCTGATGGAGGTCAGTATAGATGGACTAATAGACCAAGTCCCACACACCGCTAGAAGCCCAAATATTTTTTCAGAGCTAGATGCAGAAAATTTTTTTATTCAATTTGCAACCTGATGGAGGTCAGTATAGATGGACTAATAGACCAAGTCCCACACACTGCTAGAAGCCCAAATATTTTTTCAGAGATAGATGCAGAAAAAAATTATTTTTAATTTGCAACCTGATGGAGGTCAGTATAGATGGACTAATAGACCAAGTCCCACACACTGCTAGAAGCCCAAATATTTTTTCAGAGCTAAATGAAGAAAAAAATTATTTTTAATTTGCAACCTGATGGAGGTCAGTATAGATGGACTAATAGACCAAGTCCCACACACTGCTAGAAGCCCAAATATTTTTTCAGAGCTAGATGCAGAAAAAAATTATTTTTAATTTGCAACCTGATGGAGGTCAGTATAGATGGACTAATAGAACAAGTCCCACACGCTGCTAGAAGCCCAAATATTTTTTCAGAGATAAATGAAGAAAAAAATTATTTTTAATTTGCAACCTGATGGAGGTCAGTATAGATGGACTAATAGACCAAGTCCCACACACTGCTAGAAGCCCAAATATATTTTTTTCAGAGCTAGATGCAGAAAAAAATTATATTCAGTTTGCAACCTGATGGAGGTCAGTATAGATGGACTAATAGAATGATGCTATGCCCAAAAGATTTTACTTCACTAGGTGCAGTAAAAAAATTGGTATTCTATACACAGGTGGTATATCTTGCAACACAGATAGGCTACTCCACTGACTAACACACTCTGCAATAGGCCAAAAAGGATTAGCTTTGCTAGATTCAGCCAAATGCTGTGAAAAAAACTTGCACAGCACTGGCACAGACCTGCCTGGCAAAAACTGATAGGAACTGATGTAACCTAGTCCTGAAAAGGACTCCAATTACAATTAGTCTTTACTCCCACAATCTATCTATTTAAGAGCACAGACCTGCCTGATAAAAGTCGTAGGAAATGCTGTAACCTAGTCCTTAAAAGGACTGCAATCACAACTATTCCCTACTCCCAAGCTATCTGTATATTTGTGCGAAAATTGGCTTGAAATTAACAAGGTATAGCGCACACAGCAACAGCGGTGCCGTCTAACACGCAGCTGCAGCAGTGAGAAAATGGTGGCGACGGGGAAAATGGCTTGGTCTTATAGGGCAAGGACATGTGACATACACTGCCAATCACACATGCCCTTGCTTGTGTGAAAAAAAGCACTTCGCTCCGTGTGTGCGCTGCTGATAGGCTGACAGATTGCACCTCCCCACTGCAAATGCGGGAAAGAGAAAAAAAAATGGAGATCTTCATTGTTCCTGCAGAGATCCATCCCCTGCCCCTCCCCCCGCCCCGCTGTACACTCAAACTGCGTATTAACATTAATTTTCATCATTACTGAGAAAAAATCCAGTTATGATTTTGGTGCACGAACAGTTATCGAACATAACCTCGAACAGCCGAATTTTTCTCAAATTGTTCGTGTTCGCCGAACGGCTCGAACACCGCCCAAAACAGCTCGAATTTGAGATTGGCGAACAGTTCGAGTAGAACAACGCTCATCTCTAATCAGGAGAGCTTCAAACTAGAACATTGTGGGAAGGGAAGCAAATGGCCAGGGAAAGCCATATAGCTAATAGCAGAGCTCTCAGCAGTATTTGTCCGAAGTGGAAAGGAAGAACAAAGACAAAGTCGGAATAATAAAAATATTGGAGAAAGAGAAACCGATCACAAACTAAAATGTTTCTATACAAATGCACAGAACATGGGCAACAAACCATGAAAACTGAAGCTACTAGCGCAGGAAAAGAAATAAGTCATTGGCATCACTGAAACTTGGTGGGACGATACACATGATTGGAATACAAGGCTTGAAGGATACAACTTATTTGCAAGAAACAGACTTCATAAATGGGGAGGAGGTGTCACATTGTATGCTAGAAAAGCGTACATCTCCACAGAGATTGAAGCTTCAGAAACTGGGAGTTCTGTGGAAACTGTTTGGGTAAGAATACAGGGAGAGAACAACGGAAAGGACACCATTGTAGGTGTTTACTATAGGCCACCTGGGCACGCTGAAGATATGGATGAACTCGCTATGCATCAGATGGCCAAGTTATCAAAAAAATATGACGACGTGATCATGGGAGATTTCAACTATCCAGACACTTTTGCCTGAGAGATTCCCAACAAATATCTTCCAAAAGGTAGAAATGAGAACAAGGAGACTTGCTACCTTGGATCTAATCCTCATAAACAGGGAGGAAATGGTTGTGGAGGTAAGGGTGGCTGGACCCTGGGAGGCAGCGATCATGCTGACGCGCCCCCTGGGCCAGTGCTGTAGTGCGGCGCACGTGTGCGCGGGGGAATACCCGGAGCCGGATCCGATGGGGGTAGTAGTCTCCGAGTGGCGGGGACCTGGTCCGTGCCCAGGGTGGTCAAACTAAGTGTGTGGCAGTCTTTGTAGATGTTGTTTAAGTGTCGACTACGCCACCCGTTGATTTGCAGTCGCAAGGCCGCCGCTGCAGAACAGTCCGCTGAGGCCGGTGGTATGTGTGCAGCAATGGTGGTATAACCCCCAACGGGAGAGGTATGGCCTCAGGGCAGCTGGTGCGGGTGAAGGGAGTGATAGAAAGGGCGTCCCTGTACCTTTAGTGCTGGTAGTGCGATGGAACACAGAGACTGATTGCAGTTTTCAATGCTTTACTCACAGATGTTATCAGTGTCAGTCCTGCAGGTGATGACGACCCGAGCCGTGCTGCGTCCACCAGGTACGGGGCTCGACCAACCCCCAGGCAGTTCCAGAGTGTGACCTTGAACTCCTTTCTCCGTTCCTTTCTCTGGCCGTCCCCACTAGGGACCCACCCATGTCCAGCTTCCTCGGGCCTTCTGGTGGCGAAACCTATCTCCGGTTTCCCTGACCCTATGTGGCGTGCCTTCGTGGTGAGTGTAGTGAGTGGTCGCGCCAAGACGTGGCCACGACCTCCGGTTCCTGGCTGAGGATAAGTGGCCTCCACCAGTTCGGGATCCGGTACCCTGATCTGCCAACCCTTCACCCGCTGACTCCTAGCGTGTTCGGGTTCCCTCTTCCTTCATGTCTCTGGGCCTTTCTCCAGGTTCCATTCCTTCCTTGTTCCTTTCCTCTTGTCTTTCTCTCTCTTGCTCCCTTCAGGAGCAGCACCCAGACAGGGCTGCTGCTCCCTGTCACTACTCTTCTCCTCTTTTTCTGTCTGACTGAACTCCTAAGATGGTGCCCACCTTTTATACTCCCTCTGACACCCGAGCCCAGGTGACTAGCCACCAATGGGCTCCTTCCTATGCCCAGAGTCCCTCCCCTCTCTGCTCCTGCACCACTGGGATATTCCTCCCCCCCTCCCACTCCAGCCAGGGACAGACGCTGTCGTACCTGCACATCTATCTGGTGGGAGTACCGTTGATCTGTCCCCCGGAAATGGGATGTATGTGGTGCATGCAGCTAACTGAGTTCTAGTCCACACTCCATCCTTACCCGGGAGTGGAATACCACACCTCTGGTTCGAGGTGCAATACCCCTGTAGCAGCCGAGCCCTCGGGGTGCCACAATGCTATCATAGAATTTTGGATAACTGGAGGAGGAAGACCAGTGAAGAGTCAGACTTCAAGGTTGGATTTCAGAGAGGCAGATTTTAAGGGACTAAGAAAGAGGATAGAAGGGATCCAATGGCTGGATGTGCTTAAGGACAAATGTCCAGGAAGGATGGGAAATTTTGAAAAATTACATTCTCAAAGCACAATTGTTAACAATCCCTAAAAGAGGGAAGAATAGGAAGTATTTAAGGAAACTACGATGGATGAACACAGAACTTTAAACATTTCTTTCTTCCTTTTTTAGCATCTTTGTATCAAATGGAAAGAGGGAGGCATATCTAAAGAGGAATATAATGCTGTCCGCAGAACCTGTAGGGCATGCATCAGATTAGCTAAAGCTGATGATGAGTTAAGGCTTGCAAGAGATGTCAAAAGCAATAAGAGAGGATTTGGGGGAGGGGTGTCATAAGTAAAAGAAAAGTCTAATATGCAATAGGATTTTTACAGGATGGAAATGGTAAAGTGGTAAAAAAATAATGCTGAGAAGTTTTAAGAAGACCGAACTTTTAAATTCCTATTTTGCTTCTGTGTTCTCTAAGAAAGTAAATGTAGCATCAACTGATCTTCACTGTACTATTGAAGAAATAGAAGAATCCACACTATTTATAAACAGAGAGCTAGTGAGGGAATACTTGGCTGAAATAAATGAATTCAAGTCTCCATGTCCAGATGAATTAGATCCTAGGGTACTGGAGATAGCAGAGGAAATTATTTAACCACTCTCCATAATCTTTGAAAATTTTTGGAGAACAGGAGAAATCCCAGAAGACTGGAGAAGAGGGAATGTTGTCCCTATCTTCAAAAAGGGGAAGAAGGTGGACCAAGGGAACTATAGTCCTGTGAGCCTTACTTCGATACCTGGAAAGATCTTTGAACAAATTATTAATCAACATGTGTGCAAGTAACTTTATGAAAATGAATTGATTAACCAGAGCCAGCTTAGGTTTGTAACTAATAAGTCATGTCAGACTAAGGCTATGTGCACACGATGCAGAAATGCTGCATATTTTTTACGCTTCTCCCTGGCAGGAAACACGCATGCGTTTTTACATGCATTTTTCCCGCCAGGTAGAAGCGTTTGTCAAGCGTCTTTGCATGCATTTCTGCATGCGGGTTATCAAGCGCTTTTCCAAGCGATTTTAGCATTACTTGGAAAAGTGCTTGACAACTTGTTCACACTATATATAAATCCATGCAACCGGCATGGATTTATAGTAGTGTGACCAAGATAGTTAAAAAAAAAGAATAAGAATGGTAAAAAATAAAGTTTATACTCGCCTTCCGTTGTCCTCCCGGTGTTATCTCCGCTGCGTCCGGTGTGTTGGGCGGCTCGCGCTGTTGTGAAGAACCTGCGGTGACGTCATTGAGCCATGTGATGGGTCACATGACTCAGTGACGTCATGGCAGGTCCTTCACAACAGCGCGAGCATTGCAAGAGACCGGACAGAACAGACAAAACACCGGGAGGACATCAGAAGGTGAGTATAAACTTTATTTTTTATTTTAAATTCTTTTTTTTTTTTTTTACAGTTTCTATGGTACCCAGGTCTGGATGAGAGTCTCCTCTCCTCCAGACTTGGGTACCATCCGCATATAGAAACGCATAATATCCGTGTGTACAAATGTACTGACACGGATATTATGCGTTTCAATGCAAGTCAATGGCGGCGATTACGCTGCGTGTCCGCAAAATTAATGGACATGCTGCGGATTTCTGAGCGCAGCATGGGCATTGACATTGCGGCTTGTCATTGGGGGGCGGATTACCAAGCGTTTCCCAAGCGTTTATGCTGCATCTGGGCAAGAAAAATTAAAAAAACATATACGGGAGCACAGTGGCTCAGTGGTAAGCACTGCAGCCTTGCAGCGCTGGGGTCCTGGATTCAAATCCCACCAAGGACAACATCTGCAAGGAGTTTTTATGTTCTCCCCGTGTTTGCGTGGGTTTCCTCTGGTTTCTCCAGTTTCATCCCACACTCCAAACACCTACTGATAGGGAATTTAGATTGTGAGCCCCAATGGGGACAGAGCCGATAATGTCTGTAAAGCGCTGAGGAATTAATGGTGCTATATAAGTGAGTAAAATAAATAAATTACAGAATGAGAGGAATAGGGCTAAGCAACAGCACATGGGAAAAAGACTTTGGTATACTAATAGATCACAGACTGAGCATGAGTCAACAGTGTGATGCAGCAGTATAAAAGACAAACACAATTCTGGGTTGCATTAACAGAAGCATAGGCTCTAGATCATGTGAAGTAATTATCCCCCTCTACTACTCTTTAGTCAGGCCTCATCTGGAATATTGTGTCCAGTTCTGGGCACCATATTTTAAAAAAGACAGCTGCTCAGCGATCTAGTGTGCCCACTACTAAAGAGCATGAATATTTACTGTTCTCCACTCCCATGGTAAAGGAGAACAGTGAATATTCATGCTCTTTAGTAGCGGGCACACGATAGCCGAGTAGCTGCAGGAGCCGCGGCTGAGGCCAACAGTATGCCCGCTATTAAAGAGCATGAATAGTCACTCCTCCCCACGCCCATAGTACTGGGCATGGGGAGGAGTGAATCTTCCGGCTGCTGACCTGAGCATGCGAGGGCACATGTCTGACGTCATGCGCTGCTCACATGCTGAGATCAGCTGCTGACAGCAGAACAGGACGCAGCGCTGGAGCAGAGGGAAGATTAGTAGAATCCTTTATTTTATGTGTGTGGCGTAAGGGGGCCATGAATACCAGGATGGGGATAAGGGGTGCCCTGAATACCAGGATGGGGATGGGGGGTGCCTTGAATACCAGGATGGGGGGTGCCTTGAATACCATGCCGGGAGGTGCTATGAATACCAGGATGGGGGGGGGGTGCCATGAATACCAGGATGGGGATGGGGGGGGGTGCCATGTATACCAGGATGGAGAGCCATGTATACCAGGGTGGGTTTGGGGGCATGTGTGCCAGGCTGGGGATAGGGGCCACATATATCAGGATGAAGGGGGCATATATACCAGGATGAGGGATATTAGTTCAGAATTGGGGGACATTACCCCTATAAGAGTGTCTGCAGCAGACTCAACCCCCCCCTCATAATGGGGCATCATGACCACATTTTTTGCTTCAATTTTTTTTATATTTTCCTCCTCTAAAACCTAGGTGCGTCTTATAGTCCGAAAAATACAGCGATTTTTTTTTTATTTTTTTTTTATTTTTTTTTTATTTTTTTTTTTTTTATATTGTTTGAAGTCACTTATGAGGCAGATGGGGACACTTTGGATCCTGTGTGGTCTCTGTTCTGATGGTGTCCCATCATTTTAGGCTCCTTTTTAGCATACAAGTGTGGACGACCACAGTTTTGTGCACGCCTAAAAAAGATGGATACCATAAGTACAGACGCCAAACAGAGTCCAAAGTGTCTCCATCTGCCTCAATATGGTGGGTGGTTCCGTCGGTGGTCTGAATCGCATTTTTGTAGGATTTACATGGAAACGCCAATATTAAGTGCTCAGCGTAGAACGCAAGAATGTGATCCAACCTTATACTGGAAGCAATTAAAAAATATTATGTAACCCAAAATAACATATACAGGGGTTACCACCAGGGCTGTGGCGTTTGAGTCGGAGCCGATTTTGGTGGAGTCGGTATAAAATGGACCGACTCCAACTCCTAAAATATATAATAAATTGGGTACAGTAATTCAATGCAGTTTTTGGGGAATATTTTTTCATAAGAATTTGGGAAAGTTATGACATGTCCTATAAATATCTGTCCTATTCCTGATCTAAGAGTCTAGACCAGGGGTCCCCAAACTACGGCCCGCGGGCCACATGCGGCCCGCGGAGGATTTTTATCCGGCCCGCCGGGCTGTGGGCAGAGGGGAGCGGTGTCAGCGCCCGCCCTTCCCCCTGCTTTCTCAGAGCCCCGGCAGCCCGATACTTACCTCTCCCCGTGCCTTCGCAGATCCGCTGTCTTCCTGGTCTGCGCTCCCTGTGACGTCTCAAGTCAGAGGGTGCGGTGACGTCTTTACACCGCGCCCTCCCCTGAGCCGTCACAGGCAGCGCAGAGCGGGAAAACGCCGGAGACGCCTGAGTCCGGACCTGAGCAGCGGCAGCAGGCAAGGAGGGAGGTGAGTATTGGATTATTTTTTTTTTTTTTTAAATGTATGGAGGCATGGGACATAATATTAGGGGTGACATCCTGCATGTGGCATTATATGGGGGGGGGGGTGACATCCTGAATGGGGCATTATATGGGGGAGTGACATGCTGCATGGGGCATTATATGGGGGGTGACATCCAGCATGGGGCATTATATGGGGGGGGGTGACATCCTGAATGGGGCATTATAAAGACAGGGGAGTGATATCCTGCATGGGTCATTATATGGGGGGGGGGGGATGACATCCCGAATGGGGCATTATATGGGGGGGGTGACATCCTGAATGGGGCATTATAAAGACAGGGGAGTGATATCCTGCATGGGTCATTATATGGGGGGGGGGGGTGACATCCTGAATGGGGCATTATATGGGGGGGGGGGTGACATCCTGAATGGGGCATTATAAAGACAGGGGAGTGATATCTTGCACGGGGCATTACATGGTGGGAGAAAGGGAAATCCTGCATGGGGCATAATAAGGGGGGAACAGCCTGCATGGGGCATAATAAGGGGGGAACAGCCTGCATAGGGCATTATAAGGGGGAAACAGCCTGTCTATTGGGGACATTTACCTGCCTATTGGGGACATTTACTTGCCTATTGGGGATATTTACCTGCCTATTGGGGACCTATGCTGCCTATTTGGGACATTTACCTGCCTATTTGGGACATTTACCTGCCTATTTGGGACATTTACCTGCCTATTGGGGACCTATGCTGCCTATTGGGAACATTTACCTGTCTATTGGGGACATTTACTTGCCTATTAGGAACCTATGCTGCCTATTGGGGATATTTACTTGCCTATTGGGGACCTATGCTGCCTATTTGGGACATTTACCTGCCTATTGGGGACATTTACCTGCCTATTGGGGACCTATGCTGCCTATTGGGTACATTTACCTGCCTATTGGGGACCTATGCTGCCTATTGGGGACATTTACGTGCCTATTGGGGATATTTACCTGCCTATTGAGGACCTATGCTGCCTATTGGGGACATTTACCTGCCTATTGAGGACCTATGCTGCCTATTGGGTACAGTTACCTACATATTGAAATACCGGTTGATTTAACTTTACTTGTTCTTCATTTTAAATATTGTATTTGTTCCTGTATTGTTTTTTTTTTGCTACAAAATAAGATATGTGCAGTGTGCATAGTAATTTGTTCATAGTTTTTTTTTAAAAACTATATTCCGGCCCTCCAATGGTCTGAGGGACCGTGAACTGGCCCCCTGTTTAAAAAGTTTGAGGACCCCTGGTCTAGACTTTTAGCTGAGATGAATCTGTGCTACAGTAAATTTATCACTTAAACATGAGCCATGTATGAGGGAGTCGGAGTCGTGCAGTCGGAGTCATGGAAATTGAGGAGTTGGAGGTTTGGCTTACCGATTCCACAGCCCTCGTTACTGGTAGAACAGCAACATGGCTCCCATCCCCTCAAATAAAATGAAATCTGCTCTCTCAAATCCTAATGCCTCCTCCTTCTGAGCTCCACTGCCTAAACCATAGTAAGCGGCCACATGGTTACTGTGTCAGGGAGAGCCCAATTAACAATTTATGGGGTGCATGTCACCAGAAGCACAAGCTGAGCACAATGTATGGGGGCACTGCACTGTATGTGGGCACAATGCATGGGCACTAAACTGGCATATTTTTAATTCTCCAGAAAAAAGCATGGTGTGGGTGTTATAAAATAGTTACTGCAGCTGTAGATAAATAGAGTTGCAATTTCTACAATAGGGTTAATTTTGGAGTTTTTCTGCTGTTCTGGGACCTCAGGGGCTTCGCAAATGTCACCCACAAAATCTGTGCTCCAAAAGCCAAATAGTGCTCCTTCCTGATGACATATGGGGCATCACTGCATTCGGGAGAATTTGCGCAATAAATTGTGGGGTCCAGGTTCTCCTATTAGCCCTTGTGTAACTGGAAAATTTGCAGCAAATACAGAAATTACATTTTTACCACTAAAATGTCATATTTCCATGTTTCAATGTTATAAAATTCTGTGAGGCACCTGTGGGTTAATACTCGCTACACCCCCAAATGAATTCCTTAAGCAGTGAAGTTTCCAATATGGGGTCACCTGGGTGGGTTTCTGCTGTTCTGGCATGTCAGGGGCTCGGCTAATGGAGCCCACAATCTATTCAAGCGGAATCGGTGTTCTAAAAGCCAAGTAGTGTTCCTTCCCATCCGATCTCTGCCGTGTGCTCAAACTGTAGTGTACTGCCACGTTCGGTAAAAATTGCTGGGTCCATTTTCTCCGATTATCCCTCGTGGAAATTATAAATTTGGTGCAGTATTTTAGTGGAAAAATTTAATTTTTTTGTTTTCACATATAAATGTTATAATGTTTTGTGAATCACGTGTAGGTTACAAAATGCTCAGTACACCCCTAGATGAGTTCCTTGATGGGTCTAGTTTTCAAAATGGGGTCGGTTGTGTGTGTGTGGGGGGAAGGGTCTGCTGTTTTGGCATGTCAGGGGCTCTGCAAATGCGACATGACATTCACAATCTATTCCAGACAAATTTACGCTCCAAAAATCAAATAGTGCTCTTTCCATTTTCAGCCCTGCCATGTGCCCAAACAGCAGTTTTGACCACATAAGGTATCCTAGTGTTTGGAAGAAATTGCATAACAAATTATGGTGTCTGGTTTTTCTTATTATCAATTGTGAAAATTACAAATGTGGGGCTGAATCATTTTAACAGAAAAAACACGATTTTCATTTTTCACATCCACATTTTAAAAAGTTATGTGAGGCACCTACAAGTTCAACAAGCTCAACACACCCCTTAATGAATTCCTTGATGGGTCTAGTTTCCAAAATGGGGTCACTTGTCGGGGTTTCTGCTGTTTTCGTATCCCTTAGGGGATCTGCAAATGAGACATGGTGTTTGCAATTTATTCCAGCCAAATTTACATTACAAATGTCGCTTCTTCCCTTCCGAGCCCTGCCGTATGTCCAACCAGAACTTTTTACAAGAGGGGTATCACCATGCTCAGAAGATACAGGGGAACAAACTGTGTGGTCTGCTTTTTCATGATATCTCTTGAAAAGGTGAAAAATTTGGGGCTAAAGCGACATTTTTGTGAAAAAAATAAAATTTTTCAATATGACGACCTAATGTTATCAAATTCTGTGTAGTACCTGTGAGTTCAAAATGCTCACTTTACCCCTGGTAAAATCCTTGAGGAGTGTAGTTTCCAAAATTGGGTCACTTGTAGGGGTTTTCTGCTGTATGGGGTGCCTTACGGGCTGTACAAATGCGACATGGCGCCCCCAATCTATTTCAGCCAAATTTGTGTTTCAAAATTCAAATGGTGCTCCTTCCCTTCTGAGCCCTGCCGTTTGTCCAAACAGAGGTTTCTAACCACATGTGGGTTATCAGCGCTCTTAGAAGACACAAGGTAACAAATTGTGGGGTCCATTTTCTTGTGCTATATCATGTAAAAGTGAAACAATTGGGAATAAAGCAACATTTTAGAGTAAGGATTAAAAGAAAAAAATTAATTTGACTTTGCATTAATTCCTGTGTAGCACCCTGAAGGGTTGCAAAAATTTCCTGCCAGCAGTTTTGAACTATTTTGAGAGGTGCAGTTTTTAAAACTGTATCAGTTACAATCTGAATAGGTCCCTAAAGAAACAGTTTTTTTAAATTTGTTGGAAAAAAAAAAAAAAGAGAAATTGCTACTAAACTTTTAACCTTCCTTCTAACATCCTAACAAAATAAAATGACATTTGAAAAATGATGCAGATGCAAAGTAGACAAATTGGAAATGTTATTTATTAATTATTTTGCACAGTATGACTAACTGATTTAAGGATTATATCCTTAAATTGAAAGTTTGAAAATCGCGAATTTTTCTAAATTTTTGCCAAAATTCTGATATTTTTACAAATAAAACATGCAAAAAATATCAACTTAAATTTACCACTAACATAAAGTACAATGTGTCACCGAATCACTGGGATATGTTGAAGTGTTCCAGAGTTATTACCGCATGAAGTGACACTGGTCAGATTTAAAAATTTGGCCTGTTCACGAAGGTTAAAATTGGCTCTGTCACTAAGGTGTTAAGGAAAATAATAACTTTTTTTAACCTACAAGTATCTGCGATATTCCAAAGGGGTGTCATCACCCTACAAGTGGTGAAGAAGCTGAGGAGCAAAAAAGCACAAATAGGGTCTTATCCGGTTTAAAATTTAAAGATTAATGAAAGGTTTTCCTAACCTGGTAAAGTTGTATTCGCACAACAATGTTAAGGCATAGAATTGCAGCTGGTGGAGGTCCACTGGTCATTCCCTTATACGTTTTACCGGTCAGATAGACATGGATATTCTGCGCTGCTGGTGGGTAGGAATCCTGATCCAGGACACACACATTATGTAGTTTAGTTCTGAAGAAGTATGAAAACTTCAAAACATGTCAACTAATAAAAACCGCAAACATTCTTCTGTGTATCCTGGATCTCCATTTCTCCCCAGCAGCCGTGCGGAATATCCACATTTATTCTCTTATACCACCTTACAAGGGCTCTATACATCATCATATGTGTAATACAGAACCAATGGAGCTGCAACTACCAGCGCATAGGGAGAGGGGGATATTGAGCTCACCATGCCTTGCAGCTGGAGATTGAAATCCGTATGGACGGTGCCGGTCCCGCTGGTGAAGTTCAGACAAGTAATTGTAAGAAGGAATAAAGTCGGAACATCCATCCAACATAAGGTAAACATGGATTCCAAGAATGTAAAAACCTGACGCGTTTCTGGCATCCAAGCGCCCTTAGTCATAGGACTAATGATTATGACTAATGGCGCTTGGACGCCAGAAACACGTCAGGTTTTTTTACATTCTTGGAATCCATGTTTTTAAAGATTTTGCTATAATTTTTTGATAGATTTTTACCTATTTTTTTTTTATGGATATGCCTAGTTTCTTCCTTCTCATAATTTAATTACCAGCGCGTAGGCTTTGCGGCTGCTCTAAGAGTTTTTCTAGCTAGCCGTAATATGGCTGTGTTTTAGTGTCTGTAATATAACCCTAATACCTGGGTTTGTGTGACTGCACTGAACCATATTATGGATGCTGGAGTTTCCACATCCACCCAGTGATGGCAATTTGTATGCCAGAAATGCTACTCCAGTGTCTGACTGGAGTAGCATTTCTGGCGTGGTGTACGGAGACACACACATATCCTAAGAGGCGCAAATTTATTAAGTGGTGTGTGTCTCTTAATGGATGCGGCACCTTTTACTCCAGGAAGACTGGCATAGCACATTTCTGCTCTACGCCAGTCTTAATGAATTGACCCCAAAGTGTGTGTAATGTGTGTATTGACACCTGTGCAGTTTTTTTGCCACAATTTTGAACATTTCTGAGGCCATAGACCTGCCCCATTAGAATAGTGTCCTGGCCCCTACCTGCCATAGATGTGCTGCTTTACAAGCTCGTTATAATTGCTAGATACATGCAATTTCTCTTGAAAAGACACTCAACAGCAAGCCCTATTCTTTCCATGAGACATTTAGTGGATGTTCCAGACACCTTCTAAATTTGTTTGATCAAGTGGCTTCTTAATCTCAAGGGATTTGTACTGCCCTAGAAGTGAGCATTTTATAATTGCTACCAGGTTATCTCCATGTTTTGGCGTCGGATTTTCCGTCACTGTAGGAGATAAATTCAGACGACTGTGTGACCCGCTGTTGCATAAAGCCAAATAAAAAAGTGACTACTTTGTAAAGATTAATGGATTGGAACCTCCCCTTCTCTACATGGGGGCTCTATTACAAATATCACCTTGCCTGGAGAAATTCAAAATTTACTACAAGACCAATATTACCAATAATACTGCTATGTAAGTTCAAATAATACAGCTACTTCCTGACTTATACTACCACATAGTGACCGAACAATACCATCATTCTGATCATTAAAAGCGTTGTACACCCCTGAATAAATTTTCAGTAACTATTAGTGAAGGCTGCTGAATTCTGTGTGTAATATACACACTATTAGGCCACGGCCCCACTATCCGTATTTGGTCAGTATTTTTTCTCTGGAGTTGGAGCCAAAACCAGGAGTGGGTGACAAATGCAGAATTGGTGACTTGTTTCTATTATACCTTTTCTCTGATTGTTACTGGCCTGGTTTTGGCTCCCACTCTTGAGAACAAATACTGACTAAATACTGATAGTGGGGCCATGGTCTTAGGATTCGGCTCTGCTTGCCGATTCCAGTAGTTGTCACTTGATCGCAATTATGCGATTTGCACACTTGTGGTCAAGTACCAACTAGAGTCTCGGCTGCTTCACTCTGTGTTCTATTCTAATCGGCACGTGATTACAACTAGGCAAATGGCAGCGTCCTTAAGTCACCCATACAGTGTTGAAGACCAATGCAGCCCACTTGGCATTTGCCAGAATTGCACGATGGCGAGTCCAGCCTGATTTTAGACCAAAATGTACAGAACATAGACGTAATCCTGTAGCTGCTATGGAACCTATGGTGGGTGGCCCAGCTTAGGTGGTCACCGTTTTTCAATGATTGGTACAAACTTACAAAGAGCTCAACAATAAGCAGGAGAGGAAGGCCCCGAACCACAGGTTTTACATCAACTTATTTTCTATAAAGAGTGAAACTTCATTAGCAGGGCAGCCGAACAAGTGTCAAAGATAATCTTTTAAAATTTCGGCAAACTTTAAAAAAATAAAAATTCAGTTCATAATTCACAGTGAATAAATATGCCATGAATCACAAGGTCTCCAATTGCCCTGAAAAGTCGTCTATGATACTCGGAGGTGTCCTTGGACTGTCTTGAATCCTTTTCAAGCCCTTTAATAGAAACACAACCTTACTGATATCCAAGAGTCCTCCACATATATGGCTATGGGTAGATGCACGGTAACCATTCTTTACTATTATTCTGTTGTTTTGTCACACACACTCTGTGCAGTATATTCAGAGGTTTCTTGGCCTCTATTTCGATTGCTAAGCTGTGAGCTGTGACATCTTCTCACTAAACAGATTGACCCCAAAATGTCTGCTGCATTCCCTGCCTTGGGTTTTATACTGGCTATGAATAGTTGTGATATACTATGTGATGTGATAGCTGTTGTAAAGCCGCCGACTTGCTCTTGAGGTCATGTGAGCATTCACTGGCTGATGTAATATTCTGTGAAATGGCAGCAGACAATTTTTGAAATTTCTGCAAATTGAATCCCAATTCGTATCCGGCAAATTTCCCAAAATTCAACATGAATTAGATTTGCATCAAATCATTTTGCCCATCTCTAACTCCATCTTCTGAATTGGGGGATATGTGTTTTTTCACCATTGAATTTTTTGTAAGTGTCCTGTCCTTTTCTTGGATATAGCCTCTAATAGAGTTTCCAAATCATGGTTCCACTCGTCGCAAATAGGAGTTTTACAGTAGAGATGGACAAATTTCATTTTGTTTGAAGATGATAGCAATCAGAAGTTAACAAATCTGAGCCAGAACACAGTGCTAGGTGGTCATTATAAAATGCTTTGCCTCCCAATATAAGTCTTTTTGGAGGTAGAAATTGAAGTTAGGGTTCCTCAAGAGTGGCAACAATTTTCAAGGGTAATCTTAAAGTGTCAATAATGACTTGTAGGATTTCTACTTCCAATAGGTGGCACTAGAGTTCAAGTTCTTTTCCTCTCTGAATAGACCATTTGCATATTTAATTTCCCAGAGGACCATGCAAGGCGTTTGTCTCCTCATACTGGCGTGCCAGACCTGGCATGTCACTCTCCACAAGGAGAAACCTTACTCTTAGATCAAGTGTAATTTTGAATCGATGAATACTAAATATGGTCTCCTAAAACAGGAAAATGTTGTTTTCTCACGCCTGCGTCCCTGCATGTCTGTTGTAACTCTATTATTTGCTATGTCTGTATAGGTCTCTGTATTTTTAGCAGTTCACATGCAACAGGCGAAGTCCTAAAACCAGTCCTTGTCATGGTAGCTATATGAGAGATGGACACTTGATCTTTTACACTGTGCAGACTGATTTATAAGCAAGTTGTCTGGATGGTCGGCAGCCTATGTATAATCTTTACTGCGAGACACAAATAGATGAAGTGTGAGTGATGCCAATATTCTCCCGCAATAGTGTATAGAGTCCCATTTTCTTAGTAGATCAGCCTCCTATAAAGCCATTGTGGTCCTCCCAGTTGTTATAGTTAAAGACTTTTAATATTTTCCATTTAATATATTACTATTTTATAAAATGCTAATTAAGGCTAAGTTCCGACAATGAGTATTTGGTGCATTTTTAATTCTTCAGAAAATATGCAGTATTTTTTACACCAGTTAGCTCAAGAAGGTTATTTGCATTTAGTGCATTTTAAATAAGGTTATTTGTATATTTTTTATACACGTTTTTATCCTGTTTTTTTCAGCAGCTTTTTCTTCCTTTTTGAATATTATGTTTTAAATGAAACTGCTTTATTTTTGAAACTTCTCGTTACTTTGTCTTAATAAAACTTTATTTATAAAATCATGTCCGGATTCCATGCATTTTTCTAGCATTTTCACTGCGGAAATGAAATCCAAATATATCTATGTATTTCATCTGCATATTTTCCCCATCTCATTCAAGTCTATGGGGAAAGCAAGTAAAGTGTGTATTTACTGCAGGAGAAATTGACATATTGAAGATTTTGTAAGTTTTTACTGCGTAAAAAAAAAAAGCACAGTGGGGATGAGATTTATATAAATCCCATACACTATGCTGTGATTTTTTTTTTTTGCTCACGTAAATATACAGCGGAAAGAAATGCACTAAATACTCATGATGGGAACTTAGTCGGATAGTAAACAAGCCAAAGAGTAAAGCATAATATAGTAAGGCACATAGCAGGAATCTATGAAAATCCATTCCAGGCATAAGGGCTTTAAACAGATTATATTTTCTCTTTGTAAAAATGCCTTTCAGTAAATTTGGGTAAGTGTTGGTAGTTGATGCTTCAAGGCAGAGGTCATCTAGGTCATTATAATAAATTGCATTGTTATCCAACTCCACTACATAGTCAAACAAAAAATGTACATTTTTGCTGGTAAAAGTCAACCATGTTTATCTAGATTTTGCTAACAGGCCTGAATAGCTGTAAGCTAGAGTAGAGCAAATAAATCCGAGTGGGATTGAATTCTACTCAGATGTTCCAAAAATCCGTATTTGCCAATATGCAATTTTTTTTTAGTAATTTACTCCCTCCATGGATTCAGCAAAAAAGCGACTGGTGGCTGCCATTTTTCTGAACTGTAAAAGACCTGTGAGGAGCTGGCCACCGACTAAAGACTATTGGACCAATGGACGTAGAGCAAAGGTCCACGGCTCTAAGGGATGCAGACTTTTTCCAGCATGTAGCACCGGTTACGTCGATCATTGTTGTGTTTTATTCGAGATTTGTTTGCTCGTCAGTTTAAGGTGCACATATCTCGCCTGGAAAGTGTTCAGCTTCAGGAATCTATGTTTCCATTCATTGACAGTAAGCAGAGGATGACATTCGGGCTGGATCTTATGCATACATAAGGTGAGACATGAGATTGGTAAAAAGGTAAAGCAACCATTCCATTACTCTTGTTAGTATCTCAGGTGCCTCAATTAAGCCATTGTTCTCCCAGTCACTAGTCCTATTAAGAGGATGGGGATAGTAGACCCAGTGGAGTGGTCACCACAAGGGGTCTCACATGCACTCCCAGGTGATGGGCGCAGCCTCAGGAAAATACCTCCACCAATGCACAATTAGCATTGGGGGGGGGGGGGGTTTCCCGAGGGCTCAATTACGGGTGGCTGCTTGGGGTATTTAGGACACTGACAAGGGAATGGTGGGGTTGTTGCCGGCTGGAGCTGGATACATGTGCTACGGTCATTGATTCTGTCATCTTGAGGAGCATAGGTTGTGGAACTAGCGGTCCTGTGATGGGATCTTGTGGAGTGGGGGCATTGCATTGTGGCCATCTCCTCGGAGTTGCTGTAAGACTGTGGATGTAAGGAATAAAAATGGTTACATTGTTTAACCTGCCTAGGTGATTATAACACCATAGGACCCGTTGATGCGCAGGTGGCACGAAACGGCCGTTGTCCGACATGTGTTCCACTGACTCCCCTTCATCCATGTTTTAATGTAACCGAATAAATGAAGTTTTTATGGGCCGGTGAGTGCCACCTCTTTTCTCTTTACATGGACATACTTTGAATTGTTTTTTTCTTTGTGTTGAGCACCCGAGATCGCAGGGGCTCGTTCTATTCAATGTTTCCTAGAAACCCATTGTTACTGACTACAGGTACAACAGTGGTACTGGTCCTATCCCCACTTGTTTTGATTATTACAACTCACAACCTCAGATCTTCACAGGGCCATCAACAGTTTACAAAAATGTAAAACAAATCCTTATACTTGCCTTACTGCTCTCCTCTCCCGCCCCTCCTCTTCTTACTGTCACCCATCCTGTCCTCTCCACATTTTCAGACCCTCTCTGCTTGTGCTGAAACTCCCAACTCTCATAGTGAGTCGGGACTTTTGGCTCTGATGAAACCCGGGATGGATCTACGCATGCGTGTGCAAGGCTGCTGCATATATCATGATGCTGTGATCTTCCACGAGCTTGCACAGTACTGTCTCTTCATCAGTGACAGAAGCCCTGGAGATTTCAGCGTGAGCGTCGAGGATTAAAGGATGCCACAAGGACCGGATGGGTGATGGTGAGGAGAGGAGCGCCTGCAGAGGAGAGCGGGAAGTATTAGATGAGGTGACCCTGACACGCCTTGTCGGGCGACGTCTGGTCTGTCCCCTTGGTCCTATATGGTCTCCTTTTCAGCGATTGTGTGGATTTTGGCTACAGCACATAAAGATACCGCAGCTTCCGGTTTTCTAGCTGAGCCTTAAAGTACTCCACTAGTCTGGGGCCAGTCCCCTACTGCGGCCTTGATCCCTCCACGTCAGCGTGAACACGGGCGCACAGGTGGCTTCCCACACTCGCCGTGCCCCTCGGATCCCTTCGGTCTCTGGAGCCCTCCTCCCTGCTCCGTTCTTCTCTCCTCACTCTCCTCCTGCTGGGCCCCACTCACTGGGCCCTACTCCTCACTCTCCACTGCACTGTTCGCCTGCTCCAAGCACTAGAACAGGAGACTGGCCCTCAGCCAGAACTCTCCACTCAACAACTCCTTCTAGATGTTTCCACCGTTCCTTTTATACTGCTCTGTCAGTGCTCCCCTGAACTACTTCCTCCACCCACCTCCACTTAGTTCCACCCTCCCTCAAGAGCAATTTTGCCCTTCCCTCAGGAGTGGTGTGTGTTGGATGTGAGTGTGTGGGTCCCGTGTAGTGCTCCCTCCTTACCTGAGAGTGGGGTACCACACCTCTGACTGAGATGCAGTACCTCTGTGACGACTGGACCCGCAGGGGCGCCACAACCCCAGAGCATATTATGGGACATTAAATTTGCGCAGAATAACTTCTCCGCAAATCAGAATTCCAGGGAAAATCCATTTGAGCAGGCGAATTTGCACTTTGTCTGATCCTCTCATCTCTACTGTTAGCCAAATGCTCCATCAGCTGAAAACTTTTATTCCCTCTCCCCCCTTTGAGTTTGCAAATTCAATGGGGAACGATGAGTAAATGAAGAATGATACTACCAGCTAGGTAGTAACTGGATCAAGGATGGACAATACAAAGACAAATCAGTGCGTCATCCAATTCCATCTGACGCCTGAAACAATACTGATATGTTTTACTATGGCATCTGATGACCTCGGTGACCATGTGGAAATAAGTGATGATGGTTGTGAAATAATTTTGGTATAATATGACTGTGTGTTTTATTTCACTCTTCACAAGGAAGTACGAGCAGAGAGATGGTGTCCAACGCCAACTCAAAATATTGAAATACCAGCAGATAACATGCCAAAATAAATATCCCTTAGGCAGCGTTACAGGTTTGATTGCATCAACTGTACAAGTGGATTTCTGTAGAACAGGCATGGAAGACATATGTGTCCGAGAGTAAAAATAGAACCAGACACTCAGTGGAAAATTACTTTTTTGGCCACTTTAAAGTGTTTAGTTTAATGTGTAACATGACATTTAGAGAAGTGTAATGTTATGTTAGCACGAGGAGTCTTTACAAGATCACTAGGGCTCTAAACATCTCTCTCAACACTACACAATGCAAGTTTTAACATTTCTTCACTTCACTAGAAGAGCTCGAGTTTTTTAGATTTCCGAGATTAGAAAATAAAATACAAATCTTTTTGAAGAATGTTTGTTTGTTTTTGTAAATTTATAAGGTTGGCAATTTTGCAAGTTGGGCTATGGTCACACAGTCCTTTTTCTCTCTTCTGAGAAAATCGGTCCGATTATGCTAATCACACTCTGATCAGAGTGTGATCCGATTTTCACGGATGTGGAGAATAAAAATTCTGCATCTTCTCCATTCTGTCAATCCGTGGAAATTGGACCTTACTCTGTCATCAGACCATGGTCTGATTTTTTTTCCACAGACCCATAGACATGAATGGCTGAGTGTTATCGGACATGTGCACAACCCCAGGATAACCACAGATGGCACTCGTCCGATTTTTATGGTCATGTGCACAAGTACTTAGAATGACAATCAACTATGAGATATCTGTAAAACCTGGTGGGACCCATCTGTGCCTCTGGCGTAGCTGATGGTTCTTCCAGCCTGTACATGGTTAGTTTGGCTTTAATCTTGAAACGCAGGACTGCAGCAATCACAGGAGTATGTACTCATCTCTAGTAAGTGGCAGCTTGTGGACTACCTGGCACCTTCTCAGCAGACTCCTTACCATTAGAACCTCAGCTCTTGTCTAAATTCTCATCAATCAAGTTGCGTGCTCTCACTTAGTCAAAGGTGTCATAACAGCAGTCAGCATGCATGATATACAATTTGACCTCTGATCCCTGGTAGTCATTACAAAGTTCTATAAAGTATAATAGATCATATTTTTTTTAAAAGACACAATAGCCTGTAACTCAAGTAAGATGACTATCCCCATTCTGCAGTGAATGCAGTCCATTATCAATGCATCATGGCATTCAAAGCAATTCTACATTGCAACATGTACAGCCGTGCACAAATTTGAGTAACCAGATATACCTCACATCCAGACGTAACAAGCAGGCTCAACTAATGTAAGCACAGAAAGTATATCTACAGGGACAAAGTGACAGAAACCGCTCCCTCTCTCATTGATGTGAGGAGTGACGACTATCCACACCCTCAGAACTGACTCTGCAGCCATGGCTGCCACTGGCTCCTCACTGTCTTGGAGGTGTTCAGAGACTGCTTTCATCCTAATATCCCATCTGGTTTCTAGAGTTCCTGGATTTATTGGTTATAGTGACATGGGCCGCTCACTTTCCACAGATCTCTCCACCACACTGCACTCCACTCTTACCCCTATGCCTATTGAAAGATGAATCAGATCCCACTTGATTGACTGACGGGTATGCACAAAAAACAAAGCACCATACTGACCCCTGCAACAATAACTCGGGCTGAGAGTCCGTGAAATCTCTATTAGCCACGAGGAACAGAGTTTAAGTTCATTTTTCCATATGTGAAAATGCTCAATCTTTTTTTGCAGGAGTCCACACAAAACAGACAATAGCAATCTGCAAATGTTTTTGCTGCATTTTTCCTTTTTTTTTTTTGTGGTGCAGACTTGACACGGGACGTTTTGTGTTTTTTTGTTTTTTTAGTTCAGAGCTGATAGATTTCTGCACATAAAAAGCAATTTTATTATTTTACTTGTGTTACTTTGGCTGCCCTAAAGGAAAAAACACAAAAAAATGAACAGTTGAGATTTTGCATTGGTTCTTACTCTTGTGGATAGTTACACACACATTATTAATTGATGAGACACATGTAGACATCGATATAGACATTCAGTAACTGTTTTTAATTGGCATAGCTCAAACCCCTGACTGCCTGATGTACATGCTCATTTAGCTTGGCCATACTTGGATTTCAATAAAGCACAAGAACAAGGAGTCTGATGTTGCTTATACCAGAGGATGTTCACACAGAGGTTTTATGTGGATCATATCCTCTCCAAAATCCACATCAAAACCACTCCAAATACTCTGTATTGCCACCTTGTGGTTTTCCAATTGAAATCAAGTTGCTATTTATACAGAAAGGTACAGAAAAAAACTGGCCTATTAGGCTATGTGCATATGGAGTGTTTCTGCTGAGTTTTCGGGGGAGAAACTGAGCAGAACCTCCAAGATTTGAGGAGTTTTGCAATGTGGAGGAGGATTTGGAGAGTTTCCTCTGTTTCAGCTTCAAGAACTCCTCGGAAAACTCCATCTGCACAAGCCTGAACTCTCAGGCCAAAATTCTGTAAAACAAAAAGTCTGCACGTGATAAAAAGTTTAAAAAAATCGCTTCCAAGCTCCATCAGATCTGAAAGCCTGTTTAAAATATATGCTTGATGCCGATTTCCATTGAAAAAATACATTTTTATTTTTTTTACATTGTTGGCTGTTGTTTTTGTTTTATCTTGTTTATACTGAAAATATATATATATTTTTTTACTAAAATGGGCAATCGTCCTATCAGTATTTACAGTAGGTTGGAAAACGAAACTGCTACAAGTTTAAATTCTAAATTGTTCAGCAAAGTGTTATTTTTTGGATGTTAGTTGGTTTTGACAGTTATGTTGTAATAATATTGGACTCAAATGAAACCTAATTTATTTCACTTTAGAGGTTTTCTTGTTATGACTTCTGATTATTTTCTTCTTTTTGCAGATTTCTTATTGTGCTGATATGCCTTATATTCAGTGTGCTTTCTACAATCCAGCAGTATTCCAACTTGGCCACAGAAACATTATTTTGGATGGTATGTAAAATCATAATCCATTGCATTCTTAGGCTGCGTGCCCACTATGCGTTTTTGCCTCGGAATTTCTGCAGCGAAAACGCTTAAAAAATGCTTGGTAATACGTGCCCCATGGTCCCCAATGATAATCCTTATATGCTGTGCACATGCTGCGGAAATTTCTGCTGCGGATTATCATTGAGAAAAAATACGCAGCATGTCCATTAATTTTGCGAACACGCAGCGTAATTGCTGCCATTGACTTGCATTGAATCGTTTAATATCTGCATGACTACATGTGCACATGCGGATATGAAGCGATTCAATGTGCGGATGGTACCCGGGTCTGGAGAAGAGGAGACTCATCCAGACCCGGGTACCATAATACCTGTAAAAAAGAGAATTTAAAATAAAAAATAAACATTATACTCACCTTCTGATGGCCCCCGGTCTCCTGTATGATGCGTCCTGGCTCCCCGGCGGCTCGCAATGGTGTAAAAAGACCTTCCATGACGCCATTTAGTCATGTGACAGGTCAAGCAACCGCTGACGTCGGCGGTCGTGTGACCTGTCACATGACTAAATGACGTCCTGAAAGGTCCTTTTACACTACCGCGAGCCGTACAAGAGACCGGACGCACCGGAGAAAACATTGAGGGCCATCAAAAGGTGAGTATAATGTTTTTTTTATTTTTTAGCATTTGTATTCTTTTTTTTTTAACTATTTACTTGGTCGCACTATATAAATCCATGTCGGTTGCATGGATTTATATAGTGTGACCAAGTTGTCAAGTACTTTTCCAAGTGATGCTAAAATCTCTTGGAAAAGCGCTTGATAACCCACATGCGGAAATGCATGTGAAGAACGCTTGACAAACGCTTCTACCTGGCAGGAAGAACGCATGTAAAATCCACATGCGTTTTTACTGTCAAGGAGATGCGGAAAAAATCTGCAGCATTTCTGCATCGTGGGCACTTAGCCTTATACATTTTTTCCTCATTTATAAACTTATCATTAAGCTGCATTTTTACTACCGAATATTTCCCGATCAGAATATTACCATTATAGATCTTTTAGTGCACAATATTACTTGGCATGACACGTTACCTACTAGCAAACATCACTAAAATGTATTATTACCTTTACATTGTGATCCTGAAAAAAGGTTTTATACCCAATTCATTTTTTATTTAGCGATGTTCTAAAATGTTAAAATAAGTGGTTCTCCCCTTTCCAATCTTCCTATCAGTCCTGCGCTGACATTTCCTGGTATTTAACCTTCTCTAGAGATTGTGTTGCCTCATCACTGACTCTTGCAGTAATCTGACATTGGAAATGGCAAATAGGTAATCAAAGTTGTTTCTGGGGCTGGAAACCCATCCAAACTAGTGCTCCGTTAAAAGCCGTAGTTGTTATAATGAGAAAAGATGATTAGTGCCTGATATCACATCTGTGGTTTGTAATCCTGTGCCCCAACGGTGGGAACTGATGCTGCATCTGTCATTTTGCAGTTGGTGTAGATGTTCCTTTGCCTGGGAAACCATGCTATGTTGTCATCCACTGAGTGGTGCATAACATTTGCTGATACTGACCATAAGGACCTTTTTAAGTAGGCCTATGTTGGCACCAAAATGGATGGTTGAGTTAACGATATACCAAAGATGCACTTTTTGAAGTGCAACTTTGGCTTACCTAAAAGCACCAGTGGAGAAGTAATTTTCGTCCTTCTGTAAAAAAAGAAACTGTGCATCATTTTGCCAGGAAGATTAGCCTGTAAGATGTACATCATCTAAATCTCTGGAAGCAGAATCTGTACCTTCCAAATAGGGCAATTATCCAATTTTAATAGACTATGCACATTGCAGTTGTAGTTGTTGTTAATCTTAAATGTCTGTCTATTAAATATTATAATCTAATCTCTTTTCTAATACACTTTAATTAAAAACTCCCTACCGTTCACTTTGCTACACTATCGAACTGCTTTATTTTTATTTTTTTACCTAATTGCCATTTGTTGACACTTAGTTTGCGAACCCCCAGTGCATGCTGGGATAATCAAAGGAGTCTTCATCTGTGGCAGAGGCTGAGGTCACTGCTGCAGTCTCTGTCCCCACCCTGAAATGAAGCGTCATCAATAACGTTTGTTTCAGGGGCTGGGCTAGTCCCTTATCTACTGAGCATGTCTGTTGTCAATTCTGACGTGTGCTCAGTAGGATCTCGTCACCGTGTAACATTCTTCTCAATGCACAGTGACAATGCGCTCCCTTGCAGGCTCTGATGAGAAGTGAGGAGCTGGGAAGAGAGCACTGTCAGTGCATATTGCAACAAGATTACCCGGTAAGCAGAGACCAGCGCTGCCCTGCAAGAGATGTCACTTGAATTATATGATCTTAATATCTCAGAAAGTCTTACCCATTTTTTCTGATGACTGTAAGATGTGTATATGTGTGGGTGTGTGTGTGTGTGTGTATATATATATATATATATATATATATATATATATATATATATATACATACATACATACATATGTGACACCCCAGGGGTCTGGTTGTCACAGTGATAGAGATATTACGTCTGAGAGCAGGTGGGAGGTCCTTTGGTCAGGGATCCTGTGCATGCCACACCTCCTGCCCAGCCTTGGGAGGGGAAGAACTTCCCCTGTATAAACCCGGGGCTGAGGCAGGGTTAGTGAGTCCAGGAAGAGTAGAGACAAGAGCAGCATAGGAAGCAGCAGAGTCACAAGGAGTCAGGGGCTGGCAGCTAAAGAGCTCGCCCTGACTAAGAAGATTCTTTACCGGACCCGGAGTCCGAGGCTGTGGGGACTAACTTCTACCCAGCAGCAGAATCCGTCAGGCAGGGGATTTCAGGTCCCCTGGCCCAGAAGCCCGAAGGCCCGGTCACACGCGTGGGACCAGCACCGCCATCGTGGAGCGGAAGCCATTAGAAGGCCCCGAGTCACCGGCCATACGGGTGAGCACCACACGGTACACTCAGGGACGTGGGCTACTTACATCAGCTTCTAGCAAGGTAGCCAGAAGAGTACAGTCAGCTTGGGAGGCCTACAACTACGCCTGGCCAGGGGAGATCCCATCTGCTCAAGGACTGACCAGGCCCCGTTCGCTAGCAAGTACTCCGGGAGGGTCTATCGTTGTTACCAGTAAAGACCCTGAACGCTACCATACCGTCTCTGAGTGGTTCCTGCTACCCCCATCATCCACGTCGGCTGCCCTGAGGCCATACCCCTCCCGTTGGGGGTTATACTATCACGCTGCACCATCCTTCCACCGGCCTCAGCGGTCTGCCCTGCAGCAGCAGCCCCCTGGCTGCATTCAACGGGTGGCGTAGTCATCAACCATTTTCTACCGCTAACAGACTGCCGTCCAGTTTGACTCCCTGGGCACGGACCGGGTCACCGCCACGAGACTACAACCCTAAACAGATCCGGCTCCGGGTAAGCTCCCGCGTGCGCAACGCAGCGCGACACAGGCCCAGGGGCGCGTCAACTTTGGCGTAGTCGGCAGGATCACGTGCCCGCAACCACCGGGTACTGCGTGCCTGAAAAGCAAAGACTGTTCAAACTTACCAGTGGTGAAGATTCCCGCCATCGGTGAAAGATTCCCGCCATCCGGCGCCATCTTCAGCCTTCTTCCCGCCATCGGTGAAGTTTCCCGCCATCCGGCGCCATCTTCAGCCTTCTTCCCGCCATCCGTGGAGTTTTCCCGCCATTGGACGCCATCTTGAGGACGCCGCGCGGGAAGAAGAGGGGCGTGGACTCCGAAAGCGCGCGAGAACTGAAGCCCCGCCTCACGTCCGGACGTTGCGTAAGGTCCTGGAAGGAGCCCAGCAGACGCCGACGTCACAGGAGCGCGACGGAAGGTCCTCAACCCTGACGATCCACTGCGGAGCCGCGGCCTACGGAACAGGATCATCGCAAGGTAGGCCACGGTCCACTAGGGGGGAGGAAGATGTCGGATACGGAGGAGAGCTCCACTGCCTCAACCCCCGCCAGCGCTACCGCTGTTGCAGTTATGCCCTTCACCATGCCCTATATCCCGGGAGCAGCTTGGCTACCCCAGTACTCAGGGGAGTCACATACCCTGCATGACTTTAGAGAAAAGCTGGATAGCCTCTTCCAGGTGTACCCCCTCACAGAAGAGCAAAAAGTGAGCATCCTGGTGGCCCAACTAACTGGGGCAGCCAAAAGGGAAGTAAAATCCTGGCCACCTGGGAGGAAGACTGTCGCAGGGATACTAACCCGGCTGAAGGACACCTTTGATACCCGCACCTCAGCCGAGATTAAACTTAGATTCTACGGGTGCAAGCAGCGAGCGCATGAGAGTATAAGGGACTATGCACTCAACCTACAAGAGGCCCTGAGGGCCATTAAGCAGACCGACCCTAATGGAGTGGGAAACGAGGACAGGCTGTTGACCGAACAATTTATAGAGGGTTTATATTGCAATGCCCACCGCACCCAGTTGCGGGCAATGGCCTTACAGGACCCTCATCTAGAATTTGCACAGTTCAAGGACAGAGCCATCCGGGTGCTCCGAGAACCGGCACCAGGTGGCGTTGTGACCCACAGACGCCCCACTACCACTTACTACCAGGAGGCGGCGCCCTTGTCAGCAGGGCCTGTGGGAGCTGATGCGCAGGCTTTGGACAATGACCCGGCTCCAGACCTACACCATCAGGTCCAAGAGCTAGCTAAAAGCGTTGCTGCGCTAACCCGAACTGTGCAGTCTTTACAGGTTTCCACTCCAGGGAAGATCCAGCTGGCATCCGGACCGGAGGACATCCCGTGGCATCGACCAAGGAGGACCCCACCGGCCAGAGGAAGACCCAGTGACCGATACAGCGAGGACGGACGACCCATCTGCCGCCGCTGCAATCAACCCGGACATATGGAAAGGTACTGTTCTTTAAACGGGCACAACCTGGGGTAGAGGGCCAACCCCCAGGAAAAAGATCACCAGGCCCATCGAACTGGCGCGACAGATATGTGGGAGGACGTCCAGTCTTGCCTGTGGTACTGGATGGCATTCCCATGAGTGCCCTACTGGACACCGGGTCACAGGTCACCACCATCCCGTACGTGCTCTTCAAGCAGTACTGGAATGACTCGGATATTACCCGCTACCCTGACGACGACTTGAGTATCATCGCCAGCAATGGTCAGCCCGTGCCACAGATCGGATTTAAAGAGGTGACCATCAAAATTGGTAGAGTCGAACTGGCCGCACAGGGACTGATCATTGTAGATATTGACAAACATGAGAGTCACCCAAAAATAACTCTAGGAACTAATGTAATTGAAAATTGTCTTGCAGAGGTGATTTTCCTTTTACAGCAGGTTGCCAAGAATGCCAGCTCCGGCGAGCAGCGGGTGCTCCAGAAAGAGATCCGGGCACTGATGCAACGGCAACAAGTGGAACTCTCCGGCGGTGAGATTGGTAGCGTAAGAATGTGTGACCCTTTTCCTATTGCCATGCCCCCAAAAAGTGAAATGATGATTTGGTGCCGGGCAGCTATTGGTCTGAGAGGTAGAGATTACCAGGCAATGGTAGAACCAGTTTACTCAGACAGTAGGCCCACCATTTTGACAGCACGGGGGGTGGTCAATGTACGCCATGGGAGGGTGCCCGTTCGCATAATAAATATCGGGGAGAGGGAAGTGTACCTGCCCCGGTATGCCACGCTAGCCAAATTATATACCACTAATCAAAATTCTATACAATCTGTGGAGCCCTTGCCTCCATCTCACCCGGAGGAAGGTAACGGCTCTAAGAAAGACATGGAGGACTGGTGTCAGCAACTACATCTGGGTACTGACTCCACTCCCTCACACCAGAAACAAGGAGTCTATCGGGTGGTTCAAGAGTATGAGAGAGTGTTTAGTAAACACCCGTTAGACTTCGGGCGAGTCAAGGGGGTAGAACACCGCATCCCCACGGGAGATCATCCTCCCATAAAAGAGAGGTATCGACCCGTACCCCCTGCACATTACCAACACGCCAAGGGGATGCTTAGAGACATGAAGGAGGCTGGGGTAATCCGGGATAGCTGTAGCCCCTGGGCAGCCCCACTAGTTTTAGTCAAAAAGAAAGACAACACCATGAGGATGTGTGTAGATTACCGGAAAATCAACCGTATCACACACAAGGATGCGTACCCCTTACCAAGGATAGAGGAGTCATTGGCTGCTTTAAGATCTGCTAACTTCTTCTCTACCTTGGATCTCACTAGCGGGTACTGGCAGGTTCCTGTAGCAGAGGCGGACCGGGAGAAGACTGCATTCACCACCCCGATGGGACTTAGCGAGTTCACCTGCATGCCGTTCGGACTCTGCAACGCCCCAGGAACCTTCCAACGATTAATGGAGTGCTGTCTGGGCCACAGAAACTTCGAGACGGTCCTGTTGTACCTGGACGATGTCATCGTATACTCCAAAACTTATGAGGACCACCTGAAACACCTGGCGGAGGTGTTCGAAGCTCTGGCGAGTTACGGCCTAAAAGTGAAACCCTCCAAGTGTCACCTCCTGAAACCAAAGGTGCAATACCTGGGACACGTGGTGAGCGCTGACGGAGTGGCTCCCGACCCCGATAAGATCACCGCAATTAAGGGATGGCCAAGCCCCTCCAGCGTAAAAGAAGTGCGGCAGTTCCTAGGGTTGGTAGGCTACTACCGAAGGTTTATTCCCGGTTTCACCAAAAAGGCAGCACCTATGCAGGACCTCCTGATAGGCCAGTCCCGGAAGGCCAAGAACCAGAAGCCGCCCTTCAAATGGGAAAAGCTAGAAGAAGAGTCCTTCCGCCAGCTGAAGATGGCCCTCACGGGGGATGAAATCTTGGCGTACCCGGACTATAGCCAGCCCTTCATCCTCTACACCGACGCCAGTAACATCGGGCTAGGAGCCGTACTGTCCCAGATTCAGCAGGGGAGAGAACGAGTAATCTCCTATGCCAGCCGAAAACTGCGACCCACCGAAAGGAACCCCGAAAATTACAGCTCATTTAAGCTAGAGTTCCTGGCCGTGGTATGGGCAGTCACCGAGCGCTTTAGGCATTACCTCGCTTCTTCCCGGTTCACCGTATACACGGATAACAACCCGCTGACACACCTGGACACGGCAAGACTCGGTGCCCTGGAGCAGAGGTGGATGGCCCGTCTGTCCAACTACGAGTTCACAATTAAATACCGGGCAGGGCGCTCCAATACCAACGCGGACGCCCTGTCCAGGATGCCCAACCTGCCGGACGGAGGAGAAGATCCGGAGGGACTGGAAGAAGTTGAACTCCCTGCGTTCCACCGTCATGGGACTATCCAGTATTCCCACCGGGTAAGGAGTAAGCAGGCTGCTACGTTGAACCCCTTACCTCACTACAACTGGGCGGAAACGCAAGACAGCGACCCTGCCGTCCGACTGGTGAAGGAGATGCTGACTCGCCCGGAGGCTAGCCTGGAATCAGACGCTCCAGAGGAAGCCAAACAACTATGGGCAGAGAAGAGTCGACTGTTCCTTTACAAGGGGAAGTTGTGCCGCAGAATGGTTAACTCCAGGACGCATGAGCTACTCTGGCAAGTAGTGGTGCCACGAAGAGACGCAGCCATGGTGATGGAGGCATACCACGACGGAGCTGGACACTTCGGGTGGAAAAAGCTGGAGTTCCTGCTGCGCGAGCGGTTCCACTGGGTAGGCATGAGGGGAACCATCGAGAAGTGGTGCAGAGACTGTGGCCCGTGCAATCTGAGAAGGAAGGACCGGGCCAGCCAGAAGACTCCCCTGCAGTCCATCGTCACCCGGCAACCGTTGGAACTGGTAGCCTTGGATCATGTAAAACTGACCCCCAGCAGAAGTGGCTACGTCTACGCGTTAACCATCGTGGATCATTACTCCCGGTTTCTGGTTGTCGTCCCCGTCAAGGACTTAACGGCTCGAACAGCAGCTAGAGCCTTCCAGCAGCACTTTTGCCGTCCACACGGGTACCCGGACCAAGTGCTGACGGACCAGGGACCTGCCTTTGAAGCGGAGGTCTTCCAGGAATTCTGCAATCTGTATGGCTGCCGGAAGATAAGGACGACACCCTACCATCCGCAAACTAATGGACTTTGTGAGAAAATGAACCAGGTGGTAATGGATCTTCTAAAAACGTTGCCCCTGGAAGAACGCAGTCTGTGGCCTGAGAAGTTGCCCGATCTGGTGGACCTATACAACCACATCCCGGTAGGTTCCACCAACTGTACCCCGGCTTACCTAATGAGGGCAAGACCTGGTAAGTTACCTGTTGACCTGGAAATGGGAGTCCTGACGCCCGAGGACACTTCACCAGTACAGGAGAGCGTGGAGCGAAGTCTCTGTCAGGCTAGGGAAAGACAAGAGAAGACTTACAACCAGTATGCTCCCGCTGTTCCCCTGGTACCCGGAGAGCAGGTCTTGAAGAGGAAGAGACGGCTCCACAAGTTGGACGACCAGTGGGAGAAGGACCCGTACACCGTACTGCCCTCAAGCCACGAGAACCCGAAGGTCTGTACCATCAGTAAAGACGGAGGGGAAACCACAGCCATTGTATCCCGGGACCACCTGAAGAAGTGCCCCGAACAACTGAGGAACCCTGAGGAGGAACAGGAAGACCATCGACCCGTGGAAGAAAGGGAAGATATGGTTAGTACCGTGCTCGGGGACTTCCCTCGGTCTTGGACTCAAGTCAATGGTGCAGTTGTGGTACCCGTACTCGCCTTCCTCCAACCATCATCCCAAGAACCTACGGAGCAACGGGTAGAGCTGGAAGAGCAGCCGGTCCAGGAGGCAGAAGACTCCACCCAAGCGGAACAGGAGAATCCACCCTCTGCTTATAGTGAGCCTGCCGTACCCCTAGTGAGACAAAGAGCCGGTAGACAGCTGCCCAGTTTACCCTTGACAGCTCCTACACCCTGTAGTTCAGGGCCAGACAGTCAGCTCCGTAGGTCCACTAGGGCCACTAGAGGCCAGTTACCCGCACGTTGGAGGATCTAAATGTTTAAGTTGTTTTACAATGTTTACCTGTTTATTGTTGCTTGTGTGTAATTTTGTGTTTCTAGTTGTTTTTAGGAGTCTTCGGTGGATTTACCGGGAATCCTTTGTATATAGTTGGAGCGTAACCCAGGATGGACTAGAGACGGTTAAGGACTCGGGGTAGGACAGACCCCTACCTGGTTACGTCTCCCTGTGTTGGTGAAATGGACACCTTTGTTTTTCTTCAAAGACTGCACCCGGTTGCGGACATCCGTGACCATCTTATTGTGTTTCCTTATTGTATTTTATTGTTCTTTGATATACCTTGTTATATTTTTCTAAAAAGTGTTTAGTCCCGGAGTACTAAATTTCACTAGGGGGGAGTGTGACACCCCAGGGGTCTGGTTGTCACAGTGATAGAGATATTACGTCTGAGAGCAGGTGGGAGGTCCTTTGGTCAGGGATCCTGTGCATGCCACACCTCCTGCCCAGCCTTGGGAGGGGAAGAACTTCCCCTGTATAAACCCGGGGCTGAGGCAGGGTTAGTGAGTCCAGGAAGAGTAGAGACAAGAGCAGCATAGGAAGCAGCAGAGTCACAAGGAGTCAGGGGCTGGCAGCTAAAGAGCTCGCCCTGACTAAGAAGATTCTTTACCGGACCCGGAGTCCGAGGCTGTGGGGACTAACTTCTACCCAGCAGCAGAATCCGTCAGGCAGGGGATTTCAGGTCCCCTGGCCCAGAAGCCCGAAGGCCCGGTCACACGCGTGGGACCAGCACCGCCATCGTGGAGCGGAAGCCATTAGAAGGCCCCGAGTCACCGGCCATACGGGTGAGCACCACACGGTACACTCAGGGACGTGGGCTACTTACATCAGCTTCTAGCAAGGTAGCCAGAAGAGTACAGTCAGCTTGGGAGGCCTACAACTACGCCTGGCCAGGGGAGATCCCATCTGCTCAAGGACTGACCAGGCCCCGTTCGCTAGCAAGTACTCCGGGAGGGTCTATCTATACATACATACATACACACATACATACACACATACATACACACATACACACACACATACACACACACATACACACACACATACACACACACACACACACACACACACACACACACACACACACACACACACACACACAGTACAGACCAAAAGTTTGGACACACCTTCTCATTTACAGATTCTTCTGTATTTTCATGCCTTTGAAAATTGTACATTCACACTGAAGGCATCAAAACTATGAATTAACACATGTGGAATTATATACTTAACAAAAAAGTGTGAAACAACTGAAAATATGTCTTATATTCTAGGTTCTTCAAAGTAGCCACCTTTTGCTTTGATGACTGCTTTGCACGCTCTTGGCATTCTCTTGATGAGCTTCAAGAGGTAGTCACCGGAAATGGTTTTCACTTCACAGGTGTGCCCTGTCAGGTTTAATAAGTGGGATTTCTTGCCTTATAAATGGGGTTGGGACCATCAGTTGTGTTGTGCAGAAGTCTGGTGGATACACAGCTGATAGTCCTACTGAATAGACTGTTAGAATTTGTATTATGGCAAGAAAAAAGCAACTAAGTAAAGAAAAACGAGTGGCCATCATTACTTTAAGAAATGAAGGTCAGTCAGTCCGAAAAATTGGGAAAACTTTGAAAGTGTCCCCAAGTGCAGTTGCAAAAGCCATCAAGCGCTACAGTTTTAAAATATTTTTATTGAAATTTTCCATAAAATGGGAAGAAGGGGAGGAGGGAGTACATAAATAAAATAGGGAGGGGGGGGGGGGAACAGACATATTTAAACAGAAACATTGGGTTTCACATTTAGAATACAACAGTTTGCAATTCCCATAACACACGGGAACATATATAAAAACTAAAAGATTCTCGTATATTAGCATACAATGTTGTTGAGGTTGATAAAATAAAGACAGTATTTTAAAGCAAAGTAGAGTAGAAAATCCAAAATGAAATCCAAGTCAAACTGAGCATAATCCTCATCATCTCAAATTAAGATTGTCACAAAAGCTAAGATGAGGTAATAACAAACCTAGGCATGTCACCTAAGCTGTGTTTGATAACATGGGAGAGTATTTCGAGGTCCAAAGATCCCAACATTCTAAGTATTTTGAGAAGGAGTTACTCCTAATGGCGGCATTATATTCAAAAATGCTATGTTGCGTCTCTCTTTCTATCAAATGTATTAAAGTTGGTGGGTCATCACTTTTCCATCTGGAAGCTATCCATCAAGCGCTACAAAGAAACTGGCTCACATGAGGACTGCCCCAGGAAAGGAAGACCAAGAGTCACCTCTGCTTCTGAGGATAAGTTTATCCGAGTCACCAGCCTCAGAAATCGCAGGTTAACAGCAGCTCAGATTAGAGACCAGGTCAATGCCACACAGAGTTCTAGCAGCAGACACATCTCTTCAACAACTGTTAAGAGGAGACTTTGTGCAGCAGGCCTTCATGGTAAAATAGCTGCTAGGAAACCACTGCTAAGGACAGGCAACAAGCAGAAGAGACTTGTTTGGACTAAAGAACACAAGGAATGGACATTAGACCAGTGGAAATCTGTGCTTTGGTCTGATGAGTCCAAATTTGAGATCTTTGGTTCCAACCACCGTGTCTTTGTGCGACGCAGAAAAGGTGAACGGATGGACTTTACATGCCTGGTTCCCACCGTGAAGCATGGAGGAGGAGGTGTGATGGTGTGGGGGTGCTTTGCTGGTGACACTGTTGGGGATTTATTAAAAATTGAAGGCATACTGAACCAACATGGCTACCACAGCATCTTGCAGCGGCATGCTATTCCATCCGGTTTGCGTTTAGTTGGACCATCATTTATTTTTCAACAGGACAATGACCCCAAACACACCTCCAGGCTGTTTAAGGGCTATTTGACCAAGAAGGAGAGTGATGGGGTGCTTCGCCAGATGACCTGGCCTCCCCAGTCACCAGGCCTGAACCCAATCGAGATGGTTTGGGGTGAGCTGGACCGCAGAGTGAAGGCAAAAGGGCCAACAAATGCTAAGCATCTCTGGGAACTCCTTCAAGATTGTTGGAAAACCATTTCCGGTGAATACCTCTTGAAGCTCATCAAGAGAATGCCAAGAGTGTGCAAAGCAGTCATCAAAGCAAAAGGTGGCTACTTTGAAGAACCTAGAATATAAGACATATTTTCAGTTGTTTCACACTTTTTTGTTAACTATATAATTCCACATGTGTTAATTCATAGTTTTGATGCCTTCAGTGTGAATGTACAATTTTCATAGTCATGAAAATACAGAAAAATCTATAAATGAGAAGGTGTGTCCAAACTTCCAAACTTTTGGTCTGTACTGTATGTATGTGTATATAATATATTTCACATTTCTAAATGTCACCTTGTATCCCTAGCCTTACTTTTTTTTTTTTAGCATTTACAACTAGAAATAGTCATACAATATACCATATGTGTTAACATTGTTTCTATAGTTGTACATGCAAGGATTTTTTTATGTCACCCTAAAGTTAGCATGGGGAAAAGATCTGACCCCAGTGGGATGTTTGCTTTCATGTTCTAACATTCACTCGTACAATGTTAATGTAGTTATACATTTCTGTAGATAATGTCATTATTCCTGATTTCTACATTTCAAAGCATTTATAAAATAACTTGTAATGTTTAATAATACTGTGCATGTACAAATGTAATCTTTTGTGAAAAATATTCAGTATTCTCCAGCACAGTGTACGAAAATCCACTGAGTCCATTCTGGTTTCTAAGACTTGTAGTATCCTAGTTGCTATTGACTTTGTCCTTGGAGGGAGGAGTGATTTGCGAATCTTTTTTGAGCCGTGTGTGCCCCATTGTCTTACTGTTGTTAATATCCAAAATGTATCTCTGTATTAATTCTTTCAGTGACCTTGGCCATGAAATCATTCTTATCGTAGAAGTTACAATCATTTGGAAAGGGCTGGTATTCTCAGAGTAGTCCACCACAATTACTAGTATTCAGTAATCTTCCGATGTTCAAGTTGTGCACCTCAATGGAAGAGTCAGACATATGGCACAGAGCCACATTGTGAAAGACCATATAGTGTATGGTGAAAGCTTTAAAAAAAATACTCTATTCATCTCTTCTTCCCCATGCCAAACCTTCACTGATGCACTGGCATTGTTTCTAGTCATTGTATGTGTAAAAAAATACTTCTTTCTGTATAATTTTCTATCGAGAATTTCTTATCAGATGCGATTGATCAAAGTATCAATATCACAATATTCTTATGAAAAAATGTATTGATTTATTCTCTGATTGTCCATTAAAAAGAATGATTGCAGAAGATACATAAAATAGTTAAATAGTTACAGAGTGATTGTCCATTTGTCCATAATTAGCTTAATAATTGAGATTCACCCATCTTTCCCTGGGATCCTGGATGGTAGATTGCATCTGTCTGTGTCCAGCACGTGTGTCAGGATGACACCATGTGCCCGGGTAAAGGACGTGTCTCCTTGGGCCTACATCAGCAGCTGTTTTCTTCACACATAGATTCTCGTCCTGTGTCCTGCGAAATGGCAAGAGCCCGCCCCCTGTCTCTAACATGAGATTATATAGCCCCCCCCATAGCACCTGTTCTTCTGCATATGGTACTGAACTAAAAATACACACAAATAGCGCATGTCATCTAGAAACCCTAGCACGATGGCTAATGCAATGTATGGTACGGAATTCAGAATTAAGAATAAAATGAATATCCGTAATTAATATTTAACAGTATGTAAGTGAATGTTGGCTGCAGTTGTCACATGCTGTCCGTACAGAACGATGTTGCCAGTAGTTTGGAAAGTGACTGCTGTGGTCACTGGTTTTCAAACAAGCCCTGCTGGAATATCATCTTTGGATCTACAAGCAAAAGAAGAGATGGAATAATATCTACGCAATACTGTGCAAGAGATTTAGGCAGGTGTGGAAACATGCTGCAAAGTAAGAATGTTTTTTTTTTTTTTTTAAATAGATGTGTAAATAGTATTTTTTAACAATTAACACAAAATACAAAGTGAATTAACAAATGAGAAATGTAAATCAAATCAATATTTGATACTACCGCTCTTTGCCTTCCAAACAGCATTAATTCTTCTAGATACACTTGTACACAGATTTTTCAAAAACTCTACAAGGAGGTTGTTCCAAACACCTTGTAGAACTAACTGCAGATCTTCTGTGGATGTCACTTGTGCAACTACTTCTGTCTCTTCATGTAGTCCCAGACAGACTCGATGTTGAGATGAGAGGGCTCTGTGGGGCCATATCATCACTTCCAGGACTCCTAGTTCTTTACGCTGAAGATAGTTCTTAAAGACATTGAATGAATTTTTGGGGTGATAGTCCTGCTGCAGAATAAAGTTGAAGCTAATCAGAAGCCTCCCTGATGCTATTACATGATGGAGAAGTATTTGCCTGTATTTCTGAGCATTAATCCTGGCTAAATCCCCAAATCTATTTGCTTAAATGCAGCCCTAAACTTGCAAGGAACCTCCACCATGCTCCACTGTTTCCTGCAGTGCCTCTGGGCCTTCAACATACAAATTGCTCCTTTATAGTCAAATATTTCAAAGTTTTGTTCATCAATCCAGAGAATCTGCTGTCATTTTTCTGAAGCCCAGTTCCTCTGTTTTCATGCACAGTTGATATACTTGCCCTTGTTCTCATGTTGAAGGTATGGATTTTTGGATTCAATTCTTCCATGAAGACTACTTATGAGCTGGCTTCTCCAAACAGTAGATGGGTGCAGCTGGGTTTCACTGATTGCTGCCAGTTCTGAGTTGATAGCACTGCTGGACATTGAAGGGGAAGTAAGAATGATGAGTGTTTCATCTGCTGCACTAAGTTTCTTTGGCTGACCTTTCCGTTAATGGTCTTCAGCACTGCCCATTTCATAGTGAGTCTTCAAAAGAGCTTATACATAACAATTTCAAATCTCAATCTTCTTTGAAATTCTTGCCTGGGAGAGACCTTGCTGATGCAATATAACTGCCTCTTTGCTGCACTCGGTCTTGCCATGATGTATGACCTGTGACATGAATGCGTCTTCTACACCTTTATAGCAAAATTGTCACCCGCTTTTTCACGTGGAACTGAACACATAGTGTAATACTGACTGACAAGTAGAATAAAATGTTTGTTTTTTTTGTTAAGTCCAAGTGAGTGTTATTAGAAAGTTTTCACTGGGGTCATGTACTTCTTCTCCATATACGATGCCCAATCATAGGCAGGCAGCAACACAGAGTTGAAAAGCATATGCCCCACAATAGCTTAGAACAGACTCCTGTCTGAGATGTAATGACGCTATGTTCTGCTCTTATAGCGTGCAGTTAGATGGCCGTATAAATCGAACCGAGATCAGAACTCTGTGCTCGGACTGGCCGGTAGCTTTTCCAACAGCATGATGGCTGTATAAAAATGCATGAAGCTGTAATGCTTGAGTCAGAACAGCCACCGGCCAGTCCGTGCACCTCTTTCCGATTTTATATTGCTGTCTGACTACGCCCTTATGCAGACCAATTACAAGTTGTGTGAGCAGAACTGACTGTCATTACTGACACCTTTTGAAGCAGCTGTCAGCACTCTGAGAGGAGAGTTGATAGAAGGGTTTGCAATGTGACATAGTTAAACTCTGCTGTACTGCCCTTCCCCTACACTGTGATGAAATCTTCAAGGTGTCAGTAATGACATGCAGGTCTGATGTCCTCATTACATGTCTCACACAGGATTAGACTTTTGTAGGCTATGGTGGAGGTGTGTTCTATTTTCCCCTGAGTGTTGCTGCCTGCTAATGATTGAGCAATGTCATACAGGGAGAAGAAGTACACACCTCCCAGGGAAAACTCTTATAACTGCTTGGACTTAATGAAAATGAACTTATTTGGTCAAAATATTTTGATTGCTGATATCTGCAACAGAGAGACAAAATAAAAAAAAGCAAAAACCCAAAATATTTTATTTCACTCTACAGCCACTATTACATTGTATGTCACGTTCTACATGAAAAGTTTGGTGAAAAGTCCTCTTTAAGCCTCATCTGTCTCTATTACAGTTAGTGATGTATTTAAGCCTACATATGTAAATGATGATCATTATCACCTGTTTGACATAATTGATTACTGACTGTATAAATGTACCTAGGAGAATTGATGCAGTTTTGGAGACCAAGGGCGGTCACACCAAATATTGATTTGGATTTCGGTTTTGTTCATTCGCGTTACATTTTGTTAATTGATAAAAATAAACCATTAACACTTCTCTTTTTCAAGATGTTTTTCAACACCTTGCTAAAACCTTTACATAGTGTACTGTATATTTGTTTCACAAAATTTGCAGTCTTTAAACAATTTTTTACAAATTGCGTGACAGACCCCAGAAGCCTTTTTTAATTCTGGATTTCTAAGTGTCAAACACAGTAGAAGACCTGTCATTGATCATAGTCCTGAGGTGATAATTTACATACAGCAGAAACCTGAAGACCTAAAAAATGTCCTTCAAGTAGAAGTGACTGCCAACAAAATTGCAGACAAATTCTGCACATGGAGGGATCAGAATTTTCAAGATAACAGAGCAGAGATTTACTTGTTGACATCAGAAGGAACTCCCAGAAGTCCGTATCATGGAAAGCTCTCTAGATGTCCGTGCCCAAGATGATACCTTCCTAGACCCTGCTTGCAATCGGGATTCCTATATCATTCCTTGACATTGTTTTGGCTGAAGTTGGAGCCTCTCAGAATTGTAAATGTTACTGCTGAACTGAGGTGGATGCTTAGTTCACTTTTGCTTGTTGCTGGATGGTGGATCTTGACTCATCTGTGACATGTCAGGTCACACCAGCATTTCATCAATGTTTCCTTCAGCCTGCAGAGGTCAGCAGCAAGTGACTAGGGACAGATAAGTTGCGTTGTGACTGAGAGTTTGGCAGTCAGTCTTTGTATATGTGATTAAGTGTCATTTACATGTCACTGGTTGTCATGTCACAAAATTCATTACAAAAACAAAACCTAACAAAAGTATAAAAAACCCTTTTAGTGAGGGTTAAGCACTTTTTGTATAAAATACAAACATATGTTAAGTGAATCTAGGACAAAAAATTATATTCTGTAGGAAAACTTATTTTTGTGGCATTTTTCAAGATTTTAACTTTACAATTGTTTATTTTATTCTTTTTTTTTTTTTAATGAAATCAACCAGAAGAAAAAAGTAAACATTTATAGACAAGAATGCTGCCCTACTAAGATTGTCGTAGAATATAGTTACACAAATTAACTATAATTGCTGCGAATCTATTTGCACATCCCATTTCATCAGCCACGACAGTGGTCTGTGGCCACCTCACGGGAGCAGGAGTACCGCCTCTTACTTGTTGGCTCTTCTTTTGATTAGCCGACCAGGCACAACGTCATTGTTGTGGCGTGATGCACATGTGATGTTTTTGCTCCCGAGCGGCTAATCAAGAGAAGAGTTGTGGATACCGGCAGGTCAGAGGAAAAAAACTGGAAGGGACAGAAAGCGCTGTAGGGTCTGATCTGGGTAAAAGCTTTAGAAAAGAATGTACACTGACGTGCTCACCTGTCATGGGTGTGTCAGATGTAGCAGACAGTCGTTCTGCAGCTGGTTGCAGAAGGTCACTCCGTTTGGCATTACAGACACCTTTTTGAATCTGTCTTACTTTAGGATCCAGCGGCTACTTCTCTCCTGCTCTGATTGACACCCTGGCCTGGGTGCTTGAATACTTTGTTTGCTGCAGGGAGGGTGCCAGTGATATCCACATGTTCCCTTGTGAAGGCTTTGAGCTATTACAGTTGGCTTACTTCCTCTCTGATGCTTTGGAGGACGTGTGGTGTAATCTTTCTGAAGTCTGCTCAAGCTTAATTTCTCCCCCCCTCTGTTTGTCTCCCTTGTTGTCTTTAGTTTATAGTGGGGACTGACTAGTGCTCACCACCCCCCTTCCCTATCCAGGGCCTAGCTGGGGTTAGCTCTAGGGATATACAGGGCTTAGGTTTCCTGTTCGACGATTGATGAGGAACCAATATAGGGATGGTAGGGCAGACAGGGTGATATTAGATCAGCCTAGGGGTCTCCACTCCCCCTTTCCCTAGTTTTTGGGCTCCCTTCCCCTCATCCCTTCTTGTTGCACTTTGTCTTACCTACACTTTGCATGACATCACCTGATCGGGCTGCGTGCACACAACCACTGAAAGAGATTTAAGCTGCTGCAGACCCACGGAGAACAAATCAAGAGGCACTGTAAACAAATGGGTTAAACTGCTCTGCCTTCGAAGGATGAAGAGACCGGAATCAATTTCTGCGGTTCATTGATCAACACTTTTCGAAGTTTCAAACTTCTTCATCAGGACAGGTATTACCGTTGTTTTACCCTGATGACGATGGAAACCCAATTGTTTCCAGTGCCTCTTGGCAGGTAAGAGGAGATGCTCCCGCTCGTGGCTGATGGAATGGAATATACAAATTTATTTGCAGCATCTCGTATGTTAGCGATCACTCCCTAACTCTTTGCATTTTCAACTAGAGAGGAAGATATTGAAAAAAAAAAAACCCAGACAGACAGGGTGGGGAGAAGTGGAAAAGAAAGTGGTCTTTCATATAAATGTCCATTTAGTTGGTCATAGCCGAGTTGATCGTTAGTCGTGAGATGAAGTGACACTGATTAAGTGAAACTGTTTACTGAAATTTATCTACATTGTTTAAAATAACCAAAACCAAAAAAGTTTGAACCAAAGCACATGTTGGTATAAGTACAATTCATAGATGTACATTCACACTGTGGCCATTTAACAAGCAGAACCTAAGATAAAAAGAAAATCAACAAATATCCCGTAGTAAGTAAATAGTAATAGTACATGTAGATAACATGGGGTACGTTAGTTAACATGGTTTTGATAAAAAAAAACATACATAAAAACTATACCACAACGACAAGGTGTACCCCAATCGGGACTATACCTAACTCTTGTAGTTCACCTCACTATGTGTCAGGGGACGTAAAGTAGATCAGGACAGAGTAGGACCTGGTTATGTCATTTATTTTTGAAAAGCACAACACCACCGTGGGAGTTTCAGGTTGTCCTCAGAACGGTGCTGCACTTCAGTTTTCTTCTGAATGGAGTGTTCCTGATTGGAAGGACAGCAGGGTCTGCAGAGACACTGAGACCTGTCAGCTGGCTTGTGAAAAGTGGACCGTTCATGCACTGCACATCTCTAACAATGAGAAGGATCATCTTATGCCAATGGGTGAGCATCTTGACTTGTTTCCTGGAACTTTGGTCATATGGAGAATATGGGCACTTTATCTACTGTATCAACCTTTTGTGTGGATGTCGGTTAAATGTCTCAGTTCCATTCCCTCTTTGATAAGAAAGCAGGATGGTTCGTTCAGTACTGATAGCAAGTGTGTAATGGAACCCATACGTAATTATATAATTATCAAGTATGTCCGTCCCAGTGTATGAATGATTATTACACATCCTAGTATTTAAATATGGAGGCAAACATCTGAGTGGTTCGGTTTGTATAATTTTTATTGCAGTTTCTTGTGTCAGGTGACTCTACAGCTTAGCAAGTTGTCCCAATCAATGAAGCTAATGAAGTCCAGGGTTGTTGGTTCATAAGGGTGCCTGGGAGTCGGGAGTTTATAAGGGTGTCTGCCTGACTAATCACTCCTATGCCTGAAGTCACACAGCATAAAGGAGGGCAGTGAAGCAGGATGAGTGGATGAAGGACAGGGAATAGAGCTGGAGTGACGGAGGCTTCAGCCCTACAGATAGCCCTACAGCCTCTTTTGCATATCAATTCAAATGCTGATTTCTCTGTAATGGAAGAATGGACTGGTCATGTAAAGGTATTGCTGGAATGGTCTGTGAAAGAGTTAAATGTCCATATAAATAGTTTGTGGTGTGAAATCCTGACACATTCCCTTTAATATATGCCAATCCCCATCTTTCTTGCTGTTGCGCTCGCGCCCAGACTGACTGTCGTGAGCGTGATTAGTGATCCCACTGTACCATGAACCGAGGAGTGCCTGGAGGGGCGTAACTAAGTATCAACTCGGTCCGACCAAGGTCGCACAGCGGCTCAGTCGACTCCGTGAACCAGGGAGGAACCGAGCAGAGGGACCAGGTGCTACTCCAGGTCAGACCCCGGTCACAGCTGTTGACCCACACCGGGAAATGCAGGAACAGGCACTTTAGACTGGCATATTGACAGGTGGGCACTGGTAGGCACGGCTGGTATGCAGGCAGGTGGGCACTGGCAGGCACGGCTGGCATGCCGACAGGTGGGCACTGGCAGGCACGGCTGACATGCAGACAGGTGGGTACTGGCAGGTAGGAACGCAGGCAGGATAGGGACCAGTACAGACTGGAACACAGGAACGGAGCCACAGGTGCGGTGAACAGCAGAGCAGAGCGAAACCGCAGATGCAGTGAACCAGCAGAACCGCCGGAGCGGTGAACAAGCGGAGCTAAACCGCAGGTGCGGTGAGCAAGCAGATCGTAGCAAAACCGCAGGTGCGGTGAACAAGCAGAGCGGAGTGAAACCGCAGATGCGGTGAGCAAGCAGAGCATGGCAAAAACGCTGGTGCGGTGAACAAGCAGAGCGGAGCAAAACCGCCGGGGCAGTGAACAAGCAGAGCGGAACAGAGCAGAAGGTGCAGGCAGACAGGACAGGGCTCTGTTCACATGGAACAGACTGGAAAATACAGGAAGATGGTTAGAACACAGGAGGTAAATACAGAAGAAGGGAAAGGAGACAAGCAGAACCAGATACACACAAGGTACTTACAATGAAGTAGCGAGTGGACACAAAACTCACAAACAGAAGTACAGAGACAACGAGTTGGAGCTAGGTGCAGGTTCAGACACTGCAGGAAAAGGGAAGATTCGGACATAGAGACAAACAGGTAGCAGGCTAGGACACTGTTCAGACAGGAACTGAACCGGGAACAAGATACAGGAATGAGCCTGGGAACTCAGCCCCCAGGGTGGCTTAAACTGACTAGAAGTCTGAGATACAGGTAGCAGCCCTGGGTACTCGGCCCCCAGGGTGGCGGAAACAGACTAGAAGACAGAGATACACCAGGGTGGCGGAAACAGACTAGAAGTCAGAGATACCGGTAGCGGCCCTGGGTACTCGGCCCCCAGGGTGGCGGAAACAGACTAGAAGACAGAGATACAGGTATCGGGCCTGGGTACTCAGCCCCCAGTGTGGCGGAAGCTGACTAGAAGTCACAGGTGCAGGTAGAGGCCCTGGGTACTCAGCCCCCAGGGTGGCAGACAGACTAGAGTCAGGACAGGACCTGGCAACTCACAGTTGCACAGAACAGACTGTAAGAAAGTGTTGCTCAGGCACCTCTCACTGGGTGGAGGGGGTTTAAGTATCCAGTGACTCACAGCAATAGGCTGGGGACGCATTAGGACTGCGCACACTGTAGCTTTAAGAATCAGAAAGCAACAGCGCCGACGCCCTAAGCCAGCAGACAAGAGACATACAAACAGCAAGTACTGGAGCAAAAGTGTGCAGCTTGGCCTGAAAGGTAAGATTGCGGTCTTGCATGGTGGGAGATGGTAAGCCATGCAAGCACGCCGCCAGGGATGTTACACTTGCTTAACTTATGAATTCTTATCTGAAGTATTTGAACAGGTCCTTTGGTGGTAATACCGTCAAATTAATGTCGGAGGCTGCTTACATATGTAATAATATTTTTGTTACCAAATACAATGACTCTCAAAACCCGTTAATACATATCTGTGTATGTTTCATTGCAGGAAATCGTGCTGGTAGTTTTCTTTGGAGCAGAATATGTTGTTAGATTGTGGTCTGCCGGTTGTCGAAGTAAATATGTGGGAATATGGGGAAGACTACGCTTTGCTAGGAAACCGATTTCAGTTATAGGTATGTGTATTTTTTTTTTTTACACCATAGGATTTCTTACAGCCTATGATACTCTCCTATTGTTCCATCACATCTTAGCACATTTTATTACAAAAATATTCTAGTGGAGAATATGGCACCTGACAATGTCACCATACAAGACAAGTACTGGTAGGAATATTTTAGTTTGGGAGGTAAGCACACAGCGCTGTTCCCTGAGTAGCTGCCCAACTTTATTTACCTCCACCTTTCAATGTGGGATTAATTCCAATCGCCGGTGAAGAGGGTGGTGGCATTTTAATTTACGGATTACACATGTATTTAAATGATTAATCTGTTGATATCTGCTCATTCATTTAGGATTAGGAATTATTACTAGGTTATTTATGTTGCGTTAGCTGGAGGTGCTGCATCGTAGTTATGTGTCCTTGATAAACTTTCATTGTAACTGGTTTTCTGTCGGCATCCCAATCAGCTTCACACCCCTTTGGCATTCTCTCAGGCAGCTTCATCAGGTACAACCTGGAATGGCTTCCAGTGAACCGGGTCTACCTTGTCAAGAGCATCAATGTGGAATCATCGACCTTCAAGTGCCCTTCAAGTGCGAAAGCTGTGTTGGTACATAGGTCTATACCGCGCTGAGCCATATTCTACATCTGTTGTAAGCCAGAATATGGCAATGACAATACAACTAAGTGAAGAAAAATGATAATCCATTACTACTTTAACACCTGATTATCAGTAAATCAGTAAAATTGCTAGAATCTTGAAGTTATCCTCAAGTGTAGACATGAAAGCCATCAATTGCTATGATGAAATTGGTGAGGATAACCGCGGGAAAAAAAGACCAAGAATTATCTTTGCTGCAAAGAATAAGTTCATCAGTGTTATCGACCTCAGAAACCGCAGGGCAACCAAAGCATTCTGCAACAACATGCCATCCTATCTGATTTCCACCTAGTGGAACCATCATTTTATGCTACAGCAGGACAATGACCCAAAACACAACTCCAAGCTATGTAAGGGCTATGTGACCAGGACGGAGTGCTGCATCAGATGACATGTCCTCCACAATCATCTGACCTCAACCCAACTGAGATGGTTTTGAATGAGTCGTACCACAGAGTGAAGGCAAATCGGCCAAATGCTTAGCTCCTCTAGGAAATCCTTCAAGACTGTTGGAAATTATTTCCAGGTGATGACCTAATGAAGCTGCTTGAGATAATGTTTAAACTGTCATCAGAATAAAAAAAAAATGATATACATTACTCCTTTTTTTTTTTTTTTCTTTTATGCATTTTTACTTGCGTTGTCATTGTATTTTTAGTTGGATTTTTATTCATTTATGTGAAAGAGTGAAAAACGCAGCAAAAAAGCTGAAACAATTGACATACCGCATTTTCACAAAAATATTTCAGGGCCATGAAATTTCTGAAATCTCATTGATTTTGCTGATGCTGTAAAACTTGGCGTATTTTACGCACCAAATATGCTTTGTAAAATATGCATGAAAAATACTCCTATTACGCCACGTGTGAACATGCGCTGACAGTTCATCTAAGAAAAAGTTGCTGACTCCATTAAACTAGTATCATGTAATGAGAATTTGTTTTTATGTTGCAGATTTAATTGTTGTTGTAGCTTCGGTGATAGTCCTTTGTGTAGGATCAAATGGGCAGGTTTTTGCAACTTCAGCAATAAGGTAAAGTTTTGTATGCATGTATCGTATCTTTAAAATATGGTAAATTTCTATCTGCACTTTTTTTTAAGTGGGTAGTTATATTTATTGTCACCATTACTTTTAAAAGTATCCAGAACATACAGTCTAAGGAGAGCATGTTATACATGAGAAGGAACTGAATAGGTTGATATATTGTATGACACAACATAAAATCCCAAGGGGGTGACTCAACAGGATAGGACAGATGCAATGATACTCCAGATAATCTAAAGCCAGTATTTCTTCAAAATTATTACAATTAGAAACACAATAAAATACACATACTGTAAAGGCAAGAAACCCTCAGGAGCACTACTGCGTCTGGCTATATCGAGTATATTAGAACACATCTCTACAACCTCATAGAGGGATATATTAAACTGATGACAACAGGCGTTGACATAATTATAAATGCAAATATAGGTAGGTAAATTTCAACCCACTGTTCAACTGCATTCATATATTAAACCGTATAGCAACATATGTACAGGGGACCCAACCTATTAACACCATATGGAAAGGATTAGAACAGTAAAGTAATAGTTACATACCTATGAGCAAATGAAAGGATGGCCTGACCAGAGTATTTCCAGCCCTGACACACGTTTCACCCTATTTCCTCAGGCCCACACGCCTACTGAGGAAGCATGGTGAAACACTCATTGCGATTTTGTGTTGTGTTGCTTAATTATCTTGTGCATCGCCGCCATTTGTTAATGATATGGATTTAAGGAATGCTGTCCTGATATATTGTTTGGTGGGAAAATATTCAGTATAGCTTGTAATTTTTTTTTCAGCAAAAATTTCTACATATTGTGGGCTTAGGAGTCCAGTGGGCGGTTCTAATCATTTGATTGACTAATATCTCTATGTGCACATTTATCCAAGTACTAGCTATTGAACCCGTTCTATTCCCGGGTGGCGAGCATTTTTATTGGTATATGGTCTCACATGCTGGTATGTGCTGCTCCCATCCTGCTATTTGTGCTGCCCCATCCTGTCCTGGTATGCATGGCACCCCTAACCCCCAATCCTGATATGCATGGCACCCCTCACCCCCAATCCTGGAAGGCATGGCACCCCTCACCCCCAATCCTGGTATGCGTGGCTCCCCTCATTCCCAATCCTGGTATGTGTGGTACTCCTCATCCCTATCCTGGTATGCATGGTACCCCATTCTCATCCCTATCCTGGTATGTATGGTATCTCTCATCCTGGTATGCATGGCACCCCTCACCCCCATTCTGGTATGCATGGCACTCCTCATCCCTATCACGGTATGCATGGCACCCCTCATCCCCAATCCCGGTATACATGGCACCCCTCATCCCCAATCCCCTTATGCATGGCACCCTTCATCCCCCAATCCCGATATGCATGGCTCCCTCCTCCCCAATCCCAGTATGCATGGCACCCCTCACCCCCAATCCCGGTATGCATGGCACCCCTCATCCCCAATCCTGGTATGCATGGCACCCCTCATCCCCAATCCTGGTATGCATGGCACCCCTCATCCCCAATCCCGGTATGCATGGCACCTCTCATCCCCAATCCCGGTATGCATGGCACCCCTCATCCCCAATCCCGGTATGCATGGCACCCCTCATCCCCAATCCCGGTATGCATGGCACCCCTCATTCCCAATCCCGGTATGCATGGCACTCCTCATCCCTATCCCGGTATGCATGGCACCCCTCATCCCCCAATCCCGGTATGCATGGCTCCCTCATCCCCAATCCCAATATGCATGGCACCCCTCACCCCCAATCCCGGTATGCAAGGCACCCCTCATCCCCAATCCCGGTATGCATGGTACCCCTCATCCCTAATCCCGGTATGCATGGCACCCCTCATCCCCAATCCCGGTATGCATGGCACCCCTCATCCCCAATCCCCGTATGCATGGCACCCCTCATCCCCCAATCCCGGTATGCATGGCTCCCTCATCCCCAATCCCAATATGCAAGGCACCCCTCATCCCCAATCCCGGTATGCATGGCACCCCTCATCCCCAATCCCGGTATGCATGGTACCCCTCATCCCTAATCCCGGTATGCATGGCACCCCTCATCCCCCAATCCCGGTATGCATGGCACCCCTCATCCCCCAATCCCGGTACATATGGTACCCCTCATCCCCCAATCACGGTACATATGGTACCCCTCATCCCCAATCCCGGTATGCATGGCTCCCTCACCCCCCAATCCTGGTATGCGTGGTACCCCTCATCCCACAATCCTGGTATGTGTATCCCTCTCACCCCCCAATTTTGGTATGTGTGGCCCTCTCACCCCCCAATCCTGTTATGCGTGGCACTCCTCATCCCTATCCTGGTATGCGTGGCACCCCTCATCCCCAATCCCAGTATGCGTGGCACCCCTCATCCCCCAATCCCGGTATGCGTGGCACCCCTCATCCCCCAATCCCGGTATGCGTGGCACCCCTCATCCCCCAATCCCGGTATGCGTGGCACCCCTCATCCCCCAATCCCGGTATGTGTGGCACCCCTCATCCCCCAATCCCGGTATGCGTGGCACCCCTCATCCCCCAATCCCGGTATGCGTGGCACCCCTCATCCCCCAATCCCGGTATGCGTGGCACCCCTCATCCCCCAATCCCTGTATGCGTGGCACCCCTCATTCCCCAATCCCGGTATGCATGGCACCCCTCATCCCCAATCCCGGTATGCATGGTACCCCTCATCCCTAATCCCGGTATGCATGGCACCCCTCATCCCCCAATCCCGGTATGCATGGCACCCCTCATCCCCCAATCCCGGTACATATGGTACCCCTCATCCCCCAATCACGGTACATATGGTACCCCTCATCCCCAATCCCGGTATGCATGGCTCCCTCACCCCCCAATCCTGGTATGCGTGGTACCCCTCATCCCACAATCCTGGTATGTGTATCCCTCTCACCCCCCAATTTTGGTATGTGTGGCCCTCTCACCCCCCAATCCTGTTATGCGTGGCACTCCTCATCCCTATCCTGGTATGCGTGGCACCCCTCATCCCCAATCCCAGTATGCGTGGCACCCCTCATCCCCCAATCCCGGTATGCGTGGCACCCCTCATCCCCCAATCCCGGTATGCGTGGCACCCCTCATCCCCCAATCCCGGTATGTGTGGCACCCCTCATCCCCCAATCCCGGTATGCGTGGCACCCCTCATCCCCCAATCCCGGTATGCGTGGCACCCCTCATCCCCCAATCCCGGTATGCGTGGCACCCCTCATCCCCCAATCCCTGTATGCGTGGCACCCCTCATTCCCCAATCCCGGTATGCATGGCACCCCTCATCCCCCAATCCCGGTATGCATGGCACCCCTCATCCCCAATCCCGGTATGTATGGCACCCCTCATCCCCAGTCCCGGTATACTTACTCAGATTGCTGGAGATAGCCAACCGCAGAGCTCTGCTGATCTTCTAGGCTACTATTAGAATTAATATATAAAATAAGAAAAGTGGAGAGAGGGGAGAGAGCGCAGATTCTAAGTGCAGTATCAAGATTCAAATATATATTAAATAAGTACTGATTGCACTCATCACCTTTTTGATATCATAATAAACTTGTCAATAATTCCACTAGGTGGGTTAGTTGTAGGTTCCTCCTGTTCACGGTTCGCAGCTCAATCCTGGGCACTTGTGAAAGCACTCGAGGTGTTTCAGTAGGAAACCACATATGTAGTAATTCTCCAGGTGGTATGCGCTCCCGGAACACAGTAGGCAGGATGCGGTGATATATTAAATAGCCAAATTTTATTAACATAGCATACAACGCGTTTCAGCTCTTATGAGCCTTCTTCAGGTATTACATAAGGAAGGCTCATAAGAGCTGAAACTCGTTGTATGCTATGTTAATAAAATTTGGTTATTTAATATATCCCCACATCCTACCTACTGTGTTCCGGGAGCGCATACCACCTGGAGAATAATTACATATATTAGAATTAATATATAGGGAATGCAAATGATTGACCACCGCTTCATTCAGCTGGGACTCTTCAGAACCCCAGTTCTTGAGATCGGTGGGGGCCACAATGGTTGGATCCCCCAACTTTCAGAACGTTATTCTCTAGCCTTTGGATAGGAGATAACTTTTACATTTGAGAACACCCCTTTAACATGTACATGAGACCTAAGGTTCGTTGTCCTATGTAGATCTTAATTGTATTGCTTTTTCTTACAGAGGAATCCGATTTTTGCAGATATTGCGAATGTTACATGTGGACCGACAAGGTGGCACGTGGAGATTACTTGGATCAGTGGTTTTCATACACAGACAGGTATGGTGCATCAGATCTGGAGACGTAGTAAATTCTGTATGACTTGGATCATATTTCCTAGATACTTAAATTTTCGCCTTCAGATAAAGCATATTTTTGTTAGCCGTCTACTAATTTGTTCTTTCTCCTGCAGGAACTGATAACCACTCTGTACATTGGATTCCTTGGCTTGATTTTCTCCTCGTATTTTGTGTACCTGGCTGAAAAAGATGCAGTTGATGGGTCTGGGGAATATCAGTTTGGCAGCTATGCTGACGCTCTGTGGTGGGGAGTGGTAAGTAAGAACATATCAAATACTTTATAAATTGAGTGATAGTATAATGTTTAGTGACTGGTTCTAAGGCAATTTTTCACGCAATATACTATAAAATGGTTGTCTGAGAACAAGACGCCGTTGTAGTGGTGGTGACATATAAGAAAAACTAAACCTCTGTCCAGTGCAAAAATGGCATTATCTTTTGCTCATTTAGGGAGGTTTCACTTACTGCAGTTTTTTTTTTAAATGTTACATTTTATTATTTGCCATATCCATGTGTTGACTTAGAGGGAATAGATCAGTAGACTTGTGCTAAGTAATCTGAAAGCGGCATGACGTGGGGGCTGAAAGCCTGATTCCAGTGATGTGTCACTTACTAGACTGTGTGCTGTTGTTTAAATAAATATCAGCAGGAGATTATTACTGGAAGACTAGGTGTCTTGTGCCTCCTAGTCAACAGCTCTGTATAATCACGCCTCCAGCACTGGTTGGCAGCTTTCTGTGATTGTTTCAAAACGAGAGCATGCATACCAGCAAATGACACATTTCTGGAATTGGGGTCTCAGCCCCTATGTCATGCCGCTCTGATTACATAACACACACCAATGCTGAAATTGCTTTTTTTTTTTTTTTTTTTTTTTAGTGCATTTTGCTGTTTTTGCCATTTTATTTTCAAACACTGAATACTTTAACCATGGCCTTTTTAATGGCTTCTTTTCAGGGAAAAAAATAAAAATGTGTGGAAGAAGAGCCAAATAAAAAGGGAAAAATATTTGGAAAAAAAAAAAACCCACAACATTGCTGAAAAGCACACCAAAAAATCATCCTTATATTTTAAGAAACATAGCCTGTTTTTTAAACTGGACCTGGTATGACCTCCATAACAATTTGACCCTGTATGGCTAATTAGGCTGTTCATTTGGGCCATCAGTAGTCTGTATTACATAGATATTTTCTAACATATTTTATTATGGTTTTCTTGTAAGGACGGACTCCATCAAGATTCTAAAGAAATATAAAAACGAGTCCGTCACTGATAACACAAGTGGTTGGGAATCCTGATATGAGCTTTCAATGCTTCAATTTTAAATGGAATATATAGAAATTTTCACTCCAGATATACTGTACAGTGTGAACATCTCGGGGGAATTTACTAAGGCCGGCGTCGTAAACAGAAGCAGTGACAGGGTGACCATGGTCCATTAAGGAGATGAAGGCTATCCTGGAGTCAGGACACACAGGGCATCACATAGGACTACTTAGCCGCAGACCAGTCAGTGTCGGTGCTGACCATTGTCCACTGGCAAAAATTCCCACAATAGGCAAATGAGCATCACTATGACAGGATCACGAGCAATGGAAGGAGGTGATCTGGTCTGGCTGGGTGTGTGGGCATGGCTCATCTGGCCGCCATGATGCACTACAGGAAGAAGACAAGCCAGAGGAGGCGATATGATGTACCGGACAAACTTCTGTGGGAAGCCGTGCGTCTTATATTCATGTAGTTGCTACTTTCACAGGTTTCTTTCCTCTAAACATTGTTGAAGTACAAATACACAATGATAACGGTATTTCCTAATGGCAGTGGCCTCTTTCAGCAGCATACTGCCACACTGCAAAAAATATCTTGGAATGATTTGAGGACCATGACAAAGAGATCAAGGTGAAAACTTGGCCTAAATTCTCCAAATCTGTATCAGATCGAGTATCTGAGTGATGTCCTGGAGAATAATTAAATTCTGTGAATTCTCCTATTCACAACTTTCAAAACTTGTACCCTGATCTGCTGAAGACATCTTGATGCCAGATACCACAGGAGACCTTCAAGTGTCTTATTTAGTCCTTGGTTTTAGTGGCATAAGGGGGATCTACACAGTGATGGGATGCACAGGCTGTAATGTGTTTTGGATTACTGGTGTATATAACTAACCATGAATTGTAACTTCTTAATTATATATTATATAATATTTCTGTTGATTACTCCCTGAAATATGTTTCCTTTAGAATTAGCAATTGCAGTGCATTCCTGTATCTGCTCTTTACATTCTGTAGCATCAGTCATGGCTGAAAGTGTTGGCATTTGGCAACCTTGAAATTGTAAGCACCACAAAAAAATTAGCTGTAACAGCAAATGACTATTGTTTGTGTGTCATTCAAAAATCAAGACCTAAAAAGGACACATCAACCCTGTAATAAAGTCATAAAATCACAACATTTTATTGAATCATGTGATAAAACATAGTAGGAAGAGGGGAGAGGGAAAAGGGAGACACTCAAGGGGGAAAGAATACATCAATAAATAACAATAATAAATAAAGAAGACTTGCATGACCCTATGACATGAATTGTGTGAACACAATAGATAAATATATAGATAATAGCAGCGATTAGTAATGGAGGCAATGATATAAGGAAATCAGACTAGTAAAGTGCATAATGTTGCAGATAATCTCATATTGCCTCCAAAGAAGATTACATCAATAGGCCACAGAAGACAACCAAGTCATGTGAACAATAAGGTAAGTAGAGAATACTGACTCCCCAGGACGCCACTCCTCAAACCGACGCGCGTTTCGCCAATGCTTTGTCAAGATTTATGAGATTGTCCTCCGGACCCGGGTACCATAGTGCCTGTAAAAAAAAAGAATAAAATAAAAAATAAATATTATACTTACCTTCTGATGGCCCCCAGCGTCCTTCTCTTCGCTTGCTGGCAGCTCGCGGTAGACTAAAGGACCTGCCGACGCCAGCTGTCGCGTGACCCATCACATGACTAAATGACGTCACTGCAGGTCCTTAAATCTACCGCGAGCTGCCGGCAAGCGAAGACGAGGACGCCGGGGGCCATCAGAAGGTAAGTATAATATTTATTTTTTATTTTATTCTTTTTTTTTTTTACAGGCACTATGGTACCCGGGTCCGGAGGAGAGTTTCCTCTTCTCCAGACCCCGGTACCATCCGCACATTGAAACGCATGTAATCCGCATGTACAGATCCAGTGATGCGGATTCCATGCGATTCAATGCAAGTCAATGGTGGCGAAAACGCCACGTTTATGCAAAATAATTGGTAGTGCTGCGGATTTTTCCGCAACGATAATCTGCAGCGGAAATTTCCTCAGCATGTGCACAGCACGTGCGGATTATCATTGAGGAACATGGCAGGCCTTCTACCATGCGTTTTTAAATGTTTCTGCAGCGGAATTACTGCTGCGGAAATGCTTAAAAAACGCATAGAGGGCACACAGCCTAATTGCAATAATTTTCTGGGAGAAATGCTTCATTTTCTGAAACAATTTCAAGGGTGCCAACACTTTTGGCCACTACTGTATATACATAATTTTATTTATGTTTTCTCCTTTAAAGGGAATCTGTCAGTAGGATCAACTCTCCTAAACTGTCTATATGGGCACACAGGTCACAGGAAGCTGAATAATATGATACCTTGATATCTGCGATCTGATGTTTTAGTCCAGAGAAATCCACATTTTTCTTATATGTAAATGTTCAGGACTATGGGCCGGACACTGATCTGCATGAGAATCTGCCTCCAGAGAATATTTTAAATAAAAGGGGGAGTTACCAGTGTGAGACAAGTAACTAGCACAGAACAGTAAAATAGAACTTTGTTAACCTTGTTTTCTTGCAAACACACTTTTTGCTTCTCTCTGAGCTCCACTGTATTGCCACAATATTGTACCCTGTCTGCCTGTGAGCTGGAGACTGAAGCTGAGAGGAACCTGCAGATGTGTGAGGTATAATCACACACAGCTCTGCAGAAAGCGGCCATCACACATCACACTGGTAACACTGGAAACCATTACGTAACACACTGGTAACTCCCCCTTTTATTTAAAATAACTCTGGAGGCGGAGTTATCTTCCAGGCAGCATCCTCCCCATAGACTGGAACAGCTAATTTACATATAAGAAAAACATGGATTTTTCTGGAATAAGACATCGGATCGCAGACATCAAGTTAATATTTTATTCAGCTTCCTATGACCTAAATGCCCATATAGACTGCCTAGGAGGGACAATCCTGACAGATTACCTATAAGTGTCTTTTTTTTTTCCCCCATAAATTATTAGTACACGTGAAAATAATAAACCTTGCAAAATATCTTATTAGAGAAATCTGCTTCTTTCTCCTCAAGGATCATTCATTCTCAAAATTCTCAAATCACAGGTCCAAGAGGTGAGGTCTCTCCTTGTTGAGAGTGACATGCCAGTGTAAGGAGACTTATAGGCTATGCAATAGGTTGCACTAGATTCAAGTCCTCTTCCTTTCCGAAGACATAATTTGAAATTCACTTGTAAAACCTGTCTTCCATGACTAGAAATTTCCCCATTGCGGAGACAGGAGATGACAGTTGGTGCTCATAAGGTTCTATGGAGAACTCTCATTTTAGGAAAACTTGCAGCATAATGTTTGTCTGCCTCTAGCACCTGTCTCCTCTTCATAGAATTTTAAAAGCCCCAACTGTCATCTCTGATCTCGGTAATGAGAAAACCTGTCTACACTGAATGCCGATTTTACCTATGAATTGGGAATGAAAGATCAGTCCCGGAGGAGAAAGAAGCGGATTTCTTTGTAAAAGACATAATACAAAGTTTCTTACGGTCATGTGTGCTATTGATTTGTGAATAGATCTGCAGTAAGCTGTTACCTTGTATTGTACTGTCCATATGGTGAAACCAATAGGCGTCTTAAAATAACCCGTCTTGTCTTTAGGTCACTGTTACAACCATTGGTTATGGAGATAAAGTTCCCCAGACGTGGATTGGGAAAACAATAGCCTCCTGCTTCTCGGTGTTCGCCATCTCATTCTTCGCATTGCCAGCGGTATGAGATACGTTTTCTTCATGTAGTTATAGAAAAAGTACAAAGAAGTTTAAGGTCATTTAGAAATTTTCTGAATTCTTTGTATGTTCTCTTACAAGAACTATACTGTAGCAGACTGTAATATTGCAGACTAGTAAGTCCCAACCTTTATTTTACTTTGACAGCCACATTACCTCGGTTGTGTTCACATACTCTCGCCATTGCCCTCCGAGCACCTTTACCCTAGTTCTATGCAAAACCATAATCTGTTTGTCTTCCTTCAGTATACATATATACCTTTTGTCTTGGGGGATATATTGAGTATGGCAGCATCTGAGGCCGTGGTCCTTCATTGCGTTCCACACATGGGACCTCAGAGCCACCTATATCTATAGGAACCCCCCATGTAAACAGTACAGCTGATTGATAAAAAAATAACTGGTTTAACAATCATTTTTGTTTCTTTAGGGTATTCTAGGCTCGGGCTTTGCCTTAAAAGTGCAACAGAAGCAGAGACAGAAGCATTTTAATCGTCAGATTCCAGCAGCCGCATCTCTCATTCAGGTAGCCCCTCTATGGAGGGTTGACAGCTGTAGATGCAGGGGATAAGCAGATAGGGAGCCAATATTACATCCAGTAATTATATGCATTAGAGCATAATGTTTGAGACAATATCCGAAACGTAATCCACTGTGTTCTTCAAGCAAAATGTAAAAACATTTCTTAGGAACCTGTCCTGTCCAGAAATGCTATTTACCTGCAGATATAGGAGATAATCTGCAGGTAAATAGCATCAAAATCAGATTGCGTTGTCTTTCCGGAGCAGTGGATACAGGGAGAAAATAAAGTTCTATTCTCCCTGCAGCTGCTGACTTTCAGTATTCAGGGCAGTGCAGGGAGAGGTTACAGTCACAGCTCGCTGCTGTAATCACTCCTCTATTCATTGATTGACAGCTGACTCTGGGCACCCACATACGCTGCAAAGAAGGCTGTCAATCAAAGTGCCAGGTGGTGATTACAGCCGTCTAACATGATTTTAGCCCTATTTATCTGCAGATGAACCCCAGGTATCCAGGTAAATAGCACTTCTGGACATGATGGGTTCTTTTTAAAAGCCTTTCCTGCCAACTCTACCGTTCGCATAGTAAACTATTTAATATATGAGTATATATGTTCTTTAGTTGTAAGGAATTCACGCTTACCATAGAATACAATTTATTGTAGCTTTAACTGCAGCAGATTGACATTACATTGTGCTGAATAATATAATTCTGTTCAATATTAAATTACTATTAAAGGGTTTTTTTGGGCTTGAGGCAGATTTATGCAGTCACTGTGTGTGACTGTACATTGGCGAATGCTCACAGTGTACATTAGACACACTGTCAGGATTTCCTTCAATTGCCAGATGGAATGGGCGGTCAGGTCCCCCCTATACAACTTGCATTCTGGCAGTAATCTGCCAACTAGATTATCATCCGCTTCTCTCGTAAGCGAACGTGTTAACGCTACAGTTCACATAGTAAATTATCAAACCTACTCCAGCGAGAATTGAGAAAGGCAGGCAGACGTTGAGAGAAACCGGTCTTGTCAGCGCTTGACCATAAGTATGCAGAGCTCATATTGGCGGCACATACATGACCGCCCACTTGAATGAACAGTTGCGAGAATATCTGGCTGTGTGTGACTGTAGATTGACAAGTCCTGCAGTATGCATTAAGCATCTGAAGAAATTTAGATCAAGTTCAGGAAAGCCCTTTACGTCCTTCTCCATTAAAGACACACTTACACCACTGGGTGACAGCAGTAAAGTGCTAGTAACTAGAGTTCAATGGGCTCCGGTGCAAAATTTAGACCTGGGCCCCCACCTGCATGTTGGTCAGATGTATTATCCCATCTAGCATTCTCACTCCTATAAAGATATACGTGATATACCCCATGATGTACTTAACACCAAATTACTCCTAGGAGCAAATAGATCCCAAATTAAGGGATGTTAAAACTTTACTTTTATATAGATTCCTATACAGGTACATACTGCATACTAAAAGAACTGTATAGCCACCCCAACAAGTTTCGCCCTCACAGGCTTCCTCAGGGGGCTGTGGCTGTATGAATCTATATAGCTAGCAGCAATAGGGACACATAATGAGTGCATTATAAACACAGGCTGCTACTGTGGTATCTGGTGTGCCTATATACATGGAGTACTATTGCTGCTAAAATCTGACACCTGTTTAGGTCTGTAAAAAATGAAATAGTTGGGATCTATGCTGCAATAATTTTAATATTTAGTACTTTTTTACCTTGTTTAATAAGAATCTAAATAAAAGTAAAGTTTTAACATCCCTTAATTTGGGATCTATTTGTTTCTAGGAGTAATTTGGTGTTAAGTATAAGTTTATCCCTTAAGGGGTGTATGCACTTTCCTTGGTGATATAACCCCCATAATGTCACCCATCCTGGGCCCCTTCCAGTAATAATATCCCTCATCCTAGGCCCCTTCCTTGTGTAATGTCCCAGCACCTGGGCCCAACTTGTAATAATTCTCCCCATTCTGCCACTGTTCTCTAACACAGGATTCCCCAACTCCAGTCCTCAAGGCGCACCATCAGGTCATGTTGTCAGGATTTCCTTAGTATGGTCCAATGATAATTCCATCACCTGCACAGGCAATAATTCCAACACCTGTGTAATACTAATAAAATCCTGAAAACATGACCTGTTGGTGGGCCTTGAGGACTGGAGTTGGGGAACCCTGCTCTAACGCATGTAAAAAATAAATAAATAGAAAATAAAAAAGATTCTTCTTACCGTCCCCTGCTGCCACGACATGCAGCGTACTCTTCTATATCCGGCAACTGACTTTGGCGTGCCTGCTGTGGTTGATGTTTGATGCCACTGCTCTGCACCACCTGTCACTGGCATGTCGATGTCAGCTTCCGGCCTCTAATTGTATTGCGGTGCAGGGGCTCGGCTGGTCTCTGCACCGCAATACTTTTCAGACCATGTCCAGCTGGAATAGGCACTGGCATTGGTGGGCAGTCGTTACGCCCCTGCTGTCACCTCTTTCAGTAGCATTTAAATAAGTAATAGAAATATATTTTTTTGGGCACTAATTTCTCAAATTTAACCCAACACCTGGCACTGTCTAGATTACAGGACACAGGCAATGCACTATCCTTTGTTCCATGAGGAAAATGTGGTGACCTTTTGTGTTTGCATAATGCGCATTGTCTTCCATTTTGCTTTGAAATGTTAATGACTTTGGTGTCTTCTGTTTCCAGACAGCGTGGAGATGTTATGCAGCTGAAAATCCAGATTCTGTAACATGGAAAATGTATATCAGGAAGGCACCACGCAGTCAGCAAATCGTGTCTCCTAGCCCAAAACCAAAGAAAAGTGCAATGGTAAAGAATGGTTTTCCCAATTTAATTATTATTTATTATTATAGTGCCATTTATTCCATGGCGCTTTACATGTGAAAAGGGGTTTACATTATAAAAAACAAGTACAATAATCTTAAACAATACAAGTCACTGACTGGTGCTGGGGGAGAGAGCACCCTGCCCGGGAGGACTCACAATCTACAAGGGATGGGTGAGGATACAGTAGGAGGGGGGTAGAGCTGGTCGTGCCGCAGTATGGTGGAGTGATGGTTACTGCAGGTTGTAGGCTTGTCGGAAGAGGTGGGTCTTCAGGTTCCTTTTAAAGGTTTCCACGGTAGGCGAGAGTCTGATATGTTGGGGTAGAGAGTTCCAGAATAGAGGAGATGCATGGGAGAAATCTTGTATGCAATTGTGGGAACAGGGGAGTAGAGAAGGAGATCCTATGAGTATTGGATGTTGCGCGCAAGTAAGTACTGGGAGACTAGGTCACAGATGTATTGAGGAGACCGGTTGTGGATGGCTTTGTGTGCCATGGTTAGGGTTTTGAACTGGAGTCTCTGGGCAACGGGAAGCCAGTGAAGGGAATGACAGAGAGGAGAGACTGGGGAATAGCGGGGGGACAGGTGGATTAGTCGGGCTGCAGAGTTCAGGATAGATTGGAGGGGTGCGAGAGTGTTAGAGAGGAGGCCACAAAGTAGGAGGTTGCAGTAGTCGAGGCGGGAGATGAAGACATGCACTAGTGTTTTTGCAGATTCTTGATTAAGGAACGTACAGGTCCAGAAAATATTTTTGAGTTGGAGTCTGCAGGAAGTGGTAAGGTCTTGGATATGTGGTTTGAAGGAGAGATCAGAGTCAAGAGTTACCCCGAGCCAGCGAGCTTGCGGGACTGGGGAGAGTGAAAAGCCATTGACTTTAATGGATAGGTCAGTTGTGGGGGTTGAGTGAGATGGGCGAAAGATGATTTTTTCTGTTTTGTCCATGTTAAGTTTTAGAAATCTAGCAGAGAAGAAGGATGAGATAGCGGACAGACATTGTGGGATTCTGGTTAGTAAGGAGGTGATGTCAGGTCCAAAGAGTTAGATCTTTGTGTCATTAGCATAGAGATAATACTGAAAGCCATGGGACTCTGAGCTGTCCCGGGTCAAAAGTGTAGATGGAGAAGAGTAGGTGCCCTAAAACTGAACCTTGGGGGACATCGACAGATAGGGGGTAAGATGAGAAGGTGGTGTGTGAGTGGGAAATGCAGAATGTCCGGTCTGTTGGGTATGAAGAGAGCCAAGATAGGGCCATGTCTATGATGCCAAGAGATGAGAGAATCTGTAGTAAGAGGGAATGGTCCACTGTCGAAGGCAGAGGACAGAGTAGTGTTGCTTTGATTTGACAGTTAGTAGGTTATTGGTGACTTTAGTTTCAGTGGAATGATGTGGTCGGAAGCCAGATTGTAGGCGGTCGAAGAGGGATTGGGAGGTTAGTTCAAAATGAACATGTTATTCCAGTTTTGAGGCATAGGAGAGTAGTGATATGGGGTGATAGCTAGACAGAGAGGATGTGTCTTTTTGAGGATGCGCATAATTGAGGCATTTTTGAAGCATGAGGGGAAGACACCAGTTCTTGGTGACAGGAAGAATTGGGTCAGGGTTGGGATGAAGACTGTGGTGAGGTTTGGGATGAGGTAGGATGGGATCAGATCAAGTGCACAGGTGGTGAGATGTGATTTGGAGAGTAGATAGGAAAGTTGATATTCCGTAATGGCAGAGAAGCTTGTTTTGGAGAAGGGCTGAGTAGTTATGAGGAGGGGCTGTTGGGACTTTTATGAAAAACCTTTATCATGTTGTCAATCTTCTGCTTGAAGTATGAGGCAAAGTCTTCCGATGAGAGGAGAGGGTTGGGGTGCTGGGGGACGAGGAGAGAATTGAAGGTGTTGAATACCTTTTTAGGGTTGTGAGACAGGGAGGATATGAGAGATAAGAAGTAGGTTTGTTTCGCTGCAGTGAGTGTGGACTTGAAAGTAGTGAGGGACTGTTTGAATGCGATGAAGTGCTCGCTAGAGTGGGATCTTTTCCATCCCCGTTGGCAACCCTGGAAGCCAGTCTCAGTTCTTTAGTCAGGCTGGTGTACCAGGGTTGCCTGTGGATTGGGCGAGCTTTGGTATAAATGAGGGGGGTGTCCGATTTGAGAGCTGCAGCTGTTATGATGTTATATAAAGTGGCAGCAGCATCTTCATTGTCTAAGGAACTTATGTTTGCAAGAAGGAAAAGAGATTTAGAGAGCTAGTGTAGATCAAGGTGTTTGAGATTTCTTGGAGGGTATGTGAGTTTGTGGAGTGGGGATTGTGCACTTGTAGAGGAGAGGTAAGAGAATGTAAGTAGGTTATGGTCAGAAAGAGGGAGAGGAGAGTTCAAGAGAGTACATGGGGAACAAAGGCAGGTGAAAATGAGGTCCAGTGTGTAGCCCTCTTTGTGATTGGCTGTGGAAGACCATTGAGTGAGGCCGAAGGAGGAATTAAGAGATAGAAGCTTAGAGACAGCTGAGTGGGAAGTGTCAATGAGGATGTTGAAGTCACCTATGATGATAGTGGGGATGTCAGCGGAAAGGAAGTGAAATATTCAGGTGGTGAAGTGGTCAAATAAGGTTGTGTCTGGCCCTGGGAAGTGGGGTAAATGACAGGTTGAAGGGGGGAGTAGATGTGCACAGAGTGCAGTTTGAAAGAAGGGAGAGTAACGGAGGGTGGCAGTGGAATTTGGGTGAAGAAGCAGTTATCTTACAGGAGAAAACCCACTCCTCCACTATGCTTACTGCTGAGGCAGGGTGTGTGAGAAAGGTGGAATCCACCATAACAAAGTGCAGGTGGAAAGGCTGTATCAGAGGGGGTGAGCCATATTTCTGTGATGCATAGGAAGGAAAGTTTAATAGTAATGAAAAGATCAAGAAGTATGAAAGTTTGTGGCAGACAGAGCGAGTGTTCCATAGAGCTTCTGTTTAGAGGGACTGGGGAAGCGGGGTCAGGGTGAATGGGTATAAGGTTAGAAAGGTTGTGAAATTTGTAATAGATTGTGCATGATAAGTAAAAGTGACTATGAGGATGTAGTGAGGAGGACCAGAATTTGGAGAGATATCGCCGACAGTGAGGAATAGCAGTGAAAGTGTTAATGGGTGGGAACAGGAGAAGGTATGAGGTGGCTGTCTGTGTTTGGAGACACAAGATTTTATGTTGAGGAACAGATCTGAGGAGGAGGTCCCAATCACTGTACAGATTGATAAGGCTGTTTTTTTTTCACTTTAAATGGAAAATAAATATATTAGATATACAATGGCTTGCGAAACCATTCCACTCCTCCTTGGCATTTTTGGTGTTTTGCTACCTCACAACCTGGAATTTCACTGTTTTTATTCAGTGTTTGCATCAGTTCATGTAAAGAACATGCCTACAACTGTGAAGCAAACAACAATTAGGACGAAATAACTGAAAACTTCAGTGTGCATAACTATTCATCCCCTGAAGTGAGTACTTTCTAGAACCTCTTTTTGCAGCAATTACAGCTGCAAGTTGCTTTAGATAAGTCTCTGAGCTTTCCACATCTTTTACTGGAATTTTTGCCCATTCCTCAAGGCAAAACTTCTCCAGCTCAAGTTAGATGGTTTCCTTTGCTGAACAGCAATCTCCAAGTCTGACCACAGATTCTTAATTGGATTAAGGTCTGGGCTTTGACCAGGCCACTCCAAAACATTTATACATTTCCCCTTAAACCAGTCAAGTGTTGCTTTAGCAGTATGCTTTGGGTCATTGTCTTGTTGAAAGGTGAACCTCCGTCCCAGTCTCAAATCACTGACAGACTGAAACAGATTTTACTCAAGAATATTCCTGTACTTCACATCATTCATCTTCCCCTCGACTCGGGCCATTTTCCCTGTCCCTGCTGTCGGAAAACATCACGACAGCATGATGCCGCCACCACCATGTTTCACTGTGGGGATGGTGTTCTTGGGGTGATGAGCTGTGTTGGTTTGGCGCCAGACATAGCATTTACCTTGGTGGCCAAAAAGTTTAAATTTTTGTCTCATCTGACCACAGCACCTTCTGCCATATATTTGGTAAGTCTCCCACATGTCTTTTGGCAAACTCAAAACGAGCCTTACAATTTTTGTGGGTAATTAAAAAAATGCTTTTTTCTGCCCACTCTTCCATAAAGGCCACCTCAATGGAGTGTATGGCTTACTGTGGTCATATGGACAGATACTCCAGTCTCTGCTTGGGAACTCTGCAGTTCCTTTCAGGGTAACCTTTGGTCTGTGTGCTGCCTCTCTGATGCCCTCCTTACCTGTGCTGAGAGTTTTGGTGGGCGGCCCTCTCTTGGCAGGTTTGTTGTGGTACCATGTGCTTTCCATTTGATGATAATGGATTTGATGGTGCTCTGGGGGATCATCAGAGATTGGGATATTTTTTTATAACCCAACCCTGACTTATACTTCTCAATAACTTTGTCCCTGACTTGTTTGCAGATCTCCTTGGTTTTCATGGTGTTGTTTTGTTAGTGGTACCTCTTGCTTAATGGTGTTGGAGCCTCTGTGGTGTTTCAGAAAAGGTGTGTGTATATACTGACAGACCAAGTGACTCTTGATTTGCACACAGGTGGACTTCCTTTAACTAAGTATGTGACTTATAAAGGTAATTGCTTGCACCTGAACTTTTTAGGGGCTTCATAGCAAAGGGGTGAATACATATGCACATGCCAATATTTAGTTATTTGATCCCATAAATTTAATTAATGCCTATATTTTTCTCACTTCTTTTAACCAACTTAGACTATTTAGTGCTGATGCATCACACACAAATTGGATTACAAAAATATGTAAATACAGGTTGTAATGTAACAAAATAGGTATAAAGCCAAAGGGGTGTGTGTGTGGGGGGGCGGCTGAATACTTTTGCAAGCCACTGTAGTAGGCATGACTGTCAGCCATGGATCCGTCAATGAATGGGTCGCGGTATTGTAGCATTGCTCCCATTTACAAGACATGCATTGTACTGCAATTCCCTCATCGGCATATAATAATAGTAATATGTCATCACTATAGGAGATTTTAATAAGGACAACTACAGGGCTTGCTGCTGCTGACTAGGGATGAGCGAACCCTAACGTTTGGGGTCCGCACCGAACACCTAGTGTCCGTGCATGGATCTCGAACACTGACTTCTCCAGGTAGTCTACGTTACTGTTCGGATTCGGCAGCCTGAACATTGGGTGTTTCCTACGCTGTCATCTGTGTGACAGCGTGAGAAACACTGGCTCTGATCGGCGGTAAGTTCAGTTCGTTACCGCCGGTCAGACTGCTGCAGTTCCAATGCTGTCATACAGATGACAGTGTGTGAGGCAGCAGCTTTGACCGACGGTAAAAAGGTTACCGCCAGTTACAGGAGTCCGCTGATGAGTACTACTCTCATCAGCATACACCCGGTCTCGCTGAGAACAGCAAGAGCCGGGAGAGGCTGATGAGAGTATTCATCAGCCAGCACCTGTGCAATAAATTAAACAATGTAAAAAAAAGAAGAAAATGGCGTGGGCGCCCCTCTATTTTTGATGACCAGCACAAATAAAGCTGACAGCTACAGGCTGCAGCCCCCAGCTGTCAGCTTTATATTGTCTGGTAATCAAAAAATAGAGGGGTCTCCATGCTGTATTTTTTAATTATTTAATTAAATAATTTAAAAAAAAAAACGTCATGGGGTCCCCGCATTTTTGACAACCGACCAAGCTAAAACAGACAGCTGGGGGGCTGGTATTCTCAGACCTAATAAAACACCATATTCCTCACCTGTCCGATGATAGTTCATATGTGCCATGATGTGGTCCAACTCTGCTACATCTGGATTTCATGGCTAAGAGGTGTTATGATGCCAATGCTCAGCTGTGAATACAGGAGAAGTTGAGCGTAAGAGTGCAGCTTCAGTAACCTGTGGTGACGTCATTGAGGGTACTGCAGGTCACAAGCTGAGGTTCCCATGGGCAGCTCAGTATGAGCAAGCCGATGAACTACGGCTCTCCACGCCAGCCAGAACACACTGAGCAGGGCGTGAGACCCTCTGCGTGTGACCGGCAGTAACGTTAATGACGTCACCGCTGGTCACAGGCAGGCAGCGCTTCTCACGCTCTGCTCAGTGTGAGCCGGCTGGTGTGGACAGCGTTCACATTACTGATGTGACTGCTCTCTAAACCATCCGGATCGTCGTGAGACATGGCAATTAATGGATTATCAATGGACATGTGAGGAATATGGTGTTCTATTATTTCTTATTTTACAGTAAGAAATGGGTAAAAAAGGGTGGGGCGTTTTTTATTTCAAATTAAGGAGTCTGAGTGTTTATTTCAATAAAAGGACTTTTCAGTGTCTGTCTTTATTAAATTTTATCTATGGGGTTTGTAATGGGGGCGTCTTATAGACACCTCTCCATTACTAACCCTTAGGCTTGTTGCCAGTGGCCATAAAACAGCTGACCTCAACCCCACAACTACAGGGTGGGCCATTTATATGGATTCACCTAAATAAAATGGGAATGGTTGGTGATATCAACTTCCTGTTTGTGGCACATTAGTATATGGGAGGGGGAAAACTTTTCCAGATGGGTAGTGAACATGGCGGCCATTTTGAAGTCGGCCATTTTGGATCCAACTTTATTTTTTTCAATGCGAAGAGGGTCATGTAACACATCAAACTTATTGAGAATTTCATAAGAAAAACAATGGTGTGCTTGGTTTTAACGTAACTCTATTATTTCATGAGTTTTTTACAAGTTTATGACCACTTATAAAATGTGTTCAAAGTGCTGCCCATTGTGTTGGATTGTCAATGCAGCCCTCTTCTCCTACTCTTGACACACAGATAGCAACACCGCAGAAGAAATGCTAGCACAGGCTTCCAGTATCCGTTGTTTCAGATGCTGCACATCTCATATCTTCACAGCATAGACAATCAGCCTCCCCTGCTTTCACTGCTATCAGCGAGACCAGGTGTACGCTGATGAGAGTAATACTTTCATCAGCTGAAGTCCGTGACCGGCGGTAACCTTTTTACGGCCGGTCAATGCTGCTGGCTTCACATTGCCATCTGTGTGACAGTGTGGGAACTGCAGCGCTCTGACCGGTGGTAACGAACTTACTGCCGATCATGGCTGGTGTTTCCTGCGCCGTCACGCAGATGACAGGATGGGAATCGCTGGATGTTTGGGCCTCCATTCATTAGAATCGGGATAGTGTTCGAGTTCGGGTACCTGAACCAAACTTTTTTTTTAAATATTCAGCAGAACCTTCCGGTCCCGAACATCCACATCCACATTACTACTGCTGACTGATCATTGAATTGCCAATGTTGTAATGAACCATGCCATGTCTGGTGTAATCAGTGTAAATTTGTAATGGCAAATATGTTTCTAGGTTAAGAGGAAAAAAATGCGTACAGAGAAAGAGGAAGGCACTACTGAGAAAATGCTAAACATTCCACACATCACGTACGATCATGTTACAGATGATCGAAAAAATGACAGCTATTCAGTGGAAGCCTATGAGAACACAGGTAATATTGTCATTCTGGGGGCCGAGTATATCCAAGGACATAGTCCAATCAGCCTTATGATATTTCATTTCCAGCAGCCACATTTAAAGATGTTGTCCAGGACTTAGTTTTTAGGCCCCTAGAAACCCCCCACCCCCCCAAAAAAAACAGCAGGCAGGTAGTTGCTAATACAGACCACTATCTGCCTGTTCTTCCCGATGTTGGCTCAGAGAGGTCCCCGACCGCTACTGCGTGTGATTCAACTTTTCCACGTCAACAGAGCAGCTCTTCTCCTTCCAGGCTGCTCTGTTGACGGGGCGTGACTGCTGGTGTCATAGGCAGAGAGGAGCTGGCTGTCAATCAGCATGACGTCGGCAGTCACGCAGAGCCGAAGAGAAGCCATTGATCTGTCCACGTGATGTCAGCGGAAGCCACTGAGTCGCCTGCAGGAGCCATCTGTGACTGCTGTGTGCCAGCAGAGATCTGACCTGGGCACTGCACTAGCTAGTAACTACCTGCCTGTTAGTTCTTAGGCACTTTGTTAAAAATAAATAGTCCCGGATAATCCCTTTTAACGGCTAGGTTGCAACAGAGCCGGTCTTGTGTTCACTTTTATATGTTGCTAGAAAACCTCTTAAAAGCATATGTTGGCATTTAAACTTAATTTTATTTTACCCTTAACGCAGAAAGGCCAATTCATAATTTTTTTTGCCAGAAAACTGACATAAGATACTGTACTTTGAAAATTCCTAAATGTTTGCTCAACGTGAAATTGCACAAATATTTTGTGGCTTTTGGCATTTTCACGCCAGCTGGAAGCATTTCTGCCAAACTGGATGGAGCAGGGACGGGATGGGGCGTGCCTTGGCCTGCCCGTCAAATTCAGAAAAAGTGCTAGCGTTTCTACAGCTACAAATGCTACTCCGGTCTCTGACTCTGTCTATGACTGGAGTAGTATTTCTGGCGAAGCACACAGCACTCAGAAGATGCACAAGGTATATTAAGTGACGTTTGCCTCCTTAATGAATTCGGTGCATCGTACGCCAACAAGCTCTTCATTAACCCTGTCGTGCGCAATGTTAGTCTTAATGAGTCGGCCCCTTAATCTACATAAAAGTTTGAGTAACATTGTATATATATTTATTTGGAAGCATAAAGATGATCCTGTGTCATGGGGTAATCATGACATTTCTAAAATGTAGTGATTTTGTAATGTGTTAACCCCTACAGTAACTAAGAAGACCTTTGGGCTCCTGGATGTTGGCACAGGACCTTTCATCAGAACAAACAGTTTCACGGATGATCTTGAAATGGAAGGAGATACGTTACTGACTCCAATAACTCACATTTCAGAGTAAGAACTATTCCCAATGACGTCTTCCGAACCAACATACAAGTCTCAAGCTCAATGTGTCTGTACTATGAAATGTCCACAATTCTTGTCTTATCACAGGCTACGAGAACATCACCGAGCAGCAATAAAAGTTATTCGCAGAATGCAGTATTTTGTGGCAAAGAAAAGGTTCCAGGTGCGTTCCTCTTAACCAGAAAGCCAAACTATGCGGTCATATATCATGGGGGACCAAATTGTTTCCAATGTCGAGCTTCTGTCAGCAGATTTCAAAATACAGACTGTATGCATTACAGTATTAATAAATCGTAGACCCGATGAGAGTGGTATACTTATTTTGGAAATCCTCGTTAGAATAGCATGATATTGCAATCAGCATTTTAAGAGTCAAGGTAAAGAGTGAGAGAACTTGTGAGTCTGTGTATTCAATCTCCACCCGCCCACCCAGCCTGACTGACAGCTGCAGCATGTACTGAGCAGTTTGAGCAGCAGGGAGCAGGAGCCTTGAGGAGCTGTCAATCAGGCTGGGCAGGGCCGGTGTCAGCACCCGACGTACCCGGGCAAGTGCCGGGGCCCTGGAAAATCAGAGGGGCCCACCGCCCACTCACTGTCGGGGCCCTGGCCCCTTCCTCGGCACCTGTTCAGTGACTCAGGCGCTGCTTGATTGCCGGCACTGCCCCAGACATGGCCGCGCGCTGTGCGACTGTGTCTGCTAGTAATGACACGGCAGGGTTGACGGCACTGCACCTTTAACTGTGCTTGTGTGTCGCCCCTGCCGTGTCATTACTAGCAGACACAGCCGCACAGCGCGCAGCCATATCTGGGGGAGTGCCGGCAATCAAACACCGTCTGAGGTCCTGCACAGATGGGGGGGGAGCGGCCCGGACCCGACAGCAAGTGGGCCCCTCTGATGGTCCATGGCCATGATGTCTGTGACACGCCGGGGGCCCTGCACTGCCCCATACCTGAGGAGCTGCTGGACAGGACACTGGACCCGGGGACAGGTGAGTGAGGCTTCCCCAATCCCCATATTAAAAATATTTGTAATGGGTCTGTGTGAGTGCATGTATGTGAATGTCGGTGTGTATAACTGTGTATATATATTTGTCTGTTTTATATATGTTTTTAAGAATTTGTGCAAAAATGTGTGTATGTCTGTATGTGTACGTGTCTGCGTGCACATGTCTGCGTACCGTGTGTGCGTGCGCGTGTCTGCGTACCGTGTGTGTGCGCATGGCTGAATATGTGAAGGATGAGGTGGCAGGCTGGGCCCTGTGTACTATATATATATATATATTTCTCCGCCATATCTGTGCATCATGAATCGTGTATGTGTTAAAAGGGCCCACTGAGACTCTTTCGCCCGGGGCCCAGAAAAACCTGGAGCCGGCCCTGAGGCTGGGTGAGAGTAGATTGAGTACAACCTTAAAAAAAAATTAAGCCATTCTGATATAGATTTTCAAACTACCTACTTGTTATGTCTAAGAGACCAGTTGTGTTTGCACAATGTATTCGGAAATCTGGTGACCAATAAAATTTAAGGGTATATCATATGTGGTTATCGGGGACTTAAAGGTGTTGCCCAGCCTTAGGCTACAAGTCACTCCGTGACTGCAGACTTGTAATCTAAGGCTCGGCAATCTCTAAGAAAGGCTTTAAAGAATTCACCACGACCTCCATGTTCATACTGTGCTGCACAGGAAAACATGACATTGATTGGGGGAATGGTGATGTCCAGTTGTCAATTTATTTGTTAATTTTATGAAACTATAGCAGAAAAAGACATTTCAGATTTCTAATTTCATGGTGAATGTGGATACCGTATGTCCTTTTTGAGTTGTACCTGTAATTAGCATTTTAAAGACCTTTTCTGCTGTGCAGCCCGTCAGCCAGATGCCACAATGTACTCCTATTTGTCCTGCTCTTTCATGCAGGAATCTGTTGTGGTTTTGATTTCAGATGAACTCTGATCATTACAATAATTTCACAATGTCCTCTTATGGTCCTCAGGGCATTGATCTTTCTCCATTTCCTCTTTCTTATTTGCAGCAAGCAAGGAAGCCCTATGATGTACGTGATGTCATTGAGCAATACTCACAAGGTCATCTGAATCTGATGGTCAGAATCAAGGAACTACAGAGGAGGTGCTCAGCAAATGTTTATTAAGACTGCCTTACTACTTGGACTTATGGGTCAGCCTTAAACAAAGCCCCTCCAAACTGAGAGGTGGTTGGGGAGGAGAAATTACATCTCTTATGGAATATATATATATATATATATATATATATATATATATATATATATATATATATATAAATGTATAATTTATTTATTTATTTTTTTTAGAACTTATTTTTATTTCAGACATGTAGTTCATACACATTCTGAAATATGTAGATCTGTATTCTTTCTAGTTGAACAAAGGAAATGTTTGATGCCTAAAAGGAGTTTTCATAAGTGATCTCTTGAGCAGCTCAGAGCTATGCAGTCTCCCTTCTTCCTGATTTCTGGTAGGACGGGCTTTTCTCCTTGAGTGATAGCTCTGCTGAGCAGCAGAGCTGTAATATTATTAGAACTATAAAGCTCAGCACAAGTTCTGCTGTAACACATTCAGCCATCAGTGGTTTGTTCTGGAATGAACTCTATCATTATCACTATTTTTACACATAGAGACAACAGGGTATTTGAGCAAGCACACAGCCTCAGACAGTGAGAGCCTAGATACTGGGTGCCAGGAATTATGATTCTACAGGATGGATAAGAGCAGCTCATCAAGAGCCAAAAGCGAGAAGGCAGGGAGCAGCTAACTGATGTATAGAAATGAATGGGCTGGACAGAGCTAACGGTATGTTAGGAGTTAACTTTTCTCCTGGAATGTGACTACAGCACACTCTACTACTAGTGGCTGAACTCCATGGAAATGAGCTTTACACTATGTGAGATAAAAGCTCTCATTGCAGGAGAATGACAACAAATGGAAAAAGCAAGTCAGTGGCAAACTTGTTTATTTTCATGCTGTTTAACTAATTAACCCCTTTAAAGCCCATGACGTACTAATACGCGTCTGTACCCTGGGACTTAAGAGCCTGACCCGTATTAGTACGTCATCGCGATCGCGCGCGCACACAGGCTGTGCGGGCACGATCGCCGCCGGGTGTCAGCTGATTGTCACAGCTGACACCGGTACTATGTGCAGGGAGCGGTCCCGCACCGCTCCCGGCACATTAACCCCCACATTGCTGCGATCGAAGTGAAACATGCGGGCGGGGACTCGAGCATTTCACTTGAGCACCCGTGATACATGGTGCATACCTGAGTACCCGATGCAAACTCAAGTAGCGAGCACTTGCGCTCAAGACTAATGACAACTTATTCAATATGATGACCTAATGTCATCAAATTCTGTGTCGTACCTCTGGGTTCAAAATGTTCACTATACCCCTTGATAAAATCCTTGAGGGATGTAGTTTCCAAAATGGGGTCACTTGTGGGGGAGGGTTCAACTATTTAGGCACATCAGGGGCTCTACAAACGCGACATGGCGTCCGCTCTCGATTCCAGACGATTTTGCGTTCAAAAAGACACACAGTACTCCTTCCCTTCTGAACTCTGTCGTGCGCCCAAACACTGTATTTTCCCCACATATGGGATATTGGCGTACTCAGGAGAAATTGCACAAAAGTTTTTTGGGGTCCATTTTCTCCTCTTACCCTTTTGAAAATAAAAAATTGGGGCTAAAACATCATTTTTGTGAAAAAAGTTTGATTTTTTTATTTTCACGGCACCATGTTATAAACGTCTGTAAAGGACTTTAGGGTTCAAGGTGCTCACCACACATCTAGATAAGTTCCCTGAGGGGTCTAGTTTCCAAAATGGTGTCACTTGTGGGGGGTTTCCACTGTTTAGGCACATCAGGGGCACATCCGCTAATTGTTCAAGCAAATTTTACAATCAAAAAGTCAAACGGCGCTCCTTCCCTTCCAAACCCTGCCGCGCGCCCAAACAGTGGTTTTCCCCCACATATGGGGTATCTGCTTACTCAGGAGAAATAACACAACAAACTGCATAGTGCAATTTCTTCTGTTACCCTTATGAAAATGAAAAAGTGGGGGCTGAAAAACATTTTTGTGGGAAAAATGTGAAAATTTTATTTTTACGGCTCAATGTTATAAACTTCTGTGAAGCACCTGGGAGTTCAAGGTGCTCACCACACATCTAGATAAGTTCCTTGAGGGGTCTAGTTTCCAAAATGGTGTCAGTTGTGGGGGGTTTCTACTGTTTAGGCACATCAGGGGCTCCCCAAATGCAACATGGCGTCCGCTAATTATTCAAGCAAATTTTACATTCAAAAAGTCAAATGGCGCTCCTTCCCTTCCGAACCCTGCCGCGCGCCCAAACAGTGGTTTTTCCTCACATATGGGGTATCTGCTTACTCAGGAGAAATTGCGCAACAAATTTTGGGGTCCATTTTTTCCTGTTACCCCTGCAAAAATAAAAAAAAATGGGTCAAAAGTAACATTTTTGTGAAAAAAGTTAAATGTTAATTTTTTAATTCCACATTCCAAAAATTCCTGTGAAGCACCTGAAGGGTTAATAAAGTTCTTGAATGTGGTTTTGAGCACCTTGAGGGGTGCAGTTTTTAGAATGGTGTCACTTTTGGGTATTTTCTGTCATAAAGACCCCTCAAAGTGACTTTAAATATGATGTGGTCCCTAAAGAAATGGTTTTGTAAATTTTGTTGGAAAAATGAGAAATCGCTGGTCAACTTTTAACCCTTATAGCTCCCCAATAAAAAAAAAAATTTGGTTCCAAAATTGTGCTGATGTAAAGTAGACATGTGGGAAACTCTTTTGTGTGACATATCTCTCTGATTAAAGGGCATAAAAATTCAAATTTTGAAAATTTCTAAATTTTCAAAATTTTCTCCAAATTTCAGTTTTTTTAACAAATAAACGCAAGTGATATCGAAGAAATTTTACCACAATCATGAAGTACAATATGTCACGAAAAAACAATCTCAGAATCAGGGGGATCCTTTGAAGCGTTCCTGAGTAATTACCTCATAAAGTGACAGTGGTCAGAATTGTAAAAATTGGCCCGGTCATTAACGTGCAAACCACCTTGAGTTGTAAAGGGGTAAAGCAACTTAGTAATTTGAGAATACCTGTTTATTGACGAAGGTGTTTTGAGACTTAATGAGGTTGTCTGGTTTAGAAACCACTTGCACATACTTGGGGCACTATACAGGTTAATAGTGGAGATTCTCCGTTGTAAACCTGAACCCATTTTATGCAGACTAGAGAGCAGTTACATGGAGTAAGTCCCACTTTGAAGGTCCCAGTACTTCATTCATTACATAGTCAGCTTATTGATTTCACTGGATACTGTGCAGTACCTCCTGTTTCTTTTGGTGGCAGTGCAGGAGAATTAAATGCTTGTTGCCAGATTTTTCAACAAATGGCTTCTCGCTGAGATTGCCAGCAACAGATCATCCTTTAGTCAGCATATTGGGGCCCTTCTAACAAAAAGACATTAACTAATGCAGACATTCCCTTTAAGTACAAAGCATATGTCAGTATACTATCTGCAAAGTAAAAAATAAATAAATTCTAAAGTGCTTAAAAATAACGTGTCATCTGTTGTTTAACCCCTATCTGCCCTTCAAGTATAGTGCGAGTGTGTGGAGTGGACTCTGTAACTCAACCCGCAATATACCTGCAGATTCCAGCTGTGTTATACTGCCGGTATTTGTCTGTAAAAGCCGCTATTAGAGCAGCTCTGGTTGCTGCTGTTAAACACTTACCGTATATTCCGGCGTATAAGACGACCTGGTGTATTATAAGACGACCCCCCTACTTTCCTGTTAAAATATAGAGTTTAGGATATATTCACCGTATAAGACTACCCCTTTTCCAACGCATACCAAACACCGGTAAAAATAAAAAAAAAAACAGATTTGAATTTAACATGGTCCTTTTTTAATTTAAATTCTTATGACATGCAGGTATATAGCAGGAAAACTGTCACTCATAAACATAAGGCATACAACAACAACATTACTATCATCCATTTTCATCAGCGGCATACACCGGTACCCGACAATTTACAACCGAAAGAATAGAGCTTCACACATAGATTAGATAGGTAGATAGAAACATGTCAGTCACATATATAATAAGTACAGTGACAGTGTTGCTTACTGTACTTGTCATTTAGTGTAAAGGATTTATTAAAAAATATAATAGTGTTTTCGTGCACCGTCTCTTTAAAAAAGCCGGCCGGCAATTCAGCATCTGTACCCGACAATTTAGAATAGAAGGAATAGAGAATCATACATACGGTAGATTAGATAGATAGAAACATGTCAATCACATATATATGAAGTACAGTGACAGTGTTGATTACTGTACTTGTCATTTAGTGTTAAAATAAAGGATTTATTTAAAAAAAAATTGGCGTGGGGTTCCCCTTAATTTTAGTCTCTAGCGGAGGTTATGCAGACAGCTGGGGCAGATGTTTGAAGCCTGGGAAGGGGGTAATACCCACGGAGCTTCCCAGACTACTAATATCAGGCCCCAGCTGAATACCTAGCCTTTACTAGCTATTAAAATGGGGGACCCCCCCAAAAAATGATGTGGGGTCCCCCCTATTTTAATAGCTAGCAAAGGCTAGGCAGACAGCTGGGGGCTGATATTAATAGCCCAGGAAGGGTGCCATGAATATTGGCCCCCTCCCAGGCTAGAAACACCAGCCGTCAGCCGCCCCAGAAATGGCGCATCCATAGGATGCGCCAATTCTGGCACTTAGCCTCGCTCTTCCACGCTGCCCTGGTGCGGTGGCAGGGGGTAATAGGGCTGGGGTTCATGTCAGCGCCAGCTGCCATGAAGCCCAGGTTAGTAATGATGGGCGTCTATAAGACACCCCCATTCTAACCTACAAAGTGTTAAAAAGAAAAAACACACACTACACCAAGAAAAAAATAATTTATTTGAAATAAACCACACCATTTTATTTAATTCTTAGTTTACTAAAAAAAAAATAGTTACCTGTCCACGTTCCTGCGCTGATCTCCCATGCACAGCTGTCACATCTGGAGATGGTGACAGCTGTGCATGGCTGCTGTAAGCTCACACTGCCGGGAACACGTCCGCTCCCGGCAGCGGGAGCCACTGACTGAGGTCACCGGAGTGCATTCAGGCAGCGCAGCTCCGGAGACCTCCTTTACGGCACTGCTGTACCGTGGGAATTTCTCACGATACAGCAGGGCCGTAAAGGAGCTAACCGGAGCAGCGCTGCCTGAACTCCGGCGAACCCACTTATGCAATGACGGGGCTGCTTTACGGCCCCGTCATTCTAGTGGCGGCAGCGGTTCAGAGCGGTCACATTCTATGTGGCTGCTCTGAACTGGAGATCTTCGTGGGACACTCGTGGACTACTACGGAGGGGTAAGGATAAGGTTGTGGTTTATTATTTTATATTTTATTACAGGAGATCGATTGCTTCGGGGAATTAGGTGTCTAGGTGAGTATAGGTGTAATTTTTTATTTTTTACTTTATTTTAGGTGGCGATCGGCGGGGACAGGTAATGTATGAACTAATTTATTGTAGGTAACCACTGGCCACCAATGACATGTATTTAACATTTATTGGGGACACAGTAGGGCAATTTATATAGCAGGATCAGGCTGATGGGAACTACTGCTCCCATCGAGCTGATCCTGCTGGCAGGAGTGGATGGGGGACAGACATAGGCCGATGGGAGTAGTAGTGTCACATCGGCCTATGTCTGCCTGCACGCACACACCCGCACACATCGCACAGACACCGCGCACACATCGCACAGACACCGCGCACACCCGCAGACATCGCACAGACACCGCACACATCGCACAGACACCGCACACACCCCCAGACATCGCACAGACACCGCGCACACCCGCACACACTCGCAGACATCGCACAGACACCCCACACACACTCGCAGACATCGCACAGACACCCCACACACACTCGCAGACACACGCACAGACACCCGCACACACCAATCATGACGGGTCTGGGAGGTGAGGCTGACCTGTGAGACCGTGGGAAAGTTCATGTGAATTCATGCAATGCAGTCAAGCATGAACTCACATGAACCCTCTGAGGGCACCGCGGCGACTTCAAATGAACAGCTGATCGGCATCACCTGATACCTCAGCTGTTCATTTGAAATAACCGGCGGGAAAGCGCAGCACAGAACGGGAAAGCCGGCGGTGAAATCTTTTCACTGCCGGCTTCCCCGCCCGGGTCCTTCGCTCCCCGCTCCTTTGTGCTGCACTCCCCGCCCGGTCCTAACTTACGATCGGGATGGGAGGTGGCGAGGGGAGCGGAGGATCGGGGTGGGAGGCTGCGGGGAAGCAGTATGGGGCTGTGTGATTGTTTAAAAGCCGGCGGCTTTTTACCGCCCGCCGGCTTTTAAACAATCAGGAGAATTCTCCCACTCTGGGATGGCATTCTGATGACAGGCTGGATCTCAGCTGAGCTCTGCCATCCAGCTTGTCATCCTTCAGAGACACTGCAGAGCGCAGGCATTATGGGAACTTCCGATTCCGGTATTCGATATTGTAAAAGTATCGGAATTAAGTATCGGAATTCCGATACCGCGAATATCGGCCGATACCCGATATTACAGTATCGGAATGCTCAACACTACTTGTCACAGAAGCGATGCGAACTTCCCAGCTCCGGACACAGCGCAGCGCTTCTGTGACAAGTGAAAGCTCTCGGCACAGAAGCCCTGCGCTGTGTCCGGAGCTGGGAAGACACTGCGATGTGTCAGAAAAGTTCGCTAGGTTCTGTCTGTCTCCGCTGCTGGGAATACGCTGCGCTGTGTCCCAGGCCTGAGAAGACACAGCGCAGCGATGTGTCAGTTTCAGCACAGAAGCGCTGACTGTCTGGACCTACCGCCGCCGTATTTTAACTCCCTCCACCTTATATTAACTCCCACATGGCAGGGATACGGCCACGGCAGCTTATTAACACCCCCAGAGTATCCCCGCATGTCAATTTCTGAAAGTTCAAAAACATTACCGGCGTATAAGACGACCCCAGACTAGACAGAAGATTTTTCAGTCTTCAAAAGTCGTCTTATACGCCGGAATATACGGTAGATGCTGCAGTAAATCCCTGACCGTGGTAGTTAAGGTGCGATGTCCCAGAGGTTCACCATTTTGGATGCCCATGGGATGTTGCCTTCCACCCCCCTTCACTAAGTGAAAGTGCAACTTATGGATTTCAGTGGCAACCATGAGCCTGCTGACCGCCCCCATGGCTGCCATGTTGGTACATGAAAAAGTGGGATTGAAACATCGTATATAACCCAAAAAATGTTATTAATGAAAACCTCAGCAATTAACAAGCCCTCATAAAGCTCTATCCACCGAATCTCTGAAATATTTTCACCATCAAAATAAAACTATACAAGTTTGATATCTGGTTTTTCAAGTTTACTCGACGTGAAGAATCATGTTCACAGGTCATTTTCACTGCACAATGAAACCTTAGAAACAAAACCCAAATACGGCAGCAAAAACAATGAAAAACGCAATCCCATTTCATTTCACTTAGAATTTTTGTTCCAGTTTTCCAGTATATTGTAGGGTAAAATGAATGGTGTCATTCAAAACTACAGCTCTCCTCTAAAAAAAAAACCCCAGCCTTCATACAGCTATGTCACACGAAAGGGGAGAAAGGAGGAGGGGAAAAAAGAAAAAGCGCAAAAACTAAAACTGTCCATGGTGAGAAGGGATTACATTAAATTTACTTTAAATGTCATTTTTTTAGATTTTCACTTTTTAACATCACGATAAAAAAAAACAATCCTGAAGTCTTGCAATTTTCTCACTGGCCACTAGTCCTAAGAATAGACTCATTGTGAAGGAAGGGTGAGGAGGTGAGCTGTGGCTATCATTTCTTGTGAATGGTGGCTACTTTATCTGCTATATATAGAGGTGTCATCTTTCATTGTCATTTTCAGTCATGATAATAAAACTGCTGAAAAATCTTCTGTATACAACAGGAAATATGAAACTAATTTTGGCCAGGGTGATAATTGCAAGATCTATGGGTGTGTTTTTTTAGTTTAGATGGTTACTATAGTAAAAAAAATTAAGTAAAAACATAATTTAAACATTCTCTTTCACTGCTATTCTCTAATAAGATGGCAATATTGCACCGCTGCAAAAATAGGAAGAAGTAGTTTGTCAATTTTAAAGCAGCTTCTTGGAAACTAATGACTTAGTCATTGATATAACATCCTGACAAAATGACTGTTCACTGTCTGTTTCTGAGAAATTAATTCAAAGGTCACAACCGATATGGCTGCACTTCCTATTGTCACTTTTGGAAAGACAGACGGTGCTAAAAGTGAAATAAATGACAAGTTTATTGGAAGTAGCAATCCTAAAAGTCAATATCGACCCTTTAACGAGCCTTGTCACATTTTCAAGTGTTTTTGCCGTGGAATTTCCTCAGCGAAAACGCTTGGTCATGGTCCCCAATGATAATCCCCATGTGCTGTGCACATGCTGCGAAAATTTCCGCTGCAGATTATCATTGCGGAAAAATACGCAGCATGTCCATTAATTTTGCGGACACGCAGCGTAATTGCCGCCATTGACTTGCATTGAATCGCTTAATATCCGCATGACTACATGTGCACATGCGGATATTAAGCGATTCAATGTGCGGATGGTACCCGGGTCTGGAGAAGAGGAGACTCATCCTGACCCGGGTACCATAGTACCTGTAAAAAAAAGAATTTAAAATAAAAAATAAACATTATACTTATCTTCCGATGTCATGAAAGGTCCTTTTAGACCATCGCGAGCCGTACAAGAGACCGGACGCATCGTACAGGAGATCAGGGGACATCAGAAGGTGAGTATAATGTTTATTTTTTATTTTTTACCATTTTTATTCTTTTTTTTAACTATTAACTTGGTCACACTATATAAATCCATGCTCCAGTGCACCAGTCCGTCCTGCAGCAAAGCAACCCCACAACATGATGCTGCCACCCCCGTGTTTCACAGTTGGGATGGTGTTCTTAGGCTTCCAACCTTCTCCCTTTTTCCTCCAAACTTAACGATGATCATTATGCACAAAAAGTTTTATTCTAGTTTCATCAGACCACAGGACATGTCTCCAAAAATGAAGTTCTTTGTTGCTGTGTGCATTTTCAAACATTAATCTGGCTTTTTATGTTTTTTTTGTAGTAATGGTTTCTTCCTGGCAGAGTGACCTTTCAGCTCATGTTGATACAGTACTTGTTTCACTGTGAATATTGACACAATCTTACCAGCTTCTGCCATCATCTTCACAAGGGCTTTTGCTTTTGTCTTTGGGTTGATATGCACATTGGGCCAAAGCACGTTCATCTCTGGGAAACAGAACCCGTCTCCTTCCTGAGTGGTATGATGGCTGGACATTCCCATCTTGTTTGTACTTGCATATAATTGTTTGTACAGATGAACGAGGCACCTTCAGGTATCTTGAAATTGTACCCAAGGATGAGACAGACTTGTGCAAGTCCACAATTCTCTTCCTGATATCTTGGCTGATTTATTTAGACTTTTCCATAATACTACACAAAAAAGCAGTGTGTTTCAGGTGTGCATTAAAATACATCCACAGGTGTGTCTCTAACTCAGATGTTGGCGAAAAAACAGAAGCTTCCAAACACATGGCATCATCATATGGGCAGCCGTGAATTGTTTAAATACATAGTAATCTTAGTGTATGTAAACTTTTGACTTTGCAGTAAGTAATAAAAATGCCTTAAAATATTCTCTCTCTCTCATTATTCTGGCATTTAGCAAAAATTAAAAATGATGGTAATCCTAATTAACCTAAAACGGAAAAGGTTAATTCTGATTTCATGTCAGATACTGAGAAAAACATGCATGTGTGTCTTTTTATTTAGTGTATGTAAACTTCTGGTTTCAACTGTATATGTGCATACAGTGGGTACGGAAAGTATTTAGACCCCTTTAAATTCTTCACTCTTTGTTTCATTGCAGCCATTTTGGTAAATTCTAAAAAGTTCATTTTTTTCTCACTAAAGTACATTCTGCACCCCATCTTGACTGAATAAAACAGAAATGTAGAAATTTTTGCAAATTTATTAAAAAGGAAAAACTGAAATATGACATGGTCATAAGTATTCAGACCCTTTGCTCAGTATTGAGTAGAAGCACCCTTTTGAGCTAGTACAGCCATGAGTCTTCTTGGGAATGATGCAACAAGTTTTTCACACCTGGATTTGGGGATCCTCTGCCATTTTTCCTTGCAGATCCTCTCCAGTTCCGCCAGGTTGGATGGTGAACGTTGGTGGACAGCCATTTTCAGGTCTCTCCAGAGATGCTCAATTGGGTTTAGGTCAGGGCTCTGGCTGGGCCAGTCAAGAATGGTCAGTTGTTCTGAAGCCACTCCTTTGTTATTTTAGCTGTGTGCTTAGGGTCATTGTCTTGTTGGAAGGTGAACCTTCGGCCAAGTCTGAGGTCCAGAGCACTCTGGAAGAAGTATTCATCCAGGATATCTCTGTACTTGGCCGCATTCGTGTGTCCTTCAATTGCAACTAGTCGTCCTGTCCCTGCAGCTGAAAAACGCCCCCATAGCATGATGCTGCCACCACCATGTTTCACTGTTGGGATTGTATTGGGCAGGTGATGAGCAGTGCCTGGTTTTCTCCACACATACCGCTTAGAATTATCACCAAAAAGTTCTATCTTCATCTCATCAGACCAGAGAATCTTATTTCTCATATTCTGAGTCCTTCATGTGTATTTGAGCAAACTCTACGCGGGCTTTCATATGTCTTGCACTGAGGAGAGGCTTCTGTCGGGCCATTCTGTCATAAAGGCCCGACTGGTGGCGGGCTGCAGTGATAGTTGACTTTGTGGAACTTTCTTCCATCTCTCTACTGCATCTCTGGAGCTCAGCCACAGTGATCTTGGGGTTCTTCTTTACGTCTCTCAACAAGGCTTTTCTCCCACGATTGCTCAGTTTGGCTGGATGGCCAGATGTAGGAAGACTTCTGGTGGTCCCAAACTTCTTCCATTTAAGGATTATGGAGGCCACTGTGCTCTTAGGAACCTTGAGTAATGCAGAAATTCTTTTGTAACCTTGGCCAGATCTTTGCCTTGCCACAATTCTGTCTCTGAGCTCCTTGGGCAGTTCCTTTGAGCTCATGATTCTCATTTTGTCTGACATGCACTGTGAGCTGTGAGGTCTTATATAGACAGGTGTGTGCCTTTCCAAATCAAGTCCTATCAGTTTAATTAAACACAGCTGGACTCTAATGAAGGAGTACAACAATCTCAAGGAGGATCACAAGGAAATGGACTGCATGTGACTTAAATATGAGTGTCTGAGCAAAGGGTCTGAATACTTATGACCATGTGATATTTCACTTTTTCTTTTTTTAATAAATTTGCAAAAATTTCTACAGTTCTGTTTTTTTTTCAGTCAAGATGGGGTGCAGAGTGTTCTTTAATGAGAAAAAAATTAACTTTTTAGAATTTACCAAATGGCTGCAATGAAACATAGTGAAAAATTTAAAGGGGTCTAAATACTTTCCGTACCCACTGTATATGTGCACATCTCATTGCTATAGCAAATCAGTGGTAGTCATCAACAGTGATAAAGTAATAGATAAAAAGGAAGAAAATTGAATCCTTAGAGGAAAAGTAAGATGATTTGTCTAAAAAATGCCAGTGTAAGGAGGCTTATAAGCTCCACGGGGAGCCATTGCATGTTTTATAAGCCTCCTTACTCTGGCATTTCACTCTCCTCACTGGGATCTAAGGGGTAAAGTTTTTCCTTGTGAAGTCTCTCATACAGCCAAATCAGATCTCATGCTTTGCACTGCCGAGGGGCAACACCCCGAAACACCATGGCTGCAAACTGAGATTCTAGTTTTGCATTTATCCTAAATCATGTGGCAAGGCTTGTTAAAAGGTTGATATTGACTTTTAGGATTGCTACTTCCAATAGGTGGCACTGGAAGAGGCAGTTTGCAAGTTTTGGGTGGAATTTCTCTTCAATAAAAATACTTTTTGATTACACCAGTGATTTTTTTTCCTTTCTCTACAGACTGGACCAGTCATTGGGGAAGCCCTCACTGTTTCTCTCTGGATCAGGTAACTGATTTCCCTATGTAACATAGATTCCACTTCCTACCATGATGAAATGTAATAAATGCTATGTTTTAGAGAAATTAACAATAGTAATGGTAATAATCTGACACCATATGATGGCAAATCCAAGCAATACGCCGTCATTTGTAACAATGGGAAAGCCTTTTTTAAGAGGTTGCCCAGAATAAGGATGCCATATTTCATCGCTTTGTGGAAAAATAGGTAAATCGTTTCTCATGTTATATTCTCTGAACTGTAAATCGTAAACAGTTTCACAAATTTGGTTGAATGTCAGTGGAACCAAAAAATGCTAATTTCTATTAGTAAATTAAAAAATGACCTTTTTTTTACTTTTATTTATTTCCAGATAAAGTGAAAGATCGAGGCACTAATACAATTGGGTCAAGATTGAACCGTGTCGAGGACAAGGCAAGAAAATAAGATAAAACCATATATATTTATATTATGCACAGCTACTACTTACACATACACACATGGAGTACAGGATATACAGACAATTACCAAATACTTAATACAGAAAATATTTCTTACTCTCTGAAAAAGTATAAAATACATAATGGTGCATCTACACACCAATTCTACAGTGCTGCTCATACACTGCAAACAGTCTAAATACCTGCGTGTGCAAGTCACACAAAAGGGTCAGGCATTAAGGGTCAGGCAGTTTGAATTTTGCCTCCTCTGACCTCATCTGTCAGGGAAGAGTCTGGATGTCCCCTTTAGACTATTAGCTTAGTCTAATGTGTATGGAGGCTTAAAGGGGTTTTCCATTACTCAGACAACTCCTTCTCAATCCATATGTGTGTCCCCCAGTAAAATAATAACACCTATACTCACCTCCAGTGCCGGCACTATTCCAGCGGTGTCGGCACTGGTTCTCCTGGGGATCGTGTGACATTATGTCACATGATTCCTAGGGCCAATCAGCGCTGACTTTACTCTCCCCACCTTTGGCCAACTCACATACATCCAGAGGAAGTGAGAGCTGTTGCTGCTCTTACTTCCTCTGGATGTACAGGTATGTGATATAACTGGAGGCAGGGAGAGTGAAGCCAGCGCTGAATGGCTGCAGGGATCTCGTGACATAACAATGTCGCATGATCCCAAGGAGAGCCAATGCCGACACGGCTAAAATAGTTGTTATTATTTTACTAAGGGCAAACATATATTTATGGAGAAGGAGATGTCCGAGTAGTAGAAAACCCCTTTAAGTGTTGGCTACTACTTTCATGGATGTGGACACAAAGCTCTTTCTGAGTTCATTAAGTAGTTCAATCTGACAAAGGTTTTCAACAGAGTTGCTGCGAATCGATTCGCAGGACCCAGTCCATCAGCCACATCCATAATCTGTGACCGCTGCATCGGAGCCCTGAGACCCACCTCCTACATCCCGGCATCCACAGCTGTTCTACTGATTAGCCGGCCTGATGCAATGTCACATATGTATCATGCTGTAACTATAAAGATGCAGCTAATCAGAAGAGAAGCAGGGAATCTTGGAAGGTAGAAGGCAGGTCTTGAGGCTCCTGTCCAGCATCCAAAGATTACTGACGTGGCCGATAGACCGAGCGCTGTGAGATGTATCGCACCAACTCTACTTTATTTCTCCCCAATACTGTGCCTCTCTTGTCCATGGGGTGTGTCTGGTATTGCAACTCAGTGCCCCATTGATTTGGTTAGGGATAAGCTACAATATCAGGCAGCGCTCACGGGTAGTGTGAAATGTGTATGGAGTGTGGTCTGTATCTATGCTATTCTCTTTAATTTTTTTTTTTTATATTTGTAGGTAACGCAAATGGATCATAAACTCAATCTCATAACTGATATGATTCACCACCTGATAGCAAACCAACAAAGCGGTCAGTCTACAAACAGAACACCGCACCGGAGCAACTCTCTGAACGACGGGAGCAACCTCTCCAGTACTCTGCCTACCTACGAACAGTTAACAGTGCCAAGACGAAACCAAGATAATGCATCTTGATGAACAAACACAAACTAGTTCTTCTACTGTCCTCAATGCAGATATTCATTATTTTAATGAATGCATTTATAAGCAGAAAGTAAAATGAATGATGAAATTAGACTGAGTATCGAGTAAGTGTGTAACACTGTAAAGGACGTCTTGTCTATTCTCTGTAGATCCTATCAGGGTTCATTGAAGGTTTCTTAGAGGAAGGGACATGGAACATATGTGTATTGCTCCATGTAGAAACATGCAAGAAAGCGTCTGATACATTGATGAATCCTTTCTCAGGAAGATTGTAGTTCATCGGCCTGTGGGATCGTAGATCGCTACGGGTCGTGCTGTAAAACTGGCAATACAACTGAACAATTACCCTGATTTTTTTTTTTATTGTATTAAAATACACTTTTTACATTGATTTTCAATTTTTGGAGGGCCTAAAATGAAAATTCTTTTGAGAAAAATAGAAATAAATATTGTACTGTAGAAAATTACACTTCTTTTTTTTTTACAATGTATTTTTGGTAAAAATGGTATTATAGAGTTAATTTTTCTTTATGATTTCTGATCACAATTTTTTATGGAATAATTTTTGACATCTGATCAAATGTATTGTATTCTCTCAAAAAATGTTGATATTTGCACATTGATTGGTTTAAAGCTTTTGTTCTTGTACAGCTGACGACCCAAAATTGGTAATTTTCTGAAAAAAAAATGGCCACTATGCATTATATATGGTGGAACTAAAAATCTGTCATCTGGATAAGGGGGTGGTCTTCACAAAGAGAGGCGGTCTTTTGGAGAGATTTCACTTTATAAGAAGCACATAGCATGGAATACCGGTGTGAATCCTTTTGGCTCCTTATGTTGTACCAATCCCGAATGATCCACTATAGTCTATCATTCTATAGTTCTTCTTTTACAATTTCTGCTGGTCGATATATGGACATATTAGCTCTATGCTGACAGGCACTCCCTTAGTATAGCTCATGTAATGCACGGCACCACAATTTTGTAGGTTCTGACTACTGTGTAAAAAAAAAAACAACCACCCAGAGACAGGCCATAATCTTAGTCAGGGTGTGAATACGCTGTAGGTATATCTACACTTTTTTTGTGGAAATTTTGGTAATTTTATTTACCTTTTTGCATTTACCCGAATGAGGCTTGTGAGAAATCCTTAAATATGCTGCAGATTTCTCCTGTATGATGCTGACCAATCATAAGCCAGCAGCAACACTCATAGAAAAGAAGAACACGCCCCCACCATAGCTCAAAGCAGGTTTCTTAGGGTATAAAGCTACGTTCTCACGATCAGTTTTTAGTGCGTTTTTACGCTGCATATTTTAGAAATAATTATAGTAACCTATCTTAATGGGTGCAGAAATTCTGCAACATCAAAAACTCACCAAAAGCTCATCGTGGGAACCTAGCCTAAGATGTATAATGATAGAGAGTCCTGATCTCCTGGTCTAACCTTCTGCATGATTAGAAAGCAGAGATAACAGCTCTTAGACAAGGAAGGAGCCAAACAGCTTAGTTTCGTCTCATTAAAAACCCTTTTATTGACTCTCCTGATTATGGAGTGTGTCAGTATCACACTTATTTCTTCTGTGCTCAAACAACTTGTATTCTCTCTGCAGTGAGATCAGGTTGTTATTACACCTCACACAGGAGCAGTGTGTTCTGGGTTACTTCTATGGTGAAATGTAATGACAGTCTGCTCTAATCTCACTGAAGAACGAGTGCAAGTTGATCACAACGGATATAAGTGTGATACTGACACACTGCTCTCATTTCTGGACAGGCAGTATGGGAGAGGTGCAGTACAGCAGAGGTGAGAGTGCCATAAGAGGAGAAGAGCTGTTAGAAGGGTTTGTAATGTTGCACAACTAAACTCTCTTGTGCTGCCCCTACACCCACAGGAACCTTATCTGAAAGGTATTAGTCAATTGTGTGCTATAATCATGCAGGAGGTTAGCCCAGGAGATCAGGTCTGTATCCTTACATCTCAGACACTGAGAAATCTGCTCTAAGCTATGGTGGGGATGTGATCATCTTTCTTTTCAGTGTTGTCTGCTTATAATTGGTCAGCATCATGCAAGGAGAAGAATTTCGTACCCCAGTGAAAACTGTGATAACACCTACTTGGACTTAATTTTTTTTAACTCATTAGGTGCCAAATACTTTCATTGCTAATATCTCCGCAAATGAAAGATGAAATAGAAACAAAAAAACATGAAAAATTTGGTGAAAGGTCCCTTTATGAATGAGACAACCCCTTTTAAATGTAAGGAATACATTTTTGGTTGCAAAAGTGTGTGCAACAAAAATGCAACATGTGATTTGATCCAAAAATATACTACATTTCAGGATGAGAGAAGCAAGTATTTGCAAAAAATTAAAAGGGTTGTTCACTCTTATGATATTGGTCACTTATACTTAGGAGGGGCTACCAAGATCAGATTGGTGGGGTTCCGACACTCTGCAACACCATTGATTCAATTTCAGAGTTAGTAACTGCTGATTGGTGGTGTCAGGATTTGGACATCTATCTGATACTACTGACATCCATTAGGAGAAGTCATCAATATCAGGGGTGGCATACCCCTTTAAAACCATCTGTAGTTTTTATTTAGTTGTGAGATGGAAACTTGTGTTGGAAAGTGACTTTACACATTAAGGCTCCATTCACACATATGAGTGTCATGATCCGAGCACACAGTGATTCAAAGATTAATTGCTGGCCTCCTGACCTGAACTTAAGAGCTTAAGGCCACGTTCATATGTTCAGTAATTTAGTCAGTATTTTATATCCGTATTTGTAAGCCAAAACCAGGAGTGGAACAATCAGAGGAGACGTATAATAGAAACACGTCACCACTTCTGTATTTTTCACTTTCAAATACTGATGTAAAATACTGAATGTGTGAAGGTGGCCTAATAGAGAAGCTGTGCTGGGGAAGTGAAGAGCTTGGTGTTTATACCTTGAGAAAGTTGCTGTTGCAGAAACGTGTTGGTATTAATAAAAAACGTTTGGGAATCCCAAGGCTCTTCATTCCCACAGTGCAGCCCACCTAAACGTGCCAGCTTCCATTTCTGCCAATGTGGCCTAATAGACGTATATGAGGCTGTCAAAGTTCAGGACAGGAGACTCGCAAACAGCTTGTGCATCACGATCTGTGACACACAGATGTGTGAATACGCCATTAGTCTCATATAAGATTACCTGCATCAAGTTTCAAAGGAGCAATTGTAACCCTCTTTCAATTATTTAAAGGGATTTTCCCACAAAAAAAAATAATTTTAATCAATAGATCTTGGAATAATAATAAGTTCCACAATTGGATGTGTTTAAATAAAATGTTCCTGTGCTGAGATAATCTTAGAAATATGCCCCTGCTGTGTACTGTGTAATGTCTGACCATACAGGAACATGGTCTGAACATACCACATCTCCTGGACAGGGAGGATGCAAAAGAGTATACAGACATTACAGCAGGGGATCACAGCCGATTCTTTATGTGAGGTAAAACAAGTTTTTAAACAGGCAGGGAAATGTTTTACCTCACAGAATCAGCTGCCATCCTGTGGTGTCCTGTCTGTATACTCTTTTGCTTCCTCCCATGGCCAGCTGTGTTATGTGCAGACCATGTTCGCTCCAGTGGGAGTCTGTTTATGACACGACACAGTAAAAGTGCAGTCATCAGTAATGAGGTCAGGTACAAAGCTATTATAGTAAGGCCCAGTGTAGTGTGGAAGTCCAATGTGACACTGAAGATGTCCGCCTAGAGATAGATGCTAGTTATTGAGTTGCAGTTGTTGATCCATGTAACGCATAGGTTCACCTTTATACACCATTTCACACGTTTACAAAGATCATCAATCTTCAGAACGTCTTCAAATGTAGCATAAGTTTGTAAAAAATGATTCTGTACTTGTATCATAGCTCAAAGCTGCATTCACACTGAATTACTACTGAATGTAAAGGTGTGGGATGACACATGATTAGCTACAGCTTAGTTCTGCTGTACTGCTTTTTGTAGGGTCCTGTTCTGTGCTCCGGCCCTCCGTCTGTAGGTCCATTATGCATTCATTTGCTTTTCATGGCAAAAAAGGTGCAGCATGCAGCGCTATTCCTTACCATCCAAACAATGCAGACCTCGAAGACCACTCAGCGGCTTGCGTCAATGGGATCCAGGGGTGTCATATGGCAATGGATCCACAGGGATCCAGCATTGAATTTTTTTTCCACTAATAACTGACTTAATGATGCCCCTTCTAACACATCAGATGACTATATGATGCCAAGAATACAAATAAAGTAAAGAGCATAATTGCTGTCCAGACACTGAACAAGCAGGCTATGCAGTAAAATTAAGAATGATCAATGTAGATGTGGAAGAGAATAAGGTATAACTCAGGGCCAGTGCAAGACAAGTAATTCTATCTAGTAACAAAGTTGCTCAATTTATTATGTAGATTATAAATGGATGCAAATTTAAAATTGTTTTGCGGATGAATCGCTGCTCTGAGTGTTAGATTTTCAAAGTGGTAAAAGGGTTTATCTGCCAGTAATGATATTTACCTGGGGACATCCACCTATTGGAGACAGGCCATTAAAACTGGCCAAACTTTCTCCTTACTTTCTTGGCCACTGTGGGTCTTTTTGGACTGCAAATGGTTGATAAGTGTTGGTAAGAGTTTTCGAAGTATATATGTCATAAGTGTCTATGGTTGGAGAACCCCTTTAAAGAAAAACATTGGTCAACAATTTTAGGAATTGTAAGGAAGGTTAGAAGATGTTTGGCTACGGTCACAGTCTGGTGGTTTTCAAATTTTATATAATTTAGGCTTTGCATGTGTTAGTTCACTATATCGCACCTCTGATCGCTCTATTGGACCATGTAAAACATAAAAAACCTATTGACAGGAGAAAGGATCTGCAGGATCGGTGATGGTAGTTACTGGGAACCCCACCAATCACTAGAGTGGGGATCCCTATCCTCTCTTATGGAGGAAATAGTATGGAGCTGTTGCCAGGCATGCGCACTGCCACACTCCATTCAGTGTCTATGGGACAGATGGGGACAGCCGAGAACATCAGCAGCCGCGTATTATATATATATATGTGTATATATATATATATATATATATATATATATATATATATATATACACAGTACAGACCAAAAGTTTGGACACACCTTCTCATTTAAAGATTTTTCTGTATTTTCATGACTTTGAAAATTGTACATTCACACTGAAGGCATCAAAACTATGAATTAAGACATTCTCTTGATGAGCTTCAAGAGGTAGTCACTGGAAATGGTTTTCACTTCACAGGTGTTCCCTGTCAGGTTTAATAAGTGGGATTTCTTGCCTTATAAATGGAGTTGGGACCATCAGTTGTGCAGAAGTCAGGTGGATACACAGCTGATATTCCTACTGAATAGAATGTTAGAATTTGTATTATGGTAAGAAAAAAGCAGCTAATTAAGAAAAGCGAGTGGCCATCATTACTTTAAGAAATAAAGGTCAGTCAGTCCGAAAAATTGGGCAAACTTTGAAAGTGTCCCCAAGTGAAGTTGCAAAAACCATCAAGCGCTACAAAGAAACTGGCTCACATGAGGACCGCCCCAGGAAAGGAAGACCAAGAGTCACCTCTGCTTCTGAGGATAAGTTTATCCGAGTCACCAGCCTCAGAAATCGCAGGTTAACAGCAGCTCAGATTAGAGACCAGGTCAATGCCACACAGAGTTCTAGCAGCAGATACATCTCTACAACAACTGTTAAGAGGAGACTTTGTGCAGCAGGCCTTCATGGTAAAATAGCTGCTAGGAAACTACTGCTAAGGACAGGCAACAAGCAGAAGAGACTTGTTTGGGCTAAAGAACACAAGGAATGGACATTAGACCAGTGGAAATCTGTGCTTTGGTCTGATGAGTCCAAATTTGAGATCTTTGGTTCCAACCACCGTGTCTTTGTGCGACGCAGAAAAGGTGAACGGATGTACTCTACATGCCTGGTTCCCACAGTGAAGCATGGAGGAGGAGGTGTGATGGTGTGGGGGTGCTTTGCTGGTGACACTGTTGGGGATTTATTCAAAATTGAAGGCATACTGAACCAGCATGGCTACCACAGCATCTTGCAGCGGCAAGCTATTCCATCCGGTTTGCGTTCAGTTGGACCATCATTTATTTTTCAACAGGACAATGACCCCAAACACGCCTCCAGGCTGTGTAAGGGCTATGTGACCAAGTGGGAGAGTGATGGGGTGCTACGCCAGATGACCTGGCCTCCACAGTCACCAGACCTGAACCCAATTGAGATGGTTTGGGGTGAGCTGGACCGCAGAGTGAAGGCAAAAGGGCCAACAAGTGCTAAGCATCTTTGGGAACTCCTTCAAGATTGTTGGAAGACCATTTCCGGTGACTACCTCTTGAAGCTCATCAAGATAATGCCAAGAGCGTGCAAAGCAGTTATCAAAGCAAAAGGTGGCTACTTTGAAGAACCTGGAATATAAGACATATTTTCAGTTGTTTCACACTTTTTTATTAAGTATATAATTCCACATGTGTTAATTCATAGTTCTGATGCCTTCAGTGTGAATGTACAATTTTCATAGTCATGAAAATACAGAAAAATCTTTAAATGAGAAGGTGTGTCCAAACTTTTGGTCTGTACTCTATATATATATATATATATATATATATATATATATATATATATATATATATATATATTTTTTATTTAGAATAATTTATTTTTATTTCAGACATGTAGTTCATACACATTCTAAAATATGTAGATCTATATTCTTTCTATTTGAACAAAGGGAATGTTTGATGCCTAAAAGGAGTTTTCATAAGTGATCTCTTGACCAGCTCAGAGCTGTGCAGTCTCCCTACTTCCTGATTTCTGGCAGGACGGGCTCTTCTCCCTGAGTGATAGCTCTGATGAGCAGCAGAGCTGTAGTATTATTAGAACTATAAAGCTCAGCACAAGTTCTGCTGTAACACATTTAGCCATCAGTGGTTGGTTCTGGAATGTACTCTATCATTATCACTATTTTTACACATAGAGACAACAGGGTATTTGAGCAAGCACACAGCCACAGACAATGAGAGCCTAGATACTGGGTGCCAGGAATTTTGATTCTACAGGATGGATAAGAACATCTCGTCAAGAGCCAAAAGGGAGAAGGCAGGGAGCAGCTAACTGGCGTATAGAAATGAATGGGCTGGACAGAGATAACGGTATGTTAGGAGTTAACTTTTCTCCTGGAATGTGACTACTGCACACTCTCTACAAAGGTCTACTAGTGGCTGAACTCCATGGAAATGAGCTTTACACTATGTAAGATAAAAGCTCTCATTGCAGGCGAATGACAGCAGATAGAAAAAGCAAGTCAGTGGCAAACTTGCGTATTTTCATGCTGTTTAACTAATTAAAGCATCTTAGTAATTTGAGAATACCTGTTTATTGACGAAGGTGTTATGAGACTTAATGAGGTTGTCTGGTTTAGAAACTGACGCGCCCCCTGGGCCATGTTTGGGGAATACCCGGAGCCGGATCAGATAGGGGTAGTAGTCCTCGTGGCGGTGACCCGGTCCGTGCCCAGGGTGTCAAACTAAGTGGCGTTATTGATATGATGGTATTAGTGTCCGACTACGCCACCCGTTGAATGCGGCTATGAAGCCGCCGCTGCAGGGCAGTCCGCTGAGGCCGGTGGTACGGATGTGCAGCGTGGATGGTATAACCCCCAACGGGAGGGGTATGGCCTCAGGGCAGCTATGTTAGAGATAACAATGGGAGTGATGGTGCGGGTGTCCCAGTACTGATGGTGCAGGTGCGACGACGAAACACGGAGGCTTGAAGTGCAGTTTCAAAAGCTTTACTTACAGTTCTTTACCAGGTCGCCCGTGCACAGTAGGACCACCCGAGTCGTGCTGCGTCCACCAGGTCAGGGACTCGGCCAACTCCCAGGCAGTTCCAGAGCGTGGTCCTGAGCTCCCCTCTCTTCCTTCCTACTGGCCGTCCCCACCAGGGATCCACCTTTGTCCAGCTCCCTCGGGCCTTCTGGTGGTGAAACCTTTCCCGGCTTCCCTGACCCTATACGTGGTATGCCTTCCTGGTGGATATGGCGAGGGGTCGCGCCAAAACTTGTCCACGACCTCCGGTTCCTGGCTAAGGATAATTGGCCTCCACCAGTTTGGGATCCGGTACCCTGCTCTGCCAACCCTTCACCCGTTTCCGTTCTCTCGTGGGATCTCAGGGTTCCCTCTATGCTTTTGTCTCTGGGCCTTTCCTTGCGTCTCTCTTCTTCCTCCTTTTTCCTTCTCTCTCTCTCTCTCTGCTTCAGGCCTGGCTCTGGAGCTGGGCCCAGACGGAGCCACAGCTCCCTGTCAGCCCTCTCTGGCTGAGCTCCTCTCTGCACAGAGCAGACCAAAAAGACCCTGTCCTAAGATGGTGCCCACCTTATATACTCCCTCTGACACCCGAGCCCAGGTGACTAGCACCCAATGGGCTCCTACCTATGCCCAGAGTCCCTCCCCTATCTGCTCCTACACCACTAGGATGTTCCTCCCCCCTCCCCACTCCAGCCAGGGACAGAAGCTGTCGTACCTGCACATCTATCTGGTGGGAGTACCGTTGATCTGTCCCCCGTAAATGGGGTGAGTGTGGTGCATGCAGCTAACTGAGCTCAGTTCCACACTCCATCCTTACCCGGGAGTGGAATACCACACCTCTGGTCTGAGGTGCAATACCCCTGTAGCAGCCGAGTCCTCGGGGTGCTACAAAACCACTTGCACATACTTGGGGCACTATACAGGTTAATAGTGGAGATTCTCTGTTGTAAACCTGAACCCATTTTATGCAGACTAGAGAGCAGTTACATGGAGTAAGTCCCACTTTGAAGGTCCCAGTACTTCATTCATTACATAGTCAGCTTATTGATTTCACTGGATACTGTGCAGTACCTCCTGTTTCTTTTGGTGGCAGTGCAGGAGAATTAAATGCTTGTTGCCAGATTTTTCAACAAATGGCTTATCGCTGAGATTGCCAGCAACAGATCATCCTTTATTCAGCATATTGGGGCCCTTCTAACAAAAAGACATTAACTAATGCAGACATTCCCTTTAAGTACAGAGCATATGTCAGTATACTATCTGCAAAGTAAAAAATAAATAAATTCTTAAGTGTTTAAAAGGAACGTGTCATCTGTTGTTTAACCCCTATCTGCCCTACATGTATAGTGCATGTTGGGTGCGAGTGTGTGGAGTGGACTCTGCAACTCAACCCGCAATATACCTGCAGATTCCAGCTGTGTTATACTGCCGGTATTTGTCTGTAAAAGCCGCTATTAGAGCAGCTCTGGTTGCTGCTGTTAAACACTTAGATGCTGCAGTAAATCCCTGACCGTGGTAGTTAAGGTGCGATGTCCCAGAGGTTCACCATTTTGGATGCCCATGGGATGTTGCCTTCCACCCCCCTTCACTAAGTGAAAGTGCTGCTTATGGATTTCAGTGGCAACCATGAGCCTGCTGACCGCCCCCATGGCTGCCATGTTGGTACATGAAAAAGTGGGATTGAAACATCGTATATAACCCAAAAAATGTTATTAATGAAAACCTCAGCAAATAACAAGCCCTCATAAAGCTCTATCGACCGAATCTCTGAAATATTTTCACCATCAAAATAAAACTATACAAGTTTGATATCTGGTTTTTCAAGTTTGCTCGACGTGAAGAATCATGTTCACAGGTCATTTTCACTGCACAATGAAACCTTAGAAACAAAACCCAAATACGGCAGCAAAAACAATGAAAAATGCAATCCCATTTAACTTCGCTTGGAATTTTTGTTCCAGTTTTCCAGTATATTGTAGGGTAAAATGAATGGTGTCATTCAAAACTACTGCTCTCCTCTAAAAAATACCCCCAGCCTTCATACAGCTATGTCACACGAAAGGGGAGAAAGAAGGAGAGGAAAAAAGAAAAAGCGCAAAAACTAAAACTGTCCATGGTGAGAAGGGATTACATTAAATTTACTTTAAATGTCTTTTTTTTTAGATTTTCACTTTTTAACATCACGATAAAAAAAACAATCCTGAAGTCTTACAATTTTCACACTGGCCACTAGTCCTAAGAATAGACTCATTGTGAAGGAAGGGTGAGGAGGTGAGCTGTGACTATCATTTCTTGTGAATGGTGGCTACTTTATCTGCTATATATAGAGGTGTCATCTTTCATTGTCATTTTCACTGATGATAATAAAACTGCTGAAAAATCTTCTGTATACAACAGGAAATATGAAACTAATTTTGGCCAGGGTGATAATTGCAAGATCTGTGGGTGTGTTTTTTTAGTTTAGATGGTTACTATAGTGAAAAAAAGGAAAAAAAATAAATACGTTTTATGTAAAAACATAATTTAAACAATTGGTTATTTTTTGATAACACATTCTCTTTCACTGCTCTTCTCTAATAAGATGGCAATATTGCACCGCTGCAAAAATAGGAAGAAGTAGTTTGTCAATTTTAAAGCAGCTTCTTGGAAACTAATGACTTAGTCATTGATATAACATCCTGCCAAAATGACTGTTCACTGTCTGTTTCTGAGAAATTAATTCAAAGATCACAACCGATATGGCTGCACTTCCTATTGTCACTTTTGGAAAGACAGACAGTGGATGACGATTATTTCTATTATATATGATCTACGGTATATTCTGATTTGCTAAAAGTGAAATAAGTGACAAGTCTATTGGGAGTAGCAATGATAAAAGTCAATATCGACCCTTTAATGAGCCTTGTCACATGACTTGGGATAAAAGCCAAACCAGAATCTCAATTTGCAGCCACGGTGTTTCAGGGTGTTGCTCCTCGTCAGTACAAAGCATGAGATCGGATTTGACTGTATGAGAGGCTTCTCACTAGGATCTAAAGGGTAATTTTTCTCCGTGCGGAGAGTGACATGCCTGGCATGCCAGTGTATATATAGATACTTGACACTCAAATATTCATAATGCAATTCTCTATTTCATAAAGCAATCCCAAACTTCAATGTAACGTTTCAGCCCTATGCAAAAGGCCTTTCTCAAACACTAAGACATAAATGAAACACACAAAGAAATCAATATTACAAAATCAACACACCACAATAGAATTTTTTTTTAAAATTTTTTTATTAGAAGAAAAAAAACATCTCGTATCGTTTAAATCACTTGTCATGCATTTAAATATAAAGACATTATTATTAGTGTTGAACGAGCATGCTCGACACTGCTCGGTACTTGGCCGAGCATCTCGCTTCTCGGGATGTTCGGCGAGCACCGAGCATTTCCGGGTTACTCGGGCGGGAGCTCGGGTCTCCGCCCTGCATGTTTGGCGCTCTTTACAGAGCCAATGAACATGCAGGGATTGCCAGCCAGTCACTGTAATGCCGCAGCCATGTTGTTTGTGGGCATTACAGTGATTGGCTGGCCGCACAGCTTCACCTGGAGTATTTAAAACCGGACACTGCCATCTTGGACACAGCCGCCCGGGATCAGACAGTGTAGGGTCAGTGCTGCTGATTTAGGGAGAGATATATAGTGCGAAATAGTTAGTGTAGGGTCTCTAAAGCCTGCCAAATCAAACAGTCCTTCTCAGGACTAATATCCATCCGAGATATCAGGCAGGCAGGCGGTATAGGAGAAGCAGTGGTTATACCAACAAACAGTACATTACAGTCCTGTGTGCTGCTGCTCAAATTGCTAGACTTAGCTCCAGGTCTCAGTGGCCAGGAAAAATGCTCTAAATACTCTTTTTTTTTTTTTCCCTCAGTCAGACTGTACAAATACCCGTCTTATTAACCTTTTGGTATCCCCCCCCACCCCAAAAAAAAAATTGAGTGCGTCTGTGAGTGTTCAGACACAAATATATATATTTAAAAAAGTCTGGTATACGCGAGGAAATTAGAACTGTGGTTTTGCAGCTCCACGGTTCAAATCTCTGCATTATCCACCTTTTTGGCCTTTTTTACATAAAAAAAAACAGTTTGAGTGTCTCACTCATTGTTCACACACAAATATATCTGTTTAAAAGGTTCTGGTGTAGGCCAGAGAAATAGAACTGTGGTTTTCCTCTTCCACGGTTCTAATCTCCTTTTTATTACCCTTTTTCCATTGATAGTGCGAGTGTAAGCTATTTTGCTTCATTTACAATGGGCAAGGCGTGTGGCAAGGGATGTGGAACTGGATGTTCTGGTGATTGTGCGTGTAGAGGACGGGGCCGTGGCCAAGGTGAAAATGTGCCACAACCAACAGCCACATCTTCTTGCTGCCACTTCTTGACCAAATTACTAGGGAAGCACACAACACCAGTATTTTGAACTGATCAGTGTGAACAGGTTATTACTTGGATAGCAGATAATACTTCCAGTTACCTGGGCACCACCACCTCCGGTCTGTCTTCCACACAGTCAAGTTTTAGTAGAAGTGAGTCTCGACCGCATATTCCTCCTCACCCTGATGCTCCTTCCTCCCACCATGCCGAGTGTCATAGAATCATAGAATCATAGAATGGTAGAGTTGGAAGGGACCTCCTGGGTCATCTGGTCCAACCCCCTGCTCAAAGCAGGATTCACTAAATCATCTCAGACAGATGTCTGTCCAGCCTCTGTTTGAAGACGTCCATTGAAGGGGAACTCACCACCTCTCGTGGCAGCCTGTTCCACTCATTAATCACCCTAACTGTCAAAAAGTTTTTTCTAATATCTAATCTGTGTCTCCTCCCATTTAGTTTCATCCCATTGCTTCTAGTCTTTCCTTGTGCAAATGAGAATAAAGATGATCCTTCTACAATGTGACAGCCCTTGACATATTTGTAGACAGCTATTAAGTCTCCTCTCAGTCTTCTTTTTTGCAAGCTAAACATTCCCAAATCCTGCAACCGTTCCTCATAGGACATGGTTTGCAGACCAGTCACCATTCTGGTCGCTCTTCTCTGAACTTGCTCCAGTTTGTCTATGTCTTTTTTAAAATGTGGTGCCCAAAACTGTACACAGTATTCCAGATGAGGTCTGACCAAAGAGGAGTAAAGACCAATAATGACTTCACGTGATCTAGACTGTATGCTTCTGTTAATACATCCCAGAATTGTATTTGCCTTTTTTGCTGCTGCATCACACTGTTGACTCATGTTCAGTCTATGATCTATTAGTATACCTAAGTCTTTTTCACATGTACTGTTGTTTAGCTCTATTCCTCCCATTCTGTATATGCTTTTTTCATTTTTATTGCCCAGATGTAGTACTTTGCATTTTTCCCTGTTAAAAACCATTCTGTTGGTTGCTGCCCACTGCTCCAGTTTATTTAGGTCTTTTTGAATCCTCTCTCTCTCTTCTCTAGTATTAGCTATCCCTCCTAGCTTTGTGTCATCAGCAAATTTAATCAGTTTACCCTCAATTCCTTCATCTAAATCATTGATAAAGATGTTGAACAATACAGGTCCCAGGACGGAGCCCTGTGGTACCCCACTTGAGACATTCATCCAGCTGGATGTGAAGCCATTTACAATCACCCTTTGAGTCCGATCACTAAGCCAGTTATGAATCCACCTAACAGTTGCCTGGTCCATTGCATACTTGGTCATTTTTTCAATAAGGATGGTGTGAGATACTTTGTCAAATGCTTTGCTGAAGTCAAGATATACTATATCTACAGCATTTCCCTGATCCACCCAGTCAGTGATTCTGTCATAGAAGGAAATTAAGTTAGTCTGACATGACTTGTTAGTTATAAACCCATGCTGACTCTGGTTAATCACTTCATTCTTATCCAGGTACTTACATACATGTTGTTTAATAATTTGTTCAAAGATCTTTCCTGGTATAGAAGTCAGACTCACCGGCCTATAGTTCCCTGGGTCCACCTTCTTCCCCTTTTTGAAGATAGGAACAACATTTGCTCTTCTCCAGTCTTCTGGGACTTCTCCTGTTCTCCAAGAATTTTCAAAGATTATGGAGAGTGGTTCTAAAATTTCTTCTACGATCTCCTTCAGTACTCTGGGGTGTAATTCATCTGGACCTGGAGACTTGAACTCATTTATGTTAGCTAAATATTCCCTCACAATCTTTCTGTTTACAGATAACTTGAATTCTTCTATTCCTTTAAAAGGACAGTGAAGATCAGTTGATGTTACATTTTCTTTCTGAGAGAAAACAGATGCAAAATAGGAATTAAAAAGTTTGGCCTTCTCAACATCCTCTCTTACCATTTCTCCATTTTCATCCTGTAAAAATCCTATAGCATCTTTGACTTTTCTTTTACTTTTGACATACCCCCAAAATCCTTTTTTATTGCTTTTGACATCTCTTGCAAGCCTTAATTCATTGTCAGCTTTAGCTAACCTGATACATGCCCTGCAGGATCTGCAGACTGCATTATAATCTTCTTTAGATATGCCTCCCTCTTTCCATTTAATAAACATTTCTTTCTTTCTTTTTAGCATGTGTTTAAGTTCTGTGTTCATCCATCCTGGTTTCCTTAAATGCTTCCCATTCTTCCTAGTTTTCGGGATTGTTAACGATTGTGCTTTGAGAATCTCATTTTTAAAAATTTCCCATCCTTCCTGGACATTTTTGTCCTTAAGGACATCCTGTGTCATGAGACAGCAACTGATCCCACAGTTGGACACTCTGAAGAGCTGTTCACTGGTCCATTTCCATGTTTGTGCCCCTCACCTGCTCCGCTTGAAGTGGTGGAAGAGGAGATCCCATGTAACGATGTCCAAATATTTGAACAGCCACGGCCACAGGAAGGTGACGCTGGAATTTGTCACAAGAGGTGGACGATGACGAGACTCAATTGCCACGAAGTGAGGAGGAGGATCGTGGTGCGGAAGTGGAAGAGGAGGAGGTGGTGGATGATTTAGTAACTGACCCAGCGTGGCAGGAGGACACGCAGAGCGAGGCCAGCAGCACACAGGGGGAGGAAGGCAGAGTACCCCAACAGGCAGGAAGAAGCAGTGTGGTGGCCGCATACAGAAGGCGGGCAAACGTAACACCAACATGAGGGACAGTACAACCGGTAGGTCTTCCAGAGTCTGGAAGTTTTTTAAAGACTCTGCTGATAACCCCAAAAAGGTCATTAGCACCAACTGCCATGCCAGTGTAGCACCCTGAGGACTCGGCTGCTACAGGGGTATTACACCTCAAGCCAGAGGTGTGGTATTCCACTCCCGGGTAAGGATGGAGTGTGGGACTGAGCTCAGTTAGCTGCATGCACTACATACATCCCATTTCCGGGGGACAGATCGACGGTACTCCCACCAGTTTATGTGCAGGTACGATAGTGTCTGTCCCTGGCTGGAGTGGGAGGGGGGTGGAACATCCCAGTAGTGTAGGGGCAGATAGGGGGAGCAGTCTGGGTAAGGCTAGGAGCTCATTGGGTTCTGGTCACCTGAGCTCACACATAGAGGGAGTATATAAGGTGGGCACCATCTTAGATCAGGGTCTTTTGTAGAGTGAGTCAGCCTTTGTAGAGTCAGAGGAGCAGAGCAGAGAAGCTCAGCCAGAAGGGCTGACAGGGAGTTGTGGTTCCGGCTGGGCCCAGCTCCAAGGCCAAGTCTGAGAGAGAGAGAGGAGTCAGAAGGACCCAGAGAGAAGAAGAAGGAACCCCAAGACCCCAGAATACAAACAGCAGGGTGAAGGGTTGGCACCCAGGGTACCGGATCCCAAGTTGGTGGAGGCCACTAATCCTCAGCCAGAGACCGGAGGTCGTGGGCAGGATCTGCCACGACCCTCACTAAATCCACTAGGAAGGCATACCAAGTATAGGGTCAGGGAACCCAGAAGAGGTGTACCCACCAAGAGACCCGAGGGAGCCGGACATAGGTGGATCCCTGGTGAGAACGGCCAGAAGAGAGGGGAAGTCAGACAGGAGCTCAGGACCACGCTCCAGAATTACTTGGGGGTTGGCCGAGTCTAGGACCTGGTGGACGCAGCACGGCTCGGGTGGTCGCTTCAGGCCAGAGTGACCATAAGAACACCCGTAAGTAAAAACCCCTGAACTGCACAGCCCGACTCTGAGTCTTCTTGCTTAGCTCTCCTGCACCTGCACAACCACCATCCTCTACATCTGACCCCCTGAGGCTATACCCCTCCCGTTGGGGGTTATACTACCACAGCTGCACACATACCAACAGCCTCAGCGGACCCTTCTGCAGCGGCGGCCTTTTGTCCGCAAATCAACGGGTGGCGTAGTCGACACTAAGGACCTTTAACAACATCTGTAAAGACTGCCACACACTGAGTTTGACACCCTGGGCACGGACCGGGTCGCCGCCACTCGGAGACTACAACCCCCATCTGATCCGGTTCCGGGTATCCCCAAACAGCACTGGCCCAGGGGGCGCGTCAACTTTGGCGTAGTCGGCAGGATTTCGTGCCCGCAACCACCGGGTACTGCGTGCCTGAAGAGAAGTTCAAATTTACCTTAAGAAGAATTCTCCCGCCGGTTCCAGAGGGTCCCCGCCATGGGACGCCATCACAGATCGTTTCCCGCCGGTTGCCCGCCATCTGCAGCTTTTTCCCGCCATCCACGGAGTTTCCCGCCACTGGGAGACGATTCCCGCCATTTCCAGAAGATTTCCCGCCTTGGAAGAGCGGACGCCATTATGGGCGTGCCAGAGGGTGGCAAGAGGTCACCTCCCATCGTGGGCCAGGTCAAGGAATGGCGCCAAAAGCGGAAACCGCCCCCACCAACAGAGACTGTGATGCTGGAAATGTCCATCAGCGTGAGAGAACTGCCCCTGGAACTGACAATCACAAAGTTGCCCCGGGACCACCCCCAATGTGGGCGGAGACAGAACAAGAGAGCGAAGATGGGTGCAGCCTGGAGGAGTCTGGAGAGAGCGCACCCGGAGACAAGAAGTCTGGAGAGGACTCCGGAGAAGTCGTACCCGGAGATGGAAGGAGAGTCAGGCAGCACCGACCCTGTGGTCAGGAGCCTGCTGCAAGCAACAACCCCACTAGGCTTAGTGGAGATCCTGGCACAGCTCCCCCGAGACCGGGAGTGTGCACAGACCGCGCTGGAGCGCCTCGCATGGAGGATGGCCCAGGTGCAGCGAGAGACGCTGACGGAGTGGAGCCGAGAGATGGCCCTGCAGGCAAGAACCCGCCAGCGAAGCACGCCACCCGAGACGAGGAGACAGACCGCCTCTGAGGATGGTGCAGGAGGAGTGAAGGCCGGAGACGGCGCCGAAAAGGGAGCTGGACAGATGGAGGCAGGTAAAGGGGACGTCACTACCCCGAGCCGAGAAATCGCGTGCCTGCCCCAGCTCCCCGTCGCAGAGCCCGAAATTCCCCCTGCCGTGCCCGTCGCTGCATCGTCACCGCTCCAGACAAGGCCTCAAGCAGAAGCCGCGGCCGCGACCCCTGTGACGTCACGCGCCTCAACCCTGAGCGCGGCAAAGCAGGAAACACCACCGGCCTGGTCGCAAGGTCTAGTACCCCCGGGCGCCGCAGTACCAACGGCGCCCTCTACCTCCACTGAGCCACCGACCTGGTCGCTGGGCCAAGTAACCCCGGGCGCCGCCGTCTTCACGGTGCCCTTTACATTCAGGGTGCCCCAAGCCTGGTCGCAAGGCCTAGTGAACCCGGGCGCCGCTACCACCACCGCGCCCTCAACATCTAGAGTGCCGCACCTGGGTGAAGACCTATTTGCCCAGCATACGTGCCCGGATGGGCAGCCCTTTATATGGCCACCGGAGTACTACCAACTGGAACTCCAAAAAGCAAGGCCCCTGTGCGAGCCCCTGATTCCGGCTCCGAAGCCCGTTAAGAGGACCCCGCTCCCGCTGGAAGAAGCGCAGTTCGAGTGGGACCCCACCGGAGGAGACCTCATGGGATTCACCCAAGAGACTCGGGCAGCCGCAGCTGAGCGTGCGGAGTGCTGCCGGCAGCAGTTAGAGGTCTTTGACCGGGAGCGAAGAGAGAGGCGGGTCCGAGAGCAGCGGCTGCAGGAACAGAGTGCAGAGCAGAAGAGCCGGACCAGGAGGAACCCCCGTGCAGCCCACGGTCCCCGTGCCACCGGGACTGTGATTAAATTCCAACTGCAGCACGGTTGGGGTTTCATCAGGGATCATCACACCCCCGGCGACGTCTTTGTCACCAGAAGAGACGTGGAGTCCCATCTGCCGGAGGGACACAGAGGTCGTGACCTATATGTAGGGGACGAGGTCACGTTCACCCGGCACAAGTGTGCCAAAGGACCCTACGCCCTCCATGTACACCGGCTGACGGAGGAGGCGCTACGGTGTGAAGAGGAGCAAGAGGACCCGGACGGGTCTGAAGGAGAAGCAGGAGTACGCCGTCATTAAAGTACGGTAAAGAGACTGTACATAGTTACCCGTCAGGGTATATGCCATGCTGCTAACTTAAAATAAGGTCCCCGTTGGGACAAGTGTGAACTGTTCCAGTGTGTCCCATCTCCCCACAGGTTGAGGACTGTGAGCAGCCATCCCTTTTCCCCACTGGTCGAGGACTGAGAGCGGCCACCTTCCCTTGTATATAGTTGCGCTTTCTAAGGCGCCCCCTACTGGTTTTATAGGAAACTGTTGTTTTTACTACAAGAGACTGTCGCACTTTACCCGGTCACAAGTTGCACCGTGGCCGGAGGAACAAGAAAGTTTACAAAAATGTTTATATGAAAAAGTTTTATGCTGATAGTATATATATTGTGTACATGTTTATGTTTTATGAAAAAAAAGTTGTATGTTTATGGATGTTTATTCTCTTACAGCCCGAGGACGTGCTGTGATTTACCAGGGGGGAATGTAGCACCCTGAGGACTCGGCTGCTACAGGGGTATTACACCTCAAGCCAGAGGTGTGGTATTCCACTCCCGGGTAAGGATGGAGTGTGGGACTGAGCTCAGTTAGCTGCATGCACTACATACATCCCATTTCCGGGGGACAGATCGACGGTACTCCCACCAGTTTATGTGCAGGTACGATAGTGTCTGTCCCTGGCTGGAGTGGGAGGGGGGTGGAACATTCCAGTAGTGTAGGGGCAGATAGGGGGAGCAGTCTGGGTAAGGCTAGGAGCTCATTGGGTGCTGGTCACCTGAGCTCACACATAGAGGGAGTATATAAGCTGGGCACCATCTTAGATCAGGGTCTTTTGTAGAGTGAGTCAGCCTTTGTAGAGTCAGAGGAGCAGAGCAGAGAAGCTCAGCCAGAAGGGCTGACAGGGAGTTGTGGTTCCGGCTGGGCCCAGCTCCAAGGCCAAGTCTGAGAGAGAGAGAGGAGTCAGAAGGACCCAGAGAGAAGAAGAAGGAACCCCAAGACCCCAGAATACAAACAGCAGGGTGAAGGGTTGGCACCCAGGGTACCAGATCCCAAGTTGGTGGAGGCCACTAATCCTCAGCCAGAGACCGGAGGTCGTGGGCAGGATCTGCCACGACCCTCACTAAATCCACTAGGAAGGCATACCAAGTATAGGGTCAGGGAACCCAGAAGAGGTGTACCCACCAAGAGACCCGAGGGAGCCGGACATAGGTGGATCCCTGGTGAGAACGGCCAGAAGAGAGGGGAAGTCAGACAGGAGCTCAGGACCACGCTCCAGAATTACTTGGGGGTTGGCCGAGTCTAGGACCTGGTGGACGCAGCACGGCTCGGGTGGTCGCTTCAGGCCAGAGTGACCATAAGAACACCCGTAAGTAAAAACCCCTGAACTGCACAGCCCGACTCTGAGTCTTCTTGCTTAGCTCTCCTGCACCTGCACAACCACCATCCTCTACATCTGACCCCCTGAGGCTATACCCCTCCCGTTGGGTGTTATACTACCACAGCTGCACACATACCAACAGCCTCAGCGGACCCTTCTGCAGCGGCGGCCTTTTGTCCGCAAATCAACGGGTGGCGTAGTCGACACTAAGGACCTTTAACAACATCTGTAAAGACTGCCACACACTGAGTTTGACACCCTGGGCACGGACCGGGTCGCCGCCACTTGGAGACTACAACCCCCATCTGATCCGGTTCCGGGTATCCCCAAACAGCACTGGCCCAGGGGGCGCGTCAACTTTGGCGTAGTCGGCAGGATTTCGTGCCCGCAACCACCGGGTACTGCGTGCCTGAAGAGAAGTTCAAATTTACCTTAAGAAGAAGTCTCCCGCCGGTTCCAGAGGGTCCCCGCCATGGGACGCCATCACGGATCGTTTCCCGCCGGTTGCCCGCCATCTGCAGCTTTTTCCCGCCATCCACGGAGTTTCCCGCCACTGGGAGACGATTCCCGCCATTTCCAGAAGATTTCCCGCCTTGGAAGAGCGGACGCCATTATGGGCGTGCCAGAGGGTGGCAAGAGGTCACCTCCCATCGTGGGCCAGGTCAAGGAATGGCGCCAAAAGCGGAAACCGCCCCCACCAACAGAGACTGTGATGCTGGAAATGTCCATCAGCGTGAGAGAACTGCCCCTGGAACTGACAATCACAAAGTTGCCCCGGGACCACCCCCAATGTGGGCGGAGACAGAACAAGAGAGCGAAGATGGGTGCAGCCTGGAGGAGTCTGGAGAGAGCGCACCCGGAGACAAGAAGTCTGGAGAGGACTCCGGAGAAGTCGTACCCGGAGATGGAAGGAGAGTCAGGCAGCACCGACCCTGTGGTCAGGAGCCTGCTGCAAGCAACAACCCCACTAGGCTTAGTGGAGATCCTGGCACAGCTCCCCCGAGACCGGGAGTGTGCACAGACCGTGCTGGAGCGCCTCGCATGGAGGATGGCCCAGGTGCAGCGAGAGACGCTGACGGAGTGGAGCCGAGAGATGGCCCTGCAGGCAAGAACCCGCCAGCGAAGCACGCCACCCGAGACGAGGAGACAGACCGCCTCTGAGGATGGTGCAGGAGGAGTGAAGGCCGGAGACGGCGCCGAAAAGGGAGCTGGACAGATGGAGGCAGGTAAAGGGGACGTCACTACCCCGAGCCGAGAAACCGCGTGCCTGCCCCAGCTCCCCGTCGCAGAGCCCGAAATTCCCCCTGCAGTGCCCGTCGCTGCATCGTCACCGCTCCAGACAAGGCCTCAAGCAGAAGCCGCGGCCGCGACCCCTGTGACGTCACGCGCCTCAACCCTGAGCGCGGCAAAGCAGGAAACACCACCGGCCTGGTCGCAAGGTCTAGTACCCCCGGGCGCCGCAGTACCAACGGCGCCCTCTACCTCCACTGAGCCACCGGCCTGGTCGCTGGGCCAAGTAACCCCGGGCGCCGCCGTCTTCACGGTGCCCTTTACATTCAGGGTGCCCCAAGCCTGGTCGCAAGGCCTAGTGAACCCGGGCGCCGCTACCACCACCGCGCCCTCAACATCTAGAGTGCCGCACCTGGGTGAAGACCTATTTGCCCAGCATACGTGCCCGGATGGGCAGCCCTTTATATGGCCACCGGAGTACTACCAACTGGAACTCCAAAAAGCAAGGCCCCTGTGCGAGCCCCTGATTCCGGCTCCGAAGCCCGTTAAGAGGACCCCGCTCCCGCTGGAAGAAGCGCAGTTCGAGTGGGACCCCACCGGAGGACACCTCATGGGATTCACCCAAGAGACTCGGGCAGCCGCAGCTGAGCGTGCGGAGTGCTGCCGGCAGCAGTTAGAGGTCTTTGACCGGGAGCGAAGAGAGAGGCGGGTCCGAGAGCAGCGGCTGCAGGAACAGAGTGCAGAGCAGAAGAGCCGGACCAGGAGGAACCCCCGTGCAGCCCACGGTCCCCGTGCCACCGGGACTGTGATTAAATTCCAACTGCAGCACGGTTGGGGTTTCATCAGGGATCATCACACCCCCGGCGACGTCTTTGTCACCAGAAGAGACGTGGAGTCCCATCTGCCGGAGGGACACAGAGGTCGTGACCTATATGTAGGGGACGAGGTCACGTTCACCCGGCACAAGTGTGCCAAAGGACCCTACGCCCTCCATGTACACCGGCTGACGGAGGAGGCGCTACGGTGTGAAGAGGAGCAAGAGGACCCGGATGGGTCTGAAGGAGAAGCAGGAGTACGCCGTCATTAAAGTACGGTAAAGAGACTGTACATAGTTACCCGTCAGGGTATATGCCATGCTGCTAACTTAAAATAAGGTCCCCGTTGGGACAAGTGTGAACTGTTCCAGTGTGTCCCATCTCCCCACAGGTTGAGGACTGTGAGCAGCCATCCCTTTTCCCCACTGGTCGAGGACTGAGAGCGGCCACCTTCCCTTGTATATAGTTGCGCTTTCTAAGGCGCCCCCTACTGGTTTTATAGGAAACTGTTGTTTTTACTACAAGAGACTGTCGCACTTTACCCGGTCACAAGTTGCACCGTGGCCGGAGGAACAAGAAAGTTTACAAAAATGTTTATATGAAAAAGTTTTATGCTGATAGTATATATATTGTGTACATGTTTATGTTTTATGAAAAAAAAGTTGTATGTTTATGGATGTTTATTCTCTTACAGCCCGAGGACGTGCTGTGATTTACCAGGGGGGAATGTAGCACCCTGAGGACTCGGCTGCTACAGGGGTATTACACCTCAAGCCAGAGGTGTGGTATTCCACTCCCGGGTAAGGATGGAGTGTGGGACTGAGCTCAGTTAGCTGCATGCACTACATACATCCCATTTCCGGGGGACAGATCGACGGTACTCCCACCAGTTTATGTGCAGGTACGATAGTGTCTGTCCCTGGCTGGAGTGGGAGGGAGGTGGAACATTCCAGTAGTGTAGGGGCAGATAGGGGGAGCAGTCTGGGTAAGGCTAGGAGCTCATTGGGTGCTGGTCACCTGAGCTCACACATAGAGGGAGTATATAAGGTGGGCACCATCTTAGATCAGGGTCTTTTGTAGAGTGAGTCAGCCTTTGTAGAGTCAGAGGAGCAGAGCAGAGAAGCTCAGCCAGAAGGGCTGACAGGGAGTTGTGGTTCCGGCTGGGCCCAGCTCCAAGGCCAAGTCTGAGAGAGAGAGAGGAGTCAGAAGGACCCAGAGAGAAGAAGAAGGAACCCCAAGACCCCAGAATACAAACAGCAGGGTGAAGGGTTGGCACCCAGGGTACCAGATCCCAAGTTGGTGGAGGCCACTAATCCTCAGCCAGAGACCGGAGGTCGTGGGCAGGATCTGCCACGACCCTCACTAAATCCACTAGGAAGGCATACCAAGTATAGAGTCAGGGAACCCAGAAGAGGTGTACCCACCAAGAGACCCGAGGGAGCCGGACATAGGTGGATCCCTGGTGAGAACGGCCAGAAGAGAGGGGAAGTCAGACAGGAGCTCAGGACCACGCTCCAGAATTACTTGGGGGTTGGCCGAGTCTAGGACCTGGTGGACGCAGCACGGCTCGGGTGGTCGCTTCAGGCCAGAGTGACCATAAGAACACCCGTAAGTAAAAACCCCTGAACTGCACAGCCCGACTCTGAGTCTTCTTGCTTAGCTCTCCTGCACCTGCACAACCACCATCCTCTACATCTGACCCCCTGAGGCTATACCCCTCCCGTTGGGGGTTATACTACCACAGCTGCACACATACCAACAGCCTCAGCGGACCCTTCTGCAGCGGCGGCCTTTTGTCCGCAAATCAACGGGTGGCGTAGTCGACACTAAGGACCTTTAACAACATCTGTAAAGACTGCCACACACTGAGTTTGACACCCTGGGCACGGACCGGGTCGCCGCCACTCGGAGACTACAACCCCCATCTGATCCGGTTCCGGGTATCCCCAAACAGCACTGGCCCAGGGGGCGCGTCACCAGCATCAGCAGGCGTGACAAAACTACCAGCCTGACCACCACCAGCATGATCAGGCACATGTCAGCAAAGTACCCAACTTTGTGGGGCGAACCCCAGGGTCCACGACCAGTGTCAGCGGGTGTCACCACTGCTTTTTCTGCTGTTCTGTGTGTAAGAGAACCCCTGTTGTGCGTGCAAGGCAAATCTCCTGTCCATACTGCATGCAATGATGCCCCCTCCTCTCAGTCTTCACTTGTTATGGCAGTTTCTCAAGAAACAGCATCCACGTCCACGTTCAATTGTCCATATCCCAGACCTTTTAACGAAAGCGCAAATTCGCAGGCAACGCCCCACAGGCCACAGTCCTAAATTCGCACATTTCACGACTGCTTGCGTTGGAAATGCTGCCTTTTAGGCTGGTGGAGACGGAATCCTTCCGCAACCTTATGGCAGTGGCCGTCCCTTGGTACTCGGTCCCCAGCCGACACTATTTTGCCCGGTGTGCCATCCCCGCACTACACAAGCACGTGTCCCAAAACTTCAGTTGTGCCCTCAACAACGCAGTTACTGGGAGAGTCTACCTGACAACTTATTTGTGGACAAGTGCTTGTGGCCAGGGATGGTACATCTCCCTGACGGCACACTGGGTAAACATAGTGGAAGCCGGGACCCAGTTGGACCATGGGACGGAACACATCCTCCCCACACCGAGGATTGCGGGCCCTATGTCAGTCAGAGTTGCCCCCATAGTGTACAGCTCCTGCGCATCATCCTCCTCCTCATGTTCAGCCTCCATCTCAGATATCACCACATCAGTTACAAGCTAGAAGCACTGCAGTGCTGCCTTAGCCAAGCGGCAACAGGCTGAGCTGAAACTCATAAGCTTAGGTGATAAACCTCACACTGCTTGTGAGTTGTGGACAGCTGTGAAAGAGCAGGGAGATCTGTGGCTGAGACCGCTGAACCTACATCCAGGCATGGTCGTGTGTGACAATGGCCGTAACCTGGTGGCGGCTCTGAGGCAACGGCGAGATCACACATGTACCATGCCTGGCTCATGTACTTAACCTCGTGGTTCAGCGGTTTCTTAAATCGTACCCCGAGTTGCCAGATCTGCTCGTCAAAGTACGCTGCCTGTCAGCTCATTTTCGGAAGTTTGCTACAGCTTCCACCGCCCTTGCTGTGTTGCAGCAGCATTTGCAGCTTCCGGAACACCGACTGGTGTGTGATGTTCCCACACGTTGGAACTCTACCCTCCACATGTTGCAAAGGATTTGTGAGCAGAAGAGAGCAGTTGTGGAGTACCAGCTGCAACAAGGCTGTCGATATCCACGTCAGACTCCACACATAAGACCTCAGGAGTGGACCTGGATGTCTGACATATGTACCATCCTGACAAACTTTGAGGAGTTCACCAAGATGGTGAGTGGCGATGACAGCATCATTAGCGTCAGCATCCCACTTGCCTGTCTTTTGCAACGCTCTCTGCAGAGAATTAAAGAGGAGGCATTGCAGCCAGAGTATGATGAGATGGATCAAGAAGCCGTAGTGGGCGATTACACACAGCCCACCCTCATCTTCTTCTTCTTATCCTCAGCCTCCACCACCACTATACCACCAGGGTGACCATGGTCCATGTTGCCAGCATTGCAAGTTCCTCCATCCTAATTTTTGTCAGCTTTTGCTTGGAAGGAATAGGCAAAGACTATGGGAGACCCACTCCCCAATAATGGAAATAATGTTTTTAATATGCTGTACTGCATGGCTCTTGTAAGGGGGCATTGCAAGTTCCTCCATCCTAATTTTTGGCAGCTTTTACTTGGAAGGCATAGGCAAAGACTATGGGAGACCCACTCCCCAATAATGGGAATAATGTTTTTACTATGCTGTACTGCATGGCTCTTGTTTGCCAGCATTGCGAGTTCCTCCGTCTTAATTTTTGGCAGCTTTTGCTTGGAAGGCATAGGCAAAGACTATGGGAGACCCACTCCCCAATAATGGGAATAATGTTTTTAACATACTGTACTGCATGGCTCTTGTAAGGGGCATTAAAACCGTCTTGTTAAGCTACTGTGACCTCCACGTCTCTTCCAAGGGGCATTAAAACCGTCTTGTAAAACCACTCTGAACTCCACAGCCCTTCCAAGAGAGCAGTTGTGGAGTACCAGCTGCAACAAGGTCGTCGATATTCAGGTCAGACTCCACACATAAGACCTCAGGAGTGGACCTGGATGTCTGACATATGTACCATCCTGACAAACTTTGAGGAGTTCACCAAGATGGTGAGTGGCGATGACGCCATCATTAGCGTCAGCATCCCACTTGCCTGTCTTTTGCAACGCTCTCTGCAGAGAATTAAAGAGGAGGCATTGCAGCCAGAGTATGATGAGATGGATCAAGAAGCCGTAGCAGGCGATTACACACAGCCCACCCTCATCTCATCCCAACGTGCATTGGGGGACAATGAGGGAGAGGAGGAGGAGGAAGAACAGGAGCTGGTATCATGCGCTGTAGACGGTAGTACCTGTACAACTGTCATACCGTCGGTTCAGCATGGGTGGCCTGAGGACAGGGGGGAGGACGAGGAGGAGAGCATGGTCAGTCGTCATCTTGGTGAGAACACGGAAGTCTTGCCCGTTACCAGTCTGGCATGCATGGCTGAGTTTATGTTACGCTGCCTTAACCGTGACCCTCATGTTGTCAAAATGTTGGGTGACAGTCATTACTGGTTGGTGACACTTTTAGACCCCCGCTACACGGAGAACTTTCACTCTCTTATTCCTGAGGTTGAGAGGTCTACAAAAATGGGGCAGTACCAGAAGGCACTTGCTGCAGAACTGTTAAAAAAATTCCCATCTGAACACGCTAGCGGCAGAGGTCACAGTTCATTGCCCAACCAAGGCATGCAACCGAGAGAGACGCAACTCCAATCCAGCAGAGGCAGGGGAACACTGTCAACGTTCTGGGAAAGTTTTCTGAGACCCGCCCAGCTCACCGGCCCTGAGGCGCGGGGTACTCTCACAAGGAGTGGAAAGTTTCAAAAGATGGTGAGGGAGTACCTTGCCGACCGTACCAGCGTCCTCCGTGATTCCTCTGTGCCTTTTAATTATTGGGTATCCAAGCTGGACACTTGAAATGAACTCGCTCTGTACGCCTTGGAGGTCCTGGCCTGCCCTGCCGCTAGCATGTTATCGGAGCGTGTTTTTAGTGCCGCTGGGGGAATTATAACTGATAAGCGCACTCGCCTGTCAACTGACAATGCTGACAAGCTGACCCTTATCAAAATGAACAAGGACTGGATTGGGCCAGACTTCTCATCACCACCAAATGACAGCAGAGTAACATAAAGTCAAATCCACTGTGTTATTTTGGGAGGTTATTCCCATACACCTCTTCACACCCACACATGGGTATACGCTTCCTCATTTTGGCTATTTTTTGCTCTTCTTCTTATCCTCAGCCTCCACCACCACTATACCACCAGGGTGACCATGGTCCATGTTGCCAGCATTGCAAGTTCCTCCGTCCTAATTTTTGGCAGCTTTTGCTTGGAAGGCATAGGCAAAGACTATGGGAGACCCACTCCCCAAGAATGGGAATAATGTTTTTACTATGCTGTACTGCATGGCTCTTGTTTGCCAGCATTGCGAGTTCCTCCATCTTAATTTTTGGCAGCTTTTGCTTGGAAGGCATAGGCAAAGACTATGGGAGACCCACTCCCCAATAATGGGAATAATGTTTTTAACATGCTGTACTGCATGGCTCTTGTAAGGGGCATTAAAACCGTCTTGCTAAGCTACTGTGACCTCCACGTCTCTTCCAAGGGGAACTAAAACCGTCTTGTAAAACCACTCTGAACTCCACAGCTCTTCCAAGGGGCATTAAAACCATCTTGTTAAACCACTCTGAACTCCACAGCTCTTCCAAGGGGAATTAAAACCATCTTGTTAAGCTACTGTGACCTCTCTTCCACGGAGCATTGATATTGTCTTTTTATTCCACTGCGACCTCCACCACTCTTCCAAGGGGCATTAAAACCGTCTTGTTAAGCTACTGTGACCTCCACGTCTCTTCCAAGGGGCATTGATATTGTCTTTTTATTCCACTGCGACCTCCACCACTCTTCCAAGGGGCATTAAAACCATCTTGTTAAGCTACTGTGACCTCCACGTCTCTTTCACGGGACATTTATAATGTCTTTTTATTCCACTGCGACCTCCACCACTCTTACAAGGTGCATTAAAACCGTTTTGTTAAACCACTCTGAACTCCACAGCTCTTCCAAGGGGCATTGAAACAGTCTTGTTAAGCTACTGTGACCTCCATGTCTCTTCCATGGGGCATTGGTATTGTTTTTTATTCCACTGCGACCTCCACCACTCTTCCAAGGGGCATTAAAACCGTCTTGTTAAGCTACTGTGACCTCCACGTCTCTTCCAAGGGGCATTGATATTGTCTTTTTATTCCACTGCGACCTCCACCACTCTTCCAAGGGGCATTAAAACCATCTTGTTAAGCTACTGTGACCTCCACGTCTCTTTCACGGGACATTGATAATGTCTTTTTATTCCACTGCGACCTCCACCACTCTTACAAGGTGCATTAAAACCGTTTTGTTAAACCACTCTGAACTCCACAGCTCTTCCAAGGGGCATTGAAACAGTCTTGTTAAGCTACTGTGACCTCCATGTCTCTTCCATGGGGCATTGGTATTGTTTTTTATTCCACTGCGACCTCCACCACTCTTCCAACGTGGCATTAAAACCGTCTTGTTAAGCTACTGTGACCTCCACGTCTCTTCCACGGGGCATTGATAATGTCTTTTTATTCCACTGCGACCTCCACCACTCTTCCAAGGGCATTAAAACCGTCTTGTTAAACCACTCTGAACTCCACAGCTTTTCCAAGGGGCATTAAAACCGTCTTGTTAAGCTACTGTGACCTCCACGTCTCTTCCAAGGGGCATTGATATTGTCTTTTTATTCCACTGGGACCTCAACCACCCTTCCAAGGGGCATTAAAACCGTCTTGTTAAACCACTCTGAACTCCACAGCTCTTCCAAGGGGCATTAAAACCGTCTTGTTAAGCTACTGTGACCTCCACATCTCTTCCAAGGGGCATTGATATTGTCTTTTTATTTCACTGCGACCTCCACCACTCTTCCAAGGTGCATTAAAACCGTCTTGTTAAACCACTCTGAACTCCACAGCTCTTCCAAGGGGAATTAAAACCATCTTGTTAAGCTACTGTGACCTCTCTTCCACGGAGCATTGATATTGTCTTTTTATTCCACTGCGACCTCCACCACTCTTCCAAGGGGCATTAAAACCGTCTTGTTAAGCTACTGTGACCTCCACGTCTCTTCCAAGGGGCATTGATATTGTCTTTTTATTCCACTGCGACCTCCACCACTCTTCCAAGGGGCATTAAAACCATCTTGTTAAGCTACTGTGACCTCCACGTCTCTTTCACGGGACATTTATAATGTCTTTTTATTCCACTGCGACCTCCACCACTCTTACAAGGTGCATTAAAACCGTTTTGTTAAACCACTCTGAACTCCACAGCTCTTCCAAGGGGCATTGAAACAGTCTTGTTAAGCTACTGTGACCTCCATGTCTCTTCCATGGGGCATTGGTATTGTTTTTTATTCCACTGCGACCTCCACCACTCTTCCAAGGGGCATTAAAACCGTCTTGTTAAGCTACTGTGACCTCCACGTCTCTTCCAAGGGGCATTGATATTGTCTTTTTATTCCACTGCGACCTCCACCACTCTTCCAAGGGGCATTAAAACCATCTTGTTAAGCTACTGTGACCTCCACGTCTCTTTCACGGGACATTGATAATGTCTTTTTATTCCACTGCGACCTCCACCACTCTTACAAGGTGCATTAAAACCGTTTTGTTAAACCACTCTGAACTCCACAGCTCTTCCAAGGGGCATTGAAACAGTCTTGTTAAGCTACTGTGACCTCCATGTCTCTTCCATGGGGCATTGGTATTGTTTTTTATTCCACTGCGACCTCCACCACTCTTCCAACGTGGCATTAAAACCGTCTTGTTAAGCTACTGTGACCTCCACGTCTCTTCCACGGGGCATTGATAATGTCTTTTTATTCCACTGCGACCTCCACCACTCTTCCAAGGGCATTAAAACCGTCTTGTTAAACCACTCTGAACTCCACAGCTTTTCCAAGGGGCATTAAAACCGTCTTGTTAAGCTACTGTGACCTCCACGTCTCTTCCAAGGGGCATTGATATTGTCTTTTTATTCCACTGGGACCTCAACCACCCTTCCAAGGGGCATTAAAACCGTCTTGTTAAACCACTCTGAACTCCACAGCTCTTCCAAGGGGCATTAAAACCGTCTTGTTAAGCTACTGTGACCTCCACATCTCTTCCAAGGGGCATTGATATTGTCTTTTTATTTCACTGCGACCTCCACCACTCTTCCAAGGTGCATTAAAACCGTCTTGTTAAACCACTCTGAACTCCACAGCTCTTCCAAGGGGCATTAAAACCGTCTTGTTAAGCTACTGTGACCTCCACGTCTCTTCCATGGGGCATTGATATTGTTTTTTATTCCACTGCGACCTCCACCACTCTTCCAACGTGGCATTAAAACCATCTTGTTAAGCTACTGTGACCTCCACGTCTCTTCCACGGGGCATGGATATTGTCTTTTTATTCCACTGCGACCTCCACCACTCTTCCAAGGGGCATTAATACCATCTTGTTAAGCTACTGTGACCTCCACGTCTCTTCCACGGGGCATTGATAATGTCTTTTTATTCCACTGCGACCTCCACCACTCTTCCAAGGGCATTAAAACCGTCTTGTTAAACCACTCTGAACTCCACAGCTCTTCCAAGGGGCATTAAAACCGTCTTGTTAAGCTACTGTGACCTCAACGTCTCTCCCAAGGGGCATTGATATTGTCTTTTTATTCCACTGCTACCTCAACCACCCTTCCAAGGGGCATTAAAACCGTCTTGTTAAACCACTCTGAACTCCACAGCTCTTCCAAGGGGCATTAAAACCGTCTTGTTAAGCTACTGTGATCTCCACGTCTCTTCCACGGGGCATTGATATTCTCTTTTTATTCCACTGCGACCTCCACCACTCTTCCAAGGGGCATTAAAACCGTCTTGTTAAACCACTTTGAACTCCACAGCTCTTCCAAGGGGCATTAAAACCGTCTTGTTAAGCTACTGTGACCTCCACGTCTTCTCCAATGGGCATTAATATTGTCTTTTTATTCCACTGCAACCTCCACCACTATTCCAAAGGGCATTAAAACCGTCTTGTTAATCCACTCTGAACTCCACGTCTCTTCCACGGGGCATTGATATTGTCTTTAAATTCCACTGTGACCTACACCACTCTTCCAAGGGGCATTAAAACCATCCTGTTAAGCTACTGTGACCTCCACGTCTCTTCCACGGGGCATTGATAATGTCTTTTTATTCCACTGCGACCTCCACCACTCTTCCAAGGGCATTAAAACCATCTTGTTAAACCACTCTGAACTCCACAGCTCTTCCAATGGGCATTAAAACCGTCTTGTTAAGCTACTGTGACCTCCACGTCTCTTCCATGGGGCATTGATATTGTTTTTTATTCCACTGCGACCTCCACCACTCTTCCAACGTGGCATTAAAACCGTCTTGTTAAGCTACTGTGACCTCCACGTCTCTTCCACGGGGCATTGATAATGTCTTTTTATTCCACTGCGACCTCCACCACTCTTCCAAGGGCATTAAAACCGTCTTGTTAAACCACTCTGAACTCCACAGCTCTTCCAAGGGGCATTAAAACCGTCTTGTTAAGCTACTGTGACCTCCACGTCTCTTCCAAGGGGCATTGATATTGTCTTTTTATTCCACTGGGACCTCAACCACCCTTCCAAGGGGCATTAAAACCGTCTTGTTAAACCACTCTGAACTCCACAGCTCTTCCAAGGGGCATTAAAACCGTCTTGTTAAGCTACTGTGACCTCCACATCTCTTCCAAGGGGCATTGATATTGTCTTTTTATTTCACTGCGACCTCCACCACTCTTCCAAGGTGCATTAAAACCGTCTTGTTAAACCACTCTGAACTCCACAGCTCTTCCAAGGGGCATTAAAACCGTCTTGTTAAGCTACTGTGACCTCCACGTCTCTTCCATGGGGCATTGATATTGTTTTTTATTCCACTGCGACCTCCACCACTCTTCCAACGTGGCATTAAAACCATCTTGTTAAGCTACTGTGACCTCCACGTCTCTTCCACGGGGCATGGATATTGTCTTTTTATTCCACTGCGACCTCCACCACTCTTCCAAGGGGCATTAATACCATCTTGTTAAGCTACTGTGACCTCCACGTCTCTTCCACGGGGCATTGATAATGTCTTTTTATTCCACTGCGACCTCCACCACTCTTCCAAGGGCATTAAAACCGTCTTGTTAAACCACTCTGAACTCCACAGCTCTTCCAAGGGGCATTAAAACCGTCTTGTTAAGCTACTGTGACCTCAACGTCTCTCCCAAGGGGCATTGATATTGTCTTTTTATTCCACTGCTACCTCAACCACCCTTCCAAGGGGCATTAAAACCGTCTTGTTAAACCACTCTGAACTCCACAGCTCTTCCAAGGGGCATTAAAACCGTCTTGTTAAGCTACTGTGATCTCCACGTCTCTTCCACGGGGCATTGATATTCTCTTTTTATTCCACTGCGACCTCCACCACTCTTCCAAGGGGCATTAAAACCGTCTTGTTAAACCACTTTGAACTCCACAGCTCTTCCAAGGGGCATTAAAACCGTCTTGTTAAGCTACTGTGACCTCCACGTCTTCTCCAATGGGCATTAATATTGTCTTTTTATTCCACTGCAACCTCCACCACTATTCCAAAGGGCATTAAAACCGTCTTGTTAATCCACTCTGAACTCCACGTCTCTTCCACGGGGCATTGATATTGTCTTTAAATTCCACTGTGACCTACACCACTCTTCCAAGGGGCATTAAAACCATCCTGTTAAGCTACTGTGACCTCCACGTCTCTTCCACGGGGCATTGATAATGTCTTTTTATTCCACTGCGACCTCCACCACTCTTCCAAGGGCATTAAAACCGTCTTGTTAAACCACTCTGAACTCCACAGCTCTTCCAAGGGGCATTAAAACCGTCTTGTTAAGCTACTGTGACCTCAACGTCTCTCCCAAGGGGCATTGATATTGTCTTTTTATTCCACTGCTACCTCAACCACCCTTCCAAGGGGCATTAAAACCGTCTTGTTAAACCACTCTGAACTCCACAGCTCTTCCAAGGGGCATTAAAACCGTCTTGTTAAGCTACTGTGATCTCCACGTCTCTTCCACGGGGCATTGATATTCTCTTTTTATTCCACTGCGACCTCCACCACTCTTCCAAGGGGCATTAAAACCGTCTTGTTAAACCACTTTGAACTCCACAGCTCTTCCAAGGGGCATTAAAACCGTCTTGTTAAGCTACTGTGACCTCCACGTCTTCTCCAATGGGCATTAATATTGTCTTTTTATTCCACTGCAACCTCCACCACTATTCCAAAGGGCATTAAAACCGTCTTGTTAATCCACTCTGAACTCCACGTCTCTTCCACGGGGCATTGATATTGTCTTTAAATTCCACTGTGACCTACACCACTCTTCCAAGGGGCATTAAAACCATCCTGTTAAGCTACTGTGACCTCCACGTCTCTTCCACGGGGCATTGATAATGTCTTTTTATTCCACTGCGACCTCCACCACTCTTCCAAGGGCATTAAAACCATCTTGTTAAACCACTCTGAACTCCACAGCTCTTCCAATGGGCATTAAAACCGTCTTGTTAAGCTACTGTGACCTCCACGTCTCTTCCACGGGGCATTGATAATGTCTTTTTATTCCACTGCGACCTCCACCACTCTTCCAACGTGGCATTAAAACCGTCTTGTTAAGCTACTGTGACCTCCACGTCTCTTCCACGGGGCATTGATAATGTCTTTTTATTCCACTGCGACCTCCACCACTCTTCCAAGGGCATTAAAACCGTCTTGTTAAACCACTCTGAACTCCACAGCTCTTCCAAGGGGCATTAAAACCGTCTTGTTAAGCTACTGTGACCTCCACGTCTCTTCCAAGGGGCATTGATATTGTCTTTTTATTCCACTGGGACCTCAACCACCCTTCCAAGGGGCATTAAAACCGTCTTGTTAAACCACTCTGAACTCCACAGCTCTTCCAAGGGGCATTAAAACCGTCTTGTTAAGCTACTGTGACCTCCACATCTCTTCCAAGGGGCATTGATATTGTCTTTTTATTTCACTGCGACCTCCACCACTCTTCCAAGGTGCATTAAAACCGTCTTGTTAAACCACTCTGAACTCCACAGCTCTTCCAAGGGGCATTAAAACCGTCTTGTTAAGCTACTGTGACCTCCACGTCTCTTCCATGGGGCATTGATATTGTTTTTTATTCCACTGCGACCTCCACCACTCTTCCAACGTGGCATTAAAACCATCTTGTTAAGCTACTGTGACCTCCACGTCTCTTCCACGGGGCATGGATATTGTCTTTTTATTCCACTGCGACCTCCACCACTCTTCCAAGGGGCATTAATACCATCTTGTTAAGCTACTGTGACCTCCACGTCTCTTCCACGGGGCATTGATAATGTCTTTTTATTCCACTGCGACCTCCACCACTCTTCCAAGGGCATTAAAACCGTCTTGTTAAACCACTCTGAACTCCACAGCTCTTCCAAGGGGCATTAAAACCGTCTTGTTAAGCTACTGTGACCTCAACGTCTCTCCCAAGGGGCATTGATATTGTCTTTTTATTCCACTGCTACCTCAACCACCCTTCCAAGGGGCATTAAAACCGTCTTGTTAAACCACTCTGAACTCCACAGCTCTTCCAAGGGGCATTAAAACCGTCTTGTTAAGCTACTGTGATCTCCACGTCTCTTCCACGGGGCATTGATATTCTCTTTTTATTCCACTGCGACCTCCACCACTCTTCCAAGGGGCATTAAAACCGTCTTGTTAAACCACTTTGAACTCCACAGCTCTTCCAAGGGGCATTAAAACCGTCTTGTTAAGCTACTGTGACCTCCACGTCTTCTCCAATGGGCATTAATATTGTCTTTTTATTCCACTGCAACCTCCACCACTATTCCAAAGGGCATTAAAACCGTCTTGTTAATCCACTCTGAACTCCACGTCTCTTCCACGGGGCATTGATATTGTCTTTAAATTCCACTGTGACCTACACCACTCTTCCAAGGGGCATTAAAACCATCCTGTTAAGCTACTGTGACCTCCACGTCTCTTCCACGGGGCATTGATAATGTCTTTTTATTCCACTGCGACCTCCACCACTCTTCCAAGGGCATTAAAACCATCTTGTTAAACCACTCTGAACTCCACAGCTCTTCCAATGGGCATTAAAACCGTCTTGTTAAGCTACTGTGACCTCCACGTCTCTTCCATGGGGCATTGATATTGTTTTTTATTCCACTGCGACCTCCACCACTCTTCCAACGTGGCATTAAAACCGTCTTGTTAAGCTACTGTGACCTCCACGTCTCTTCCACGGGGCATTGATAATGTCTTTTTATTCCACTGCGACCTCCACCACTCTTCCAAGGGCATTAAAACCGTCTTGTTAAACCACTCTGAACTCCACAGCTCTTCCAAGGGGCATTAAAACCGTCTTGTTAAGCTACTGTGACCTCCACGTCTCTTCCAAGGGGCATTGATATTGTCTTTTTATTCCACTGCGACCTCAACCACCCTTCCAAGGGGCATTAAAACCGTCTTGTTAAACCACTCTGAACTCCACAGCTCTTCCAAGGGGCATTAAAACCGTCTTGTTAAGCTACTGTGGCCTCCACGTCTCTTCCAAGGGGCATTGATATTGTCTTTTTATTTCACTGCGACCTCTACCACCCTTCCAAGGAGCATTAAAACTGTCTTGTTAAACCACTCTGAACTCCACAGCTCTTCCAAGGGGCATTAAAACCATCCTGTTAAGCTACTGTGACCTCCACGTCTCTTCCAAGGGGAATTGATATTGTCTTTTTATTCCACTGCGACCTCCATGTCTCTTCCAAGGGGCATTAAAACCGTCTTGTTAAACCACTCTTAACTCCACAGCTCTTCCAAGGGCCATTGAAATGTTGTTTTTAATTACCTCTAACCTCCACAACTCTTCCAACGGGCATTGCATTTCCTCCTAATTTTATTCAGCTTTTGCTTTTCAATGCATAGGCGAAAACTAAGGGAGACACACTCCCCAATAATGGTTAGAAGGTTTTTAGTACGCTGTAATCCACGTCTGCTTCAAGGTGCATTGCAGTTCCTCATAATTTTTGGAAAGCCTTCCATTCACTGCTTAGGCCAACAGTGTAGAGGAGACCCAGTTGCTATAAATGAAAAAAACGGTTTAGTTAAGGCCCTCTGACCTCCATGTCACTTCCAAGGGGCATTGGAGTGCCTTGAAATTTTTGGTAGGCATTGCACTCACTGTATGCCCTAGAACTGTGTAGCTGGACCGCTCCTTTTGGTACAGAAACATATCCTACAAGACATGTGTGGTTGACTGGCCTGATATTGATGTGAATGGTGCCTGTTCCTACTGCTCTTTCTCCTTTGCTACCACCTCATCCATCATTCATCACCTGAAGCTTTGTTTTATCGGGAGTCATAGAACTTGGATAGTAGCAGGAAAACATCCAGCAAACCTCGGAGGAGGTAGGATAGGCGCCAAAACGCTGACCACCTCAGGCCTAGCCGCTACTACATACAGTACCTGCGCTTGCATTCCAAGGAACAGAAAGCTAAGGAGATGGATGGTCACGAATAATTTACTCGTTGTGTAGGAGGCCGACCACTGCTGCTGTCTACCTTCTGAACTTTGTGTTGAAGCCTGATTGACCCAGGACCCGCAATCCTCTATGTCTGGAGTATGTGTTGCATCCCAGTGTCCAACTGTGTCCTGGCTTCCACAATATTAACCCAGTGTGAAGGCGTCAGTGAGATGGACCATCCCTGGCCACATTCACTTGTCCACGTGTTTGTCATTAGGCTGTCCTACCCACTAAATGCACTGGGAAGGGCACAGGAAATGTTTTGGAATGCGCGCTTGTGTATAAGGCGCCCTGGGACAGATAGGGGCGGCTGGGGATCGAGTATGGACACCCGGCCGCCCCCTGGTGGCTGGGAACCAAGCGTGGACACCCGGCCGCCGGGGACTGAGTATGGATACCAGGCCGCCGACACAGCCATGACGTGGTGGCCAGATTCTGCCTCCACATGCCTAAAAGGCCCAATTTCAAGTGCAAGCAAACAAGCAGTATGGTATTGCAGCCTAGGGGTGGGTGGGTGGCAGGCTGTATACTTGCACATTGCAAGGAATAGGGGAGGTACAATTGAACACTGCCCTGGGACAAGGACTTGCACGGGGATAGTTGCAAGTCTGAATCTTCTTATGCGGCAAGGATCACTTCTGATGGGCACACTTTTAGGCAGTGACCTGGGTGTCAGAGATGCTTCCAGGGGTCTTCCCCATGCTGTTCCCATGTCTTTTCAGCACTGTATGCATGTGTCACACAGCACATGGCCAGATAAGGTCGTAAAATGTTAAAATGACATTTCCCAGTGAATGCATTTGTCACGGTTGAAAGCAATACAAAAGTGCAAAAACGCATAAAAAATGCTACTTGTGAACATAGCCCAAGGTGTGGAGGAGTATTTTTTGTTTTTGGTTATTTATTTTACCTTATACACAAGTCTTTACCCTGGAAAGGATGTTCCTTAACATATTTCACAGGAAAACCGTTTCAGTTTCGTTTTTGAACGTTTTATTGTGAGCCCGTAAAAGTGGCTTAATACCTCTGACCATGTTGTTGACAGCAGTGACCTGGGGGTCAGAAATGCTTCCTGGGGTGATCCCCATGCTGTCCCCATGTCATTTGAGCACTTTTTAGTCTTTCTACAGACTGCCGGGGGTGCCGCCGCAAAAATGCTCGGGTCTCCCATAGACTAACATTGGGCTCGTTGCTCGTGTCGAGCACCCAAATATCACGGTGAGCTCGGCCCGAGCTTCGAGCACCCGAGCATTTTAGTGCTCGCTCAACACTAATTATTATATAATGTCAAATTAATGTGGGAATTCAATTACTTCATTCAAAATAAATTACAGTATTACCAATTAAATTTCAATATCTCATATACAGTTGAAATCAGAAGTTTACATATACTATTTAAAAGCAATCATCTGCGTGTTTTTCTCAATATCTGACATGAAATCAGAATAAACCTTTCTGTTGCATGCCCACTATGTGTTTTTCAAGCGTTTTTGCAGCGGAATTTCCGCAGCGAAAACGCTTAAAAAATGCTTGGTAATACGTGTCCCATGGTCCCCAATGATAAACCGCATGTGCTGTGCACATGCTGCGGAAATTTCGGCTGCGGATTATCATTGCGGAAAAATACGCAGCATGTCCATTATTTTTGCGGACACGCAGCGTAATTGCCGCCATTGACTTGCATTGAATCGCTTAATATCCGCATGACTACATGTGCACATGCGGATATTAAGCGATTCAATGTGCGGATGGTACCCGGCTCTGGAGAAGAGGAGACTCATCCAGACCCGGGTACCATAGTACCTGTAAAAAAAAAAGAATTTAAAATAAAAAATAAACATTATATTCACCTTCTGATGGCCCCTGGTCTCCTGTACGATGCGTCCAGTCTCTTGTACGGCTCGCGATGGTCTAAAAGGACCTTCCATGACGTCATTTAGTCATGTGACAGGTCACGCGACTGCTGACGTCGGCGGTCGCGTGACCTGTCACATGACTAAATGACGTCATGAAAGATCCTTTTAGACCATTGCGAGCCGTACAAGAGACCGGACGCATCGTACAGGAGATCGGGGGACATCAGAAGGTGAGTATAATATTTATTTTTTATTTTTTACCATTTATATTCTTTTTTTTAACTATTAACTTGGTCACACTATATAAATCCATGGCGGTTGCATGGATTTATATTGTGTGACCAAGTTGTCAAGCACTTTTCCAAGTGATGCTAAAATCGCTTGGACAAGCGCTTGATAACCCGCATGCAGAAATGCATGCAAAAACGCTTGACAAACGCTTCTACCTGGCAGGAAAAACACATGTAAAATCCGCATGCATTTTTCCTGCCAGGGAGATGCGGAAAAAGTCTGCAACATTTCTGCATCGTGGGCACTTAGCCTTCCCGTTTTAGGTTAATTAGGATTATCACTTTCAATATTTTGCCAAATGCCAGAATAATGAGAGAGAGAATATTTTAAGGCATTTTTATTACTTACTGCAAAGTCAGAAGTTTACGTACTTTTCATTAGTATTTGGTACCATTGCCCGTAAACTGAATGACTTGGGTCAAACGTTTGGGATATCCTTCCACAAGCTTCTCACAATAGTTGGTCGGAATTTGGGCCCATTCCTCCTGACAAAACTGGTGTAGCTGATCCAGGTTTGTAGGTCACCTTGCTCGCACCTGCCTTTTCAGCTTTGCCCATAAATTTTCAATAGGATTGAGAGCAGGGCTTTTTGATGGCCACTCCAAAACTTTGACTTTGTTATCCTTAAGCCACTTTGTTACCATTTTGGCAGTATGCTCTTCGGGTCATTGTCCATTTGGAGGACCCATTTCAGCCCAAGCTTTAACTTCCTGGCTGATGTCTTGAGATGTTGCTTCAGTATTGCCACATAATCTTTTTTTCTCATGAAGCCATCTATTTTGTGACGTGCATCAGTCCCTCCTGCAGCAAAGCAACCCCACAACATAATGCTGCCACCCCGTGTTTCACAGTTGGGATGGTGTTCTTATGCTTCCAAACTTCTCCCTTTTTCCTCCAAACTTAACGATGATCATTATGCACAAAAAGTTTTATTCTAGTTTCATCAGACCACAGGACATGTCTCCAAAAATTAAGGTCTTTGTTCCTATGTGCATTTTCAAACATTATTCTATCTGGCTTTTTTATGTTTCTTTTGGAGTAATGGTTTCTTCCTGGCAGAGTGACCTTTCAGCTCATGTTGATAGAGTACTCGTTTTACTGTGAATATTGACACAATCTTACCAGCTTCTGCCATCATATTCACAAGGGCTTTTGCTTTTGTCTCTGGGTTGATATGCACATGTCGGACCAAAGCACGTTCATCTCTGGGAAACAGAACCCGTCTCCTCCCAGAGCGGTATGATGACTGGACATTCCCATTTTGTTTGTACTTGAATATAATTGTTTGTACAGATGAACGAGGCACCTTCAGGTATCTTGAAATTGTACCCAATTGTGCAAGTCCACAATTCTCTTCCTGATATCTTGGCTGATTTATTTAGACTTTTCTATGATGCTACACAAAGAAGCAGTGTGTTTTAGGTGTGCATTAAAATACATCCACTGGTGTGTCTCTAACTCAGATGTTGCCAAAAAAACAGAAGCTTCCAAACACATGGCATCATCATATGGGCAGTCCAGAATTGTTTAAATACTTAGTAATCTTAGTGTATGTAAACTTTTGACTTTGCAGTAAGTAATAAAAATGCCTTAAAATATTCTCTCTCTCTCATTATTCTGGCATTTGGTAAATATTAAAAATGATGGTAATCCTAATTAACCTAAAACGGGAAAGGTTTATTCTGATTTCATGTCAGATATTGAGAAAAACATGCATATGTGTCTTTTTATATAGTGTATGTAAACTTCTGGTTTCAACTGGATATGTGCATACAGTGGGTAAGGAAAGTATGCAGACCCCTTTACATTTTTCACTCTTTGTTTCATTGCAGCCAATTGGTAAATTCTAAAAAGTTCATTTTTTTCTCATTAAAGTACATTCTGCACCCCATCTTGACTGAATTAAACAGAAATGTAGAAATTTTTGCAAATTTATTAAAAAAGAAAAACTGAAATATCACATGGTGATAAGTATTCAGACCCTTTGCTCAGTATTGAATAGAAGCACCCTTTTGAGCTAGTACAGCCACGAGTCTTCTTGGGAATGATGCAACAAGTTTTTCACACCTGGATTTGGGGATCCTCTGCCATTCTTCCTTGCAGATCCTCTCCAGTTCCATCAGGTTTGATGGTGAACATTGGTGGACAGCCATTTTCAGGTCTCTCCAGAGATGCTCAATTGGGTTTAGGTCAGGGCTCTGGCTGGGCCAGTCAAGAAAGGTCACCGATTTGTTCTGAAGCCAGTCCTTTGTTATTTTAGCTGTGTGCTTAGGGTCATTATCTTGTTGGAAGGTGAACTTTGGCCAAGTCTGAGGTCCAGAGCACTCTGGAAGAGGTTTTCATCCAGGATATCTCTGTACTTGGCCGCATTCATGTTTCCTTCAAATTCAACCAGTCGACCTGTCCCTGCAGCTGAAAAACGTGCATCATTTCCGGCTGTATACTCCTATTTAAGGCAGGTGGCAAGACGCTCAAGGAGGTGTCTGATTGGCTCCAAATTTATTTTGCAGCAGGACAACGAGCTCAAACATACAGCCAATACCATTAAAGGGGTTGTCCAGACTTGGAACAAGAGTCTGCGGTCACTGTATGTGACTGCTGCATGGTGACAGCTTGTGGTTCGCTGCATGCTATTACAATTCCCTGATACAAGATAGTGGTCACGTGACCTCATGCATGTGATTGGCATACCCAGGGTTACGTAACCTCATGCGTGCGATTGGCATACCCATGGTCACGTGACCTCATGCGTGTGATTGGCATACCCAAGGTTATGTGACCTCATGCATGCGATTGGCATACCCAGGGTCACGTGACCTCATGCGTGCGATTTGCATGCCCGGGGTCACGTGACCTCATGCGTGCGATTGGCATACCCAGGGTTACGTGACCTCATGCATGCGATTGGCATACCCAAGGTCACGTGACCTCATGCGTGTGATTGGCATACCCAGGGTTATGTGACCTCATGCGTGCGATTGGCATACCCAGGGTTACGTGACCTCATGCATGCGATTGGCATACCCAAGGTCACGTGACCTCATGCGTGTGATTGGCATACCCAGGGTTATGTGACCTCATGCGTGCGATTGGCATACCCAGGGTCACGTGATCTCATGCGTGCAATTGGCATACCCGGGGTCACGTGACCTCATGCGTGCGATTGGCATACCCAGGGTTACGTGACCTCATGCATGCGATTGGCATACCCAAGGTCACGTGACCTCATGCGTGTGATTGGCATACCCAGGGTTATGTGACCTCATGCGTGTGATTGGCATACCCAGGGTCACGTGATCTCATGCATGCAATTGGCATACCCGGGGTCACGTGACCTCATGCATGCGATTGGCATACCCAAGGTCGCGTGACCTCATGCGTGCGATTTGCATACCCGGAGTCACATGCCGATCTAGCAGCATATTGTCTCCGAGCACGTTGATATCGGCAGGTTTGGTCAACCTTAGTCTAATGTGTATGGGGACCTTAAAGGGAACCTGTTAAGTCCCCCATGTTTTCTAATCCAGCAGTATTTAGTTCTGTGGGCGTGATAACATAATTTGCACGAGCGGCGTCATCGCTGCTCATGCAAATCTGCACAGGTGCGCCGCTCATTCCGACTGCGACGTCAGAGACGCAGATTTGCATGAGCTGGCAATGACACGGCTCGTGCAAATTATGTTATCACGCCCACAGGAGCGTGATAACATGGAAGAGGGCTGACTAGTCTGGGGAACTAATGCCTCATCAACTAGTCACAGCCCTCATTAGCATAGGGAAAGCGGAGGTTATAAAAACTTTTTTACAGCATTTATTTAACCAAATTATGTTACACGGGGCTGGTTAGGTAGGGGGTTTTATCATACTTGGCTGAATACTGCTGGATTTGAGGGCAAACTACTATCTAAAGTGAATGGTCACTTTTAGGCCTCATTCACACGTCCATGTTTAAACACGTACATATAAAATGGTTCCAGTGTCATCGGTGTACGGTCCATGTGCCATCAGTGTACGGTCCATGTGCCATCAGTGTACGGTGCGTGTGTCATCAGTGTACGGTGCGTGTGTCATCAGTGTACGGTGCGTGTGTCATCAGTGTACGGTGCGGAAGTCATCAGTGTACGGTGCATGTGTCATCAGTGTATGGTCCATGTGCCATCGGTGTACGGTCCATGTGTCATCGGTGTACGGTCCATGTGTCATTAGTGTACGGTGCGTGTGTCATCAATGTACGGTGCGTGTGTCATCAATGTACGGTGCATGTGTCATCAGTGTACGGTCCATGTGTCATCAGTGTACGGTCCATGTGCCATCAGTGTACGGTGCATGTGTCATCAGTGTACGGTCCATGTGCCATCAGTGTACGGTGCATGTGTCATCAGTGTACGGTGCATGTGTCATCAATGTACGGTCCATGTGTCATCAGTGTACGGTCCATATGTCATCAGTGTACGGTCCATGTGTCATCAGTGTACGGTGCATGTGTCATCAGTGTACGGTCCATATGTCATCGGTGTACGTTCCAAAATAAAAAATAAGGGCTCGCTCCCACTTGTGATGCAATCGGACGAGTGCAATCCGATAGAAAATCGGATTGCACTTGGCCCAATGTTACCCTATGGTGCAGCTCACATCTGCGCTTATTTTCACATGCTGATTCAGCATGCAAAAGCAATTGCAGTATGCTGTGACTGCATCCCTGAATCGGATAGCACGCACCCATATAAGTCTATGGGTGCGAGTGAAACATTGTACTGCACTTGGATATCATCCGAGTGCAGTGCGATTCCCACCGACGCCAGCAACAGAGGAAATGGAGAAATTACTTTCTCCGTCTCCTCCTCAGCTGTGCTGTGATTCCCTCATGTGAGAGGATCAGAGCACTGACACTCGGCTCCCGCTCGCAGCGGAGCACATCGCATCCAATATTCTCGCATCTGATGTGATTCGCTAATGTGACTCCGGCCTTATAGTCACAGCAGAATGAACAGAATATAAAGAAGACACAGACACAATGAATAGAGTTTATTCATTTTTATTCTTATCTATTGAATTTAGTTTAATTTAATCATCCAGTGCCATTTATAGGATTTACTGCATAAAAAGAATGTGAACCAGAGGAAGGCAAAACAACCCCATGTGTGGGGAAAAATTCCTTCCTGACCCCAAGTCCTGGCGATCGGCTAATCCCTGGTTCACTGCAGTGTCGGCTCTGGATGAGCCCTGTCACACCTTTATACATATATTTCTATTTTATCTTTATATCTAGACTATTTAAAGCTTATGTCTAACTAAGGGGGCACTTACACTGGGCGATTATCAGAAATGGGCGTTCTTAGGAACCGACATTTTCAGATACTTGTGCAGTGTAAACAGGCAGGCGATCACCCGACCAACAAGCAAAAGGTTGGTTGCTTAATAATTTTGCGCTCATACTGCCCCGCATGGGTATGTGGACTGCAGCCGCACCGTGGGCCGAACCCCGAGACTGATATCAGTCTGATTTGGTAGAAATTGTAAAAATATCTGTATGTGTAAAGGCACCATTATTGTTTTCCCATCCATATGCTCTAATTATGTGTCTGTATTAGGAAAGGTACAGGGAGACGGCGTATACAGTCACTAAGAACCTGTGACTACACATTGACATGTATATGCATACTGTATATATGCACACACAATGACTGATTGATACAAACGGACATGTATATGTTTCAGATTCATGTAAATACATGTATATTTATATATGAGCACAAATATATACACACAGTACTCAGCATAAATGAGTACACCCCCTTTAAAAAGTGAGTTTTTAATCAATGTCTCACTGAATGCAAGAACAATCTCGAATTTTGACAACACTGAGTTTCATAGAACATTTTATTAACCCATAACATGAAAGTAATGTTAATAATATAACTTTCATTACAAAATCTTCAGTTTTATTCAAATTAGTCACAAAATCTAGTATTTTGTATGACCTCCATGATTTTTAAGAACAGCACCAAGTCTTCTAGGCATGAAATGAACAAGTTGGTGACATAGTGCAACATCTTTCTTTTTCCATTCTTTAAAAATAACCTCTTTTACAGCCTGGATGCTGAATTGAGAGTGAATCTCAATTTGTCTCTTCAGAATTCCCCATAGGTATTCGGTTGGGTTCAGGAGAGACTTGGCCATTGAATCACTTTCTTCCTATTAATTCTTCAGAAATGCAACAGATATGTGTTTTGGATCATTGTTGTTGTTGGAAACGAGCACGTCTACAACGGCATGGAGTGATGGTAGCATCTTCTCTATCAATATAGAGCAGTACTTATATAGTGTGTAGTGGCAGTACATCTGTGAATTTATAATACCCTCCACAAACTGTAATTCCCCTACACCAGCTGCATTCATGTAACCCCACATAAGGACACTGGCATCACCATGTTTCACTGTAGGCTCCATTCATTTTTCTAAATTCATTATTCTAAATGCATGGTACCTAGAGTGAAACATAGTGCTGCCATTTCCCTTATGTGGGGTTACATGAGTGTTGCTGGGGTCAAGGAGCTACATTTTTTTTGAGGGTTTCATAAATTTACAGATGCACTGCTTTATATGGATAGAGAAGATGCTACCATCACCCCATGCCCTTGGTAGACGTGCACTTTTCCAACAGGACAATTATTCAAACCACACTTCTAAGGACATTGTTGCATTTCTGAAGAGAACCAGGTGAACGTGATTCAGTGGCCAAGTATGTCTACTGTTCTGAATCCAACCAAAGACCTATGGGGAATTCTGAAGAGACACGTTGAGCTTAATTCTCTAACCAGCATTCAGGCCCTAAAAGAGGTCATTGTTGAAGACTGAAAAAATATAGATTTTGGAATATGTTGCCATCTTTTTCATTCCATGCCTAGAAGAGTTGGTGCAATTCTTAAAAATCATGGAGGTCATCCAAAATACTAGATTTAATAGTTTTTGATGGGGGTGTATTCATCTTTGCATCAACTAATTTGAGTAAAACTGAAGATTTTGTAATGAAAGTTATAGTATTAAACTCCTTTTCATGCTATTGATAAAAAAAACGTTCTATGAAACTCAGTCTTGTCAAAATTTTTGAAATTGGTCTTGTATTCGGTGAGACATTGATTAAAATCTAAATTTTAAAAGGGGGTGTACTCATTAAGGCTGAGCACCATGTGTTTGTATATATATATATATATATATATATATATATAAATAATATGTATGTACATGAATATGAAACATACATATGTCCATATGTCTGTTTGTATCCATGCATATTAATGTGTGTAAATGAGTCATAAAGAGAGTAGGTATATGTGCTACATAGTCCACATATATGTATTTTGCGGGTGTGATTAAAAGTACAGATAGCCACTGCGGCACACATACATCATTGGAGGTGATATGGAGGGATGGACATCAGTGTCCTGACCCAATTGAAGGCTAGCAATGCTCTAGATTACTTGGAAGCCAATAAGCAAGGACTGAAAAAAGTGTAATAATGATGTATGATGGATTATTTCTACTACGCTTACTCTGACTTAGAAACCCCTGAACAATTCGACATATCTTTTTGTTTATTTACTATAAATATCACATTTACCTATGCTTATCCTTTCCTACCTATACTTTCCTTTTTTTACTTATAGTTATACTTTCTTACCTATACTAATTATCACTTACCTATGCTTATCATTTCTTACCTATACTTACCCTTACTTGTCTATATGTATCTTTTTCTTTTTTTTCTTGGATATTAAATATATTTATTCTTCTTTATCTATACTTATACTTTCTTACCTATACGTTCTTATACTTATTATTTTATGCCTGTACTTATCTTTTGTTACTTATATTTACTTATACTTATCTTTACTTACCTAAACTTATCCTTTCTTAGCTATACTTAACTATACGTATAACTATACGTATCCTTTTTTACCTATACATATACTTTTTTACTTATACTTATACTTTTTTCCTTATTGTTATACAATTTTAGATATACATATCCTTTCTAACCTATATTTAGCTATACTTATCACTTATAGTTATCCTTGTGGAGGTCCCTCATGATGTTGGACATCCGATCTTCTGGTCTTCTCTGCATGGTCTTCTGGAAGCTCAGGTACACAGCTTGCTCTGATATTATTAAGCTTGTGTCTTGTTGAGGGTTTTCTGGTTGACAAATGAAAACCCTCTGAACATGGCCTGGTCCTTTGGTGTTATCGATAACGCAGGCTCTGCCACTTGGATCTTGTCAAGTGTAAAAGCACGGAATTTGGGTTTAGGCTTAGTTGGCTATAGAAAAAAATGCAGAACAAAGTCATGGTGAGCTTGGTGACTAATCAAGAGTCTTGAAAAAAAATTTCTCAATTTTAAAGGAACATTTTCAAATGTAAATATAATATCTTATAATATCAAAACCAGCACCACGAGCATTGCAGCTCAAGGACAGTCACTTCAATGAGCTGCAGTTCCACTAATCATCTCTATGGCCAATCATACTTTTGTCTCATCCTGCATAGGATGCCGAATTATGTGCAGGTAACATGCAATAGCTCAAGTATGGTTAGAACGAAAAGTTTTTCAATAAGTGCAATCTGTACTTATCACTTCAACTCTGAACACTTTGACCTGTTAACAGACTCTTTCCGAATTGGGCTAGCTCCATCTGTTCTGTTTTTGACAAAATTGGTTCAAGTTTTTTGTTTTATTTTTCTTCTTGTCAAAATCAGCAGTGGAGACTATAAAAGGAGAAGTATTATTGAAAAATAGAAACTAATCTTCTTTAGATTCACTTCCAGGTCTGCCTGAAAAATTATCAAAATATTGTGAACTGGTCCTTATGAAGAGCTCATTTCAATTTATTTTTGTCAAGGGTCATCTTCTCTAGCTCCAGCTACAGCATGCCTATGCAATGCTTTACCAGATTAAATGACTTGCACCTGACAGAACATATAACTGGTTAATTATTTGCATATAGCCTGCAAAAGAGTCTGAAAGAAGTACAATATTATAAACTAGACATGCATCATTAATAAATTAAATTGTCCAACCAGCCTGGATAATAGTATTGTAAAGATTAACGCCATGTAAATTATTTTCCAACCCTGACATTAAACATAATGTATCACAGCCAAAAGCGTACAAGATTATGGGAGAGTATCTTATTCAGATCCATGTGACAGTTCTGTACATTTACTTACTACAGGGATGTATGGTGGGGCCATCCTAAGGGCTTCCACTGAGACCCAATCGATTCACTGGAAAAAGGGATGTTCTCGAATGTTACCGTTGACTCCTAATCGCTGGACAGGATCTTCCTGGAGGAGCTGGTCAATGATGTCCTTGGAAGAATCATCAGAGTGTGTGGGATGGTATCTACACCCGCTGGTCAGCATTTAGTTTAAGATGACTCCAAAAGAATACCATTCTACTCCAGCGTTATACTCCATGTCCAGGATCTGCCATAGAGAAACATTATTACTAGTGCTACCTCTTGTATGTCGTCGTACTTATATGTCACTCATATTTTTGTGTGATTTATATAGCAAATTATACTGGGTCTTGCTACTTAATCAAGAGACAAAAATGATCTTTCATAATTACTTTAATAATTTCATTTTTGGAAAGGATATTAAAAATGAGAATGAATGTATTATATATAATTAATATATAATTGTGACGGCACACACAACACTCGGCTCAGTGTGTTTCCGGCTCAGACATTAGCCCCCTTCACTCCCGGGCACGCTTCAGTTTTTTGTAGGATGGGATGAGTTGTACTTATGAATGACACCACTCATTTTATGATGTGATGTACTGGAAAGCGGTAAAAAAATCAAAAAACAAAAAAAAGTGCAGTTTCACAATTTTTTTTTAATTTACCATGCTCACTATATGGTAAAACTGAATTGGCAATATGATCACCCAGGTCAGTACAATTCCGCAGATACCAAACATGTATAGTTTTTAGGTTTTTTTAAATGGAGGGGAAAAAAATCGGAAATTTGTAAAAAAAAAAACAAAAAAAAAACTTTGCTTGTGTCGCCATTTTCTGAGACCTGTAACACTTGAAATGTATTGTGCTGTGATGGATTATTTTTTGCATCCTGAGATGACTTTTTTATTGATACTATTTTGGCGTAGATACAATGTTTTGATCGCCCGTTATTGCATTTTATTACAATGTTGTGGGGACCAAAAAAACATAATTCTGGCCTTTTGATTTTTTTCTCATTATGGCATTTACTGATCAGATTAATTTATTTTAGATTTTGATTGATCGGACTTTTACAAACACAGCGATACCAAACATTTGTATTCTTTTTTCTATTGTTTTATTTTTAATGGGGAAAAGGGGGGTGATTTGAACTTTTCTGTTTTTTTATTTTCCTCATATTTTTAAAACATTTGTTTTATTTTTTACTGTATTTTTTAGTCCCCTCAGGGGAATTGAAGCTGCAACTGTCTGATCGCTGATGCACTGCTATGGATAGCTAAACCACAATCTCCTATGAATGGCAGCTAAACGCTGACTTTCATAGGTGTACTGTCAGGTAAAGCACGGAGGTCTTCAGCGGACCTCCGACTGTCATGGTAACCCTTCGGCGCCACATGATCATGTCACAGGTGCTCTGATGGGCATGTGGAAAAATGCGCTCCCCTTGCCGGCACATGTTAAATGCCACTTTCAGAGGTTGACAGCGAGATTTAACAGGTTAATTGCCACAGGCGGAGGAGCAGTGTTACACCTACAGCTGTTAAAGGCCCATGATAGCTGATTCAATCAGCCATCATCAGCCAGAAAAGATGCAGGCTGGCGTGTGAGTGCACATCCACCTGTTCTGGGAATTGGTGATATATTGAAAATCCTTTTAAAGGGGGTTTCCAGTACTTTTATATTGATAACCAGAATAGGTCATGAATATAAGATTGGTGGGGGCCACCACCCGACAGTCGCACTGATTATTGGTTATATCCAACCACCGGCGGAGGAGATAACAGCTAAACAGATGTCACAGCTTCACTCACTGGTTAGTGGCGGCTGTTGGTACTACAAATTAGCCCCTATTGAAATATACACAGTCTGATCTGCAGAGCTCGGCACTGACCGCTAAACAGCACAGAGGTGCGATGTTCTGCTGTGTTTACATCAGGTTGCTGCCAGAGGTAATAACAGCTAATCAGTGTGATCGGACCCCCAATGATTTTATATTGATGAACTAGCCTAAATAAAACTCATCAATGTAAAGGTATCTGAAAAAACATTTAAATACAAAAAATAAAAACATTCCATTCTCACCTCAGGAGCCATGTAACCCATGGTCCCAGCGAAACTGGTGGCTGTCCGGTCTCCGTGCATGTTCTCAAGTGCAAGACCGTAATCCGTGATCTTAATGTGGCCCGTATCAGTCACCATGATGTTCTCGGGCTTCAGGTCTCTGTAAGAAAAATAAAAACAACTTAAGTATAAAGTAAGTGTTCTTCTTATATCGGTGGTCAAATGATGACATTCGTGAATAAACATATTCTCTCTTACTGCTGCACTTTCCTCTGAGATAACTCCTTTATTATATGCCCTAATTGGCCCACTGTAGGGATCACTGTATTACATGAGACGACCGCTCAGCTGCAGCTTCCTGACAGTGATACCAGATAGGACACTAGACACTAGTTACAGGGCATCTGACAGTGATACCAGATAGGACACTAGACACCAGTTACAGGGCATCTGACAGTGATACCAGATAGGACACTAGACACCAGTTACAGGGTATCTGACAGTGATAACAGATAGATGCCCTGTAACTGGTGACTAGTGTCCTATCTGTTATCACTGTCAGATGTCCTGTAACTGGTGTCTAGTGTCCTATCTGGTATCACTGTCAGGACACTAGATACCAGTTACAGGGCATCTGACAGTGATAACAGATAGATGTGTGTCACCCTACCTGGATGTCACAAGTGTAATTAAAGCTGTGTCTGAGAGCAAGGGGGAGGTTCTCTAGTCAGGGGAACATTAGCATGCAATGCCTCCTGTCTCAGGCCAGTAGGGGGAGCTGGCTGCCCCTATAAAAGCTGGTACTGAGGGCAGGGTTAGAGAGAACTGGATTGCCTGTCTCAGCTCTGAGACGTGTCCCAGAGTGGAGCAGGGACAGAAAGTTGCACTGCACCTAAGAGGAAGTGTGGCAGGAGGAGAGCCACAAGCCAGAGACAAGAGGCGAAGAGAGCATGTCTTGGCAGAGAAAAGACTTAATTTTACCAGACTTTGGTGTCTGAGGCTGGAAGGATTCCACATCCCCCAGCAGATAACCAGTTCGCAAGGGACTGTACATTCCTTGGCCTAAGAAGCCTGGAGGCCCTGCCACAACCGAAGGGACCAGTAAAGCCGTACAAGGCTGGGAGCAGAAAGGAACCCACGTCGCAGGCCATACAGGCGAGAAAGCACGGAAAGCTCGGAAACGTGGGCTGTTATCCTATCAGGAGGAGATAGTCAGAAGGAGCGCAGAAAGAACGGTAGGCCTACACCCTCATCCTGACCAGGGCCAATTTCCCCGTTGCTCTCAGACATCCAGGTCCCCTCCTAGCTGGGACTGTTTGTGGGTCAGTTTACCTGTTTAGTAAAGACCCTGGACTGCAACCTGTTGTCTGTGTGCTCCTTGCTCCTCCAGCACTACCATCACTCCCACCATCCACTGTACTGCCCTGGGGCCGCACTCTTCCCGTGGGGAGTCACACTACCATAGCTGCACACCTCATCAGCCCCAGCGGTCTGCATGCAGCGGCGGTTCCTAATAACCGCAATCCACGGGTGGCGTAGTCGGACATAATCAATATAACGGACTACCACTGGCCTGACCACCCTGAGCCACGGAACCGGGTTGCCACTACTACTCCCATCGTTCCCTATTGCCCGGATCCGAGTGCCCCACGGCCCAGGGGGCGAGTCAGCTTTGGCGTAGTCGGCAGGATTTTGTGCCCGCAACCACCGGGTACTGCGTGCCTGAAAAAGACTTTTGCAACTTACCTGTGGCGAAGTTTCCCGCCGTCCGGAGTCTTTTCCCGCCATCCGGAGCCGATTCCCGCCATCTAGAGCCGATTCCCGCCATCAGACGCCATCTTGGACCGTTTCCCGCCGTCTTCTGCCGTCTTCCCGCCATCCGCAGCTGCTTCCCGCCATCGGACGCCATCTTCAGGACACCGCGCGGGAAGAAGAGGGGCGTGGACGTCAAAACCGCGCGAGATCCGAAGCTCCGCCCCACGCACCGACGCTGCGCAAGGTCCTGGAAGGGAGAGGGAGCGACGCTGACGTCATCAGGACGCGACGCCAGGTCCTCGTCCATAGCAGCAGCAGCGGAGCCGCGGCCTACAGAAGAGGATCGTCGGAAGGTAGGCCACGCTTAACTAGGGGGGAGGAAGATGTCGGACACAGAGGCGCCCACTACCACCAACGTAGCTGCAGCAGCGGTGATGCCCTTTTCCTTGCCCTACATCCCTGGAGCGGCCTGGCTGCCCAAATACTCAGGGGAGCCCCATGCCCTAACTGACTTCAAGGAAAGGCTATACAGTTTGTTCCACGTTTACCCCCTGACAGAGGAACAGAAGGTCAGCATATTAACAGGGCAGTTAACTGGCGCAGCCCAAAGGGAGGTAAAATCATGGCCCACTGAGGAGAAAAGGACTGTGAAGGGTATTCTGGCCCGGCTGCGGGGTACCTTTGATACACGTACCTCCGCTGAGATTAAAATGAGGTTCTATGGATGTAAGCAGCGGGCACAGGACAGCATCAGAGACTATGCCCTAAATCTGCAGGAAGCCTTGAGGGCTATTCAACAAACTGACCCTGGCAGTGTGCAGGAAACCGATAAGCTGCTAACAGAACAATTCATAGAGGGTCTGCTGTCTAGCGCCCACAGGGCCCAACTGCGCCTCATGTTCTTTCAGAACCCCGACCTGACCTTTGCCCAATTTAAGGACAGGGCCATAAGGGTGCTCCGTGAATCTGCAACCAGTGGCGCAATAAACCCCCGGCGCCCTGCTATCACCTACCACCAGGAGGCGGCGCCCTCCTCTATGGACTCCGTGGAGGCTGATGCACAGGCCCTGAACCAAGCCCCGTCGAAAGGCCTGCACCACCAAGTCCAGGAGCTGACCAGGAGCGTCGCGGCGTTGACCAGGACCGTCCGGGCGTTGCAAGTGGACCCGTCAAGACCCATCGAGCTGGCTTCAAGTCCGGAGGATGTCCCGTGGCGTCGACAGAGGAGGATCCCGTCGTTCCGAGGGAGGCCCACAGACCGCTACGCAGAGGATGGACAGCCCATTTGCCGTCGATGCAACCAGCCCGGACACATTTCCAGATACTGTAATTTAAACGGGTCCAACCTGGGGCAGAGGGCCAACCCCCAGACATAAGATTACCAGGCCCTTATAATTGGCGTGATAAGTACGTTGGGGGGCGCCCGGTTTTACCCGTGGTGCTGGACGGTATCCCCATGAGCGCCTTGCTGGATACTGGGTCGCAAGTAACCACAATCCCTTATGTACTTTTTAAGCAGTATTGGACTGATGCTGATATCACACGGTATCCAGACAGTAACTTGAGCATCATCGCCAGTAATGGCTTACCCGTGCCGCAGATGGGGTTCAAGGAGATGACCATTAAAATTGGTAAAGTTGAACTGCCGGCACAGGGAGTGATTATTGTGGACATTGACCGTCATGAAAGTCACCCTAAAATAACTGTGGGTACTAACATAATTGAAAATTGTCTTTCAGAGGTAATTGTAATTCTACAACAGGTGGCAGTGAATGCTAGTTCCAGCCAACAGAGAGTCCTCAACAAGGAGATAAAAGCCCTGATGAGACGGCAGCAGGTAGAACTGTCTGGTGGTGAGATCGGTAGCGTAAGACTGAGTGACCCATTCCCCATTTCCATGCCTCCCAAAAGTGAAATGATGATCTGGTGTCGGACTGCAATCGGGTTGAGAGGTAGAGACTACCAAGCCATGGTAGAACCCGTGTACTCAGACAGCAGGCCCACCATTTTGACAGCCCGGGGGGTGGGTGATGTCCGTCATGGGAGGGTGCCCGTCCGCATCCTCAACATTGGGGAGAGGGAAGTACACTTACCCAGGTACGCTACACTCGCCAAACTGTTTGTCGTCGAACACAAAGCTATCAGGGCCGTGGAACCCTTGCCTCCATCTCCACAGGCGGAGGGTAATGGCTCCCAGAAACAAAAGGAGGACTGGTGCCAGAAACTCCACGTGGGTGCTGACTCCACTCCCCTGCACCAAAAACAAGGAGTCTACCGGGTGGTACGGGAGTACGAGAGAGTCTTTAGTAAGCACCCGCTAGACTTCGGCAGAGTAAAAGGGATAGAACACCACATCCCCACAGGGAGCCACCCACCAATAAAAGAGAGGCACAGACCTGTACCCCCTGCACATTATCAGAACGCCAAGGGTGTGCTATGGGAGATGAAAGAAGCTGGGGTCATTAGAGACAGCTGTAGCCCCTGGGCAGCCCCCTTGGTTCTGGTCAAAAAGAAAGACGGCACCATGAGAATGTGCGTGGACTATAGACAAATCAACCGTATCACCCACAAAGACGCATATCCGCTGCCTAGAATAGAAGAGTCTTTAGTCGCACTAAAATCTGCTAACTTCTTTTCTACTTTGGACCTTACTAGCGGGTACTGGCAGGTTCCTGTGGCAGAGGCTGACAAGGAGAAGACCGCCTTCACCACCCCGATGGGACTGAGCGAATTCAACTGTATGCCTTTCGGGCTCTGCAACGCACCAGGGACCTTCCAGCGGCTGATGGAATGCTGTCTAGGGCACCGAAACTTCGAGACGGTCCTCCTTTACCTGGACGACGTGATCGTCTATTCGAAGACCTACGAGGACCATCTCAAGCACCTGGCCGAGGTGTTTGAAGCCCTGGCAGGCTATGGCCTGAAGGTGAAACCATCGAAGTGCCACCTGCTGAAACCAAAGGTCCAGTACCTAGGGCACGTGGTAAGTGCGGAAGGAGTGGCCCCCGACCCTGACAAGGTCACGGCAATCAAGAGCTGGCCAAGCCCCTCGAACATCAAAGAGGTGAGACAGTTTCGCGGGTTGGTAGGCTACTACCGAAGGTTCATCCCCGGGTTCACTAAGATGGCAGCTCCTATGCAGGACCTCCTGATCGGACAGTCTAAGTCCAGGAGTCAAAAGCCACCCTTCAAGTGGGATAAACCGGAAGAGGAGTCCTTCCGCCAGCTAAAGATGGCCCTCACAGGAGACGAGATCCTGGCCTACCCTGATTACGGCCAGCCTTTCATTCTCCACACGGACGCCAGTAATGTGGGACTGGGAGCCGTACTGTCTCAAAACCAACAGGGCAGAGAACGGGTGATCGCATACGCCAGTCGGAAGCGGAGGCCCACCGAGAGGAACCCGGAGAATTACAGCTCCTTCAAGCTAGAATTCTTGGCGGTGGTGTGGGCCGTGACGGAACGCTTCAAGCATTACCTGGCCTCCGCAAAGTTCACCGTGTACACGGACAACAACCCGTTGACACACCTGGACAATGCAAGACTGGGTGCCCTGGAACAGCGGTGGATGGCCCGTCTCTCCAACTATGACTTCGTGATCAAGTACCGGGCAGGCAAAACCAATGCCAACGCGGACGCCCTATCAAGGATGCCTCACTTACCTGAAGGTGACGAAGACCCAGAAGAGCTGGAGGAGGTAGAGCTCCCCGCGTTTCACCGGTATGGAGCCGCTCAACACTCTCACCGCGTGAAGGAGGAGGATCTAACAACTGTGATGATGAATCCCCTACCTCACCACAGCTGGGCCGAGACCCAAGATAGTGACCCTGCAGTCCGCCTGGTGAAAGATCTGCTGACCCGGGAAGACGCCGCTTAGATCCAGATGCCCCAGAGGAAGCCAAGCAGCTATGGAAGGAGAAGAGCAAGCTGTTCCTCTACGAAGGCAAGTTGTGCAGAAGGATTGTCAACCACCGGACGCACGAGCTGACCTGGCAAGTCGTGGTTCCAAGGCGGGATGCAGCTATGGTCCTGGGAGCTTACCATGACAGAGCGGGGCACTTCGGTTGGAAGAAACTGGAGTTCCTGCTAAGAGGAAGGTTCTTTTGGGTCGGCATGAGAGGAGCTGTAGAAAAATGGTGCAGAGACTGTGGCCCTTGTCACCTAAGGAGGAAGGACCGTGCCAGCCAGAAGACACCCTTGAGGCCCATCGTCACCACGCAGCCTCTTGAGCTGGTAGCTCTAGACCATGTCAAGTTGGCTCCAAGCCGGTCAGGATACATCTATGCCCTGACAATCGTGGACCACTATTCCCGTTTTCTAGTGGTGGTCCCGGTAAAGGACTTGACAGCCCAAACAGCGGCCAGAGCCTTCCAGCAATACTTCTGCCGTCCACACGGGTATCCGGAACAGGTCCTGACAGACCAGGGTCCAGCGTTCGAAGCTGAAATCTTCCAGGAGTTCTGCAACCTCTATGGCTGTAAGAAGATTCGGACAACGCCTTACCACCCCCAAACCAACGGGATGTGTGAGAAGATGAACAATATAGTCATTGATCTCCTGAAGACGTTGCCCCTGGAGGAACACAGCCTGTGGCCAGAAAAGTTGCCGGACCTGGTAGACATGTACAACAACATCCCGGTGAACGCTACAAACTGCACCCCGGCTTACCTGATGCGAGCTAGACCAGGTAAGCTGCCCGTAGACCTGGAGATGGGAGTCCTAATACCTGAGGACACCTCCCCGGATGCGGACTGGGATACGGAAAGGCAACTGCAGTACAAGAAGGTACAGGAGAGTGTGGAGAAGAGCCTGGCCCAGGTGAGAGAGAAGCAAGAAAGACTCTTCAATCAACACGCCCCTGCTAGTCCCCTAGAACCTGGTGAGCAAGTCCTAAAGCGAAAAAGAAGGCTACATAAGTTGGACGACCAGTGGGAAAGGGAACCCTACACCGTACTGCAGTCTGACCACGACAACCCAAAGGTGTGCGTAATCACCAAGGACGGAGGAGAAACCACTAGTGTCGTCTCCAGAGACCACCTCAAAAGGTGCCCCGAGCAACTCCGTAGTGCAGAAGAGGATCAGAGTGACCTTGAACCCGCAGAGGACAAGGAAGAAATGATCAGCACCGTTCTCGGAGAGTTCCCTCAGTCCTGGACTCGCATAAATGATGCCATAGTGGTACCCGTCCTGCATTTCCTGCAACCGGCACAGCAACAACCAACACCAGAGCCGGAAGGTGAAGAGGAGCAAGCAGTTCCAGAGGCAGAAGAGCCTGTTCCAGCAGCCCAGGAGAGTCAACCCTCTGCTGACAGTGAGCCTGCCATGCCTGCGGTAAGCCAAAGGACCCGCAGACAGCTGCCTGCCTTACCTGTACACCCAGCTGGTAGCTGTACCCCTAACGCTAGTGGGGAAAGCCAGGTTGGTCCACCACCAGACAGTGGGCTACGTAGGTCAACCAGGAGCACAAAGGGGCAAATACCCGCTCACTGGAGAATATAGAGTGTACTAAAAATTGTAAATAACCCTGTTGCCAAATGTTGAAATGTTTGCCAAAGTTACCTGCATGTTTATTGATAGTGTGTTTCAGTTTCTTGCAGTTACCGTAAGTATTCACAGGTTATGGACTTTTTATAACCGGGACCTTGTGTGGACTGCATTCTGAGCTTAACCCAGGAATGAACTAAGACTGTGAAGGACATGGGGTAGGACAGACCCCCCACCTGGTTAAGGCTCCCAGTTGTTTTGGTGATATGGACACCCGGTCACAGACCACACTGTGACCTTAAGAACTCAATTTGTGCGTCGTCTGTCTATTAATGTTTTATTGTTATGCATATTGTCTTTGTTTACTGTTTAGTCCCGGAGTACTAAATTTCACTAGGGGGGAATGTGTCACCCTACCTGGATGCCACAAGTGTAATTAAAGCTGTGTCTGAGAGCAAGGGGGAGGTTCTCTAGTCAGGGGAACATTAGCATGCAATGCCTCCTGTCTCAGGCCAGCAGGGGGAGCTGGCTGCCCCTATAAAAGCTGGTACTGAGGGCAGGGTTAGAGAGAACTGGATTGCCTGTCTCAGCTCTGAGACGTGTCCCAGAGTGGAGCAGGGACAGAAAGTTGCACTGCACCTAAGAGGAAGTGTGGCAGGAGGAGAGCCACAAGCCAGAGACAAGAGGCGAAGAGAGCCTGTCTTGGCAGAGAAAAGACTTAATTTTACCAGACTTTGGTGTCTGAGGCTGGAAGGATTCCACATCCCCCAGCAGATAACCAGTCCGCAAGGGACTGTACATTCCTTGGCCTAAGAAGCCTGGAGGCCCTGCCACAACCGAACGGACCAGTAAAGCCGTACAAGGCTGGGAGCAGAAAGGAACCCACGTCGCAGGCCATACAGGCGAGAAAGCACGGAAAGCTCGGAAACGTGGGCTGTTATCCTATCAGGAGGAGATAGTCAGAAGGAGCGCAGAAAGCACGGTAGGCCTACACCCTCATCCTGACCAGGGCCAATTTCCCCGTTGCTCTCAGACATCCAGGTCCCCTCCTAGCTGGGACTGTTTGTGGGTCAGTTTACCTGTTTAGTAAAGACCCTGGACTGCAACCTGTTGTCTGTGTGCTCCTTGCTCCTCCAGCACTACCATCACTCCCACCATCCACTATACTGCCCTCGGGCCGCACTCTTCCCGTGGGGAGTCACACTACCATAGCTGCACACCTCATCAGCCCCAGCGGTCTGCATGCAGCGGCGGTTCCTAATAACCGCAATCCACGGGTGGCGTAGTCGGACATAATCAATATAACGGACTACCACTGGCCTGACCACCCTGAGCCACGGAACCGGGTTGCCACTGCTACTCCCATCGTTCCCTATTGCCCGGATCCGAGTGCCCCACGGCCTAGGGGGCGAGTCAGATGCCCTGTAACTGGTGTCTAGTGTCCTATCTGTTATCACTGTCAGATGTCCTGTAACTGGTGTCTAGTGTCCTATCTGGAATCACTGTCAGATGCCCTGTAAGTAGTGTCTAGTGTCCTATCTGGTATCGCTGTCAGATGCCCTGTTACTGGTGTCTAGTATCCTGACAATAATACCAGATAGGACACTAGTCACCTGCTACAGGGCATCTGACAGTGATACCAGATAGGACACTGGACACTAGTTACAGGGCATCTGACAGTGATACGAGATAGGACACTGGACACCAGCTACAGGGCATCTGACAGTGATACCAGATAGGACACTAGACACCAGCTACAGGGCATCAGTCTGCAGGTCACCAGGGTGGAGGCACTGAGTGCAGCTAAGCTTTAAGGCCTTGTGCACATGACTGTATTTTCGGGGCCGTGTACATGTCCGATTTTTACCTCAAACCGATCGCAGCATCCCCGAGTTGGATCCAATTATCAGATCACACTCAGCCATGCAAGTCAATGAGTTCATGGAAAACATCACACTGCACTCAGATGACCTCTTAGTGCAGTCGGATTTCCACAGACTGACAGAATGGAGAACATGGAGAAATTTTTTTTTCTTCCATCTTTCACTCATCTGAAAAAATCGGATCACACTCTGATCAAATTCTGTTTATAGTTTAAGCAAAGTGTCATTTGCATAATAGTCCGGATTAGATGAGAGAATATACGCTGGTGTGACCCAGCCTCACACCGACTACATTACCTGTGGATGACGCCCTTAGAATGGAGGAACTGGATCCCACACACTAGTTCGGCGGCATAGAATCTGACAAAGAGAAAATGAATAAGTATCAGATCCCATAGATAGTAAACTTGGGAATTCATATTAGTCAATACAAGCATTATTCTATATTATTCCGCTCATAGGACAATTTTCTGTCCTTACTCTAAGCATTTTCATTTCAGTTACTTTACACAACAATCAGAATGAATCTGAGCTCCTGAAGAGACTGTTATAAAGTATTTCCACCTTCAGAAATAGAATCTCAGGACCTGACATGTCAGGAGTGGAAGTAACGCTGTGACCTACAGTATCTAACTGCCCTTTTATATACAACGTAGCTTAGCGGTTTTTTAAAGGGGTTGTCCAGTCTCAGAAGAAAAGTCACTGTCAATATTGTAGTCTCGAGAATGCATGTATGCAAATTACATACTTGCGATTATTTGTCGACTATTCTCCTGCATGTCTCTCAATTCTCTCCTATTAAGAGAAGCCGGGTGAGACTAGTCGGCATTTGACCACAAGTATGCAAATTGTACAAGTGACATGTGATCAGAGGATCGCCCACCTGAGCCGGGAATACAGGGCAATCATGACTGCATACACATTGTCATGTAGACTGACTGCTGACTTTTCTTCTTAGACCGGACAACTCCTTGAACACATTACCTGGCACTGGTGATGTCAAGCGGCCCCTTCCTTTGTAGAAGTTGGTAAAAGTCCCCGCAGCTCATGTATTCCATACCAAGAAAAACATTCATCTGTAACATGGAACATTTGCATTTATTATATAGTAAAGACAAATACACATTTTAGTACTTGAAGGGGTTTTCCATCCAAGAAAGTTAAAGTATATTGCTAAGATATGTAGTCACTCAATAAAAAAGGTGGTTTAACTTCTGTGACCCCTAAATTTCTAAACAATGATATATAATATATGAATAAATTTAGAAATTTTTGTTTCAGCCAATGTTTGATAATAATTATTTTTCTTTTAATTGTAGACATTGGTCCAGATTCATAATTTGTATTTTTTAATAATTTTCCTTTTTTGGTCTTGTGTATTTGTTGCTGTTTTTGGTGCCAAATTCTTCAAAATGGCGCACACAATTCAAGAATTTGGTGCAAAGTTAAAAATGGTCTTTTTTTCCTGACTCAAACTGTTTTTGCAACTTTTTGGTCCCAAAAATCACACATTTGCAAATTGGCCTAAAAATTAAGCTAACAAAAACTGGCAAACTCCAAAAATACACCAAAGGGAACTGGAATGAAGATTGCATCACATTTGCACCTTTTTAAAAAATCACAGTTCATGAATCAGGTGAAAACATCTGGAATCACTAAACTCTGCCCACAAAGTGAAAAAAAAGCAGAGGAGCTGATATAAAATAGACTTCAAAAAAGGTGCAAATAGAACAATGAATTGGGTGCAAACAAAAAAGGTGCAAAAACACACAAAACCAGACAAGAACCAGATGCAAAGGCAATGATAACTCACGGCCATGTTCTGTCTCTGTTTTTATAGGGCTACTGTACAGTAGCTGTTTTCTGTGCATCCCACTTCCCAAAAAGTGGAATAAAAGACAGTTATAAAGTCTTGTGTACTCCAAAATAATACCATCGTAAAGTGCAGGCTATGCAGAAAAAACAGCTATGTTAATAATGACAAAAAAGTAATACATCTGGTAAAACAGCAACACAAAAAAATATTTTGGGGGGTGTTTTTGTTTTCTAGTATGCTAAAGAAGTAAACCATAAAAATCATATAAATCTGGTTTTGCCATAATCATAAAGATCCCGAGAATAAAGTTAACATATTATGTAAGTGCCATAAAACACCCAAAACAATAGTAAACTTGCTATTTTTTTCTGCCCAACCATAAAAAAATGAATAAACATTATCCAATACAATATGTGCACTCTAAAATGGTGCAATTAAAAATATAACCCTTCATGCAAAATTAAAGATAGACCTTCATACAGCTATAGTGAATGAAGATTACAAAAGTCACAGCTTTTACACTGCGGAGAAGAAAGAACAAAATGAAAATTGCTGCTCTCTTACAGCCTCCGCTGCTTCTTTACTGGGTTAAAGGGATCGTTCAGGATAGAAAAAAAGACTTGCTTTTCTTCCAAAAAAAAGTATTGCTGCCCATGGTATTTCAGCTCAGCCACATCCCAGACTATACAGAGCCATTTTGTTCTGCACATTAATACCCTGTATATAACCCTTCTGTAGAGTTTCTCCCTGGCAGAGGTATTGTCCTTTAAGCAGTGAAGCTTGTAGTGCACGCAGTGACATTTGTAAAAGGGGTTTTCTACTGTTATGATGTACCCATCCTTAGAATAGGTCATTAATATCAGATTGGTGGGGTCCAAAAGCCATCTCCGCCAAAAGCCGGATGTAAACAGTGTATGGCGCAAATAAGGTTTAGTGGTTGCTCCTGGTACTGCAGGACAGCTCCTATTCAGACGAATAGGTCATCAACAGGTTATGCCTCAGGATTTGATCTGGCAGTCTTGTGTTTGTCTGCTGGCATCTCTTATCCGCTGAGCCACAGGAGATCCTGCCGCTGTCTGGGTGCTGATTACCCTTTGCCTTTCATCCACTCCTTTCTTACAGCAGGTGATTTCCATTTGCTATTTGGCCTATCGCGCACCCCCTGGGGCCGTGTGGTACTCGGTAGCCGGGCCGGTCGGTGCTGGGGATGTCACGGTGGTAGTGACCCGATCCATGACCCAGGGCGGTCAATTAAAGGGAAAGTAAAAGGGGAATATAGTTTCTATAGAGATAATGTTTGTGACACCACCTGTGGTATGCGACTATATGGGGCTGCCGCTGCGGTGCAGATCCTCTGGAGCTGATGGTGACACAGCAGAGTTGGTTCAGCTCTCCACAGGCAGAGCTTAGCTCCACGGCAGTGTATGATGATTTTGTGAGGTAGATGTTGCTGGTGATGGCACAGCAATAATTCCAGGACACAGTGGGGTGCAGTCTTCAAGGTTTACTCACAGTTTGTTCAAGACTCCAGGTTACCAGGGCCAGTGTGTAACCTCTCACGTCGTCCTGTGTTCCCCAGGGAAGGGGTTCAGCAACTCTCAAGTCTCTCAGGAGTACTTAAACGGGACCCCATTCTATGTTCCTTTCACGGTCGTCTTCCCTGTGCTGGCTCTTGCCCTCCTGCCCTGCGCCTCACGATCAGTGTCCCAAGCCGGTAGCCTCAGGTCTTGTCGGGCGATGTGCAGTCCCCTGGACCCTATGCGGCCACCTTTTCGGCAATATAATCGTGGTGGTTGGCTGCTGCACCTTGCAAATACAGCAGCCTCTGGTTATCTAGCTGAGCCTGGTTATTCTCCACTAGTTTAGGGGCTAGTCCCCTCTGCGGTCTGATCCCTCCACTTCCGTGTAGATTCTGGCACACGGGTGGCTTCCTGCACTCACCGTACCCCTGGGATCCCCTCTGATTCTTGAGCTTTCCCTCTGCTCCCGTTCTCTCTCTCAATCTTTCCTCCTAGGCCTCTCAGACTGAGACCTGCTCCTTTCTCCACTCCTCCTGAGCAGAGCTCCTCCTGAGCTCCTGCTCCCAACTCTCTCTGACTGAACTCCTTCTGTCTCTAGAACCTTCCACCCTCTCTTTTATACTCCTACCCTGATGTTGCTCCCCTGATCTTCTTCCTCCACCCACACCCACTACATGGTTCCATCCTCCAGCTAGGGACTAGGGACCGTGCTCTCCCTTAGGAGCGATCTCGCCCTTCCCTACTGGGGTGGAGTGTGTTAGATGCGGGTGTGTGGGTCCCGGGTAGTACTCCATCCTTACCTGAGAGTTGGGAACCACACCTCTGGGTGAGATGCAGTACCTCTGTGGCAACTGAACCCGCAGGGGCGCCACACCTATGCTATCACTCTCCAGGGGCTTTCTATTAAACCTCACAACTGCCTCTGTACCCTGCTGATGATAGCTTACAACTACCCAATTTGGTGTTGAAGGAATCGTTCTTATTTGTAGCTTTCTGTTGGTGTTATCTCTAGGAGTTATCCACGTGGTTTTGATATTGTGTGTATTTGCTTATTCTCTCCCATTTGGTTGGTGGCTCCTCCTGTTCCCTTGATTTCCACTTTGTTGTTTCAGGAGCGTATTTGTATGATTGCAGTTTCCTTTCATCCCAGCCTGTGTCTCGTCTGTCTGGTTTGAGCTATACGATTCATGTCAGTCCCATACCTCCTTGGGTGGGGGAGGGAATAGTTCAATGTGCACTAAGGAGGTCAGTAAGGCATGTGGCCCCGGCATCTTCACGATCAGGTGTAATCCGGGGAACAGGGATAGCTAGGGTGCCTCCTAGCTTTAGGGATAGAGAAGGAGCCCATTGCCCCGGGAAAAACAGTTACAGTATCGTGATACAGCATCAAAGAAGTAGCAAAACCTTTTAGCACTAAGTAGTCACAATTATACCTTGGTCTGGAATGCGAAGTCTGCGTGGAAGGGGCTTCCAGATGCCAGCTGAAGAACTCGCCTCTCCACCATGACATCCAGCCTATCACCGGCGGCTAGCAGGGCTCTTTTGCTGATGATCTTAACAGCAAATTCTTGGCGGGTTAAAGTATCTTCCGCCATCAGGACCTTTCCAAAGTTTCCGACACCGAGCACATGGTGGAATAATAATCTCTCCTTGATGGATTGAGAGATTGTGCCGGACCTGGATGGCCGAACACCGCTGCATCCTATCAGGGGAGAAAAATGGGAAATATCACAATAAATCTAATATTTTCAGGACATTATTCAGACTGAGGAAATATTCTGTTCTAAGTAAAGCTTGTACGTCATTTTATAAACTGTGTTAATGGATTGTATTAATAAGCAACTTAGGATTCATGTAATCAATCTTACATGGTTTTGTCTGTTAAAAAGGAGAAGTCATAAAATTATTATATTTCCATGATACATTTGGCTGTGATGATGTTGAACAATATGAACATTTAAAGGGTTTTTCCATAATGATACATCACTAGAGACAAATTGCATGGATTTTTCCGGGACGTTCGATTTACAGTGAATTTATTCTCAGCAAATTCAATTTCCTTCATTAAGCTCTTGTGTATGGAAAGACTCCTAAAGCATAGTTAAGGTAAGATGTAGAAAAAAAGACCCCAAAAACTCATACTCACCTCACTTCTCACCTTTTCTGTTCTCTGTCCCCCCCCCCCCCCCCAAGGTCCTTGGCCCTGCTCCTTACTGCCTGTGTGGGCTGATGGAACCCAATCATCTTCACACTAAGCCAGGACTTCCGGCCGTGACTAGGCCTGGGATGTCCCTGTGCATGCAAAAGAATATCCAGGGCCTACTAGCAGTTGGAAGTCCTGGTCTAGAGTCATGAAGCAAGTCATGATGTTACGACATACCCCACGACCTTATGACGAGCACTCTAGACCAGGACTTCCAGACACAGGGACATGCGGGGTCTACTCCCATCCTAGTGTGAAGATGCATGAGGTGTCAGTGCACAGTGATGGTAAGTAGAGGTGTTGAGGACTGTTTGGAGGACACTGAGCAGCAGAGATATTAGTTTTTGTAACCTTTTGCCGGCCCTGTACAGTGGCCACCATTTTGCTGAATAACGTGAATAAATTCTCCCAACTCTACTTATCACCTATCTTATTCTGGGACCCTCATGATCAGTAGAACCGGACACCTGCAGTTGACTAGTGCAGGGGGATTTGATAGGATGGTGGTAAAACATGCATATTGCTATTTTCAACTCAATATATATGGAACTGACAGACACAGCAAAGTGCTGTGTATTCTGCTGGCAACTCTAGATGGGAGACCTGAAAAGATGCTTAAACACGTTGATAGGGTTTAGCAGCAGTTAATTGTTAATCTGGTGCACAGTGCTAACCACGAATGCTTTCTGGGAGTTCCCTAACACTAGCATATGGACGGGCTTCTGAAAGTATGCTGCAACATATTTTTCTTTTTAATGGGGACAGAGCTAGAAACAGTGATTCTGACTGGCAGGGTCTCTTTTTTTTTTTTTTGCTTTTTTAATTTATTTTTTCATAGATTTTACACACTATGCCCTACATAAGGCCTTAAAAGACCTTTGGGGGACATTTTAACATATTAATATTCTTGTTATTTCTAATTTTCCTTGTAACTGAGGCTGGTTTATTAGCCCCAGTTACAGGGGAATTTCAGCCTCCTGCCTGCATGCCAAGGCTGACTTGATCTCCTACATCCAAGCAGCTCCTGTTCCTTCCCTGCAGCTAGCGATCACATGTTTCCTGGATCTGGGGGAGGGAGCATGGTCAGTGCTTCCTAATCTCTTATTAATTTGTATACAAAGTGCTGGTTTAGCACTGTGTATACAGTTATGGAGGTGGTAAGTATGTTTTACCTTCTGTCTGGGAAGTCTAGCAGTGTATGACAATATAGCTGCACTCTGAAATGCTAAGAATAATAAATTTAGAAAATTGGAACTGTATTACTGCCATAGAAAATAGATAAACACTACATTATGTACATATGAAATATTGGAAAAATAGAACTGCAATGTAAAAATAATGTAGCTGGCACCTGTACACACTAGTTTGGATGTGCTAGACAGTTATTCTGTTTGTAGCAAACTCCTTTAGGCTCCCACTCCCATGAGCCTAAGGTGGTTTTAATTAGCTGGTTCCTTCCTGCCCCATAAATTGTAGGCTTTGTAGTCCAGGAGAGGTGTCTTATCAGCACAGGGACCCAACAATCATGTACGCCTTGACAATGGCTATTGGGCTCACATATACTGGCAAATTTATGCGCTAAATTCCTTCTTTTTACTGTAATTTTTCTATAGCAATATTGCAGTTCCATTTTTTCTAATATTCCATATGTACATAATGTAGCGTTTACCTATTTTCTATGGCAGTAATGCAGTTCCAATTTTCTAAATGTATTTTTCTTAGTATTTCTCTATTATATTTTCTCTTAGAATTATTGTCTTAGCTGACACCTGTACACACTAGTTTGGATGTGCTGATCAGTTTTTTTGTTTGGCTGTGCTGATCAGTTTTTTTGTTTGGCTGTGTATGACAGCCTGCTGCTTCCCACAGCTTCACCATCTTGTGCTGCTTACACTCCTAGAGTCAATGCAGAGTAATGAGTGGACCACCCAGAAATGTATATGTGGCGCACCTGAGTGTTCAGTCGCCACAGAGGTACTGCATCTCACTTAAAGGTGTGGTGCCTCACTCTCAGGTAAGGAAGGAGTACAGCCCGGGACCCTAACACCTGCATCCAACACTACACTACTCCAGGCCGGCTGGAAGAGCAAGATGCACTGTGTTCTGCTGAGCTCTGTCCCTGGCTGGAGTGGGGGGAACCAAAGTGAGGGGGAACCAAGTAGTGGGTGTGGAAGGAGGAAGAAATTTAAGGGAGCACTTATTAGGAGTATAAAAAAAAAGGCCATCTTGATAGGGTAGGTTAGTCAGTGAGTGAGAGTGGAGAGGAGCAGTCTGGGGAGCAGAGTCTCTTCAGGAGCTCTGCTCCAGTTTGGGGCCTAGTAAGCGAGGCCCAGGAGAAAAGGAGAGGGGAGCAGAGGAGAAAGGCTCCAGAAACTAGAAGGGATCCCAGGGGTACGGAAGGAGCTGGAAGCCACCCGTACGCCCGAATCCGCCAGGTGGTGGAGGGATCAGGCCGCAAGAAGGGAACTGGTCCCTGGACTAGTCGTGTTACTTCAGGTCTCGGCTAGAAAACTGGAGGCTTCTGACCTTTATGGTGCAGTTGCCATATCCGCACTCAAGTAGCCAAGAAAGGTAGCCACATAGGATCAGGGAACTCCCGGTTGCCCTGAAGGATCCGAGGACACCATCTTGGGACTTTGATTGCGAGGCGCAGGGCAGGAGGTAGAGACCCAGCGCGGGAAGACGGCTGAGGAAGGAACATATAGAAAGGGGTCCTGTTAAGTACTCTTGAGTTGCTTGAGGGATTGCCGAACCCCTGCTTGGTGAACGCAGCGCGACGTGGGAAGCTGTAACCTGTACAGTGCAACCTGAGGAACTTAAGAACTGTGAGTAAACTCGGAAGACTGCACTCCACTGTCTCTGTCAATTATTGCTGCTGCGCCATCACTCCTGCACTACAACGCCCAGCCTCATAACCAACAACATCTACACTGCCCTGGAGCTAGGCTCTACCTGTGGAGAGCCACACAAACACTGCTGCACTAACAACAGCTCCAGAGGACCTGCTCCGCAGCGACGGCTCCCTTTAGCTGAGTCCCCTATAAATAATTCCCCCCCTTTTATTGACCACCCTGGGTCACTGACCGGGTCACCACCACTGTGATATATCCCACTTAGCAACGACCGGCCCGGCTACAGAGTGCCCCACGGCCCAGGGGGCGTGTCATATAATCTAGGGGTCGTCCAGAAGTTTTTTATTTCATCCCACCTCAGTTACATAGACACATCCCCCTTCATTATAGGGAACTGGGTCATGTGATCTCCAGTCTGACAACTATGCCCGTACATGCACTAATGTGTTGACCGGAAGTCAGTCTCTGCCGTCATGTGATCTGTATGATGACCTCATCACTTAAGAAATCCCTCCTGGCAGCTCAGACTCTTCCCCGCACCCCCAGCTTCAGCCTCCTTGTCACGCTCTACATCCTCCAAAGCAGATAAAGATGTTGGAAGACTTGTCTAAAAGAAATCCTGTCTTTGCCGCCATAGCAGCCAATCATAAACCACCTTTTATTTAGTCTATATAAGAAAGCAGTGACATAGTAGGGGAGATCGGCTGAAGCCGCATCACATAAGGCATCATTAAACCTGTCTAAGGTTCAGTGCAAAAAATTTGAAACTCTGACACTCAAAATAATGTGATGCAAAATGATTTTATTATACAATAGAATGATAAAAATTAGACCTAAATGAAGTCAGATACTCATTCGACGTTTCAGCCTATATAGGTCTTTTTCAAGGTATCTGTGTATTTAGAACAAACATATATAAAAATAAATCTATAAATACATAATTTCAACCATGTTTCATGTCACATTAATTTTAGGTCATCCAAAAAAACATCAATTTAATAATGAATTCATATACATGTATTACATCATAAAGTAACATATAAAGAATAATGCTTATTATTTTTCATCATTAATTTTTGCCCATCTCAAAGGCACCATAGACAGGTTTAAAGGGAATCTGTCACCCCCCTTGGAGATATCAGACAGCTACTATGGCCATACAGGGTATAGAAAAGTAAATCTATACATACCTCTGTGGCCCATAGTAGGGGTTTGATTGCAGAGAAAAGCACTTTAATCAATTCTATTTTGTACAGGCATGGCGTCCGGGGCCCAATCCCTGCCTATGTGCTTATTATTCTCACAAATCCCCCCCTATATGCTTTATTACCATATCCCCCCCTCCCCTGCATGTCTCCGGGCCCCGTGACGTGCACTGTGCTCCTTGACTTCCGGCCATGGGCAAAGTGCCGCTCACATAGAGCTCACATAGAGCGCACTTTGCTTCATACCGGCCCCGTCTCTCTGTGCTCTGCGCTGCACGGTTCTATTGCGCAGGTGACGGGAAGTGACAGTGACTCCCCGGCACCTGCGCAATAGAAACCTGCAGTGCAGTGCACAGGCAGACAGGGCCAGGATGAAGCAAAGTGCGCTCTATCTGAGCTCTATGTGAGCGGCACTTTGCGCATGCACAGCACAACAGGGAGCACAGTGCACGTCACAGGGCCCAGAGACGTGCAGGGGAGGGGGGATATGATAATTAAGCAGATAGGCGGGGATTTGGGGGAATACTAAGCAGATAGGCGGGGATTGCTTGACATCCAGGGGATGCGAAGTCTGTACAAAATGGAATTGATTAAAGCGCTTTTCTCTGCAATCAAACACCTACTATGGGCCATACAGGTATGTATAGATTTACTTTTCTATACCCTGTATGGCCATAGTAGAGGTCTGATATCTCCCAGGGGGTGACAGATTCCGTTTAAATACCGCATATGCCAAGAACAAATTTCTTATGCAATATATCTCATGTGTACGGGAACAATATCAGACCTCCATTGGAAGAACTTAAAGCTCATACGGATCAAAAGAAAGAATGAAAGGTCCTGATCTTTAATCAGAAAAGACTAGTATGGATGTATGAATGCTCAATAAAAATAATAAATATAAAGAAAAGAAAAAATACCAGGTATTACTCAAAATAGGGATAGTATAGATAATAATCAGCATAGGCTATGATAGAAGACAAGCAAATGTATATATACATATAGACATCCTGATAGGAATGTATACAGATCCCCTAAATACCGACCACTGCGCATTAAGTGAGGAGGAAAAGGAGGAATACTACAATACAGATGCATCTCGCTAACTTACAATATCATCAAAACGTTCATTTATTTCAGTTCTTCAATACAAAAAGTGAAACTCATATATTATATAGAGTCATTACAAACAGAGTGATCTATTTCAAGTGTTTATTTCTGTTAATGTTGATGATTATGGCTTACAGCCAATGAAAACACAAAGTCATCATCTCTGTAAATTAGAATACTCTATAACAACAGCTTGAAAAATGATTTTAAAATCCGAAATGCATGTTCAGTAAATGCACTCAATACTTGGTCGGGGCTCCTTTTGCATCAATTACTGCATCAATGCAGTGTGGCATGGAGGCGATCAGCCTGTGGCACTGTTGAGGTGTTATGGAAGCCCAGGTTCCTTTGATAGCAGCCTTCAGCTCGTCTGCATTATTGGGTCTGGTGTCTCTCATTTTCCTCTTGACAATACCCCATAGATTCTCTATGGGGTTAAGGTCAGGCGACTTTGCTGGCCAATCAAGCACAGTGATACTGCTGTTTTTAAACCAGGTATTGGTACTTTTGTCAGTGTGGACAGGTGCCAAATCCTGCTGGAGAATGAAATTTCCATCTCCAAAAAGCTTGTAGGCAGAGGGAAGCATGAAGTGCTCTAAAATTTCCTGGTAGATGGCTGCGCTGATGTAGCACCCTGAGGACTCGGCTGCTACAGGGGTATTGCACCTCAAACCAGAGGTGTGGTATTCCACTCCCGGGTAAGGATGGAGTGTGGGACTGAGCTCAGATAGCTGCATGCACTACACTCATCCCATTTCCGGGGGACAGAACTACGGTACTCCCACCAGTTAGATGTGCAGGTACGACAGCGTCTGTCCCTGGCTGGAGTGGGAGGGGGGGAGGAACATCCCAGTAGTGTAGGGGCAGATAGGGGAGGGGCTCTGGCCATAGAGGTAGGATCCCATTGGGTTCTAGTCACCTGGGCTCACACATAGAGGGAGTATATATGGTGGGCACCATCTAGAGATAGGGTCAGTCTGTCAGGAGAGTTCTGAGGAGGAGTTCAGCCAGGAGGGCTGACAGGGAGCTGTGGCTCCGGCTGGGCCCAGCTCCAGGGCCAGGCCTGAAGCAGAGAGGAAGAGGAAGAAAGGCCCAGAGGCATAAGACCAAGAGGGAACCCTGAGATCCCACGAGTGAGCTAAAAAGGGTGAAGGGTTGGCAGAAGAGGGCACCGGATCCCAAACTGACGGAGGCAAAACATCCTTAATCAGGAACCGGAGGTCGTGGTCAAGTTTTGCCACGACCCTCACCACATTCACCAGGAAGGTACACCACGAGTAGGGTCAGGAAAGCCTTAAAAGGTTTTACCATATAGAGGCCCAAGGGAACCGGACAAAGGTGGATCCCTGGTGGGGATGGCCGGAGAGAGAGAGAGAGAGGGGAGCTCAGGACCACGTTCCGGAATTGCCTGGGGGTTAGCCGAGTCCCGCACCTGGTGGACGCAGCACGGCTCGGGTGGTCACTCCCGGCCGAAGTGACTGAAGCAACACCAGTGAGTAAAAACCCTGAAACTGCATCCCATGTCTCTGTGCCTCCTTACCGCACCATCACTACCACCGTCATCTACTCTATCTGCCCTGAGGCCGTACCCCTCCCGTTGGGGGTTATACCATCTACGCTGCACAATTATAACACCGGCCTCAGCGGACTGTCTTGCAGCAGCGGCCCTAAAGCTGCATTCAACGGGTGGCGTAGTCGTCCAACATCTACTGCACTACTCAGCCACTCAGTTTGACTCCCTGGGCACGGACCGGGTCACCGCCACGAGACTACAACCCTCAACAGATCCGGCTCCGGGTAAGCTACCGTGCGCGCGATGCCGCGCGACGAAGGCCCAGGGGCGCGTCACTGACTTTGGTCTTGATAAAACACAGTGAACCTACAGCAGCAGATGATATGGCTCCCCAAACCATCACTGATTGTGGAAGCTTCACGCTAGCCCTCCAGCAGCTTGGATTGTGGCCTCTCCACTCTTCCTCCAGACTCTGGGACCATGATTTCCAAATGAAATGAAAAATTTACTTTCATCTGAAAACAACACCTTGGACCACTGAGCAACCAACAGTCCTGGTCTCTTTCTCCTTGGCCCAGGTAAGACGCTTCTGGCATTTTCTATTGGTCATGAGTGGCTTGACACAAGGAATGCGACACTTGTAGCCCATGTCCTGGATTCGTGTGTGTGTGTGGTAGCTCTTGAAGCAATGACTCCAGCAGCAGTCCACTCCTTGTGAATCTCCCCCAAATTTTTGAATGGCCTTTTCTTAACAATCCTTTCAAGGCTGCGGTTATCCCGGTTGCTTGTGCACTTTTTTCTACCTTACTTTTTCCTTCAACTCAACTTTCCATTAATATGCTTGGATACAGCACTCTGTGAACAGCCAGCTTCTTTAACAATGACCTTCTGTGGCTTACCCTCCTAGTGGAGTGTGTCAATGACTGCCTTCTGGACATATGTCAAGTCAGCAGTCTTCCCCATGATTGTGGAGCTTACAGAAAAAGACTAAAGGACCTTTTTAAACGCTTGGGAAGGCTTTTCGTTAATTATTCTAATTTACTGAGATAATGACTTTTGTGTTTTCAATGGCTGTAAGTAGTGTTCAGCGAGCATGCTTGACAGTGCTCGGTACTCGCCCGAGCATCTCACTAATCGGGATGTTCGGCGAGCACCGAGCATTTTTGGGTTACTCAGACGGGAGCTCGGGTCTCCGCCCTGCATGTTTGGCACTCTTTACAGAGCCAATGAACATGCAGGGATTGCCAGCCAGTCACTGTAATGCCGCAGCCATGTTGGTTGTGGGCATTACAGTGATTGGCTCGAGTATTTAAAACCGGGCGCCGCCATCTTGGACATAGTCGCTCTGGATCAGACAGTGTAGGGAAAGTGCTGCTGACCTAGGGAGAGATTTATACTGCGAAATAGTTAGTGTAGGGTCTCTAAAGCCTGCAAAATCAAACCAACTAATATACATCCCAGATATCAGGCACGCAGGCTGTATAGGAGATGCAGTGGTTATACCAACAAACACTGCATTACAGTCCTGTGTGCTCCCGCTGCTCAAATTGCTTGACTTGGCCCCAGGTCTCAGGGGCCAGGAAAAATCCTTTTTTTTCATCTAAGTCCTCTTTTTTTTCCTCAGTCAGACTGTACAAATACCCGTCTTATTAACCTTTTGGTATCCCCCCCCCCCCCAAAAAAAAAATACAATTCAATGTGTCTGTGAGTGTTCAGACACAAATATATCTGTTTAAAAGAGTCTGGTTTCGGACAGATAACTAGAACTGTGGTTTTGCAGTTCCACGGTTCAAATCTCTGTATTATCCACTTTTTTGCCTTTTTTCCATAAAAAAACCCAGTTTGAGTGTCTGGCTGACTGTTCAGACACAAATATATCTGTTTAAAAGATTCTGGTGTAGGCCAGAGAACTAGAACTGTGGTGTTTCTCTTCCACGGTTCTAATCTCCTTTTTATTACCCTTTTGCCATTGATAGTGCGAGTGTAAGCTATTTTACTTCATTTACAATGGGCAAGGCGCGTGGCAAGGGACGTGGAACTGGACATTCTGGTGAGGGTGGGTGCAGAGGATGGGGCCATGGCCAAGGTGAAAATGTGCCACAACCAACAGCCACATCTTCTTGCTCCCAGTTCTTGACCGAATTACTAGGGAAGCACACAACAACACCACTATTGCGAACTGATCAGTGTGAACAGGTTATTAATTGGATAGCAGATAATACTTCCAGTCATCTGGACACCACCACCTCCGGTCTGTCTTCCACACGGTCAAGTCTTAGTAGCCGTGAGTGTCGACCGCATACTCTTCCTCACCCTGATGCTCCTTCCTCCCACCATGCCGAGTGTCGTCAGACAGCAACTGATCACACAGTTGGACACTCTGAAGAGCTGTTCACTGGTCCATTTCCATATTTGGGCCACTCGCCTGCTCCGCTTGAAGTAGTGGAACAGGAGATCCCATGTAGCGATGGCCAAATATTTGAACAGCCACGGCCACAGGAAGGCGACTCTGGCAGTTTGTTACAAGAGGTGGACGATGACTAGACACAATTGCCACGAAGTGAGGAGGAGGGAAGTGGAGCGGAAGTGGAAGAGGAGGAGGTGGTGGATGATCTAGTAACTGTCCCAACGTGGCTGGAGGACACGCAGAGCGAGGCCAGCAGCACACAGGGGGAGGGAGGCAGAGTACCCCAACAGGCAGGAAGAAGCAGTGTAGTGGCTGCAGACAGAAGGCGGGCAACCGTTCCCCGTAACACCAACACGAGGGACGTTACCAGTACAACCGGTAGGTCTTCCAGAGTCTGGAATTTTTTTAAAGACTCTGCTGATAACCCCAAAAAGGCCATTTGCACCACCTGCCATGCCAGCATCAGCAGGGGTGACAAAACTACCAGCCTGACCACCACCAGAATGATCAGGCACATGTCAGCAAAACACCCGACTTTGTGGGGCGAACCCCAGGGTCCACGACCAGTGTCAGAGGGTGTCACCACTGCTTCTTCCATTGTTGTGCATGTAAGAGAACCCCCTGTTGTGCATGCAAGGGAATCCTCTGTCCATACTGCATGCAAAGATGACCCCTCCTCTCAGTCTTCACTTGTTATGGCAGTTTCTCAAGAAACAGCATCAACGTCCATGTCCACGTCACACCGCAGCGTTCAATTGTCCATATCCCAGACCTTTGAACGAAAGCGCAAATTCGCAGCCAACGCCCCACAGGCCACAGTCCTAAATTCGCACATTTCACAACTGCTTGCATTGGAAATGCTGACTTTTAGGCTGGTGGAGACGGAATCCTTGCGCAACCTTATGGCGGTGGCCGTCCCTTGGTACTCGGTCCCCAGCCGACACTATTTTGCCCGGTGTGCCATCCCCGCACTATACAAGCATGTGTCCCAAAACATCTGCCGTCCCCTCAACAACGCAGTTACTGGGAGAGTCCACCTGACAACGGACATGTGGACAAGTGCTTGTGGCCAGGGACGGTACATCTCCCTGGCGGCACACTGGGTAAACATAGTGGAAGCTGGGACCCAGTTGGACCTTGGGACGGAACACATCCTCCCCACACTGAGGATTGTGGGCCCTATGTCAGTCAGAGTTGCCCCCACTGTGTACAGCTCCTGCGCATCCTCCTCCTCCTCCTCAAGATCAGCCTCCATCTCAGATATCACCACATCAGTTACAAGCTGGAAGCACTGCAGTACTGCCTCAGCCAAGCGGCAACAGGCTGTGCTGAAACTCATAAGCTTAGGTGATAAACCTCACACTACTTGTGAGTTGTGGACAGCTGTGAAAGAGCAGGCAGATCTGTGGCTGAGACCGCTGAACCTACATCCAGGCATGGTCGTGTGTGACAATGGCTGTAACCTGGTGGCGGCTCTGTGGCGAGGTGAGATCACACATGTACCATGCCTGGCTCATGTGCTTAACCTTGTGGTTCAGCGGTTTCTTAAATCGTACCACGAGTTGCCAGATCTGCTCGTCAAAGTACACCGTATGTCAGCTAATTTTCGGAAGTCGGCTACAGCTTCCGCCGCCCTTGCTGTGTTGCTGCAGCATTTGCAGCTTCCGGCACACCGACTGGTGCGTGATGTCCCCACACATTGGAACTCTACCCTCCACATGTTGCAAACAGAAGAGAGCAGTTGTGGAGTACCAGCTGCAACAAGGCCGTCGATATTCAGGTCAGACTCCACACATAAGACCTCAGGAGTGGACCTGGATGTCTGACATATGTACCATCCTGACAAACTTTGAGGAGTTCACCAAGATGGTGAGTGGTGATGACGCCATCATTAGCATCAGCATCCCACTTGTCTGTCTTTTGCAACGCTCTCTGCAGAGAATTAAAGAGGAGGCATTTCAGCCAGAGTATGATAAGATGGATCAAGAAGCCATAGTGGGCGATTACACACAGCCCAGCCTCATCTCATCCCAACGTGCATTGGGGGACAATGAGGGAGAGGAGGAGGAGGAGGAAGAACAGGAGCTGGTATCATGCGCTGTAGACCGTAGTACCTGTACAACTGTCATACCGTCGGTTCAGCGTGTGTGGCCTGAGGACAGGGGGGGGGGGGAGGAGGAGGAGAGCATGGTCAGTCGTCATCTTGGTGAGGACACAGAAGTTTTGCCCGTTACCAGTCTGGCACGCATGGCTGACTTTATGTTACGCTGCCTTAACCGTGACCCTCGCATTGTCAAAATGTTGGGTGACAGTCATTACTGGTTGGTGACACTTTTAGACCCCCGCTACAAGGAGAACTTTCACTCTCTTATTCCTGAGGTGGAGAGGTCTACAAAAATGGGGCAGTACCAGAAGGCCCTTGCTGTAGAAGTGTTAAAAAAATTCCCATCTGAACACGCTAGCGGCAGAGGTCACAGTTCATTGCCCAACCAAGACGTACAGGCGAGAGAGACGCAACTCCAATTCAGCAGAGGCAGGGGATCGCTGTCAACGTTCTTGGACAGTTTTCTGAGACCCGCCAAGCTTACAGGCCCTGAGGCGCGGGGTACTTTCACAAGAAGTGGAAAGTTTCAAAAGATGGTAAGGGAGTACCTTGCGGACCGTACCAGCGTCTTCCGTGATTCCTCTGTGCCTTTTAATTATTGGGTATCCAAGCTGGACACTTGGAATGAACTCGCTCTATACGCCTTGGAGATCCTGGCCTGCCCTGCCACTAGCGTGTTATCGGAGCGTGTTTTCAGTGCCGCTGGGGTAATTATAACTGATAAGCGCACTCGCCTGTCAACTGACAATGCTGACAAGCTGACCCTTATCAAAATGAACAAGGGCTGGATTGGGCCAGACTTCTCATCACCACCAAATGACAGCAGAGTAACATAAAGTCAAATCCACTGTGTTATTTCGGGAGGTGTTTTCCCATGCACCGCTTCACACCCACACATGGGTATACGCTTCCTCATTTCGGCTATATTTTGCTCTTCTCCTTATCCTCAGCGTCCACCACCACTATACCACCAGGGTGACCGTGGTCCGTGTTGCTAGCATTGCAAGTTCCTCCGTCCTAATTTTTGGCAGCTTTTGCTTGGAAGGCATAGGCAAAGACTATGGGAGACCCACTCCCCAATAATGGGAATAATGTTTTTAATATGCTGTACTGCATGGCTCTTGTTTGCCAGCATTGCAAGTTCCTCCGTCCTAATTTTTGGCAGCTTTTGCTTGGAAGGCATAGACAAAGACTATGGGAGACCCACTCCCCAATAATGGGAATAATGTTTTTAATATGCTGTACTGCATGGCTCTTGTAAGGGGCATTGCAAGTTCCTCCATCCTAATTTTTGGCAGCTTTTGCTTGGAAGGCATAGGCAAAGACTATGGGAAACCCACTCCCCAATAATGGGAATAATGTTTTTAATATGCTGTACTGCATGGCTCTTGTAAGGGGCATTGCAAGTTCCTCCGTCCTAATTTTTGTCAGCTTTTGCTTGGAAGGCATAGACAAAGACTATGGGAGACCCTCCCCCCAATAATGGGAATATTGTTTTTAATATGCTGTACTGCATGGCTCTTGTAAGGGGCATTGCAAGTTCCTCCATCCTAATTTTTGGCAGCTTTTGCTTGGAAGGCATAGGCAAAGACTATGAGAGACCCACTCCCCAATAATGGGAATAATGTTTTTAATATGCTGTACTGCATGGCTCTTGTAAGGGGCATTGAAAGATCCTCCGTCCTAATTTTTGGCAGCTTTTGCTTGGAAGGCACAGGCAAAGACTATGGGAGACCAACTCCCCAATAATGGGAATAATATTTTTAATGTGCTGTACTGCATGGCTCTTGTAAGGGGCATTAAAACCGTCTTGTTAAGCTACTGTGACCTACACGTCTCTTCCAAGGGTCATTGATATTGTCTTTTTATTCTACTGGGACCTCCACGTCTCTTCCAAGGGGCATTGATAGTGTCTTTTTATTCCACTGCGATCTCCACCACTCTTCCAAGGGGCATTAAAACCATCTTGTTAAGCTACTGTGACCTCCATGTCTCTTCCATGGGGAATTGATATTGTCTTTTTATTCCACTGTGACCTCCACCACTCTTCCAAGGTGCATTGATATTGTCTTTTTATTCCACTGCGACCTCCACCACTCTTCCAAGGGGCATTAAAACCTTCTTTTTAAGCTACTGTGACCTCCACGTCTCTTCCATAGGGCATTGATATTGTTTTTTTATTCCACTGTAACCTCCACCACTCTACCAAAGGGCACTGATATTGTCTTTTTATTCCACTGCGACCTCCACCACTCTTCCAAGGGGCATTAAAACCATCTTGTTAAGCTACTGTGACCTCCACGTCTCTTCCACGGGGCATTGATATTGTCTTTTTATTCCACTGTAACCTCCACCACTCTTCCAAGGGGCATTGATATTGTCTTTTTATTCCACTGCGACCTCCACAACTCTTCCAAGGGGCATTAAAACCGTCTTGTTAAGCTACTGTGACCTCCACGTCTCTTCCAAGGGTCATTGATATTGTCTATTTATTCCACCGAAACCTCCACGTCTCTTCCAAGGGGCATTGATATGGTCTTATTATTCCACTGCGATCTCCACCACTCTTCCAAGGGGCATTAAAACCATCTTGTTAAGCTACTGTGACCTCCACGTCTCTTCCACGGGGCATTGATATTGTCTTTTTATTCCACTGTAACCTCCACCACTCTTCCAAGGCGCATTGATATTGTCTTTTTATTCCACTGTAACCTCCACCACTCTTCCAAGGGGCATTAAAACCGTCTTGTTAAGCTACTGTGACCTCCACGTCTCTTCCAAGGGGCATTAAAACCGTCTTGTTAAGCTACTGTGACCTCCACGTCTCTTCCAAGGGGCATTAAAACCGTCTTGTTAAGCTACTGTGTCCTCTACGTCTCTTCCACGGGGCATTGATATTGTCTTTTTATTCCATTGTAACCTCCAGCACTCTTCCAAGGGGCATTGATATTGTCTTTTTATTCCACTGCGACCTCCACCACTCTTCCAAGGGGCATTAAAACCTTCTTTTTAAGCTACTGTGACCTCCACAGCTCTTCCAAGGGGCATTAAAACCGTCTTGTTAAACCACTCTGAACTCCAGGGCTCTTCCAAGGGGCATTGAAATGTTGTTTTTAATTACCTCTAACCTCCACGACTCTTCCAACAGGCATTGCATTTCCTCCTAATTTTAGTCAGCTTTTGCTTTTCAATGCATAGGCGAACACTAAGGGAGACCTACTCCCCAATAATGGGTAGAAGGTTTTTAGTACGCTGTAATCCATGCCTGTTTTAAGGGGCATTGCAGTTCCTCATAATTTTTGGAAAGCTTTCCATTCACTGCTTAGGCCAACAGTATACAGGAGACCCAGTTGCTATAAATGGAAAAAACGGTTTAGTTAAGGCCCTCTGACCTCCATGTCACTTCGAAGGGGCATTGGAGTGCCTCAAAATTTTTGGTAGGCATTGCTCTCACTGTATGCTCTATAACTGTGTAGCTGAACCGCTCCTTTTGGTACAGAAACATATCCTACAAGACATGTGTGATTGACTGGCCTGATATTGATGTGAATGGTCCCTGTTCCTCCTGCTCTTTCTCCTTTGCCACCACCTCATCCATCATTCATCACCTGAAGCTTTGTTTTAACAGGAGTCATAGAACTGGGATAGTAGCAGGAACACATTCAGCAATCCTCGGAGGAGGTAGGATATGCGCCAAAACACTGACCACCTCAGGCCTAGCCGCTACTACATACATGCGCTTGCATTTCAAGGAACAGAAAGCTAAGGATATGGATGGCCTCATGATCATGAATAATTTACTCGTTGTGTAGGAGGCCGACCACTGCTGCTGTCTACCTTCTGAACGTTGTGTTGAAGCCTGATTGACCCAGGACCCGCAATCCTCTATCTCTGGAGGACGTGTTGCATCCCAGTGTCCAACTGTGTCCTGGCTTCCACAATATTAACCCAGTGTGAAGGCGTCAGTGAGATGGACCATCCCTGGCCACATTCACTTGTCCACATGTTTGTGGTTAGGCTGTCCTTCCCACTAAATGCACTGGGGAGGGCACAGGTAATGTTTTGGTATGCGTGCTTGTTTATAAGGCACACCGGGACAAATAGGGGCGGCTGGGGACATAAAAATGCATAATTTTATTGATACAATTATTAAAACATACAAATATAACACCCCATAAAAAAGACAGAGTACAAACTACCTAGTTAGCATTACAGGGTCAACTCCAAACTATCAAAGTCTGAAATAATGAAATAACACCCAGTGACACTACCATTTAAATTGCTGTGCTGTATTATTTAGCACAAAATAAAGTGAATGTTATGCTGTAGGTACTATTTCTGTAGGTACTATTTCATCTTCCTGAACAAAATGCCATTGGCAATGAAAGAAGGGGGCCACCTGGATGTCACTAGGGGGAAATCCCCTCTTATATCAACATGCACCCTTTATATTATGCCCCTAAGCATTCACATTAAAGCAGATAGCATCAGGTCATATAAATTTTACCTGAAGTCATGGTGACACCTAATATGGCAACAGAGGAGTCGATGCCCCCTACATCCCGACGCGTTTCACTGCTACCTGCAGTTTAATCGGGAGGTCATCTCAGAGTATCTAAGGCCCATTTTATGGCTAAGTACTCTTTTTATACTATAGCATAGTTTTTCTTGCAGGAAAAGAGCTTCCGATTCAGATAGAGAATGGGATGTTGATCCCCATTTATCTCTTGAGAGAGCACGGCTCCTAGGCCAACTTCTGAAGTGTCTGTCTGGACCACAAATTCTTTATTGTAGTCTGGTGCGACCAAGACCGGCTGCTTGCACAGTGCCAGCTTCAGCTGTTGGAACGCTGTTTCCGTTTCATCTGTCCATATTGCCATCGTTGATCTGGTGCCTTTGAGGAAATCCGTAAGTGGTGCGGCCATCATGGCAAAATTTGGGATAAACTGTCGGTAACATCCCACAATTCCAAGAAACGCTCTCACCTGCTTCTTGGAGAGCAGTTGCGGCCATTTCTGGATTGCCTAGACTTTGTTGATTTGCGGCTTAATTTCACCTCTCCCAATGACATAGCCCAAGTACTTGGCCTCCTCCTTCCCAATGGCACATTTTTTTGGATTTACAGTAAATTCCGCCTTCCTCAGAGCATCCAGAATTGCCTGTACCTTCGGCAGATGACTAGCCCAGTCTGGGCTAAGGACTACAATATCATCAAGGTAGGCTGTGGCATACTTCTTATGTGGGGCTAGGATCCGATCCATGGCCCTCTAGAAGGTAGCTGGGGCCCCCTGCAATCCGAAAGGAATTTGGGTGCATTGGAAACATCCATGAGGTGTTGAGAAAGCTGTCTTCTCCTTGGCCCACTGCGATATGGGGATCTGCCAGTAGCCCTTCGTCAGGTCAAGGGTGGTGATATACCTCGCAGGTCCAAGCCTCTCAATGAGTTCATCTACTCGGGGCATCGGGTATGCCTCACACTTCGAAACCTCATTCAGCTGGTGGTAGTCATTGCAAAACCTCCATTCTCTGTTGGGCTTTGGCACAAGGACAATGGGACTCGACCATCCACTCTTTGACTCCTCTATCACGCTGAGGTCCAATATCCTCTTCACCTCGCTTGAGATCTCCTCACGGCGTGCTTTAGGGATCCTATAGGGCTTCAGGTTCACTCTTATATGCAGCTCTGTCAACACATCGTGCTCTTCCACCTGGGTACGCCCCGGCAACTCTGAGAACAGGTCACTATTTCGCTGCAAGAGTTCTCGACACTGTTGCTTCTGGGCTGGTGATAGAGTCTCCGCTATCGTGACCTCTTCCATCTTATCTTCAGGACCGGCTCCAAGGCAAGGAGCGCCCACAGGTTCCCTATCTCGCCACTGCTTGAGTAAATTCCCATGATAAATATGATGCGGATTTCTTCGGCCTGGCTGGTGGACTTAACTTCGCTGAGTTTCTCCACCACCTCGTATGGGCCTTGCCACTTGGCCAGGAACTTGCCCTCGACTGTCGGGATTAGCACAAGAATGAGGTTCCCAGGCTGGAACTGCCTCAGCCTTGCTGATTGGTTATAGACCTTTGCCTGGGCCTCCTGTGCCTGAAATAGATGCACCTTCACGATAGGCATCACCTTTGCCATTCTCTCCTGCATCTGGGCGACATGTTTTATGATGTTCCGGTGGGGAGTAACCTCGGCATCCCAGGTTTCCTTGTCAATATCTAGGAGCCCTCGCGGATGTCGTCCATACAGTAGCTCAAACGGTGAGAAACCAGTAGAGGCTTGTGGAACCTCCCTTACCGAGAAGAGCAGGAATGGTAGCAGGTAGTCCCAGTCACGTCCATCCTTCTCTATGACATTTTTAGCATTGCTTTTAAGGTTTTATTAAAGCACTCCACTAGGCAGTCTGTCTGCGGATGGTAAACAGAGGTTCATAGCTGGGAAATCTGGAGGACCTTATACAGCTCCTTCATTACCTTTCTCATGAATGGGGTTCCTTGATTGGTTAGTATCTCCTTCCGCAGACTGGTCCTGGCAAAGATATGGACAAGTTCCTGGACTATGCTCTTACTCGATGAGTTCCTTAGTGGTACCGCTTCTGGGTACTGGGTTGCATAGTCGATGACCACCAGGTGGCCCCATGCCGATTTAACTAAGGGCCCCACTAGGTTCATGACAATCCTTTCAAAGGGGATTTCTATCACCGGTAGTGGGATTAGAGGACTACGGAAGTGGGAAGAGGAAGCAGTTATCTGGCAGGTGGGGCAGGACCTTCAATAGTTTAGGATCTCCGGGTAACACCTTGGCCAATAAAACCTCCTCAATATCCTCTCATAAGTCTTCTCAACCCCCAGGTGTCCCCCCAGAACATGTGAATGGGCCATATCTAATACCCTCCATCGGTATGGCCCTGGAACTAACAGCTGTTCCACTATCTCATCACCCCTTAATTTGGTCACCCAATACAATAGCTCTCTTTGAACTGCAAAGTGGGGATTCTGGTGTCGGCCCCCGGATCTTGAGCAACCCCATTACAGACAGTAACCTGGTCAAATGCCCCCTTTAAGGTCAGGTCCTGAACTTGAGCATTCCCAAAGTTCTCTCCGGATACTTCTAACTCAGGGAGGTCGGCCTCCTCAGTCACCGTTTCATCCTCGTCGCTGGCAAGGACACACGGTGGGAACTCATCCACTTGAGATTTCGAAGGGGGTTCTTCCCTAGGGACCTGGCTTTTGTCCACGTGACTCAGTATGGTTTGATTTTCCCACAAGTCCCAAAACAATGAGAAATCACGCCCCAATATGACGGGATGTTGCAGGTCCTTGACTACCCCGACCTCGTGAGACTGGGCACCACAGTCTGTTCCTACTGTAACTCTGGCCACAGGGTAGTCCTTGGCATCCCCATGTATACACCGAACGCCCACGGTTTTGGCAGGGACCAACTGGTGGAGAAGGGTAGCTCTGATTAGGGTCACCAGGCTCCTAGAGTCTAACAGTCCAAGCACCTTTACCCCACTAATGGACACGGCACACGCCTGCGACCCCTCACCTGGTTGACAGTCCACACTGCAGGCCGGATAAGCAAAATAGGAACACCGTCTGCCTAGGCTGCAGTCCATTGGCTCAGGGGACATATGTGTCCAGTATTGTGACACTGACAACAGACCACATCCTTAACAACAGTCTTTGTGGAACCTTCAGTGGAAGTGGGACACCCCCAAGTTGTGGCTCTAAACCCCTTCCATGGTGAACCCGCCCCCTTTTGGGTATCCCAGTACGGGGAAGTGACTATATTTGGTTTCCCGAGGAATTTCTCAACCACCTGGTACCTCTCTACTACGCCGACGAGGTTATCCGTGTTCTGGGGATCACCAAGTTTGTACCGACTTGGGAAGGGTGTGTATGAATCTATCATTCACCACGTGCTCGACCATCTGGGCAGGAGTGTAAGCCCCTGGCTGCAACCACTTCTGAATGAGATGCAGTAGGTCAAACATCTGTGAGCGAGGGGGTTTGTCGCCGGTAATACACCCAGTGGTGGACTCGTTGGGCTCTCACCACCATATTCACTCCCAAGCATGCCAAGATTTCTGTCTTTAGTTTGGCATATTCCTTGCCACGCCCAAACAATATTTGGAACCATTTAGTCAGAGCAGACGTGGGCTCTAATCATAGGCTGATTATAATGAGGGCAATATGGGCTAGCGCCCGGGGCCCGTAGCTCCAGGGGGGGCCTATGAATTGCCCCCATTATAATTCACAATCCAATCCCACAGGCGGCTTAAATGATGCTGAGCCCACCCTGCCGCATGACATCAGGCAGAGCGGACAAAGCATACACAGCGCAGGCGGCTGGGTGCGCTTATTTAAAAGTAAGGTGCCCGCTCACGCTGTGCAGCCACTCCTAGCTGGCCGCATGTTGTTAGGACGATTGCGCATCAATGCTGGGCCGCCCTGCCTCATGACATCAGGCAGGGCGGACCCAGCATACACAGCGCGGGTGGCCGGGTGCGCTTATTTAAAAGTAAGGTGCCCGCTGTTGCTGTGCAGCAGCTCCTAGCCGGCCGCATGTTGTCACAACGATCGCGCACCGACACTGGACCGCCCTGCCTCATGAAGTCAGGCAGAGCAGGAATGGTCTGGCCTCCAGGATGTGTGAGCCGGGAGGAGACCCGCCGGAGGCTGGCGCAGTCAGTGCCCTGAGAGGTAGGTGTGCACTGTGATGTCAGCATGCTGCGGCTTGTAGTGTGCCCTGTCTTGTGATATACACCTTCACTTCTTGTTTTTATTATGGTGTCACGTGACCTGAGGTGTCTGGGTCTCTGCTTTTAGGAAGGTAATGGAAGCAGTCATTAGTTGCACCTGAGCGCAGGTGGTGTCTATTCACTGGCAGCAGCAGAGGTCTCACACAATGGACATGGCTGACACTGACAGGGGTGTACTTTATTATCTCTGCTCAGTAAGAGAAAGTGTCATTTTTGCAAGAATCTCACAATTCGATTTTTTTATCCTATTTTCGGTGCCGATTTGTTTGTCAATTGCAATGAAAATACAAAATTATTCCCACCTGTGTGCTGTGCCAGGAAGTGTTGTCATAGGGTCTGTACAGTGTATTGTATGGCCCGTGTGTGTATCTATCAGATCCAGCCTCCGCGGAGCAGCAGAGCGCACACGCAGCCACCGTGCACTGCCGGCGCCAGGAGATGGGAGAAACGATCAGGCATGCTGGGGAGCGACATGTCCGAGCGATGGCCGTGTGTGGTCACTAAGGCTGGAGCTACACAGGGATGTGTAAGGTGTAGGCGCGACCCCAATCCATTTTATCGCCCCCAGATCCGTCTCATGATCACAGTTTTATTTATTTTATTTGCATGTTTTTAAAACACAAACAATTATTGTGCTACAGAATTAAAGGGATCCTGTCATCAGAAATAACGCTATTAACCTGCATATATAACGGTTACATGGCAGGTTAACAGCGTTATTATGCTGCCCAGCAGCTGAATGCAGCGGGGAGAAAATTAACTTTATTTTCCTTGCCAGTATTCAGTTTCAGTCATGGGGGCGGGACGGTGCCAGTTCGGTCACCACTCTGAGTATACAGAGAGGCTGCTGTAACTGCGCCCCCAGTATTGACTGACACTGGCTCTATATTGAGACCGGCTGTCCGTCAGGGCCGGGGATACAGTGGCTGCTCTGTATTCTCAAAGCAATGCCTGAATCGGCACCTGGTCAGACCCCATGACTGAAACCAAATGCTCCCCCATCCTGGTATAGACTCCTCCATCCGGCTCCCCTATCCCGGTGTATGCTCCCCCATCCTGGTGTGTGCTCCCCCATTCTGCCTGTGCTGCTGTTCTTCCGGCGAGGCTGGAGGAGTGTGGAGCCAGAGTTCACGCCTGAGCATAGCACGATCTCCGGCACCTTTTTGTTGAAGACAAATTTGCACACAGTGTCTTCAACAAAATGGCGCCAGAGATCGAGGTATGTGTCCTAATGGCGCCGGAGATAACGGTATGTGGTCAGCTCTTACGCATACCGCATCACAATCCTTTATCCTCGTCCTCCTCCCTCTCACCTGTAATGGCTGATGTGTTCTTCTGTCTCTGGCCAGACTGTGCAGGCTCATTGCGTGCACAGTCTATAGAGGCTTCGGACAGACGGACAGATCTCTGATTATATTATAGATACCAGTCATGTATTCTCATATAGATTATACAGGGCCATACCTAGGGGAAGAGGAGGGGCATGTGACTGAGGTACAGCTGTCAGGGGGTGCCTTCGGGCCACCTCATGCTGTGGTCAGAGGTGTCTCCCAGGCAGCTGCATGTTGCCGCCCCCAGAGTGGGATTCAACCATTCTCTGAGCTGGCTGTGGAACTGACAGTCCATCAGAGAAGGGAGCTATGTGCGGGCTCATACTGTATATAGGGAGCTATGTGCAGGCTCATACTGTGTGTGTATATAGGAGGCTATGTGGGGGCTCATACTCTATGTTGGTGGCTATGTGGGTTCTCATACTGTATATAGGAGACTATGCAGGGGCTCATACTGTATATACTGAGCTATGTGGGGCTCATACTGTATATAAGAGGCTATTTGGGGGCTCTTACTGTATATAGGAGGCTATGAAGGATTAAACTGTGCATAGGGAGTGTAAGGTAGTGTGACGCCTCTTCTCGAAAAAGCCCTTTAGTTTACCCTGGGAGATGGGGGACTCGGAGTCGGGTCCTTTGATGGAGAGATGGGGTGCAGCCGTGGCCCGTACCCGACCCGTTCTCAGGGCCGTCACAGTTAAAAGGATGGTGTGGGCTTATCTGGGTTGAGTGGCTGATTTACGACTACGCCACCTGTGGCACCCGGTGAAGGCCACCAGCGCCGCTGCAGTCCACTGAGGCATGGTGTTATGGCGGCCAGAGTTATTACTACTCCCCACAGGCGGAGCAGGGCCTCAGGGCAGAGGGACAGGATGGAGGGGGTAGTAGTAGAGGAGTACGGGCTCCACGTCGCGCGGTGTAGCGCAGAATAAACAGTCCGGAGGCCATAGGGGTGAACTTCCAAGGCTTTACTCACATATATGGCATGAGGAAGGTGACTCCCTGCTCCCCGCGGAGTCCTGCGGTCACCAGGGACGGAGGTCCAACAACCTCCGAGTAAGTCCAGCATTCAGTCGTGACCCTACACCAGAGTGTTCCTGAACTACAGACCGAATCCTTTCCTGTCCGTGTGTGTGCAAATAGGCCAGGTCTCCCTCTGAGCTCCTCTCAGAACAAGGGCACGGGTGGCAGCTCCGCTCCGTCTGATACCCGGTGGGATCCTCAGGGCCTACCGGGCTTTCCCGACCAGGACATGGAGTAGCAAGGTCGGGTGTCGGGGGCCGGTACCCCTCTTGCAGCCGGACTCCCTCTGAATATATCAGGTTGGCGAGGACAGGTGGCGTACTCCGCTCCGTCTGCATCCTCCCTGGGATCCATTTGCTATGGAGCCACACTCTTATGCTCCGGGCCTTCTTGGTCCTGGTCCTTGACCGGGTTGAGACATTCCTTGCCTACAACCTTCCTCTCGTCCCAAGGCCGGGGCACGAGGGCTGTGTCTCCATCCGATGCAGGCCTACACAGGATCCACGCTCAGGGTGGGAGACCACAGTACTTCACAGTCCAAAGACAGTCAAAGAACCATTGCTAAGGACAGACTGACTGTCAGAGACTTGACTAACAAGGACCAAGAACCAAGATGGCTTTGAATTAAATATGAAATTTAAAGTGTAACTAACTTGTGAATCCTCCACCCTCACCCACTAACTGGTTCCCCTAACTCTTGGTTCCCCAGTCTCCCTGTAACCAGGAGGGCAGCACCTAGTGCATACTAGCCCCCTCTGGTGGAGAAATGTGGTGTTGGATGCAAAGATTGGGTCACGACTATCACACTGTTTTTACCTCAGAGGAGGAACACTACACTCCATTAACCCCTTAACAACATCTGACGTACTAAACGCGTCTGTGCCCTGGGACTTAAGAGCCAGACCCGTATTAGTACGTCATGGCGATCGCGCGAGCACACAGGCTGTGCGGGCGCGATCGCCGCCGGGTGTCAGCTGATTGTCACAGCTGACACCCGATACTATGTGCAGGGAGTGGTCCTACACCTCTCCCAGCACATTAACCCCCGCGATGCTGCGATCGAAGTCGATCGAAGTCGATCGCAGCATTGCTGGGGCAAGGGGAGGTGATCGCAGATACTCACCTCCTCTTCCGGCTTCCAGCGCTGTCTGCAAAGGCTTCCCGGGTGTTGCCATGACGACCCGATGTCGTCATGACAACATCCGGGTCACCAGACAGCAGGAAGATTGTTTGGACATGCGCAGTGCATCTCCAAACAATCATCTCCCTGTCCGGCGCTGACAGCCTGCATGGCACAGGGATGGTGCTGCATTCCTGTGCCATGCAGGCGATCAGAGAAATAAAAGTGAAAGTCCCAGAGGGGGACAAAGTAATAAACTATATAAGCTTCCAGAAAGTGGAAAAAAAAAAAATTGCAAAAATATAAAAATAAAAATAATCCACCAAAAATAAAAATATATTGTACCCATCAATAAATATTATTATAAAAAAAAATAAAAAAAAACAATAAAAATTCACATATTTGGTATCGCCGCGTCCGGAAGTTTGTGTGTGACAGCTGTCAGTCATAAAAACCCCATATGATTCTGGTATTGCTGTAATCACACCGACCCGAAGAATAAAGTCGTCTAATCACTTATACCGCACAAGGAACGGCGTCAAAAATAAACTCTTGGGTTAGGATTGGGCTAGGGTTAGGGCTGGGTTTGGGGCTAGGGTTGTGCCAGGGCTAGGGTTGTGCTAGGGTTAGGGTTGTGCTAGGGTTAGGGTTGTGCTAGGGTTAGGGCTGGGGTTGGGGTTAGGGTTGGGGTTAGGGTTGTGATGGGGTTGGGATTTTTTTCAAAAATAAGAAAAAAAGATGACGATATGGCGACTTGTGTTGAGTAGTGTTGAGCCACCCCCGTAGTGTTCGAGTTCGGTTCGGTTCGTCGAACACCCGTGTGTTCGCCGAACTGTTCGTCGAACACCTTCGAACACCGTTAAAACCAATGGCAGGCAAACAAAAACACATAGAAACACATAGAAAACACCTTCAAAGGTGTCCAAAAGCTGACAAACTGCTCAGAAGACACAACTAACACATGGAAAAGTGACAAGTACATATAGTCATGCGAAAAGAAAAGAGGTGGAGGAGTAAAAGGAGGGGGAGACACAGATATAGGCATGTCATGCCCTTCTAAAATCCAAAAAGTGAGAAGCCGACACGTTCAGTCCGCTCCTGCCCGTGCCACCTCCGTGTCGCCGGGTTTGTGCCAGAGCCGCGGTGAACCCTGACGGCCAGCCCCCCTCTCCCAATACTGGTGCCTGTCCGCTGGTGGGTCGAGCGAGCCCCCCTGTGGTGGAGGCAGCTCTAAGCTTTTTAATTTAAATTGTCTCTCTAATTTGAATAAATACACTTTAAATCCATTTACAAGGATCTATTGGAGGGCAAGTCTCATGCCAGCAGCCGCGTAATTCCTGCTCCAGTAGCGTCCACTAAAGCTGCTGCAGTTAAAAAGCTTTTATAAGGATCGAGCTCGGCTGTCCACCGCAAGGCATCCTACTGCCAGTCCGAGCCCCTATGCCTTGGGGTGCCTCCTGATGCTCTTCACTGAGTATCCCGTGGTCCCGAAGCATTTCCTTTGAAAAAATGAAGTGTCCAAACTACAGGTGGTGTAGCTTGCTTAATAGCCGGGATAATCCGCTGACTAGCAGACCCTGCTACTAGGCACAAAGTATTTCCTGGGCTAGATGCAGTTAAAAATTTGTAATTAGATACTCTCGTTGGATGCTGAGAAACATTCCATAGAGTCTCCTGGCACGCCATATATGATTCTCTTAAAAAGCTTGGGGTAGGGGTCTAGGGGACCCTTTTATAGCCAAAATCACGGCCCTGTATCGCAATACGTCACCTAGGCTGAAGATAAATGGAACTGTAGCACCCTGAGGGCTCGGTTGCTACAGAGGTATTGCACCTCACCCAGAGGTGTGATATCTCACTCTCAGGTAAGGATGTAGTGTGGATCAGGACCCGACACCTGCATGCATTACACCACATTGCCGTGGGGCAGGGCGACCAATATGCCCCTGAGATGGGCACGACAGTCCCTGTCCCTGGCTGGAGTGGGGGGAGGGAACACTGAGGAAGGGGAACCCTGTAGTGCAGGAGCAGGGAGGAAGCAGTTCCTGGGTGCATTGAGAAGGGAGTATAAAAGGTGGGCACCATCTTAGTTCAGTGCAGAGAAGTCTGAGCAGAAGTGGCAGGGAGCAGGGGCTCTGCATGAGCTCTGCTCCGGAGGCGGGCCTAGTAACAGAGGCCCAGGCCTGGAAGAGGGAGAAGGAAGGAAGAGGAGCGGAGAAGGCTCCAGGAACGAGGAACGAAGGGATCTCAGGGGTGCGCACGGGCGAGTCGCCACCGCACGCCCGAATCCACCTGTGTGGAGGGGTCAGGCCAAAGGGGGAGACCGGTCCCCGAAACTAGTGGAGGCAGGAAACGACCCTCAGCTAGAAACAGGAGGCTGTGACATTTTATGTGGCGCAGCCCCTCGCTACACCCGTTAGGAAGGCACCACATAGGGTCAGGGAAACTGGCGCCAAGTTTACCAAGAGGAGGCCCGAGGCAGCCGGACAGAAGGGTTGGTAAGAAAGGCCAGACAAAGGACACACAAAGGGGGTCCTGTGAAGCACTCCAAAGTTATCTGGGAGTTGTCTGAGCCCCTCACCTGGTGAGCACAGTACGACGTGGGCAGCCGTTACCTGCAGACGTGGTCTGGATAATAAGAACTGTGAGTAAAGGCCCTGGACTGCATCACTGACTCCGTGTCATTACTGCTGCTGCCCTGCACCATCACCCTCATCCTCCGCATACACTGCCCTGAGGCTATACTCCTCCCGTGGGGAGTTATACTACGCTCTGCTGCACCCACAACACCAGCCTCAGCGGTCTGCCCTGGAGCGGCGGTTCACTCTGACCGCAATCCACGGGTGGCGTAGTCGGACATTTAAACATCAAAACCACATAAATAGTTCCGCCACTGGTTTGACCGCCCTGAGCCACGGAACCGGGTTGCCGCCACGGAGACTACAACCACCAGCATCCACCAAAAAGGGTCCGGCTCCGGGTGTCCCAAGGCCCAGGGGGTGCGTCAGAACATTTTCATCACCTTTCACAATCACCAATGGGACAAGGCAGGGATGTCCTCTGTCCCCTCTCTTATACATCCTAGTGACGGAGCACCTGCTCTCATCAATTCGCCATAACCCCAATATTAGGTGGATTGAGGTGGGAGGCACCGAGTACAAGTGCTCTCTATTTGCTGATGATGTCCTAGTATATATCACTCAATCACATATATCCATCCATGCTGTTATGGCTGAAATAGATCACTTTGTTACATGGTCAAATTTTAAAATCAATGCAGCGAAATCTGAGGCCCTCGATGTCTCCCTCCCCAAATCCATATAGGATTCTATCCAGTCCAACTTTCCCTTTGCCTGGCCCTCACAGGGTATCAAATACTTAGGAATTCCTATTCATAGAGACCTCTCCCATCTATGCTATCTTAATTTTGGGCCCTTTATTGAACAACTCCATACAGACCACGGTTGGCAAGTTAGAACTGTAAGATTCACTACGTGAACCACTGGTGTTTTGTGGAAAAGCACATGTACACTGTGTTCCAAATTATTATCAAAAGGTGTTTAGGAGTGATAAGGGAAGAATTTGTTTGTTTGTCAGTTAAACTCATTGATGGTGATGTGTGTCAGGGCTCTTTATATCACTGTAAGCAATTGCAGGCACCTGTGCTAATTAGTTTGGCAGGTGTGTCCAATGAAAGGCAAGACTACTTAAGAAGGCTGTCTCACATTATTAAGCAGCCTACATTTTCTGCCAAAATGGGAAAGAAAAAGGATGTGTCGGCTGCTGAGAAGCAACAAATTGTGGAGTGTTTAGGTCAAGGCATGACTACAATCAACATTGTGCGATGATCAGGATGAAGTGTCTTGGCAATCAAGAAGTATGTAGCTGATTCACAGTACACACGTGTGCGTGCTGATAAGGGCAAATTGAGGACTCTTTCCTACAGGCAATTACGTCAGGTTGAAAGAGCAGCGGCAAAAAAGCCTCGTCATAGCAGCAGACAAGTTTTTGAAGCTGCTTGTGCCTCCAACGTCCCCCGAACAACAAGATGCAGGGTCCTTCAGAGGTTTGCAGCTGTGCATACGCCATCCTGTCGACCTCCTCTATCCACTTCACACAAGCAGAAACGGCTCCAGTGGGCCAAACATTACATGAAGACTGATTTCAAAACTGTTTTGTTCACGGATGAGTGCCATGCAGCGCTCGATGGTCCAGATGGATGGAGTGGAGGATGACTGGTTGATGGACACCCCACGCAAACACGGCTACAGCGCCAACAAGGAGGAGGTGGAGTAATGTTTTGGGCTGGAATCATGGGGAGAGAGATTGTCGGCCCCTTTAGGATCCCTGAAGGCGCTAAAGATGAACTCCATAATGTATGTGGATTTTCTCAAACAGCACTTCCTGCCATGGTTCAAGAAGAAGAACCGTGTATTTCACAGCAAGATCATTTTTCTGCATGATAATGCACCATCTCATGCTGCACATAAAACATCTGCATCTCTGGCTGATATGGGCATAAAAGGGGAAAAACTTATGGTGTGACCCCCCATGCTCCCCTGACCTCTACCCCATTCAGAACCTTTGGAGCATCATTAAAAGGAGTGTCTATGATGGCGGGAGGCAGTTCACATCTAAGCAACAGCTCTGGGAGGGTATTCTGTCCTCATGCAAAACAATTGAAGCAGAAACCATCCAAAACCTGACAAATTCAATGGACGAGAGAGTTCAGAAGCTCCTTTCGAACAAGGGGTCCTATGTGAAAATGTAACATCACCTAGAATAAAGTTTTGAGTTGAAAACTGTTTGATTTCAGTTTCTAACAACCTGCTAATGCTTATAATTTCAAAAATGACCATTTTTTTGGTCTTTATTAAAATGAAAAGGTTGATCGAAAAGTTTGGGGGATCTAAGAGTGTGGCAACCCAGTAGTCATGATTACTTCGAATTCTGACAATATGAGGGTCATGCTGCAGGTAGTGCAGCAAGAAGGCACTTATGTGTCTTGCGCATCTCGGAGCCCCAAAATTATTTTCCGGGCTAGATGCAGCTAAAAATTATTATTAATTTTAAATCTGGTGAAGCTTTAGTATAGATGGCCTAATAGGATCAGTGCTGCACACTGCTACAAAGCCCAAATTATTTTCCAGTCAAGATACAGATAAACATGATTAGTAATTTTAAATCTGGTGGAGCTTATTATAGATGGCCTAATAGAATCAGTGCTGCACACTGCTACAAAGCCCAAATTATTTTCCAGCCAAGATACAGATAAACATGATTAGTAATTTGAAAGCTTAAAACGGTTGGTAGGGTGATTTTAACCAATCATCAAGCTTTTACTCTCCCCAGGATGACACAGGGGTAGAAAAGTCGTTTCGGATCCATGATTTGTTCATCTTTATGAACGTGAGTCTGTCTACATTATCAGTGGAGAGCCGCGTGCGCTTATCTGTCAGCACACCACCAGCAGCGCTAAACACACGTTCAGACAGAACGCTGGCTGCGGGGCATGACAAGATCTCCAAGGCGTAAGTGGCTAGCTCCGGCCATTTATCCAGATTGGAAGCCCAAAAAGAGCAAGGGTCCAGTGACACAGTCGTGGCTTCAATGTTTACTTGGAGATACTCCTGTACCATCGTCTCTAGGCGTTGACTATGTGTCAGACTTCTTGTCTCCTGTGGCCTTGCAAAGGATGGGCTAAAAAAGTGGTGAATTGATTCCGCAAAATTGATGTTACCAGCAGATACTGTGGTTCTGTTACGGTTTGAGTGCTGAACACTTGACGGTCCCACAGTTGGCAAGTTGGAACTGTGAGATTCACTACGTGCACCACTGGTATTTTGTGGAAAAGCACATGTAAGATTCTGCAACAGTCTCTGCTGATACTCCTGCATGCGTGCATCCCTTTCTATGGCAGGAATAATTTCTGCAAATTTACTTTTGTACCGGGGATCTAACAGTGTGGCAACCCAGTAGTCAGGATTATTTCTAATTCTCACAATTCGAGGGTCATGTTGCAGGTAGTGCAGCAAGAAGGCACTCATGTGTGTTGCGCATCCAGGAGCACCAAGTCCCTGTTGTGTTGGTGGCGAGGTAACAATCATGCTTCCTTCCTCTGTCCTCTCCCCCCAACCTCGCACAACAGAAATGTGATCAAGGTCTCCCTCATCTGATGAGTCTTCCATCAGTTCGTCCTCCACTTCTTCCTGGGCTCCTGCACCTTCCTCACTAGTTTGGCTGCTACCATGCGCCCTGGTAATACCATCTCCCCCACCCTCACATGCCTGCCGCCTTGGTGCTGCCGACCGTCTGGACCTTGCAGATGTTAGCCCTTCCGCATACAACTCCTCCTCCTCTACTTCCTCCACCTCCTCTTGTGCCACCACCTGACTCCGAATTCTGTTTAACATGTGCTCCAGCATGTAAATCACCGGAATAGTCATGCTGATAATGGCATCGTCAGCACTAAACATCTTCGTCGCCATTTCAAAACTGTGCAGAAGGGTGCATAGGTCCCAGATCTGAGACCACTCCTCCAGCGTGATTTGCCCCACCTCTGGATCTCGTTGGCCCAGGCTATACGTCAGAACGTATTGCACCAGGGCTTGTCGGTGCTGCCACAGTCGCTGCAACATGTGCAGAGTTGAATTCCACCGGGTAGGCACATCGCATTTTAGCCGGTGAAGTGGCAGGCCCAACGACTTCTGTAGAGATGTAAGTCGCTGAGCTGCGGGATGCGAATGGCGAAAGTGAGCACACAGCGACCGTGCCCTCTGCAGAAGGCCATCTAGTCTGGGATAGTGGGCTAAAAATTGCTGGACAACCAGGTTCAACACGTGAGCCATACAAGGCCCGTGTGTGACATTGCCCCGGCGAAGGGCCGCACCCAGGTTTGCAGCATTGTCGCACACAGCCTTCCCTGGTTTCAGGTCCAGTGGAGACAACCATTCATGAAATTGGTTCTACAGAGCTGACCACAACTCCTCAGCTGTGTGACTCACATTTCCCAGACATTTCAATGTAAAAACCGCCTGATGACGTTGAGCCCTACTGCCAGCATAGTAAGGAGGTGTGCAGGATCCCTTCTGCGCAGTTAGAAAGCTTGTGGCATGACCAGACAGGCTTTGGGTGCAGGTGGAAGACCGAGAGGAGGTTGAGGAGGCAGAAGCAGTGGAGGAACTTTGACATAAAGAGGATTGACGCACAACTCGTGGGGACGGCAAGACTTGGACAGCAGCCCCTTGTCCTGCTGTCACCATAGTTACCCAGTGCCCAGTCAGCAACATGTAACGCCCCTGTCCATGCCTACTCGTCCAAGTGTCTGTGGTGAAATGCACCCTGTCACACACAGAGTTTCTCAAAGAAGCGGTGATGTTGTGTGCGACATGCTGGTGGAGCGCAGGCACACCTTTCTTTGAGAAGTAGTGCCGACTGGGCATCTGGTACTGGGACACTGCGACGGACATTAGGTCTCGAAAATCCTCTGTGTCCACCAGGCGGAAAGGCAGCATTTCTGTAGCCAAGAGCTTGCAGATGGTGAAATTCAACCTCTTAGCTTTCTCATGGCTAGGAGGAAATGGTCTTTTACTTGTCCACATCTGAGGGACCGAGGGCTGGCTATTGTGCTTAGACGGGGTTGATAAGGGTGTCCCCGGCAAACTGCCGGTCTGTGAGGAAGATGCAGGTGGACATGTTAGGTTGCCTTGATCCAAAGGTGGTGCTATCGATGTCGGACAGCGCTCAACACCAGCTGCTGTTACCACCTCCAAAGAAAATGATGACCTGCCAATCACGCTGGCTGTTGCGGGTAAAGAGGTGGCAGGTCTGCGCCCCAAAACAGGTGTGACTGCTGTCCCCCCAGTCACAGAGGATGAAGAGGCCGCGGATGCACAAGATATGGCAGACGGTGGTTGGCCCGGCCGGCTAGGCCGCATTGTAGCACACTGAGCTTCCCACTGCAACTTATGCTTCATGTCCATGTGCCGGTTCATGCATGAAGTACTCAAACTATGTATTTTTTGGCCTCTACTTAGCTTTTGCTGACAAATGTTACAGATAACACGAGTTGGGTCATCTTTATCGATCTGAAAAAATGCCCAGGCTATGCAAGGCTTAGCACCCATGCGACCTGAAGAGCCACCACGACTTGTGGTGAGAGGCAGAGTTGTGTTTGAGGATGCAGTTGTTGACGTGCTTCCAGTACTACGTCTCTGTCCAGGAAGGCGGAACCTGACCTCGTCGTCACTAGCATCTTCCTCCACCTCCTCTGCTGACCTCATCTCTTGGCTGACTGTGGGTTGACAGTAAGTGGGATCTCCAACCTCATCATCATCACCCTGTGCGTTATCACACCCGTCGTCCTCAGAGCCAACCTGTTCCTGCCCTGACAAAAAACTAAAGTTGTCGCTCCAATCAGGTATTTGAGTCTTATCATCGTCTTCCTCATTGTCTCCACCAACAGGAGTTACAGTTTGGGAATGAGGGTCTACATTATGGTCAGAACCTTCTGCGTCTGGTCCTGGATCCGACTCATAAAGATTCTGGGCATCAGTGCAGATCATTTCCTCGTCTGGATTCACAGAAGCGCTGGAGTCGACCTCTGATTCCCAGGCTATAGTATGAGTAAACAGCTCTGCAGACTCAACCATCTGTTCTACCTCATACTCAGATGGGCAGCTGGAGATTTGGGAGTTGTGAGGAAGCAAGTGCGATTGGGGTGCCACCTTTGAGGACTGGAGTATTTGTGATGTTGAAGTTGATGTGGAGGAGAGCCCACTTAAAGGAGCACTTGATATCCGTTGAAGCACCTGCTGTTTTTGTGCCTCATCTGGAATTTGTAGCGATTGGCGTGGCCGTAAGAAAGGGATCTTATCACATTGTCCGCTAAAAGAAGTAGACATTTTAGTTTGGCTGGAAGATGGTCTTTCTTCTGCAGATGTTACTGTTGCTTTAACACCTACCCCACGGACACAACCTTTTTTCCCCTTCCCAACACGCCTATTCCCCTTTCCACCAGCAGCAGGCCTTTTTCCACTCATTTTGGTGGTTAACTAATTCACAACTCTGGAGTTGTTTGCACAAAAAAACAATGGGTGGGAACCGAGCACAGCTGAGTGGCCAAACTGTGGTATTAGGCCAAAACTATTGGCTGGGTTAGATGCAGAAAAAAATTATATTCAATTTGCAACCTGATGGAGGTCAGTATAGATGGACTAATAGAGAAAGTCCCACACACTGCTAGAAGGCCAAATATTTTTTCAGAGCTAGATGCAGATAAAAATTATTTTTAATTTGCAACCTGATGGAGGTCAGTATAGATGGACTAATAGAGAAAGTCCCACACACTGCTAGAAGGCCAAATATTTTTTCAGAGCTAGATGCAGATAAAAATAATTTTTAATTTGCAACCTGATGGAGGTCAGTATAGATGGACTAATAGAGAAAGTCCCACACACTGCTAGAAGGCCAAATATTTTTTCAGAGGTAGATGCAGAAAAAAATATATTCAGTTTGCAACCTGATGGAGGTCAGTATAGATGGACTAATACAACAAGTCCCACACACAGCTAGAAGCCCAATATTTTTTCAGAGCTAGATGCAGAAAAAAATTATATTCAATTTGCAACCTGATGGACGTCAGTATAGATGGACTAATAGAATGATGCTATGCCCAAAAGATTTTACTTCACTAGGTGCAGTAAAAAAATTGGTATTCTATACACAGGTGGTATATCTTGCAACACAGATAGGCTACTCCACTGACTAACACACTCTGCAATAGGCCAAAAAGGATTAGCTTTGCTAGATTCAGCCAAATGCTGTGAAAAAAAACTTGCACAGCACTGGCACAGACCTGCCTGGCAAAAACTGATAGGAACTGATGTAACCTAGTCCTGAAAAGGACTCCAATTACAATTAGTCTTTACTCCCACAATCTATCTATTTAAGAGCACAGACCTCCCTGATAAAAGTCGTAGGAAATGCTGTAACCTAGTCCTTAAAAGGACTGCAATCACAACTATTCCCTACTCCCAAGCTATCTGTAGATTTGTGCGAAAATTGGCTTGAAATTAACAAGGTATAGCGCACACAGCAACAGCGGTGCCGTCTAACACGCAGCTGCAGCAGTGAGAAAATGGTGGCGACGGGGAAAATGGCTTGGTCTTATAGGGCAAGGACATGTGACATACACTGCCAATGACACATGCCCTTGCTTGTGTGAAAAAAAGCACTTCGCTCCGTGTGTGCGCTGCTAATAGGCTGACAGATTGCACCTCCCCACTGCAAATGCGGGAAAGAGAAAAAAAAATGGAGATCTTCATTGTTCCTGCAGAGATCCATCCCCTGCCCCTCCCCCCACGCCGCTGTACACTCAAACTGCGTATTAACATTAATTTTCATCATTACTGAGAAAAAATCCAGTTATGATTTTGGTGCACGAACAGTTATCGAACATAACCTCGAACAGCCGAATTTTTCTCAAATTGTTCGTGTTCGCCGAACGGCTCGAACACCGCCTAAAACAGCTCGAATTTGAGATTGGCGAACAGTTCGATTAGAACAACGCTCATCTCTAGTGTTGAGCGCAAGTGCTCGCTACTTGAGTTTGCATCGGGTGCTCTGGTATGCATTGAGTATCGTGGGTATTTGAGTGACATGCTCGAGTCTCTGCCCCATATGCTTCGCGGCCAAAAAAACTTTGCGGGGATTGCCTGCCATGCACGAGCGATCCGTGCGTGTTTTTTTTTGGGTGTCTAATAACCGTGAAACATGCGGAGCAGGGACTCGAGCATGTCACTCGAGCACACGCTGTACATGGTGCATACCTGAGTACCCGATGCAAACTCAAGTAGCGAGCACTTGCGGTCAAGACTAATGACAACTTATTCAATATGATGACCTAATGTAAACAAATTCTGTGTAATACCTCTGGGTTCAAAATGTTCACTATACACCTTAATAAAATCCTTGGGGGGTATAGTTTCCAAAATGGGGTCACTTGTGGGGGAGCTCCAATGTTTGGGCACACAGGGACTCTTCAAATGCAACATGGTGTCCGCTAACAATGTGAGCCGACAATTTGATAGCGGATATCATGTTGCATTTGGAGAGTCCCTGTGTGCCCAAACATTGGAGCTCCCCCACAAGTGACCCCATTTTGTAAACTAGACCCCCCAAGGCACCTATCTAGATGCATAGTGAGCACTTGGAACCCCCAGGTGCTTCACAAATTGATTCATAAAAATGAAAAAGTGTTTTTTTTTTTACTTTTTCATTTTTACGAATCAATTTGTGAAGCACCTGGGGTTCCAAGTGCTCACTATGCATCTAGATAGGTGCCTTGGGGGGGGTCTAGTTTCCAAAATGGGGTCACTTGTGGGGGAGCTCCAATGTTTGGGCACACAGGGGCTCTCCAAACACAACATGGCATCCGCTAATTATTCAAGCAAATTTTACAATCAAAAAGTCAAATGGCGCTCCTTCCCTTCCGAGCCCTGCCGTGCGCCCAAACAGTGTTTTTTCCCCAAATATTGGGTATCTGCGTGCCCAGGGGAAATTGCACAACAAATTTTGGGGTCCATTTTTTCTTGTTACCCCTGTGAAAATAAAAAAAATTGGGTCTAAAGTAACATTTTTGTGAAAAAAGTTAAATGTTCATTTTTTTCTTCCACATTCAAAAAATTCTTGTGAAGCACCTGAAGGGTTAATAAAGTTCTTGAATGTGGTTTTGAGCATCTTGAGGGGTGCAGTTTTTAGAATGATGTCACTTTTGGGTATTTTCTGTCATAAAGACCTCTCAAAGTGACTTCAAATGTGATGTGGTCCCTAAAAAAATGGTTTTGTAAATTTTGTTGGAAAAATTAGAAATCGCTTGTCAACTTTTAACCCTTATAGCTCCCTAACAAAAAAAAATTTTGGTTCCAAAATTGTGCTGATGTAAAGTAGACATGTGGGAAATGTTATTTATTAACTCTTTTGTGTGACATATCTCTCTGATTTAAGGGCATAAAAATTCAAATTTTGAAAATTGCAACATTTTCAAAATTTTCGCCAAATTTCCATTTTTTTCACAAATAAACGCAAGTGATATTGAAGAAATTTTACCACAATCATGAAGTACAATATGTCACGAAAAAACCATCTCAGAATCAGGGGGATCCGTTGAAGCGTTCCAGAGTAATTACCTCATAAAGTGACAGTGGTCAGAACTGTAAAAATTGGCCTGGTCATTAACGTGCAAACCACCCTCGGGGCTTAAGGGGTTAAAGAAGTGCAGCATCCCTGTGGCGGTCGAACCCTCAGGGGCGCCACAGTAGCGCTATTCATCATACTGAGGGACATTCACTTCACCGGGTCAATTAAAGCACACATGCAACGCTTTCCGGTAACATGAAATCCAGCGGTTTATTACTCTTCATAAACTGCCTATACATAGTCCATCTCAGTGGCTCGCAGGCATGTTACACATATAATATCCAAGAGCCTTTCCAGTGGCAGCTATGCCCGCTTGGCTTCAAATACAGACTTCAGCAAGGTACAGCCTCAATATTCATTTAAAGCGCCGATTTACCTTTGCCGGGTCTCAGCTGCTTCTATCAGCTCTGTTCTGCCACAGCTGTGGCTTTAAGGCTCCCCAGACGTGGTCTCCAGGCCACGTGCCTTCCAAGGCTACTGGTATCCCACACACACACAGGGATCCTGCCTTAGCCTTCCAGGCCTCTTGTCTACCAAGCCTCTTACTCTCTGTTTTAAAACTACCAGGATTTATATATCCTTCTGTGCACACAGGACCTGTGATGATGTCACAGTCATGTGATCAGTCACCTGAGGTGGAGGTAAATGATCAGCCAGAACATACCCCCTGGACATTTTACCAATGCAGCAAGCTGCTGCATTACATATTCCCCACTGTTCATGACGCGCCCCTGGGCCTGAGTCGCGCAGCGTTGCGCACGCGGGAGCCTACCCGGAGCCGGATCGAATAGGGGTAGTAGTCTCGTGGCGATGACCCGGTCCGTGCCCAGGGAGTCAGACTAAGTGGCGGTATATTAGCAGTAGATGTAGGACGACTACGCCACCCGTTGAATGCAGCTATGGAGCTGCCACTGCAGGGCAGACCGCTGAGGCCGGTGGAAGGATGGTGCAGTGTGGATGGTGTAACCCCCAACGGGAGGGGTATGGCCTCAGGGCAGCCAACGTGGATGCTGGGGGTAGCAGGAACCACTCAGAGACGATGCGGTGTAGTTCAGGGTCTTTACTGGTGACAAAGATAGACCCTCCCGGAGTACTGGCTAGCGGTCGGGGCCTGGTCAGTCCTTGAGCAGATGGGATTCCCCTTGGCCAGGCGGAGTTGTAGGCCTCCCCAACTAATTGTACTCTTCTGGCTTCCTTGCTAGAGGCGGGTAAAGGTAGCCCACGTCCCTGAGTGTACCGTGTGGTGCTCACCCGTATGGCCGGTGACTCGGGGCCTTCTAGTGGCTTCCGCTCCACGACAGCGGTGCTGGTCCCACGCGTGTGACCGTGCCTTCGGGTTTCTTGGCCAGAGGACCTGAAATCCCCTGCCGGTCGGTTTCTGCTGCTGGGTCAGGGTTAATCCCCACAGCCTCGGACTCCGGGTCCGGTGGTAACTCTTCAATCAGGGCGAGCTCTTCAGCTGCCAGCCCCTGATTCCTTTTAGCACTGCTCCCACTGAGCTCCTGATCTTTCTTTCCTAAGCTGCTCCTCTTCTTCTCTACTCTTCTTCTCTCTAACCCTGCCTCAGCCCCAGTTTTATATAGGGGAAGTTCTTCCCCTCCCAGGACTGGGCAGGAGGTGTGGCATGCATAGGATTCCTGACCAAGAGACCTCCCACCTGCTCTCAGACATAACATTGCTATTACTGTGGAGACCAGACCCCTGGGGTGCCACATTCACATTTGTGGGGTTGAACACATAAGATACACAATCACATTATAACCCACGATTCACACGGAGACCATGTACTTGACATTTGTGCTGCTCAGCCTCTGGAACATTAGTCATCAATATTAGCCCATTCCTTAGGGACCTACCATCTGTCATTGTCACTAACTTCGTCAAGTCACATTTCCGAGTCGTAACCTTGTCAGACCTCCCCCGCTCCCAGCTGTCAGTCGTAACCTTATCAGACCTTCACCGCTCCCAGCTGTCAGTCGTAACCTTGTCAGACCTCCGCCGCTCCCAGCGGTCAGTCGTAACCTTGTCAGACCTCCGCCGCTCCCAGCGGTCAATACAGCAGGGCGACTCACTTGCCCTGTGCAGCCGCTCCTAGCTGGCCGCATGTTGTTAGGACGATCGCGCATCAATGCTGGGCCGCCCTGCCTCATGACATCAGGCAGGGCGGACACAGCATACACAGCGCGGGCGGCCGGGTGCGCTTATTTAAAAGTAAGGTGCCCGCTGTTGCTGTGCAGCAGCTCCTAGCCGGCCGCATGTTGTCACAACGATCGCGCTCCGACACTGGGCCGCCCTGCCTCATGAAGTCAGGCAGAGCAGGAATGGTCTGGCCTCCAGGATGTGTGAGCCGGGAGGAGACCCGCCGGAGGCTGGCGCAGTCAGTGCCCTGAGAGGTAGGTGTGCACTGTGATGTCAGCATGCTGCGGCTTGTAGTGTGCCCTGTCTTGTGATATACACCTTCACTTCTTGTTTTTATTATGGTGTCACGTGACCTGAGGTGTCTGGGTCTCTGCTTTTAGGAAGGTAATGGAAGCAGTCATTAGTTGCACCTGAGCGCAGGTGGTGTCTATTCACTGGCAGCAGCAGAGGTCTCACACAATGGACATGGCTGACACTGACAGGGGTGTACTTTATTATCTCTGCTCAATAAGAGAAAGTGTCATTTTTGCAAGAATCTCACAATCCGATTTTTTTATCCTATTTTCGGTGCCGATTTCTTTGTCAATTGCAATGAAAATACAAAATTATTCCCACCTGTGTGCTGTGCCAGGAAGTGTTGTCATAGGGTCTGTACAGTGTATTGTATGGCCCGTGTGTGTATCTATCAGATCCAGCCTCCGCGGAGCAGCAGAGCGCACACGCAGCCACCGTGCACTGCCGGCGCCAGGAGATGGGAGAAACGATCAGGCATGCTGGGGAGCGACATGTCCGAGCGATGGCCGTGTGTGGTGACTAAGGCTGGAGCTACACAGGCATGTGTATGACGCGCCCCCTGGGCCATATTCTTTAAGGGAATACCCGGAGCCGGATCAGATGGGGGTTGTAGTCTCCGAGTGGCTGTGACCCGGTCCGTGCCCAGGGTGTCAAGCTCAGTGTGTGGCAGTCCTTACTGATGTTACTAAAGTTCTTTTATGTCGACTACGCCACCCGTTGAATTGCGGTCACTACGGCCGCCGCTGCAGCAGGGTCCGCTGAGGCTGATGGTGTTGGTGCAGCTTAGGTAGTATAACCCCCAACGGGAGGGGTATAGCCTCAGGGGGGTCAGGTGCAGAGGATGGTGGTTGTGGAGGTGCAGGGATGATGGTAATGAGAGTCAGAGTCAGGTTGTGCAGTTCAGGGTTCTTTACTTACTGCAGATGTTCCGGTCACTCCGGCCTTGAGTGACCACCCGAGCCGTGCTGCGTCCACCAGGTCCTGGACTCGGCCAACCCCCAAGTAGTTCTGGAGCGTGGTTCTGAGCTCCCTTTCTGTCCTGTCCTCGTCTCTGGCCTTCCCCACCAGGGATCCACCTATGTCCGGCTCCCTCGGGCCTCTTGTTGGCGAACCCTTGCCTCTGGGTTCCCTGACCCTATGCGTGGTCTGCCTTCCGGGTGGATATGGTGGGTGGCCGTGGCAGATGCTGCCCACGGCCTCCGGTCTCTGGCTGAGGTATGCTGTAGCCCCCACCAGTTTGGGATCCGGTACCCTGTTGCCAACTCTTCACCCTGTGATTGTATTTGGGTTCTCAGAGTTCCTTCTTTCTCCCCCTCTGGGTCTTTCGTTCTCTCCTCTCTCACTCTGGGCCTGGGGCTGCTCTGCTCCTCTGCTTTCTTCCACTGCTCTGCAAAAGGCTGACTTCTCACAGACTGACTGTGGCTGACTGACTGTGGCTGACTGACCCTGATCTTAGATGGTGCCCACCTTATATACTCCCTCTATGTGTGAGCTCAGGTGACCAGCACCCAATGAGCTCCTACCTTTACCCAGGCTGCTCCCCCTATCTGCCCCTACACTACTGGGATGGTCCACCCCCCTCCCACTCCAGCCAAGGACAGACTCGGTCGTACCTGCACATTTCTAAGTGGGAGTACCGTTGGTCTGCCCTCCGGAAATGGGATGTGTGTAGTGCATGCAGCTAACTGAGCTCAGCTCCACACTCCATCCTTACCCGGGAGTGGAATATCACACCTCTGGGTTGAGGTGCAATACCCCTGTAGCAGCCGAATCCTCAGGGTGCTACATGTAAGGTGTAGGCGCGACCCCAATCCCTTTTATCGCCCCCAGATCCGTCTCATGATCACAGTTTCATTTATTTTATTTGCATGTTTTTAAAACACAAACAATTATTGTGCTACAGAATTAAAGGGATCCTGTCATCAGAAATAACGCTATTAACCTGCATATATAACGGTTACATGGCAGGTTAACAGCGTTATTATGCTGCCCAGCAGCTGAATGCAGTGGGGAGAAAATTAACTTTATTTTCCTTGCCAGTATTCAGTTTCAGTCATGGGGGCGGGACGGTGCCAGTTCGGTCACCACTCTGAGTATACAGAGCGGCTGCTGTAACCGCGCCCCCAGCATTGACTGACACTGGCTCTATATTGAGACCGGCTGTCCGTCAGGGCCGGGGATACAGTGGCTGCTCTGTATTCTCAAAGCAATGCCTGAACCGGCACCTGGTCAGACCCCATGCCTGAAACCAAATGCTCCCCCATCCTGGTATAGGCTCCTCCATCCGGCTCCCCTATCCCGGTGTATGCTCCCCCATCCTGGTGTATGCTCCCCCATTCTGCCTGTGGAGCCAGAGTTCACGCCTGAGCATAGCACGATCTCCGGCGCCTTTTTGTTGAAGACAAATTAGCACACAGTGTCTTCAACAAAATGGCGCCAGAGATCGAGGTATGTGTCCTAATGGCGCCGGAGATAACGGTATGTGGTCAGCTCTTACGCATACCGCATCACAATCCTTTATCCTCGTCCTCCTCCCTCTCACCTGTAATGGCTGATGTGTTCTTCTGTCTCTGGCCAGACTGTGCAGGCTCATTGAGTGCACAGACTATAGAGGCTTCGGACAGACGGACAGATCTCTGATTATATTATAGATACCAGTTGTAACGGGTCTGGGAGGCGGAACCTCTGAGCTACTATACAAGGGGGCGGTCCTTGTAAGGGAGCGGGTGGCGACCAGGGAAGACGGGCAGGCAGTCACAGCAGGTGACCGGGACAGTCTCTGAGTGAACGGGCTGGAGGTCACGGCAAGTGACCGGGGCAGTCTCTGGATGAACGGGCAGGAGGTCACGGCAAGTGACCGGGGCAGTCTCTGGGTAAAGGGTAGGTACGACCTGTGATGGCAGAGCCTCCAGGTAGGCTAGCAGGCAGATGGTAGATGTGTGCTCCCAGGTGAGCAAGCGAGAGTCTCTGGAATGGCAGGTGGTCACAGCACGTGACGGCGGAGCCTCCAGGTAGGCTAGCAGGTAGGTAACAGGTGTGCGCTCCCAGGTGAGCGGGCAGGAGTCTCTGGAATGGCAGGTGGTCACAGCACGTGACGGCGGAGCCTCCAGGTAGGCTAGCAGGCAGGTAGCAGGTGTGCGCTCTCAGGTGAGCGGGCAGGAGTCTCTGGAATGGCAGGTGGTCACAGCACGTGACGGCAGAGCCTCCATATAGGCTAGCAGGCAGGTAGCAGATGTGCGCTCCCAGGTGAGCGGGCAAGCTGGTCCATAGACAGACTGACAGGAGTTGGAGGGCAGACCGTCGGACCTCAGGCTAGCAGGCAGGTAGCAGAAGAGCGCTCCCAGGTGAGCGGGCAAGCTGGTCCTTAGACAGACTGACAGGAGTCGGTAGGCAGACCGTCGGACCTCAGGCTAGCAGGCAGGTAAGCGGAATATCAGGCAGGAATCAGACAGCGAACTGGCAGGAATCTGGCAGGTAACTGGCAACGGGACCTGAGGGCTGAAGCAAAGTAGTGAACAGTGCAACAACATTGCTCGGGCACCTCCATTTTGGAGGAGGTGCCTTATATATGGTGAAGTCCTCCGGCCATTGGCCGGGGACTCCTTAGGATGGCGCGCGCGGCCCCTTTAAGAGGGAGGGAGCGCGCGCCCTAAGCACAGTGGCCGGGAAGGAGCGCGCGCTGCCAGCAGAGCGGGAGGAGGACGCCGGGCTCGGAGCAGAGAGGTGAGGGGAACAGCGTCCCTGCCTAGCAGAGGGCAGGGACGCCGGCGCTACACCAGTCATGTATTCTCATAGATTATACAGGGCCGTACCTAGGGGAAGAGAAGGGGCATGTGACTGAGGTACAGCTGTCAGGGGGTGCCTTCGGGCCACCTCATGCTGTGGTCAGAGGTGTCTCCCAGGCAGCTGCATGTTGCCGCCCCCAGAGTGGGATTCAACCATTCTCTGAGCTGGCTGTGGAACCGACAGTCCATCAGAGAAGGGAGCTATGTGCGGGCTCATACTGTATATAGGGAGCTATGTGCAGGCTCATACTGTGTGTGTATATAGGAGGCTATGTGGGTGCTCATACTGTATATAGGAGACTATGCAGGGGCTCATACTGTTTATAGGGATCTATGTGGGGCTCATACTGTATCTAGGAGGCTAGTTAGGGGCTCATACTGTATATACTGAGCTATGTGGGGCTCATACTGTATATAAGAGGCTATTTGGGGGCTCTTACTGTATATAGGAGGCTATGAAGGATTAAACTGTGCATAGGGAGTGTAAGGTAGTGTGACGCCTCTTCTCGAAAAAGCCCTTTAGTTTACCCTGGGAGATGGGGGACTCGGAGTCGGGTCCTTTGATGGAGAGATGGGGTGCAGCTGTGGCCCGGACCTGACCCGTGCTCAGGGCCGTCACAGTTAAAAGGATGGTGTGGGCTTATCTGGGTTGAGTGGCTGATTTACGACTACGCCACCTGTGGCACCCGGTGAAGGCCACCAGCGCCGCTGCAGTCCGCTGAGGCATGGTGTTATGGCGGCCAGAGTTATTACTACTCCCCACAGGCGGAGCAGGGCCTCAGGGCAGAGGGACAGGATGGAGGGGGTAGTAGTAGAGGAGTACGGGCTCCGCGTCGCGCGGTGTGGCGCAGAATAAACAGTCCGGAGGCCATAGGGGTGAACTTCCAAGGCTTTACTCACATATATGGCATGAGGAAGGTGACTCCCTGCTCCCCGCGGAGTCCTGCGGTCACCAGGGACGGGGGGTCCAACAACCTCCGAGTAAGTCCAGCATTCAGTCGTGACCCTACACCAGAGTGTTCCTGAACTACAGACCGAATCCTTTCCTGTCCGTGTGTGTGCAAATAGGCCAGGTCTCCCTCTGAGCTCCTCTCAGAACAAGGGCACGGGTGGCAGCTCCGCTCCGTCTGATACCCGGTGGGATCCTCAGGGCCTACCGGGCTTTCCCGACCAGGACATGGAGTAGCAAGGTCGGGTGTCGGGGGCCGGTACCCCTCTTGCAGCCGGACTCCCTCTGAATATATCAGGTTGGCGAGGACAGTTGGCGTACTCCGCTCCGTCTGCATCCTCCCTGGGATCCATTTGCTATGGAGCCACACTCTTAGACTCCGGGTCTTCTTGGTCCTGGTCCTTGACCGGGTTGAGACATTCCTTGCCTACAACCTTCCTCTCGTCCCAAGGCCGGGGCACGAGGGCTGTGTCTCCATCCGATGCAGGCCTACACAGGATCCACGCTCAGGGTGGGAGACCACAGTACTTCACAGTCCAAAGACAGTCAAAGAACCATTGCTAAGGACAGACTGACTGTCAGAGACTTGACTAACAAGGACCAAGAACCAAGATGGCTTTGAATTAAATATGAAATTTAAAGTGTAACTAACTTGTGAATCCTCCACCCTCACCCACTAACTGGTTCCCCTAACTCTTGGTTCCCCAGTCTCCCTGTAACCAGGAGGGCAGCACCTAGTGCATACTAGCCCCCTCTGGTGGAGAAATGTGGTGTTGGATGCAAAGGTTGGGTCACGACTATCACACTGTTCTTACCTCAGAGGAGGAACACTACACTCCATTAAAGAAGTGCAGCATCCCTGTGGCGGTCGAACCCTCAGGGGCGCCACAGTAGCGCTATTCATCATACTGAGGGACATTCACTTCACCGGGTCAATTAAAGCACACATGCAACGCTTTCCGGTAACATGAAATCCAGCGGTTTATTACTCTTCATAAACTGCCTATACATAGTCCATCTCAGTGGCTCGCAGGCATGTTACACATATAATATCCAAGAGCCTTTCCAGTGGCAGCTATGCCCGCTTGGCTTCAAATACAGACTTCAGCAAGGTACAGCCTCAATATTCATTTAAAGCGCCGATTTACCTTTGCCGGGTCTCAGCTGCTTCTATCAGCTCTGTTCTGCCACAGCTGTGGCTTTAAGGCTCCCCAGACGTGGACTCCAGGCCACGTGCCTTCTACTGGTATCCCACACATACAGGGATCCTGCCTCTGTCTTCCAGGCCTCTTGCCTACCAAGCCTCTTACTCTCAAACTGTTTCAAAACTACTAGGATTTATATATCCTTCTGTGCACACAGGACCTGTGATGATGTCACAGTCATGTGATCAGTCACCTGAGGGGGAGGTAAATGGTCAGCTAGAACACACCCCCTGGACATTTTAGCAATGCAGAAAGCCGCTGCATTACAGGAGATATGTGTGGCTCATGCTTTATATAGGGAGCTATGTGCGGGCTCATACTGTGTGTGTGTGTATAGGAATCTATGAGGGGGCTCATACTGTATGTAGGTGGCAGTGTGTGGGCTCATACTGTCCACAGGCTGATCGCCTCCATGCCACGCCGCATTGATGCAGTAATTGATGCAAAAGGAGCCCCGACAAAGTATTGAGCGCTTTTACTGAACATACATTTCAGTAGGCCAACATTTCGGATTTTAACCACTTTAAAGCCTGTGGCGTATTAGAACGCATGAGCCCATCAACCCCGGCTCAGCGAGGGCTCTGGTGGTGAGCCTGCACTGAACCGGGAACATATCAGCTGATTCTTAGTGCTGACATGTGCCCGCAACAGCCGGGGGTGGAATCGCGATCTACCCGTGGCTGTTAACCAGTTAAATGCTGCTGTCAATCTCTGACAGCTGCATTTAACAGCGCCGCGCCCGACCCTGTCACGTGATCGCGGGTCACTGATGGGTGGGCATGACAACCCTGGGTCTGCAGCAGACCCCAGTGGTTGCCATGTAATGATCGCTATGAGCGCCACCTAGTGGTCAGACCTCAAAGCACAGGAGCATTTCTGCTACATAGAGGTGATCTGCTCATTACCTCTATGTAGCAGAGACGATCAGACAAGTGCTGCTTCTAGTCTCCTATGGAGACTATAGAAGCAAGCAAAAAGTGTAAAAAAAGTTTTTAAAAATATTAAAAAAATATAAAAGTTTAAATCACCCCCTTTCGCTGCATTCAAAATAAAATAATAATAAAAAAAACACATACACATGTTTGGTATCGCCGCATTCAGAATCGCCCGATCTATTAATATAAATAAAGAATTAATCCGATCGGTAAACGGCGTAACGAGAAAAAAATTCCAAACGGCAGAATTACGTTCTTTGGTCGCAATGCAATAATGGGCGATCAAAACATCAGATCTACCCCAAAATGGTATCGATAAAAACGTCAGCTCGGCGCGCAAAAAATAAGCCCTCACCCGGCCTCAGAACCCGAAAAATGGAGACGCTACAGGTCTCGGAAAATGGCACCATTTATTTTTTTTTAGCAAAATTTGGATTTTTTTTTCACCAATTAAATAAAAAAGAACCTATACATGTGTGGTATCTACGAACTTGTAATGACCTGGAGAATAATAATTGCAGGTCAGTTTTAGCATTCAGTGAACGTGGTAAAAAAAAAACATCTGTGGTGTAGCACTTTTTTGGGAATTTCACCGTACTTGGAATTTGCTTCCCGTTTTCCCGTACATGATATGGTAAAACCAGTAATGTCATTCAAAAGTACAACTCGTCCCGCAAAAAAAAAGCCCTCAAACAGCCATATTGACCAAAAAGTAAAAACGCTATGGCTCTGGGAACAAGGGGAGCAAAAAAGGAAAATGCAAAAACGGAAAATCCCAGGGTTCTTAAGGGGTTAAAATAATTTTTCAAGCTGTTGTTATAGAGTATTCTAATTTACTGAGATAATGACTTTTGTGTTTTCATTGGCTGTAAGCCATAATCATCAACATTAACAGAAATAAACACTTGAAATAGATCACTCTGTAATGACTCTATATAATATATGAGTTTCACTTTTTGTATTGAAGAACTGAAATAAATGAACGTTTTGATGATATTGTAAGTTAGCGAGATGCATCTGTATTGTAGTATTCCTCCTTTTCCTCCTCACTTAATGCGCAGTGGTCGGTATTTAGGGGATCTGTATACATTCCTATCAGGATGTCTATATGTATATATACATTTGCTTGTCTTCTATCATAGCCTATGCTGATTATTATCTATACTATCCCTATTTTGAGTAATACCTGGTATTTTTTCTTTTCTTTATATTTATTATTTTTATTGAGCATTCATACATCCATACTAGTCTTTTCTGATTAAAGATCAGGACCTTTCATTCTTTCTTTTGAGCTTTAAGTTCTTCCAGTGGAGGATTGATATTGTTCCCGTACACATGAGATATATTGGATAAGAAATCTGTTCCCGGCTTATATTTAAACCTGTCTATGGTGCCTTTGAGATGGGCAAAAATTAATGATGAAAAATAATAAGCATTATTCTTTATATGTTACTTTATGATGTAACACATGTATATTATTAAATTGATGTTTTTTTGGAAGACTTAGAATTAATGTGACATGAAACATGATTGAAATTATGTATTTATAGATTTATTTTTATATATGTTTGTTCTAAATACACAGATAGCTTGAAAAAGGCCTAAATAGGCTGAAATGTCGAATGAGTATCTGACTTCATTTAGGTCTAATTTTTGTCATTCTATTGTATAATAAAATCATTTTGTATCACGTTATTTTGAGTGCCGGAGTTTCTAATTTTTTGGACTGTTTGACGTTTTACTCCAGATCACCCCCTACATGCAGTGAACACCCCCTACGTGCAGTGAGCACCCCCTACGTTCAATGAGCACCCCCTACTTGCAGTGAGTACCCCCTACATACAGTGAGCACCCACTACGTGCAGTGAGCACCTCCCACGTGCAATGAGCACCTCCTACGTGCAGTGAGCACCCACTATGTGCAGTGAGCACCCCCTACTTGCAGTGAGTACCCCCTACATACAGTGAGCACCCACTACGTGCAGTGAGCACCTCCCACGTGCAATGAGCACCCACTACGTGCAGTGAGCACCTCCTACGTGCAGTGAGCACCCACTACGTGCAGTGAGCACCTCCTACGTGCAGTGAGCACCTACTACGTGCAGTGAGCATCCCCTTATGTGCAGTGAGCACCCACTACGTGCAGTGAGCACCTCCTACGTGCAGTGAGCACCTCCTACGTGCAGTGAGCATCCCCTTATGTGCAGTGAGCACCTCCTACGTGCAATGAGCACCTCCTACGTGCAGTGAGCATCCACTACGTGCAGTGAGCACCTCCTACGCCTACCCACTACGTGCAGTGAGCACCCACTACGTGCAGTGAGCACCTCCTACTTGCAGTGAGCACCCACTACGTGCAGTGAGCACCTACTACGTGCAATGAGCACCTCCTACGTGCAGTGAGCACCCACTACGTGCAGTGAGCACCTCCTACGTGCAGTGAGCACCCACTACGTGCAGTGAGCACCTCCTACGTGCAGTGAGCACCTCCTACGTGCAGTGAGCACCTCCTACGTGCAGTGAGCACCCACTACGTGCAGTGAGCACCTCCTACATGCAATGAGCACCTCCTACATGCAGTGAGCACCCACTACGTGCAGTGAGCACCCACTACGTGCAGTGAACACCTCCTACATGCAGTGAGCACCCACTACGTGCAGTAGGCACCCACTACGTGCAGTGAGCACCTCCTACGTGCAGTGAGCACCCACTACGTGCAGTGAGCATCCCCTTATGTGCAGTGAGCACCTCCTACGTGCAGTGAGCACCCACTACATGCAGTGAGCACCCACTAACAATTTGATTAGGAGTCTGTGCACACATTAAGTATTTGGTGCAGAAAAAATACAGTGGCCAAATGCGTAATTTTGCTGCGTTTTTTACTTGCGTTTTTAGTGTGGATTTTTCCCCGCTCATTAGTATGGGTGAAATCTATATTAAAAACAGTGAAAGCATTGACAGACTGTGGATTTAAATCAGCTCCAAATCTGCAAGTCACAAATAAGTAACGTGTGCATGAGACTTCAGGATTCTCACTCACTTTGCTGCCATCTGGAAATGCTTCAGGTTTTGTGACAAATCTGCACTGAAAAAACGCAGCAAAAACACGTGTGCACACAGCCTTACAGTAGGACTGTCTACTTTGCCCATAACAACCAATCAGAGATCAGCTTTCATTTTACCAAAGCAGTTTGAGAAATGAAAGCTGAGCTCTAGTTGGTTGCTATGGACAACAAAGATAATGTAATGAATAGTTGTAATAAATGAGGCTCTGAGACCCTGCATTATACATCAGGGGGCAGCAGCTCTATGTCACTGATCCACCACTGCTGTCAGGAGATGGGACCAAGAACAATTGATGAGAATCGAGCATTATGGGTGATGTGCTCCGCATTACAGGAACCTTATAGGAGAAGACCTCAATATGGCGGATAATGCAGACAAGGCACATTACACAGCAGGAACGCAAGGCAGACACAAGAATTACTAAATGTACGGGTACGGTGCTGAGAAGCAACTGCAATGCTCATGAAATAAACCTCCTAAGAGACGGACAATCCTTTACAAGCATCACTAGGATTATTGTTATTATTTATTATTATAGCGCCATTTATTCCATGGCGCTTGACATGTGAGAAGGTCTATACATGGTAAAGACAAGTACAATAATCTTGAACAATACAAGTCAGTGACTGGTCCAGGAGGAGAGAGGTCCCTGCCCGCGAGGGCCACAGTCTACAAGGGATGGGTGAGGATACAGTAGGTGAGGGTAGAGCTGGTCGTGCAGTGGTCTGGTGGAGCGGTGGTTACTGCAGGTTGTACTCTTGTCAGAAGAGGTGGGTCTTCAGGTTTCTTTTGAAGGTTTCCACGTAGGCGAGAGCCTGATATGTTGGGGTAGAGAGTTCCAGAGTAGGGGGAATGTGCGGGAGAAATCTTCTATGTGATTGTGGGAAGAGGAGATAAGAGGGGAGTAGAGAAGGAGATTGCAACATTATAACATGTACACAAATTCGGAAACTCATTGGACCGTTTAAGGGGAAGTTATTTAAGGGGTTGTCCACTACTTGCCAACCCTTTCTGAAATGCTACAGTGCCCTAAATAAAGTAAAACACTTCATATTTACCAATAGACTCAGTGCCAACATCGTTAAAATGGCGCCATTCCAGGAAGGATGTGTGTTTTATTTTATTTCAGGCACTGCAGCATTTAAAGGGACTATGTCACCAAGGTTTTGACCTAATCTAAGATATAATATATACAGAGATATATAGATATATAATACATATAAAGAGAAATGTGTCACTTATTGGGATGCTTGCTGTAGTTTTGATTAAATCACTGTTTTATCAGCAAGATATTATCACTAGAGGACTGCTGCCAGGTAGTCATCCATATTCATGAACTCTGTATTACTTCACCCCCACCAATGATTGGGAGCTTTCTGCCTATGCACAGGGTACACACACAGAAAGCTGCCAATCAGTGTTGTTAGAAGGGTTATACAGAGCTCAGCATTCAGAGAACTGGTAAATCTGTAGCAGATAAAACTGTGATTTTATCAAAATTATACTATGTAGCCCAATGAGTAGTAAATCATTGGTATAAGGATCTCTGCCCCTATATCATGCAGGTCTCAGACAGGGTAACACAAAACTGCTGTCCAATTCCCTTTAAAAAGGTGTTAGCATTTTCCATGTCTTGTGGTAAATCTCAGCAGAACTGAATTTGGACATTAAACAATGATAAGAACATTTCATCATGATTTGGGAACAGATAACTCTGACCACTTTATATTGGTAAACTGCCTACTACACCTATAATCATCTGCTCTAATATAAAACTGGTTTTGATAATGTGGAGGTATAAAACATGTACAATAACATTTCCTATAAGTACTAGTTACATTTCTCTTCTTGCCTGAGCCTCCCACGTCTTCTTTCTTCTGGCTATTGGCCTGGATTAATGGTGTTGTTCCTCCCTCAGAACAGTCCAGGTCGATCCTTCTGTTCTTCAGTCCTTTACTCTGGACAATGACGTCTTCATCCACTCGCTCCATATCTGGGGTGGGAGACATCTTCTGTCCCAAATCTGTTTTTTTCCTCTTTTTTTCCCTTCCTTTTCAGGTTTTTGATTGAAGACTTCTCATAAGCCGATGAGTGCAAGTGTCTTCTGTTCTTGAGTCCTTCACTCTGGGCAATGACGTCCTCATCCACTCACTCCATCTCTGGGGTGGGAGACATCTTCCGTCCTGAGTTTGGTTTTTTACTTTTCCTTCCCCTCCTTTTGGGTTTTTTGCTTGAAGACTTTTCATCAGCCGATGAGTCCAAGTGTCTTCTTTTCCTCTCTCTCTTCCTTCCTACAATCTTCTCTTTCTCCATATTATCGCTTTGATCACAGTCCGTAGACAGCTTCTTCACCAGCACCAGTCAACTGCAACTGTCACTTTCCTGAACTATCAACTGAGCACACAGACACCTGGATGGCACTGGTCATGTGATCAGTAACTGACCAATAAGATTCTAAGGTGTATGCTACAGTATAAGGATGGGAATTTATCAGATTGATATAAGGGATGTAATAAAATTAAATCTGTTTCTGTTCTACTGTTTTTAGTTGATTTATATTTTATCTTTTCCATTTCCCATCACTTCAGTATTATCTCACAGATAATTTTTGGATTTTAGTGCCTGTTTTAACAATATTATGTTATGTATTATTGGTCCACATGAAAATAAATAAACTATATACTTGACCATTGTACTTATTGAGAAACAGTTGAGAACAGTACATTATTTGCATTGAGTGGCTGAGAACAAAGAAAGCAACATGAATTTCTCATTCACTGCTGTACTCAGCATAAACAGCAGTCGAAATGACAAAGCTAAGTATAATAATGTTTGTTTTGATTGCTGCCTATGCAGAGAGCAAAAGTCTGTGCCAAACTCTTTTAGACTCCAGTGCTATGTATAAGCAGTGACCAAGATGACAGAAAATGAGCAGCTAATTGTTAAAGACAGCTCTAATCATGTGCAGCGCATATAACCAGTGTTCATTCATTCGCTACTCATTTTCTGTTGTCTCGGTATCTGCCTACGTAGAGTGAAGTATTCGAGATGAGTTTGCCATAGGCTGCTGTGCTCTGCTTAGGCAGCGACTTATATTATAAAGCTCCCTTCATTATACTAAGCATTTTAATTTTGATCCTTGCTTATGTAGAGAGCAGCAGCCACTGGCAAACTCATCTCACCTTCTGCGCTCTGCATAAGTAGCGTTGGGTGGGCATCCGCTTTGCCACTCAATACGGTCTTCATTTATTACTTAGAGCTGCTTTTATAGTTTTACATTTTTCTAACTCAAACTAGTGTTAAAAGTAGTTAAGAGACTGGTTTAGGATTAGGTTTATGGTTAGGGATAGGGCTAGGCTTAGGGTTGGTGTTAGGGACCAGATTAGGAATAGGGTTAAGGATAGGATTAGGATTATGGTTAAAGTTAGAAATAGGGCTAAGGTAATAACACTGTTACATAAAAAAACGTAATAAGAAAATAAAAAGCAAACAAATAAAATAATGTATAAAGTTTTATATATTTAAACTTTGAGATCTGATTTCAGCAAAAAGCAGAAAAAAATAAAGAGATGAAAGCGTAAAGTATAATTACATCAGTATTTTTCTTAAATTACAATGCATGTGCAGTACTGGAGCTTTGGAAAGGACTCACGGAGTGCTATTGGTTCACAGGTTAGGGGGGCACATACTTGTCTTGTCCTGGTACTGTCAGCGTTTGGTAATCCTGGGACCTGTAGTCCTTCAGGGATTCCGGTGGTCCCTACTGGGTATAAAGGGACCCCGTAGGCGCGGACCCGGTGTCCAGTATATATCTCGGGGTGAGCCTGGTATGCTCCTCTGCCCCCTTGCTACTTCTTCCTTCTCCTCTCACCTTCAGCCACACTCGGGGCCCTCACTAGGCCTTCACTCGTGCTGTAGGCCCTGACTTGCCTAAGCACTGCAGCAAGCGTGCTGCCTCTTCGCTGCTGAGCGTTAGCACGCTCTCTCTCTCATTGACTCACTGTAACTGATCTCAGCTGCCTGGCTCCACCTTCCCTATATATATATATATATATATATGTCCCTAACGGGCTCCCTCTGCTGGTGTGAGGTGGAAGGGTGGAGGTGTATGAATGTAGTGAGGGCCTCTTGTGGAGAAGTCTATCCATGCACCCTACTGGGTTCTGTGGCACCTAGGCGTAGCAGGGCGCCACACTGCGGTCTGTGAAGACGTGCTGCATGTGACGCGCCCCCTGGGCCGTGGGGATACCCAGAGCGGGGCCTTGTAGATGCTTGGGGTTGTAGTCACCGTGGCGGTGACCCGGTCCGTGACACAGGGTGGTCAAACCAGGGTAGTCTATGCGCACTAATATCAATGTCCGACTACGCCACCTGTGGATTGCGGTTATTGGTAACCGCCGCTGCGGGGCAGTCCGCTGAAGCTGGTGGTATGTGCAGCAAGGAGATGTGACTCCCCACAGGTGAAGTGTAGCTTCAGGACAGCGTGAGTGGATGATGGTGGTGATGGTACAAGGTGTCGTGGTGCAAGAATAATCACAGAGTCTAGATGATGCAGTCCCAGATCTTTTACTCACGGTTAAAGCAATTCCAGTTACAGGGCCAGTGTAAGAGCCCACGGTGTCCTGTGCTCACGCAGAAAGGGGCTCGGTCGACCCTCAGGTATCTCTGGAGCATTTAGCAGGACCCCCTTCTGTGTGTCCTCTCTGGCCTCTCCCCTTGTACCTCACACCGAGCAGCACCTCTGTCCAGTGTCCTCGGGCCTTAGCCGGTGACGTGTGTTCCGTCCCCTGACCCTATGTGGCTACTTTCCTAGTGGCTGGTGTGGACGGCCTGCTGTACTTGAAGTGCTACAGCCTCCGGTTCCCAGTTGAGCCCTGTAGTCTCTGCTGGCTGGGGGACCTGGTTCCCCTTCTTTGGCCTGACCCCCCTACCTCCTGACAGCGGCGGGCGTACAGGTGGCGGCTGCACGGCAAGTACCCCTAGTGACCCTTCACTTCTCGTCCTGGAGCCTTCCTGCTCCCCTTTCCTCTCTTCTCTTTTTCCAGGCTCAGGCCTCCTGGCTGGGCCTGCCTGTGGAGCAGAGCTCATACAGAGCCTCTGCCCCCTGTCTGCACCTCAGTCTGACTGACTGGAACTAAACTCTCCCCTGAACCAAGATGGTTCCTTCCTATTATACCTCCTACTACAGTGCTCCCAGGATCTACGTACTCCACCCATCCACTACATAGTTCCCCCTCTCTAAGTGGTTCCGACCCACTCCAGCCAGGGATCAGGGACACTTGTGCTCTCCCATAGGAGCATTCTCGCCCTGTCCCCCGGAAATGTGGTGCAGTGGATGTAGTGTTAGGGTCCTGAGCCATACTCCTTCCTTACCTGAGAGTGAGATACCACACCTCTGGGTGAGATGCAATACCTGTGTGGCGACCGAACCCTCAGGGGCGCCAGACATGTCCATCTCCACGGGTGAGCCACAGGAGAACGGGAACACATGGTGGGTATGGGATTTGTATAAATCCCATCCACTATGCTGTAACATCTGGCCACTGCGGATTGCACGCCGCGCCCTTGCGCTGCGTCCAATCGGCAGCGAACACTGATCGTGTGCACATACCCTTAAAGGCATATAAAAGACACAAACATATCTGAATTAAATAAAATGAAATCTGGAAAAAGTTGGTAATAATATGTATGAAAACAATGGAGTTTCTTACAAGCGGAAAAAAATCCACAAAAAAACTGTGTGAAAAGAGTCTACTGGTGATCTTTATAAAAGAGGCCTGTGTGCTCTTAAAGAGGTTGTCTCATCTTGTCCTCTGAAGGACACTGCTCTCCTGCCTCCTGGCTTCCGGCTTGCTGGAGGTATTGCACTCTTGATTAAAGGGGTTGTCCACTACTTTGAAAACCCCGTCTCTATCTGAATATTTGCCCCTGTTAAAATACAAAACACCTACAGTCCCCTCTTCCGCCAGCGTCGTTCCTGTAGTGCCGCGACTCGCAGAGATCAGCTTTCATTTTTTCAATTGCTCTGATAAAGTGAAAGCTGCATGTGAACAGGCAATTGTGGGAGTAATTGGGTTTTACAGGCTGTTGACGCGCCCCCAGGGCCGTGGGTTACTCGGCGGCCGGGCCTCTGGATGCCGGCATGGCGGGGATATCATGGTGGCTGGCCCGGTCCGTGACCCAGGGCGGTCAGTACAAGAAGAGAAAATAAGAATGAATAGAAAAGTTTGTGACGCCACCTGTGGTGCCTGGTGAGGATCACCAGCACTGCAACAGTCCTCTGAGGCAGATGTTAGGGCAACTAGAGATGGTTCGGCTCCCCACAGGTGGAGCAGGCCTCATGGCAGTATGAAACGAGGCAGGTTGCGCTGGGCGTTGTGGTGCAGGGTGAGAACCATGGCGCAGCAGGAGTAACGGACAGAGACAGGGGATTTGCTTCGTTACCTTTACTGCTACAGCTGTTAAGTACGGTCCAGGGTACTCCAGGTGAAGGGCGCACTTTTGGACTTCTCCCCAGGGAGCGGGTATAAGGCCTCCTGATCCGTGTCTGTCTCTGTGTATGCTCCTGGCCAGCCTGCAACTGAGCCTAGATTATGTGTCCTGCTTTTACTTCACCTGTTGCTCTGACGTAGGACCTCTGGTTGGTAACCACTGTCCCTGGACGTCGGAGCCTTTGTGGTTCCTGATCCTGTGTGTGTCTATCTTCAGGTTTGCCAGGGACTTGTAGTACTTCTGGGATTCCGGTTGTTCCTACTGGGTATAATGAGTCCCTGTAGGCGCGGACCCGATGTCCGGTAAATATAACGGGGTGAGCTTCCTATGCTCCTCTGCCCCCTTGGTTCCACTTTCTCCTTTCCTCCTCGCCGTCAGTCACACTCGGGGCCCTCACTACTTGGCAGCTGTCGTGCTGGATCTCCACCGCTCTCTGAGCGTCGGCACGCTCTCAGACATCCACTGTCTGACTGCTCTGACTCTGAGCTCTCACTGAACTCTGACTGAGCACTAATCCCCAACTCTCTCACTGAACTGCCTGGCTCCACCTTCCCTTTATATATCCCTATCAGGGCTCCCTCTGCTGGTATGAGGTGGAAGGTGGAGGTGTGTGAATGTAGTGAGGGCCTCTTGTGGAGAAATCCGTCCATGCACCCTTCTGGGTTCTGTGGCACCATGCGCAGCAGGGCACCACACCATGTCTGTTTAATTCATCCCTAATGTATCTCTTAAAGTGAACCTGTCACCAGGTTTGACTGATGTGAGATACGGCAACCACTTTTCAGTCCTGATATACAGCATTATATAATGCTGTATATATGTCCCCAACCCGGCCTGCAAGCCAAGAAAGAAACATATGACCAATGTGTAAATTAATGTATTTCTGGTAAAGGGACAAGTTCATTAGCCCCTGTTGTAGGATGAAAAGGAGGGGAAACATCTGGAAATGTCAGTAAGACAATTATACAATAACAGAAGACACCTGAAAGGGGGCAAATACTTAATTTACAACACTGAATAGGGAGATGTATCAGTACAATCTAATCCTATACACTGGAAGCTTAGAATAGACAGTCTTAAAATACACCAGACTTATCATGTTGGTTGTTGATAAATCTGGCTTATTTTCAGACTGTCTAGTCTAGGTTTACACCACTTTTTAATTAGCACATTAGGTCAGACCCCTTCTCCAATAAGAATCCTCCTCTTTCAGTTAACCCCCCTTGTTGGACATATATATGAAGAACTCATAATGAACATGTTGCAAGACATGAAAGACTTTTATGGAGCAAATTGCTGCAGAATTCCAATGCATTTATCTTGATTAATCCCCCCCCCCCTGTATTTATAGATCTTTTTGTTCTTGATGCCTATCGCAGGCAGAATAGGTACAATCAAGCAGATTTATCATTACTGTCTTAAATGTAGACAGGCTCATCCTACAGGAGGCCGGCAGGTGATGTGCCAAAGCTGCCAGACTGGCTCACGCTGTGTGATAGATTTGTGTAATGGATGTAGATGGTGAAAAAGTGTCTGAACACATAATAAATTTGGTATGTTCCCACATTTTTTGCCTCAAATTCATCCAGAGCTCAGCACTGCGCCTCCTTTAAAAATGAAATAAAAGACACTCAAAAGATTGTATTTATCCTAAGGTGAGAGTGTGGCGTCCTGCTGCGCATTGGTGCCATAGAACCCAGAAGGGTGCACGGATGGACTTCTCCACAAGAGGCCCTCACCACATTCACACACCTCCACCTTCCACCTCATACCAGCAGAGGGAGCCCGTTAGGGACAGATATATAGGGAAGGTGGAGCCAGGCAGTTCAGTTAGTGCTCAGAGTCAGTGTTCATAGCAGTCAGACAGAGAGTTCGCACGCTGGCTGCTGTGCTTAGGCGAGCCAAGGCCTACAGCACGTGTGAAAGCCTAGTGAGGGCCTGAGTGTGGCCGAAGGCGAGAGGAGAAGGAAGAAGTGAGGGGGCAGATGAGCATACCAGGCTCATCCCGATATATATACCGGACACCGGGTCCGAGCCTACAGGGACTCTTTATACCCAGTAGGAACCACCGGAATCCCTGGAGGACTACAGGTCCCAGGTTCACCAAATGCTGATTGCAGTACCAGGGCTAGCAGTCACGGAGGCCCCAGTGTTCAGGGAGAGTGATCTCCAAAAGAGAAGGCCCTACCACCAGGTTAGCAGGTGCAAGAGAGAGACAGTAACTAAGCTAGGCCTACTTCCAGGCAGGCCAGAAGCTTAATGAGTAAAGCCACGGATCAGGGAGCCCTATACCCGCTCACTGGGGAGAGTCCAAAAGTGCACCCTTCGCCCGGAGTACCCTGGACCATGCCTGCAGCATCATCAGTAAAGGTACTGAAGTTTACCCCCGTGTGAGTGTCCGTCTCTCCCCCACACCACCATCTACCCCTACACTGCCCTGGAGCTAGCTCTACCTGTGGAGAGCCACACCATCCCTGCTGCTGTAACACCCGCTCCAGAGGACTGCTCCGCAGCGGCGGCTCCCTTTAGCCGCATTCCACAGGTGGCGTCACTAATAATCCCAAAAACCCCATATAAAAATATCCCCCTTTTTGCACTGACCGCCCTGGGTCATGGACCGAGCCAGCCACCGTGATATCCCCCAACCGGCATCCAGAGGCCAGGCTGCTGAGTACCCCACGGCCCTGGGGGCGCGTCAGAACTTGGCGTCACGAACAGGATTTCGTGCCTGTTGCAACAAACAGGATTCCGTGCCCGTAGCCACCGGGTACCGTGCACCTTTAAAAAGACTGTAATACTCACTGTGGTGAAAGTTCCCGCCATTTCCGAGATTTCCCGCCATTGTCCGCCATCTTCCTGTCGCCGCGCGGGAAGAAGAGGGGCGTAACCGTGGGAATTGGAGCCGCTGGAAGCCTAGGACATGCCCCGCCCCTGACGTCGAACCATGAAGCGTCAGGTCCTGGAAGAAGCCCAGAGGACGCTCTGACGTCAGACGTGAGCGACGCAAGGTCCTGAAAGACCGTCGCCCGCGGAGCTGCGGCCTACAAGGTAAAGAAAGTGAAGAAGGTAGGCTCCGGTTCACTAGGGGGGCGCAACCATGGAAGACGACCAGCAAGCCGCCGGAGCACCGGTTAACGCTCCTGATGCCCAATTTGCGCCCGGCGCTGCACAGGCCACAGAGGCCGCTCCACCAGCAGGGGTCGTGACCCCGTTGATACCCATGGTACTGCCGTATATCCCTGGAGTGAAATGGCTTCCCCAGTATAATGGCAAACCAGACACCCTGCCCGGCTTCAAGAGAAAAGTATGCGGCGTGCAAGACATGTATTCTATGACGGGCAAGCAAAGAGCCGCTGTTATGTTAGGACAATTGACTGGTGCATCAGAGCGGGAAGTTGAAACCTGGCCAGCCGCAGACCAGGAATCATCTTTAAAAGACTGCAAACTGTGTTTGAAAACCGCACTGAGACGGATCTCCAGATGAGGTTCTACCACTGTATCCAGAAACCTGAGGACAGTATCCGGGACTACGCCTGGTGCTTATAGGAGGCCCTGTGGGCCCTGAAACAGGTTAGTCCAGACAGCATACAAAATGAAAATAAAATGCTGATGGAACAGTTCATCCGGGGGTTGAGGGCCCAGGAGGAGAGCAGAACCGTACGGTGGTGGGCCTTAGATCATCCAGATGCCACCTTTGACACCCTCAAGGACTTGGCTATAAAGGGCCTGCAGCCCCTGGAAACAGCAGATACTGCTATCCAGCGTTACCAGGGTGGGGCCACCCCAGTGCCCGCAGCACCCACTGCTCCTTCATTGATGGCGGAAACAAAGATGCAAACAGTGCCTCCTAGTGAGCTGGACAGCCTACGCTCTGAAGTGTGCCAGTTAAGTAAAACCCTGCCCACTGTGCTGAGCACCCTGCAGCTACAGACAGAGCCTGAGCCGGAAGGAAGGATCCTACTGGCCGACAGCCCTGAGGATGTCCCCTGGGTGAGGAGAAGAAGGAGGACAATGCCACCCCGAAGGAGGACAACGTCACCCCGGAGGACAATGCCACCCCGTGGGAGGTCCAACAACCAACGTCGCCCTTCAGGAGACTTCATCTGCTACCGCTGCCAGAAGGCAGGCCACACAGGGAGAAACAGTCCTTTAAACAAGCAAACCCTGGGGCCGACACCCAGGAGTAGACCAACCAGGCCCATCAAACTGGTAGAGACAACCAGCAGACACATAGCCCCCCTAAAAAATAACTTTTATTAATAATCTCTAAAAAGGACCTAAAAGTCCATAGACAAACAACAATAATACTCTAAATGATAGGACATATAGAATCAGGTAATACACCGACCGGGAGGGAATACAGATTCAAGCTGTCCCTGTTATGTCCCTAAATCCTGTCCCTACCTGACAGCGGAGGTTGGCACCCTAATTTGTACTTCGTGGCGCCCCCGCTCAACGTCGGTATCCCTAATGTCCCTACAAGGACCCTTGTCTTAAATTAAACAAAACCACAATAGTGAGAAAGGGTAGAAAAAGTGAACGTATAAATACAGAAGCCGATAATAGGTCAATGATTATAGATGGCCAAATTCATTTGGTCGGGTAAACATAAATGCTCTAGGGTAGAGGAGCACAGTGCTTGTTTCTCCATAGCCAAAACAAATCAAATAGCAGCCAGAGCAATCAAATATGGACACATGCTACACTTTGATAGTCCAGCTATATACCTCAAAAGGGGGCTCAGAAAGCAAAATCCCACCCAGGTAGATGTCTCCCCATACATCAAATGGAATTTAAGTATTGGTATTTGAAAAAGCATAATATCTATATCAAAGTATCAGGTCCAGACTCTGTCTGTCATAGATGTACATAATAGTAGACAGAAAGAAGGACACTTATCATTATTAGTCCCTATACCTTTTCAAAGAGAGACACTCATCATTATTAGTCCCTATTCCTTTTCAAAAGACCAGAAAATGGCTATCAGAATATACATTTTCATTAGTAAAAAAAAAAAAAAAAAACAATAACACTAAAACCTTAATGGTCCCCAATTCCAGCAGTCAGAAAGTAGATATCATTAGTAAGTAAAAAAAATGACACTTATCCTTAGTAGTCCCAACGCGTTTCCCCCTAGTTTCCACCAGGGTTCATCAGGGGATCTGGGGAAGACCTCAATCCCTCACCCCAGATTGCCAGACAATGCTGCATGTGTAGGAAATTCTTGCACATATACCTCCCTTATAAACTCAGCTCAGCCCCATAATTAGTGATAATCGCAAACGCCTGTGTACTGCTGTCATCGTACACATGCCCGGCGTCCACCGCCAAATGTAAGTCCGTGGACCGCACATGGAACGCACGCACCCGGAAATGACGATATGCTAATGACACCCACCGGAAATGACGTCACCAGACTGCATCAGAGTATCTGAAGCGCATCTGGAACGCACACACCCGGAAGTAACGGTGTCTAACTAGCGTCCATCGGGATATGATGTCATCCAAATGTGGCGGTACATGGTTAGGAGGCAAAGTCTACACCCATCCCCATATACGTTTGTCAGTAATTGTCATGGTAGCCAGCAATGCAAACACCGGCCAGACGGGCATACCTCCCACCAACATACCCCATATATTTAAAGTGCCATAGACGGACAGGTCGGCACCAGGGCTAAGATGTCCAAAAGTTATTCAGCGCAAAATAAATGTACACGCTGTACACCGGAGGACAAAGGCATTCAGTATATAATAAATAGGAAGGTTGGAGTCTGACTATTATATAATTGAAGTGTTATCCACATATTACAATGTTGTTTATCATCCACAGAGTATTTAACGCTGTTAGAGTAGGAGAAAAATAAGTCCCAAACATATAAATACATATTTAGCCACAATGGGTATATACATATGGTGATCATTAGACCAATACCATATAGGCTGGTTCTATTCGGCCCCTAATATCACATTCTTGGAATCAGATAAAACTCGAGAAGCTCAACTGTTCATTAATGCCCCCAGGGGCCATTGACTCCATCCAAAAGATCCAACGGGCCTCCCGTTGGAGTATTTTTTTATTCCAGTCACCCTGCCTGATTGACCGTGCCACAACCTCCAAAACCCTAAATGAAATGCATCTCACATCACCCCCATGTTTAGATATTATATGTCTGGCGAGTGGTGTATCCCTGCCATGCCTAACGTCTCCAAGGTGCTCGCCTATCCGGACGCGTAATTCACGTTTCGTTTTCCCGATATAATCCATTGGACACGTACACGTGCAGAGGTACACCACTCCTGACGTTTTACAGTTGGCGAAATCTTTCATCTCGTATGTGCGTTTAGTCACTGCACTCACAAAACTCTTTGAAGGTGTGACAAATTTACAGAAGGAGCAGTGACCACATCTGAACGTACCCTTAGACCTACTTCTCAACCATGTGATCTCCTTCATCTGAGGCGTAAAGTGACTATGTACGACTGTATCCTTCACGGATCTCCCCCTCCTATATGTAACCGAAGGTGTTTTTGGGACCAAGCCCACCACATCCGGATCTGCTCGTAGGATCCCCCAGTATTTTTCAAGAATGCCCATTACTTTTCTTGACTGATCATCATTGAGTCCATCACACGACTGATAGGCACCTGAGTTACATCTATCTCTTGGAGTGAGGAGGGACGATCTATCTGTCGTCCTTGCCTGTTGATATGCCTTGTCTATTACTCCTTCAGGATAACCCCTAGTTCTAAGCCTATGAGATAGATTACACGACTCAGATTGAAAGTCATTCCACGAGGAACAGTTCCTCCGCACCCTAAGGAACTGTCCCTTAGGAATGCCTCTTTTTAGAGGCGGAGGATGGAAGCTCCCCCACTCTAGAAGGCTATTGGTCGCAGAAGGTTTACGATACAGTGAAGTTTTTAAAGTACCATCACCATTTCTTGAGATTTTTAAATCCAGGAAGGAGATCTCGTCCACTCCCACCTCACAAGTGAAGGATAGTCCAAAAGGGTTAACATTCAGATGTGCCACGAACGTCCGAAAAGATGCCTCATCCCCTGCCCACAGGACGAGGATGTCGTCAATATATCTGCCCCAGAAAAGTATCCGTGGGGCCCAGACGACATCCTCGTCTCTGAACACAACAGTATCCTCCCACCAACCCAGGAGTAAATTAGCGTACGTAGGGGCACAAGGGCTCCCCATCGCTGTGCCCCTGAGTTGGTGGTAGTATCTCCCATTGTATAGAAAATAATTATGTCGTAATACAAAATCCAAAAGTTCCAGGAGAAATTTATTGTGTGGCCTCAGGTGTGTCCCTCTACTTTTCAAATAGTATTCGACGGCTGTTAAACCCACTTCGTATCGAATACTACTATATAGAGCCTCAACATCAATTGAGGCCAAAATCGTATTGGAATCAATGGACACACCTTCTAATTTGTTCAGAAGGTCCATAGTATCCCTCAGATATGATGGGAGGGCTAGGACAAATGGTCTCAAGACCTTATCCAAATACACACTCGAATTTTGGCATAGGGCATCAATCCCTGCAACAATAGGTCTTCCCTTGAGGGGGCTGATGCCCTTGTGTATCTTGGGAAGTGCATAGAACGTCGCTGTTACAGGCCATTTCGGAATGAGGAAATCATATTCATTTTTCGAAAGCAGATTCATTGTCAGTGCACATGACAGAATCTTAGATAGTCCCACCATATATTCACTGCTGGGATCCTTCCGTAAGACTTCGTATGTGGACACATCTGATAGGAGACCCTGACACATTTCAATATACTGGGTGTCGTCCAAGACAACAATGTTGCCGCCCTTATCAGAGGGCTTCAGCACTACTGCATTATTAGCACCCAGGGATTCCAACGCCCTTTTTTCCCCCAAAGACAAATTAGAACGTGCTGGTTCATATCTTGGGTTAATATTACGGATCTCTTCAGAAACCAATTTAAGGAAGATATCTATGCCCCCTATGTCACCGACTGGGGGCATCCTAGTGCTCCTAGGTTTCAGATCAGAGAAGGGTCCGAGGCCAGGACTCCTCTGTCCCTCCTCTGATAATTCTGATAATGTTAATACATCCGGGAGATCCTCCAGGGATATGCCCAAATGTTGGCACTTCAATCTGTCATTATGCAGAAAAAACTTTCTCCATTTTAATTTTCTGGTAAAGAGGTTAATATCTTTTATCCAAGAAAAAGGGTCAAATCTCGTTGTTGGGACAAATGTGAGGCCTTTCCGGAGGACAGACCTCTCACAATCAGACAAAGCATAAGAAGATATATTAATTATCTGGTTTTCATTATCCTCTGGAAGATCATTAGTCCTATAGCCCATTACCTGTGTGTTTGGGGCCCAGTGCGTTCCCGCAGTTTGTAAGGAAGAAGGCCCCTTGTTTCTAAAAAAGACGATGAGGAAGAGGAGGACTGTGCAGATGGGGATATAAGACTGCCCCCTCTTTGTTCCAAAATTTGTCCCTGCCATCTCCTTTGGTATCCCCTCCTCCCTCGTCCCCTACCTCTATGGTTAACCTTACCACCGAGGTGCCTTACTCCCCCTTCAGCATCTGAAGACTCAGGGTCGGAGGAGGAGATATCTACAGGGAAGTTAGCCCCCTCACTAAGGCCCGGATAGGCACGCTTTTCACGAAAGTCTGCACAGTCCCTCAAAAACCTCTTATGTTTTCTATCTTTAATATTTAGTTGAAAACGTTCAACCGCAGTTTTTAGATTATCATCCTTGTTAGAAAAGTCAGGGTTAGTCCTATATTTCAATACTTCCTCAGTTAGCTCTCTCAGTCTACTAGAAGTTCTTTCCAATGTTATTTTTTCCTCATTCAATAGAATCTGCATAAACCTAACGGAGGAAGCTGTAGATTCCTCCTCCCACCTAGACAACAGACCCAGAGTTCTACACCTTTGTGCTGGTGCAATGTGTATTCTCAGGCCTCTTGGGACTATTTTTTGTTTAATATAACTCTCAAGGGATTGTACCTCCCACCAAGATTTAATGTTGTCTTTAAACGCACTCAGTAGCTCAGTAAACACTGTTTTTAGGGTAGGAGTTGCTGAGGAGCTATTCTCCAATTCAGCTTCAGAAAAAACCTCTCGAGCATCATCCATCCATTTATTAGTATCAAAAGGGCCTGATAAGAAGCCAGCCATACTAGAAAATCAATTTAAACACCTAAACAAAATATCACATGAGGGGCCTAATAAATAGAGACAACCAGCAGACACATAGCCCCCCTAAAAAATAACTTTTATTAATAATCTCTAAAAAGGACCTAAAAGTCCATAGACAAACAACAATAATACTGTAAATGATAGGACATATAGAATCAGGTAATACACCGACCGGGAGGGAATACAGATTCAAGCTGTCCCTGTTATGTCCCTAAATCCTGTCCCTACCTGACAGCGGAGGTTGGCACCCTAATTTGTACTTCGTGGCGCCCCCGCTCAACGTCGGTATCCCTAATGTCCCTACAAGGACCCTTGTCTTAAATTAAACAAAACCACAATAGTGAGAAAGGGTAGAAAAAGTGAACGTATAAATACAGAAGCCGATAATAGGTCAATGATTATAGATGGCCAAATTCATTTGGTCGGGTAAACATAAATGCTCTAGGGTAGAGGAGCACAGTGCTTGTTTCTCCATAGCCAAAACAAATCAAATAGCAGCCAGAGCAATCAAATATGGACACATGCTACACTTTGATAGTCCAGCTATATACCTCAAAAGGGGGCTCAGAAAGCAAAATCCCACCCAGGTAGATGTCTCCCCATACATCAAATGGAATTTAAGTATTGGTATTTGAAAAAGCATAATATCTATATCAAAGTATCAGGTCCAGACTCTGTCTGTCATAGATGTACATAATAGTAGACAGAAAGAAGGACACTTATCATTATTAGTCCCTATACCTTTTCAAAGAGAGACACTCATCATTATTAGTCCCTATTCCTTTTCAAAAGACCAGAAAATGGCTATCAGAATATACATTTTCATTAGTAAAAAAAAACAAAAAAACAATAACACTAAAACCTTAATGGTCCCCAATTCCAGCAGTCAGAAAGTAGATATCATTAGTAAGTAAAAAAAATGACACTTATCCTTAGTAGTCCCAACGCGTTTCCCCCTAGTTTCCACCAGGGTTCATCAGGGGATCTGGGGAAGACCTCAATCCCTCACCCCAGATTGCCAGACAATGCTGCATGTGTAGGAAATTCTTGCACATATACCTCCCTTATAAACTCAGCTCAGCCCCATAATTAGTGATAATCGCAAACGCCTGTGTACTGCTGTCATCGTACACATGCCCGGCGTCCACCGCCAAATGTAAGTCCGTGGACCGCACATGGAACGCACGCACCCGGAAATGACGATATGCTAATGACGCCCACCGGAAATGACGTCACCAGACTGCATCAGAGTATCTGAAGCGCATCTGGAACGCACACACCCGGAAGTAACGGTGTCTAACTAGCGTCCATCGGGATATGATGTCATCCAAATGTGGCGGTACATGGTTAGGAGGCAAAGTCTACACCCATCCCCATATACGTTTGTCAGTAATTGTCATGGTAGCCAGCAATGCAAACACCGGCCAGACGGGCATACCTCCCACCAACATACCCCATATATTTAAAGTGCCATAGACGGACAGGTCGGCACCAGGGCTAAGATGTCCAAAAGTTATTCAGCGCAAAATAAATGTACACGCTGTACACCGGAGGACAAAGGCATTCAGTATATAATAAATAGGAAGGTTGGAGTCTGACTATTATATAATTGAAGTGTTATCCACATATTACAATGTTGTTTATCATCCACAGAGTATTTAACGCTGTTAGAGTAGGAGAAAAATAAGTCCCAAACATATAAATACATATTTAGCCACAATGGGTATATACATATGGTGATCATTAGACCAATACCATATAGGCTGGTTCTATTCGGCCCCTAATATCACATTCTTGGAATCAGATAAAACTCGAGAAGCTCAACTGTTCATTAATGCCCCCAGGGGCCATTGACTCCATCCAAAAGATCCAACGGGCCTCCCGTTGGAGTATTTTTTTATTCCAGTCACCCTGCCTGATTGACCGTGCCACAACCTCCAAAACCCTAAATGAAATGCATCTCACATCACCCCCATGTTTAGATATTATATGTCTGGCGAGTGGTGTATCCCTGCCATGCCTAACGTTGGAGGTTGTGGCACGGTCAATCAGGCAGGGTGACTGGAATAAAAAAATACTCCAACGGGAGGCCCGTTGGATCTTTTGGATGGAGTCAATGGCCCCTGGGGGCATTAATGAACAGTTGAGCTTCTCGAGTTTTATCTGATTCCAAGAATGTGATATTAGGGGCCGAATAGAACCAGCCTATATGGTATTGGTCTAATGATCACCATATGTATATACCCATTGTGGCTAAATATGTATTTATATGTTTGGGACTTATTTTTCTCCTACTCTAACAGCGTTAAATATTCTGTGGATGATAAACAACATTGTAATATGTGGATAACACTTCAATTATATAATAGTCAGACTCCAACCTTCCTATTTATTATATACTGAATGTCTTTGTCCTCCGGTGTACAGCGTGTACATTTATTTTGCGCTGAATAACTTTTGGACATCTTAGCCCTGGTGCCGACCTGTCCGTCTATGGCACTTTAAATATATGGGGTATGTTGGTGGGAGGTATGCCCGTCTGGCCGGTGTTTGCATTGCTGGCTACCATGACAATTACTGACAAACGTATATGGGGATGGGTGTAGACTTTGCCTCCTAACCATGTACCGCCACATTTGGATGACATCATATCCCGATGGACGCTAGTTAGACACCGTTACTTCCGGGTGTGTGCGTTCCAGATGCGCTTCAGATACTCTGATGCAGTCTGGTGACGTCATTTCCGGTGGGCGTCATTAGCATATCGTCATTTCCGGGTGCGTGCGTTCCATGTGCGGTCCACGGACTTACATTTGGCGGTGGACGCCGGGCATGTGTACGATGACAGCAGTACACAGGCGTTTGCGATTATCACTAATTATGGGGCTGAGCTGAGTTTATAAGGGAGGTATATGTGCAAGAATTTCCTACACATGCAGCATTGTCTGGCAATCTGGGGTGAGGGATTGAGGTCTTCCCCAGATCCCCTGATGAACCCTGGTGGAAACTAGGGGGAAACGCGTTGGGACTACTAAGGATAAGTGTCATTTTTTTACTTACTAATGATATCTACTTTCTGACTGCTGGAATTGGGGACCATTAAGGTTTTAGTGTTATTGTTTTTTTTTTTTTTTTTACTAATGAAAATGTATATTCTGATTGCCATTTTCTGGTCTTTTGAAAAGGAATAGGGACTAATAATGATGAGTGTCTCTCTTTGAAAAGGTATAGGGACTAATAATGATAAGTGTCCTTCTTTCTGTCTACTATTATGTACATCTATGACAGACAGAGTCTGGACCTGATACTTTGATATAGATATTATGCTTTTTCAAATACCAATACTTAAATTCCATTTGATGTATGGGGAGACATCTACCTGGGTGGGATTTTGCTTTCTGAGCCCCCTTTTGAGGTATATAGCTGGACTATCAAAGTGTAGCATGTGTCCATATTTGATTGCTCTGGCTGCAATTTGATTTGTTTTGGCTATGGAGAAACAAGCACTGTGCTCCTCTACCCTAGAGCATTTATGTTTACCCGACCAAATGAATTTGGCCATCTATAATCATTGACCTATTATCGGCTTCTGCATTTATACGTTCACTTTTTCTACCCTTTCTCACTATTGTGGTTTTGTTTAATTTAAGACAAGGGTCCTTGTAGGGACATTAGGGATACCGACGTTGAGCGGGGGCGCCACGAAGTACAAATTAGGGTGCCAACCTCCGCTGTCAGGTAGGGACAGGATTTAGGGACATAACAGGGACAGCTTGAATCTGTATTCCCTCCCGGTCGGTGTATTACCTGATTCTATATGTCCTATCATTTAGAGTATTATTGTTGTTTGTCTATGGACTTTTAGGTCCTTTTTAGAGATTATTAATAAAAGTTATTTTTTAGGGGGGCTATGTGTCTGCTGGTTGTCTCTATTTATTAGGCCCCTCATGTGATATTTTGTTTAGGTGTTTAAATTGATTTTCTAGTATGGCTGGCTTCTTATCAGGCCCTTTTGATACTAATAAATGGATGGATGATGCTCGAGAGGTTTTTTCTGAAGCTGAATTGGAGAATAGCTCCTCAGCAACTCCTACCCTAAAAACAGTGTTTACTGAGCTACTGAGTGCGTTTAAAGACAACATTAAATCTTGGTGGGAGGTACAATCCCTTGAGAGTTATATTAAACAAAAAATAGTCCCAAGAGGCCTGAGAATACACATTGCACCAGCACAAAGGTGTAGAACTCTGGGTCTGTTGTCTAGGTGGGAGGAGGAATCTACAGCTTCCTCCGTTAGGTTTATGCAGATTCTATTGAATGAGGAAAAAATAACATTGGAAAGAACTTCTAGTAGACTGAGAGAGCTAACTGAGGAAGTATTGAAATATAGGACTAACCCTGACTTTTCTAACAAGGAGGATAATCTAAAAACTGCGGTTGAACGTTTTCAACTAAATATTAAAGATAGAAAACATAAGAGGTTTTTGAGGGACTGTGCAGACTTTCGTGAAAAGCGTGCCTATCCGGGCCTTAGTGAGGGGGCTAACTTCCCTGTAGATATCTCCTCCTCCGACCCTGAGTCTTCAGATGCTGAAGGGGGAGTAAGGCACCTCGGTGGTAAGGTTAACCATAGAGGTAGGGGACGAGGGAGGAGGGGATACCAAAGGAGATGGCAGGGACAAATTTTGGAACAAAGAGGGGGCAGTCTTATATCCCCATCTGCACAGTCCTCCTCTTCCTCATCGTCTTTTTTAGAAACAAGGGGCCTTCTTCCTTACAAACTGCGGGAACGCACTGGGCCCCAAACACACAGGTAATGGGCTATAGGACTAATGATCTTCCAGAGGATAATGAAAACCAGATAATTAATATATCTTCTTATGCTTTGTCTGATTGTGAGAGGTCTGTCCTCCGGAAAGGCCTCACATTTGTCCCAACAACGAGATTTGACCCTTTTTCTTGGATAAAAGATATTAACCTCTTTACCAGAAAATTAAAATGGAGAAAGTTTTTTCTGCATAATGACAGATTGAAGTGCCAACATTTGGGCATATCCCTGGAGGATCTCCCGGATGTATTAACATTATCAGAATTATCAGAGGAGGGACAGAGGAGTCCTGGCCTCGGACCCTTCTCTGATCTGAAACCTAGGAGCACTAGGATGCCCCCAGTCGGTGACATAGGGGGCATAGATATCTTCCTTAAATTGGTTTCTGAAGAGATCCGTAATATTAACCCAAGATATGAACCAGCACGTTCTAATTTGTCTTTGGGGGAAAAAAGGGCGTTGGAATCCCTGGGTGCTAATAATGCAGTAGTGCTGAAGCCCTCTGATAAGGGCGGCAACATTGTTGTCTTGGACGACACCCAGTATATTGAAATGTGTCAGGGTCTCCTATCAGATGTGTCCACATACGAAGTCTTACGGAAGGATCCCAGCAGTGAATATATGGTGGGACTATCTAAGATTCTGTCATGTGCACTGACAATGAATCTGCTTTCGAAAAATGAATATGATTTCCTCATTCCGAAATGGCCTGTAACAGCGACGTTCTATGCACTTCCCAAGATACACAAGGGCATCAGCCCCCTCAAGGGAAGACCTATTGTTGCAGGGATTGATGCCCTATGCCAAAATTCGAGTGTGTATTTGGATAAGGTCTTGAGACCATTTGTCCTAGCCCTCCCATCATATCTGAGGGATACTATGGACCTTCTGAACAAATTAGAAGGTGTGTCCATTGATTCCAATACGATTTTGGCCTCAATTGATGTTGAGGCTCTATATAGTAGTATTCGATACGAAGTGGGTTTAACAGCCGTCGAATACTATTTGAAAAGTAGAGGGACACACCTGAGGCCACACAATAAATTTCTCTTGGAACTTTTGGATTTTGTATTACGACATAATTATTTTCTATACAATGGGAGATACTACCACCAACTCAGGGGCACAGCGATGGGGAGCCCTTGTGCCCCTACGTACGCTAATTTACTCCTGGGTTGGTGGGAGGATACTGTTGTGTTCAGAGACGAGGATGTCGTCTGGGCACCACGGATACTTTTCTGGGGCAGATATATTGACGACATCCTCGTCCTGTGGGCAGGGGATGAGGCATCTTTTCGGACGTTCGTGGCACATCTGAATGTTAACCCTTTTGGACTATCCTTCACTTGTGAGGTGGGAGTGGACGAGATCTCCTTCCTGGATTTAAAAATCTCAAGAAATGGTGATGGTACTTTAAAAACTTCACTGTATCGTAAACCTTCTGCGACCAATAGCCTTCTAGAGTGGGGGAGCTTCCATCCTCCGCCTCTAAAAAGAGGCATTCCTAAGGGACAGTTCCTTAGGGTGGGGAGGAACTGTTCCTCGTGGAATGACTTTCAATCTGAGTCGTGTAATCTATCTCATAGGCTTAGAACTAGGGGTTATCCTGAAGGAGTAATAGACAAGGCATATCAACAGGCAAGGACGACAGATAGATCGTCCCTCCTCACTCCAAGAGATAGATGTAACTCAGGTGCCTATCAGTCGTGTGATGGACTCAATGATGATCAGTCAAGAAAAGTAATGGGCATTCTTGAAAAATACTGGGGGATCCTACGAGCAGATCCGGATGTGGTGGGCTTGGTCCCAAAAACACCTTCGGTTACATATAGGAGGGGGAGATCCGTGAAGGATACAGTCGTACATAGTCACTTTACGCCTCAGATGAAGGAGATCACATGGTTGAGAAGTAGGTCTAAGGGTACGTTCAGATGTGGTCACTGCTCCTTCTGTAAATTTGTCACACCTTCAAAGAGTTTTGTGAGTGCAGTGACTAAACGCACATACGAGATGAAAGATTTCGCCAACTGTAAAACGTCAGGAGTGGTGTACCTCTGCACGTTTACGTGTCCAATGGATTATATCGGGAAAACGAAACGTGAATTACGCGTCCGGATAGGCGAGCACCTTGGAGACGTTAGGCATGGCAGGGATACACAACTCGCCAGACATATAATATCTAAACATGGGGGTGATGTGAGATGCATTTCATTTAGGGTTTTGGAGGTTGTGGCACGGTCAATCAGGCAGGGTGACTGGAATAATAAAATACTCCAACGGGAGGCCCGTTGGATCTCTTGGATGGAGTCAATGGCCCCTGGGGGCATTAATGAACAGTTGAGCTTCTCGAGTTTTATCTGATTCCAAGAATGTGATATTAGGGGCCGAATAGAACCAGCCTATATGGTATTGGTCTAATGATCACCATATGTATATACCCATTGTGGCTAAATATGTATTTATATGTTTGGGACTTATTTTTCTCCTACTCTAACAGCGTTAAATACTCTGTGGATGATAAACAACATTGTAATATGTGGATAAGACTTCAATTATATAATAGTCAGACTCCAACCTTCCTATTTATTATATACTGAATGCCTTTGTCCTCCGGTGTACAGCGTGTACATTTATTTTGCGCTGAATAACTTTTGGACATCTTAGCCCTGGTGCCGACCTGTCCGTCTATGGCACTTTAAATATATGGGGTATGTTGGTGGGAGGTATGCCCGTCTGGCCGGTGTTTGCATTGCTGGCTACCATGACAATTACTGACAAACGTATATGGGGATGGGTGTAGACTTTGCCTCCTAACCATGTACCGCCACATTTGGATGACATCATATCCCGATGGACGCTAGTTAGACACCGTTACTTCCGGGTGTGTGCGTTCCAGATGCGCTTCAGATACTCTGATGCAGTCTGGTGACGTCATTTCCGGTGGGCGTCATTAGCATATCGTCATTTCCGGGTGCGTGCGTTCCATGTGCGGTCCACGGACTTACATTTGGCGGTGGACGCCGGGCATGTGTACGATGACAGCAGTACACAGGCGTTTGCGATTATCACTAATTATGGGGCTGAGCTGAGTTTATAAGGGAGGTATATGTGCAAGAATTTCCTACACATGCAGCATTGTCTGGCAATCTGGGGTGAGGGATTGAGGTCTTCCCCAGATCCCCTGATGAACCCTGGTGGAAACTAGGGGGAAACGCGTTGGGACTACTAAGGATAAGTGTCATTTTTTTTACTTACTAATGATATCTACTTTCTGACTGCTGGAATTGGGGACCATTAAGGTTTTAGTGTTATTGTGTTTTTTTTTTTTTTTTTACTAATGAAAATGTATATTCTGATTGCCATTTTCTGGTCTTTTGAAAAGGAATAGGGACTAATAATGATGAGTGTCTCTCTTTGAAAAGGTATAGGGACTAATAATGATAAGTGTCCTTCTTTCTGTCTACTATTATGTACATCTATGACAGACAGAGTCTGGACCTGATACTTTGATATAGATATTATGCTTTTTCAAATACCAATACTTAAATTCCATTTGATGTATGGGGAGACATCTACCTGGGTGGGATTTTGCTTTCTGAGCCCCCTTTTGATGTATATAGCTGGACTATCAAAGTGTAGCATGTGTCCATATTTGATTGCTCTGGCTGCTATTTGATTTGTTTTGGCTATGGAGAAACCAGCACTGTGCTCCTCTACCCTAGAGCATTTATGTTTACCCGACCAAATGAATTTGGCCATCTATAATCATTGACCTATTATCGGCTTCTGTATTTATACGTTCACTTTTTCTACCCTTTCTCACTATTGTGGTTTTGTTTAATTTAAGACAAGGGTCCTTGTAGGGACATTAGGGATACCGACGTTGAGCGGGGGCGCCACGAAGTACAAATTAGGGTGCCAACCTCCGCTGTCAGGTAGGGACAGGATTTAGGGACATAACAGGGACAGCTTGAATCTGTATTCCCTCCCGGTCGGTGTATTACCTGATTCTATATGTCCTATCATTTAGAGTATTATTGTTGTTTGTCTATGGACTTTTAGGTCCTTTTTAGAGATTATTAATAAAAGTTATTTTTTAGGGGGGCTATGTGTCTGCTGGTTGTCTCTATTTATTAGGCCCCTCATGTGATATTTTGTTTAGGTGTTTAAATCCATCAAACTGGTACCATCGGTTCGTGGGAGGAAGACCTTTCCTGTCCATTGTGCTGGATGGCATCGTGACACCTGCCCTGCTGGACACTGGATCTCAGGTAACCATCAAGCCTGATGTCCTCTACAAAAGGTTCTGGTCCATAAACGAACTGAGCCCGCCAGCTCCAAACCTTTCCATGTATGCCTCCAATGGCTTTCCCCTTAACCTAGTCGGGGTTAAGGATGTGGCAGTAAAGGTGTGAAGAGTGGAACTAAAGGACCAGGGACTAATTGTAGTAGAGACTAATCCTGATGATACAGACTTGTACATGATACTTGGTACTAATGTTGTTGGTAACTGTTTGGGAGAAGTGTTGTTCTTGCTCCAACAGATGGCTGACACTGCCAAGCCAGGGCAGAGGAGGGTGCTCCAGAAAGAGATCCGAGCCCTTATGTACCAGCAACAGGTAAAGTTATTGCGGCGCCCCTGAGGGTTCAGTCGCCACAGAAGTACTGCACCTCAGCCCGAGGTGTGGTATCTCCTCTTTCAGGTAAGGATGGAGCATCTCTCTGGACCCCACTTCACCACTCAACACTCCTGTCCTGAAGGGGGCCTAAATGCACCAGGGTGCTGCCCGGGCCCGGGATAGAGGAGGTGGGGGGAACCAAAGATGGGGGGAACCATGTAGTGGGTGAGGGTGGAGGACACACTTTTAGGAAACACTCATTGATTCATATTTAATCTACGGCCATCTTTAGCTCAAGGTCTTTGATTGTGATCTTCGTCTGTGATTGCAGTCCTCGTCAGTGATTGTGGTCTTCTGCCAGAGTCCAGCAAAGGTCTGCAGCTAACAAAAGATACACGGTCCTCGTTCTCTGGCCTTGAGGCGAGGAGCGGGTCAGAGTTAACCACTGTCTCTACCCGGTCAAGGTCCTGACCTAAGAAGGCTTCGAGGGGAGCAGAGGAGATAGGCTCCACAGGCAAAAGGATCCCAGGGGGATATGGACGGAGCGGAGTCGCCACCTGTACTCTTTATTCTGGCCTAGCCAGAGGGATTTCTGCTGCAAGAGGAGTGACTGGCCCCCGATATCTGACTTTGTTACTTCACGTCTCAGTCAGAAAAGCCCGGAGGCTTAGTGGATCCCAGGGGGATACGGACGGAGCGGCCTACGCCACCTGTATCTCTTACACTGCGTTTATCCAGTGGGACCCGGCCTTACACCAAGTTCATACCACACACAGTCAGGAGAAGACTTAGTGGGAGAATTTACCAAGGAGAGGAACACACACCAGAGGGGTCTCGACAGGTGCTCCTGATCTACCTGGAAAGTGCTGGACCCCCTTCCCGGTGGCCGCAGTACGCCGTGTGCAGCAGAGAGAAGCTTTGCGGCTGAAAGTTCATCTGAAAGTGAGTAAAGACCCGGATGACTTCACACACCGCCTCAGCCTGTTATTTCCTGCGCGGCACTGCACCCACCATTCCTCCTCACACTGCCCTGAGGCCTGCTCCGCGTGCGGGGAGCCGTCCGATCTTAGCTGCCCGTAAAACCGGCCTCAGTGGACTGTAGCAGCGCTGGTGTCCATCACCGGAAAATGCAGGTGGCGTAGTCGAAATACCACTTTTACTTGAAAGCCCAATATTTTTTGTGACGGCCCTGGGCACGGAACGGGTCCAGGCCACGACTGCCTCCCCCGTAACACCTACACCGACCCGGCTCCGAGTAACCCCCATATCCCAGGGAGGGCTGAGAGCGTCACATTAACAGGTGGTGAAATTGGTAATGTACGGGTGATAAATAAAGCAACAAGGACTTCCTATATTAAGGGGAGTATAACAATCACTAACATCCACTATGGGTATGTATTACCTCTTCAATGGCGCACACCCGACGCGCGTTTCGGCTCAGCGGCCTTTGTCAGGGGGTGGTCTCAATAGAAATAGGTGGGGTTTAAAAGGGCCATCTAACCAATAATGTGCGAGGGTGTGGAATCGCTACACCAATGTGTGTGAGATGAGCTTGTAGTGATGCATGCAAATCGACGCCCACCCGCCGTATCCACGGCAACCCCGTCATGTGACCGATGACGCCCCGATCACGTGAGTGTCCTGGCTGCTTTATTTATATTTGCAGTGAACATACTGGCTGAGGATTTTTTGTACCAACGCTTTATTTGTTATACTTGTGCACTGGATACATCTTATGGTATGCCTTTGGTTTACCTACCTTAATGTATGATCTGTAGGCATTTGCCTCTTGGCATTTTTTCTATCTATATAATATTTATATTCTATAATACTGTGACATTTGGGTATATTCAGCAAATACATTTTTGCATAAATTGATGTAGCAGTGTCTATTGAAGCACAATATATGGTATATTTCATACATAATCTCTATTGATCTGATTATTATGCCTGACTGGACAGTATTTGCCACTTGCCACTTTCCGAATATTATACCTGCTCTTATTTAGGCACTGGCATATTTCTCATTTAGTCCATTTTTTGATGTTTTTCAGCAGCATATATAGAGAAGGGTCCTTGTGGTTACTATTTGAACCTCCGACCTTTGGTGCCTCTCTACCGCATTGTTTTTAATCATTTCTTGCGTCTTGTGATTCATCACCCATGCTTGTTAAAATTAAATAAACATTTTTCATGATATAAGTGACCAGTTTTGAAGCGTGTTTCTCTCGTTTTCCACTGTTGACTTCTGTGGACGTCCAGGCAGTTCCCAGGCTCACATTTTTTTTTTGCAGAATGTGGATTTGGCCACTCCTAATATTTCTGCTATCTCTCTGATGAATTTTTTTTTTATTTAGCCTAATGGTGGTCTGTTTCTCTTAAATTGAGAGCTCCTTTGACCGCATATTATGTGTTCACAGCAACAGCTTTAGAATGCAAATGCCACACGTGGAATTAGCTCCAGACCCTTTACCTGCTTAACTGATAATGAATTAACGAGGAAATAGCCATGCAACCCATTAAACAACTTTTGAGATAACTGTCCAATTACTTTTGGTACCTTTAAAATGAGGCAGCTACATATTAAAGAGCTGTAATTCCTAAATCTTTACACCAATTACTACGTCAATACCCTCAAATTAAGGCCAGGGTCACACGAGCATTGATTCTCTCTTGAGAGAATAGGATCGATTATGGTAATGACACTCAGCTCAAACTCTGATCAGCCGAAAGTAAGTTTATTGTGATCCAATTCATGAGAGAATTGTATCACATGTGCGAAGAAGACAGAGAACTTAATTTCTCCAACTTCTTCAATGTCTGTTTCTGCGTAAATTGGACTGCACTCTGATGACATCTCAGTGCAGAGCATTGTTTTACACAAACCCATAGACGTGAACGAGTGCGCGTGATCCGATGTGCGCAGCCACTCGCAGAATGGTGAGATTTTTGTTCTCTTTCCAAATTAGCATGAGGAAAAAAATGCAGATCTGCACCTCCCCATGGTACAAGATTGGTCCAAGTGCTATCCGATAAAACATCAGATAGCATTCATCCGAGTTGTATGCTCGTGTGGTCAAGACCTCAAGCTGGCAGTCTGCACTTTAAGCCCATATTGATTATGTAACTGTATTTTGTATATGTTTTTGTAAACAGCTAAAATGCCAAATCTTGTGTCACTGTATATTCCACTATATAAAGTCCTCTATACGAATAGGAGATGTGTTTACAATTTTTTATACGGTTTGGAGAAAATGGTTAGCAATAGGATACACTGCCAAATAGGATTCCCAGCAGAACTCTCTTTATATTTAGCGCTATCATATCTTTGCATAAGGTGTTACTTAATGACATAGGTGGGCATGGGGAGCGGTATGATTGGGTGCTGTGTATGAGGTTGTATGTATTGAGTGTATGAATATGATTCGTTAGTTGTTATGCTACTACATTATATGGATCTAGAGTCAGAAGTATGCTATTGACATTATTATTATACTCAGGTCTTGAAAGGTTTAAATAATCTCCCATATTCTTACTGAACTGGCTTCATTGGGCATTGATGATACTTATAACATCATTTGTACGATTCTAAGGTTGTGTACACATGCTGCAGATTTGGTGCGTTTTTGCCATGCAGATTTGCTAGCAAAACCTAATGCCAGGAAAGTGAATGAGAAACCTGAAGTGTCATGCACACATTAAGTATTTTTGACTTGCAGATTTGGTGCAGAAAATAATCTGTAGCATGTCAATTCTCTGAGCGTTTTTGCCTGTGTTTTCCACCCATTGAATGCACTGAAAAAACGCAGGCGACACAACGTTTTTGAGACTGCGTTTTCCTGCCAAAAGAGATGCAGAAACAATGCAGAAATTTCTGCACACAAAATACTCAACATGTGCACATGCCCTGATTGTTGCTATTGATAATATTTTTATTGTGTTAAGCAGTTTTCATGCATAAGCCTAATGCAGATGAACATAAACTTAATCAGAATTAAAAAAATTGTTGAAAGAAAATGATAAACTTTGAAAATCAAACTTTATTGCAATTATAAAGAGGTGCAGATGTCCAGATAATATACATGTAGTATGTACGGAAACTGTAAAACAAGTGATAACGCACTTCCTTTATAATGTGACATCTTCTAAACATACCTACAAATGTAAAATTCACCAAAGACCAAGATCTGAAGGAGCTATAAAGTAAAGTATCAAGCTCTATGGTTAAAGAAGCACTCCCATGAAAAGTTTTATCCTCTTAATATATTGCACTCATCATATTACATAGCACTGTGTACTTACAATTGCTCAATTTGTCTTTCTACCCAGATAATTCTTCTTTTCTCCACTAGGTCACGTGATTATAAAATGACTAAATTAATCCTTTTAAGCTCTATTTAGAAACAGGAGGTAAATTTTTCCTGTATGAGTGATGAGTCACAGCAAATATCCCTGGGAGGAGTGGAGCAGCTGGGTCAGAAGATGAAGAGGGGAATGATAAATGCAGGGACAAGAGACTTCCTGTTTCTATATAGAGCAGAGAAAGAGGAGAATTAGCTAGGTAGAAAAGCTAAATGAGCAATTTTAAGTACACAGTGCTATGTAATATAATGATTGCAATATATTAAGAGGATACAATCTTGGATGGGAGTGCTCCTTTGACTTTCTAGACCCTTTTTAGGACCTTTGTTCAGCTTCAGAAATAAAATATACACCATTTCAGGAGTAGCATAACTGAAAGTATGCTGTTTCCTGGGGTAGCACCAACAGTAGAGAATAAAGTCTTGGTGTCAAAAGAAATCATTTTAACCAGCAGTTGCAATACTAATATTAAATTAATTTAATTATCTTTCACAACTGAAAATGTTCAATGTCTGAAACAGAGCAGCACTGACTTCTGAGCTGGTGATTGGCAAAGCTCTCATGAATCTGCAGTTAGAGGACACTAGCCAACTACACATTGCTGTGATATGCAGCGGCAGTCTGCAGATAAAGGGGCATTAGAGTAAATAAAGACCTCTAAAGTCAAGCTAAACATTAATAACGTCATAGTAAAGCACAATAGGTAAACAGGGAAAGATGGTAGTTAAAAATGCAACGTGTGTAATATTTACTGTACTTCATTACAGTCTTACATTTATAGGACATCAGTCAACACATCAAGTAGAAGTAGAAACCATATGTGTACAATATACTTTTATGGCAAGGGACAAAACTTTACTTTGCATATCTATATAGTTTGCCTTCGTGTTCTAATAACATGAAATTTGTATTTTTATACAATTTGGAAATTTTCTTCTCCTTAAATAACTTACTCTGGCACAAGGTGCATCACATTTACACTCAGCCATGCAGATGCATCTCATGTCATTAGATACTCCCTACCTTATACCAGCAATGACCCAGGAGACCTGGCACAGACATTACTGTACCGGTATGATAGGTGATTATGGTATTTTTATTTTATAAGGGAGTCTACTTTATTTAAAAAGAGTTTGTCCATTTAGTGCATAACCCCTTTAATAAAATAGGAATACCTCTTTAAACCAAGGTTGAATACAACAGACTTTGACGTCTGCTATTTTACCCCCCATAACATTCAATAAAAAAAGTAATTAATAAACATTGAACATCTTGTTCAGTGCAATTTGCTTTAGAAAAGTAAAAACCATTAAAGTGTATTTTGTTCTGCAGCACTGGCAGGGAAACGGTCCATAACTAGTGTTGAGCGAGTATGTTCTATTAACCCTTTTGCTGAGTATGCTCGGGCCGAGCACCGAGTATTTACAGCTGCTCGATGATATGTTTGAATCGCTCCCGTGTGCATGATTTGCGACTGTTTGGCAGCTTTATTACATGGGAGGAATGTCTATTTCTTACACATTCCTGCCATGTAATAAAGCTGCCAAACAGTTGCAAATCATGCACACGGGAGCGATTCAAACATATCATCGAGCAGCTGTAAATACTCGGAGCTCGGCCCGAGCATACTCAGACAGAACATACTCGCTCAACACTATATAACTTATCACTGCATCTCCAATTATGCTTCACTAGAACTAAATCATATCAATCCTATCTAGGTCCAGTGCGTTCTTCATAAACCTGCTCATGAGTCGGCCTTCTAGAAACAAGATGCTTGTAAACAATTCCGTGCAATCAACGGAGGAAACCACAAATAAATGAACTTATCTAAAAATAATGTCAATCCAAATATTCACCAGCATTTCTGGATATCAAACCTGTTCAAAAGAGGAGCAGAGAATAGGTTACTTAAGCAAAGAACACAAGAAACGCTTTCATTTCTATGGTTCTATGGCCTCCACAGATATAGATTCACAGCATTCAATACCGGATACATTTAGTTTGTATTGTCCTGCATTTTCAGTAAACTAACAGCACAAATGCAGTAAAATCTGTCATGTAGGATCTTCATTGTTAAATAACAAATCTAACATGTATTTTACACTGGGCGATCATCGCCCCAGCGTATTAGTACACACATTTGAACTTGAGGAGACGTGCTGCTGATAATAATGCAGAGTCTTGCACAAATATTCTTGCAAAACCCTCCTGATAATTGCAGAATTTAAAATAGAATTAAATAAGTTAGTCAAGTGGTACAAGATGTGGGCAATTTGTCCGTCCATGTACTATTAATGTTCTCTTAAAGGGGTGATCTGGCCTTAGAACACAAGTCTGCAGTCACTCTATGTGACTGCAAACTTGTGAATCGTCACATTGCGTGCACTGCTCGCTATGTAGATTCTCCAATGCTGGGAGTGGCGGGCGGGTGCACATGCGGTCACATGCCTATTGAACGTGTGCAGCCTTGCTTAATGCAAGTGTCTTGAGTGAGGCAGGAAATGTCTAGCCAAATGTGGCCGGAAGAATGCAAATTGCATACCTGTGGTCACATGACCGCGCGCTTCCTGCAGCAGCACCGGAGAATCCTCACAGTGCGCAGTGTGCGCGCTGTGAGGATTCACAAGTCTGCAGTCACAGAGTGACTGCAGACTTGTAGCCTAAAACCAGACAACCCTTTTAATGCGCATCAGTTAAAGCTATAACTTCTAATACAAAAAATTGAATCAAAATGGTTTGTCTGGTAACAAAGCTGTATTGATCTGCTTGAAAATAAAGTATGCATACATATTGGAACTAGTGCACATGGATTACCATAGAAGCAAATAATGGCCACCTTACACTTACAGTAAAATACATACATATTCTAATGAAGAAACTTAAAGAAAAAAGCATAAAAAGTTAATGAAAAAAAAAACACAGCCATAGAGGGGGTTAAAGCATAACACTAGCCTCTTGTCTCTACCTATTGATTTCACACACCTAGAAATGTCAAGGGACATGGAAAAGGATCATTACTGTGAACAGACTGGAGGAAAATCTCTTCATTTCCCCACAAGGATGCTGTTCCTGTCATTTCAGCTGTCAATGGATGCTATAATTGAGGAATAAAGCCTTTTCAAAACTATCTGGATAAAGGCTCATGTTGTAGATTGATTTGTCAATACTAATTACAGGCTTTCATCAAGTAATTAATACAGGAACACAAGTCTTGTTGAGATTGTGCCAATAGCGTCCTGCCAGATGCCGTGTACGGGGGCTGCATATTCTTGCCAGAAAGCAATATAATTTGTTTTAAAACTGTAACTTCAAAACCTGTTCTCAAAGATTATAAAATCAGGGCTTAATGGAGTTGTCCAGGATTGTGATAATGATGACCTATCCTTAGTATAGGTCATCAATATCTGATCATTTGGTTTTGACAGCCATCACCCCAATGATCAGCTGCTATAACCTCTGCTGGCAGCTGGATGAAAAAAGTAGAAAGAGCTCAGCGCCAAACACTGTGTAGTGTCTGTTCTTGGGTACTGCAGTTCAGCTCTTATTCAGTAGGAGCTGCATGGTTTATTCTTAATGTCCCTCACATGATCAGAATGCCCTCTATGTGCAATTCATTTGTAGACTCAAATCATTACTCTGGGGAAGGTATCAACCAGGCAAAAATGTTACATTTCCGGCAGCCCTTAAGGTATAATATCATATGCGTCCTTCATATCTACTGGAATTATACAATAACAGTTCTTACTAAATGACAGCCGAAAAATCATTAGGGAAGAAAGGCTGACTAGAGTCTGAGTAATCCACTCAAAGGCTTTCACTGTATGAAAAAGTAGAGGTTGAGCTCCCCTGAATTTTGGGGTGCACTTTGTACATTTCGCCTCTCCATTGCGGAGATATTCACAAAGTATATGGCACCTAATGAGTTAAAAAAAAAAAGTTATGTCCGAGTGGGTGTTGTCAGAGTTTTCACTGAGTCAATATGGGATGAGGGCCAGTGCAGCTGTGTTTAGCTGTGTCACAGTGAAAACGCTCTCAGTTAATACTGCCTGAAAAAAAAAAAGTTATCAGACAGTATTATTCATTGAGGACGTTTTCACTGTGACACAGCTAAACACAGCTGCACTGGCCCTCATCCGACACGGACTCTGTCATACATCTCACCCACTAAGAAACCTGCTCTATGCTATTAAAGGGACATGTTCTTTTTTCTTTTGATTGTCGCTCCCTGATTATGATAGGTCAACATCATGCAAAACAGAAAAAAAAAACAACAACAAAAAAACAGTACACGGCCTTAGTAAAAACTCGGACAACACCCACTTGGACTTTTTATTCCTTTTTGCAACAATTATTACATTGTGTGTCCAGTTCATGATGGAAAATTTGGTGAAAGGCTCTCTAAATATGAGTCATTTTTCTCCCTACTGGTGACATATCCCCTTAGAAGAATATATCGGAAAAGGGTTTAATACCAGCTTTTTTTTTATAGTTTGATGATTTTTATACTATTAAATGGCTCCAATTCATTAAACAGTTTTCTGGCATAAAACTGCTGAAAATGTTACAAATTTTTGGCGCAATTTGAAATCAGTCTCTGCCAGCTCCGCCCGTGTTTTAAAAAATGGGTGGAGCTTAGCCAAGAGAGGTGTGTCCGTGTGCCACCTAAACATCAATAATCATAAACCATAAGCATCTGAACCTGGTGGTCAACAAGGGGCACATTATGGGACCATACTCACTAAAATAAAATGGCACATGAGACTCAGATCCCATCAGTGACACACACTTCGATCACCCAGCAGAACTCTGTCCCACTGAAGCAGCAGCTGTTCTCCAACCTGAGGCTCCAGTTCCTAAAAATATGAATAAAATGAAACTTGCACAAGAGATGGAAGAGCAGGTGTCACAGACATCTAAGATGTCCTTATCACAGAGAGGACAAAACAAGTCACAATCCCTGAAATCAGTGGTTTGTGAAAAACAGAAGAGAACTACACTACAGCTGGATTTGTAAGTGGATGATCCATATAATGTTATATATACCGTGGAGAAAATAAGTATTTGATACACTGCCGTTTTTGCAAGTTTTCCCATTTACAAAGAATGGAGAGGACTGTAATTTTTATCGTAGGCACACTTCACCTGTGAAAGTCATAATCTAAAAATAAAAACAGAAAATCACATTGCATGATTTTGAAATTATTAAATTGCACTTCATTGCATGAATTAAGTATTTGATCACCTACCAATCAACAAGAATTCTGGCTCTCACAAACCTGTTAGTTTTTCTTTAAGAAGCCCTCCTACTCTGCACTCATTACCTGTATTAATTGTACTTGTTTGAACTCGTTACCAGCATAAAAGACACCTGTTCACACACAATCAATCACACTCCAACCTCTCCACCAGTGCCAAGACCAAAGAGCTGTCTAAGGACAACAAGGACAAAATTGTAGACCTGCACAAGGCTGAGATGGACTACAAGACAATAGGCAGCAGCTTGGCGAGAAGGCAACAACTGTTGGCACAATTATTAGAAAATGGAAGAAACACAAGATGACTGTCAATCATCTTCGATCTGGGGCTCCATGCAAGATCTCGCCTCGTGGGGTAAGGATGATCCTGCAGGGAAGGTCTCCCTGCTCAAGCCAGCACATGTCCAGGCCCATTTGAAGTTTGACAATGACCATCTGGATGATCCAGAGGAGGCATGGGAGAAGGTCATGTGGGCAGATGAGACCAAAATAGAACTTTTGGTATCAACTCCACTCGCATTTGGAGGAAGAAGAAGGATGAGTACAACCCCAAGAACACCGTCCCAACAATGAAGCATGGTGGGGGAAACATCATACTTTGGGGGTGCTTTTCTGCAAAGGGGACAGGACGATTGCACCGTATTGAAGGGTGGATGGATAGGATCATGTTTCACAAGATTTTGGCCAACAACCTCCTTCCCTCAGTAAGAGCATTGAAAGTAGGTCACAGCTGGGTCTTCCAGCATGACAATGACCCAAAACACACAGCCAGAGCAACTAAGGAGTGGCTCCTTAAGAAACATTTCAATGTCCTGGAGTGGCACAGCCAGGCTCCAGACCTGAACCCAATAGAAAATCTTTGGAGAGAACTGAAACTCAATGTTGCCCAGCGACAGCCCCAAAACCTGAAAGATCTGGAGAAGATCTGTATGGAGGAGTGGGCCAAAATCCCTGCTGCAGTGTGTGCAAACTTGGTCAAGAACTATAGAAAATGTCTGATCTCTGTAATTGCAAACAAAGGTTTCTGTACCAAATATTAAGTTCTACTTTTCTATTATATCAAATACTTATTTCATGCAATAAACTGCAAATTAATTATGTAAAAATCATACGATGTGATTTTCTGGATTTTTTTTAAGGTTCTGTCTCACAAGTGAAGTGTACCTATGATAACAATTACAGACATCTCCATTGTTTGTAGGTGGGAAAACTTGCAAAAATCGGCAGTGTATCAAATACTTCTTTTCCCCACTGTATAAAATGCTTAAAAAGACCCAATGAAAGGCTACAACAATATTTTTGACATTTGTATAAATGCATATAATTTATACCATTATGAGTTTTGCTTTTATTTTGGTTTGCCATTTCCTATCTTGTCAGTCCTAACATATTTTTAAAGGGGTTCTCCAGGAGTAAGATATCTTGAGGGTATGTAATTAGTATCTGGTCGTAAAGATAATTTTATATGCATTCAAATACCAGTATGGGTGGAAAAGTTACTCCAAGTGTATCACCATTTTAAGACGGCTTCCAAAGGGGTAATATCAAGTAACCGATTGCCCCCTAATATACCTGCAAATAAGTTAAGTTCATCTCCCATGTCTAGGTTTAGTACAAAAATATAGAGACGTGAAAAAAGGTCTTTTGATACTCACCTAAAAATCTGTTTCTCCTAGTCTTCATTGGGGGACATAGAACCATGGGATAGTCTTCTGCCACCTGGAGGCTGACACTATTATTGCATTTAAATAAAATTGGCTCCTTCCCAGCAGACTATACCCTGCCTGCTGGAGTCAGGCTTCCTCAGTTTTGGGAGAAATCAGTAGGAGAGGAAAAGAAAAAAGGTAAGAAGAAACATAACTGCATTCCCAACCGGGCAACCAAAGGAAGGAGCTGTGTCCCCTAATGAAAACTATAAGAAACAGATTTTATGGTGAGTCCCAAAAATCTACTTTTCTCGTTCGTCTCTTTGGGGGACACAGAACCACGGGACGTCCTAAAGCTGTTCCTAGGGTGGCAAAGAATGAAATATCATACTATTACCACCTAGTCTTCCACCACAACTATAGCAGAAGTCTGGGCTACTGCCGTATGCAGTGTCTTCCTATCAAGACTTGCATGTGCAGAGGCAAAAGTGTGCACCCTGTAAAACTTAGAAAATGTATGCACCGATGCTCAAGTAGCTGCTTTACAGAGCTGAAAAGCTGATGCCTGATGATGATCCACCCTGGAAACTCCCACCAGTCGTGTAGACTGCGCCTTAATCCTCAATGGGGCAACCCTGGTCTTAGTCCTAGGAGCCTGGATAATAGCTGTATTGATGCAGTGGGCAATGGTTGCTTTAGAAGCGGCCTGACCCCTACAAGGGCCCTCTAGTATAATAAACAAGAAATCAGAACGCCTGAATGAGGCAGTGGCCAATAAATAATACCTTACGGATCTAACAACGTCCAAAATGTGCAGAGCCTTCTCAATAGTTACATAGGTTGAATAAAGACCTTGGTCCATCAAGTTCAACCTGCCTCCACCAATCGTACATTTTGTCACTAATTTAACTATAACCCACAATGTTATGTGGAGTGAGGAAATCATCCAGCCCTTTTTTGAAAGCTGTTATAGTGTCGGCCATCATTACTTCTTGTGGTCGGCATTCCATAGTCCAACTACTCAAACTGTAAAGAATCCTTTCCTGTTTAGGTATCGGAATCGCCTTTCTTTCACCCGTAATGAGTGCCCCCTGGTGCTTAGTATGGTCTTTGGAAGGAATAAGTCATGTGCCAGTACTATGTACTGACCACAAATATATTTATACATATAAATGAGATCTCCTCTGAGGCGTCTTTTTTTCTAAGCTAAATAAGCCCAACTTTTTCAACCTCTTATCATGAGAGGCCTTCCATCCCGTATAATAATCTAGTTGCCGCCTTTGAACTGACTCTAACTTTTGAATATCCTTTTTAAAATAAACTGGATTCCATATTCCCGATGTGGCCTCACCACTGATTTATAAAGGGGTAACAGTACGTTGGGATCGCGGGAATTTATCTCTCTTTTTATACATCATAAAATCGTGTTTGCTTTTGCGGCTGCTGCTTGACATTGAGTACTGCTACTCAGCTTACTTGTAACCAAAATACCCAAGTCCTTCTCCTGTTCTGTAGTCCCGAGTATACTCCCATTTAATGTGTATGCAGCAATAGGATTACTCCGTCCTAGGTGCATTACTCTACATTTATCTACATTAAACCTCATCTGCCAAGTATTTCCCATTCAGTCATCTTATCCAGATCGTTCTGCAATATCGTGATGTCAAGATCATACTTTAACATCCTACATAGTTTGGTGTCGTCAGCAAAAACTGACACTTTACTCTCAATTTCATCCCCAAGATCATTAACAAAGAGGTTAAAGAGAATCGGTCCTAGCACAGATCCCTGCGGTCCCCACTGCTGACTGTATCCCATTTAGAGAACGTACCATTTATGACGACTGTTTCCGATCATTTAGCCAATTTTTTAACTTTCTACATATAGTTCCCCCAAGTCCTTGCTTCTGTAGCTTCAGTATAAGGCTGCTATGTGGTACAGTATCAAATGCCTTTGCATAGTTCAGATAAATCATCTCAGCCGCATTACCAAGATCCAGATTTGCACTTACCTCCTTATAGAACAACCCCATGTGGGTTAGACATGACCTATTTTTCATGAATCCATGCTGATTATCATTTATTATATTATTCTCTGTGATATAACTCTGCAGGTCATCACTTATGATGCCCCCAAAAACTTTGCACACTACTGATGTCAGACTTACCAGACAGTAGTTACCTGGATCCACCTTCTTACCTTTCTTAAATATCAGTACCACATCAGCTATCCTCCAATCCTGTGGCACCACCCCTGTTACAAGGGAGTGTAAGAAAATGAGATTCAGCGGTTTGTCAATTACTGAGCTCAATTGCCTCAATAGGATGAGATGGTGCAAGACAAAAGGAAAGTAAAACAATGTCTTCATTAAGGTGGAAGCCCGAGACCACCTTCAAGAGAAAAGATGGAACTGGCTTTAACACTACCTCATCCTGATGAAGAATAAGGAAAGGAGTGTGACAAGACCAGCTGCAAGCTCCGAGACCCTCCTAATAGAAATGATGGCTGTAAGGAAAGCTACCTTATAAGAAAGAAAAAGTGTAGAGATTTCACTGATAGGCTCAAAAGGCGGAGACTGAAGAGCCTCCAAAACAAGATTCAGATCCCAAGGATCTAGGGGAGTCCGATTGGGTTGGCTAACATGCGCCACCCCCCCTGGAGAAAAGTCTTAACTTGCGGTTTAGATAGCAAATCTTTCTGAAAAAGAATAGCCAGGGCAGACACGTGACCATTGAGGGGGTTAAGTGCCAGCACGGCCTCCAATCTGGACTGTAAGTAGAGCAGAGCTGGCAAGGAAAAAGACATTGTCGAAGTGCTGGTAGACTCACATCAGCGAAAATAAGCCCTCCAAGTGCGATGGTAGACTCGCAATGAGAATGGCTTCAGAGTTCTTATCATAGTCTGGATGAGGGAGAAAAAAAGAAATACACTAATGAAGCACACACCTAAATAAAAACAACTTTTATTGGTGTACAAGTATAAAAATATATGAAATATCAATGAAACAACCTGAACCGCACATATTTAGGTGCAAACATGGACCAAGGTGACATACCAAAAGGTAGACATAACAGCATAATAATACACCATCTTTTATAAATATTGCCAGCAATGGTACATATAATTAGTGTAAGCCATGCTTAATGCATATAGAGGACACAATATAATACCCCAATAATCCTAAAGGATAAAGAAATGATATGCTATACCCCACACCAGTGAAAACAAGGCATACTGAAGATGAGCTACAGAAAGATTGAAATATACTATAAAGTGCAATATGTAATAAATCTCAGACTATTCCTAGCCAAAGCTGCAATAGCTAAATTGCCTAGTGCTAGACAAGGTGCCCAATGCTAATCAAAATATGCTAAGCAACAGAAAACATGTCACCCATGAAGATCCATGGCTCATGTAGCCTAGACACCCCATGCATATCGCTGTAGGTTACAGCTTCATCAGGAAAAGTGGGAGCATTTTTCATATGTGGTTATAATCTATCTATATAATTGTCTTATCCCGTCTGTCTGTCTGTCTGTCTAGGAAATCCCGGGTCGCCGATGGGTCCGGCCGCGGCCAATCAGCGAAGCGGCATTTCAGAAAAACATGGCGGCCATTAGCGGCTCATGTGTGGCACGGAGGTCAGCGGCGATGCAGCCGGCTGCTCGCAGCATAAGTCCCCCGACCGCAGGCGCCGCTGACCTACATGCGGCTATCATCGGAAGATCAGCGGCTACGGCCGCTTATCTCCCGAGGACAAGTGTGACGCCCCTCCCCTCCTCTCCTCTCCCCTCTCCTCCCGTCCCTCCCCCCGCTCGATCAGGACCCCGGCACCCGGTGTCATACTTACCCCTCCCCGTGCCTGCGCAGCAGCTCCTGTGTCTTCCGCGGCAGCTCTGTGATGTCTCAGGTCAGAGGGCGCGGTGACGTCTTTACACCGCGCTCTCTCCTGACCGGTCACAGCGCACAGCGTGAAGATGCCGGCTACGCTGGAGTCCAGAGAAGCAGTGAGGTGAGTATTGGAATTTTTTTTTTTTTGTATGGGGCCATAGGGGACCTGCATGGGGCACTATGGGGGGATGGGACAACCTGCATGGGGTATTATATAGGGGGGATGTGACAGTCTGCATGGGGCATTATATGGGGGGAGAGGTGACATCCTGCATGGGCCATTATATGGGGGGAGAGGTGACATCCTACATGGGGCATTATATGGGGGAGAGGTGACATCCTGCATGGGGCATTATATGGGGGGAGAGGCGACATCCTGCATGGGCCATTATATGGGGGGAGAGGTGACATCCTACATGGGGCATTATATGGGGGAGAGGTGACATCCTGCATGGGGTATTATATGCATGGGGTATTGCATACGGGGGATGTGACTTCCTGCATGGGGCATTATAAAGGAGGGTCGGGAGACATATGCTAGAATACCCGATGCGTTAGAATCATGCCACCATCTAGTCTATATATATAATCGTCTTATCCCGTCTGTTTGTCTAGGAAATCCCGCGTCGCTGATTGGTCCGGCCGCGGCCAATCAGCGATGCGGGATTTCAGAAAAAGATGGCCGTTAGCGGCTCATCTGCCGGATGGAGGTCAGCGGCGATGCAGCAGGGAGATGACTGGTGCTATCCGCTCATCTCCCCGCTGCTGGTAGCACAAGTACCCCGACGGGCGGCGCCGCTGACCTCCATGCTTGGCCCGCTGATCTCCCGACAGCAAGTGTGAACGGAGGACCGGGGAGCGGCGCCGCCGGTCGGGATACTTCTGCTGCGAGCAGCCGCTCATCTCCGGGCTTCTCGCAGCGGAAGTACCCGCACAGGCAGCGCCGCTCCCCGGTCCTCACTAATACAATTCGCTGATTGGTCGCGGCCTCCTGCCGCGACCAATCAGTGATCTTGGCGCCAAATTTAAACACCGCTCTGCTAATTGGTCACGGCCGCCAGCCGCGATCAATCAGCGATTTTGGCGCAAATTTAAACAACGCTCTGCTGATTGGCCGCAACCGCCAGCCGCGATCAATCAGCGATTTTGGCGCCAAATTTAAACATCGCCCTGCTAATTGGTTGCGGCCGCCAGCCGCGACCAATCAGCCAGATTGGCGCCAAATTTAAACACCGCTCTGCTGATTGGTCACGGCCGCCAGCCGCGACCAATCACCGATATTGTCGCCAAATTTAAACACCGTTTTGCTGATTGGTCGCGGTTGCGATCAATCAGTGATTTTGGCGCCAAATTTAAACAACGCTCTGCTGATTGCGCCCGATCGGCCACATACATATTCTAGAATACCCGATGCGTTAGAATCGGGCCACCATCTAGTAACCTAATAAGCATCTTTATATACTTGCTATAGGCTTTTGTTGTGTCTATTTGTTGGATAACTGGATACATCTGGCTACAGCTATTTGAGATTACCATTATTTATTACATTACTTGAGATCTATTACACTGATGTCACTGATTTACACACTGATACCTTATAGTATATTTCAATCTTTCTGTAGCTCATCTCCAGTATGCCTTGTTTTCACTGGAGTGGGATATAGCATGCTATTTTTTTTATCTCTTAGGATTATTGGGGTATTATATGGTGTCCTCTATATGCATTAAACATGACTTATACTAATTATATGCACCATTGCTAGCAATATTTCTAAGAGATGGAGTATTATTATGCTGTTATGTCACCTAACTTTGTGCGGTTCAGGTTGTTTCATTGATATCCTGCTTGTACACCAATAAAAGTTGTTTTTATTTAGATGTGCGCATCATTAGTGCATCATCGCACGAGTTATACGGCTGTCTGTTTCTGCCATTATGCAGACTGCAGCACTACTGCCTGGCGCGAATATCCACATCCAGAGACGCCTACAAGCTGACCTGCACTGAGCCACAAGCATCACCGGCAGATCATTAAGTGGGCACTACCTGTGCCTCCCTCTGGAGCTACAATTTGACCATAACAGTTGGACTTATCAAGACAGAGTGCGGAGTTCGCAAACATACAGGTAGGATCTAGGTTTATTTTGCAGCAGTATGCACAAGCAATTTGCAGCAGTATGCACTAGCAATTTTCAGCTGATTTCTGGTTGGCATTTATGGTAGCTGTGTACTTCTTTATTCATGCATGTCAGTGCTATTTGCTTGCAATTTGCACATCAGCTAACTTCTAATTGCTCCCTTATTTTCATTTCATCTGTGTAAGCCATTTGCAGCCATGTTTGATGTAGTAGCAGGGGAATTGCTATACTTAAGTATGTTTTCCATTTTCTCTTGGGTCTCCATATTTTTGCACTACTCCTATATATGGGGAAGGAGCTGGGGGGGGGGGGTGAACCTAATTTATTTGCAGATGGCACTTGATATAGGTTACTTGATATACCTCTGATGAAGTGGTCTTAGAATGGCTACATGCTTGGGTTTTAACCTCTCCCCCATACTGGTATTTAATGCTTAACACAAACTAACTTTTTCACTTACCATTTATTGCATAAAACTATTTTTTATAGACATTTTTTGATAATAGTGCTTTCATGTCTATTTTTTAATCATTTATTTAGACTTGTACTTTATACTCTATTGTTACTTATTAACTTCTTATATTCTATGATATTTGCATTGCTTCTATTATCGGACTTTTCACTAAAGTAAATAAACCTTAGGCCTCACTCACATGTCCGTGTTTCCAGTATGTTTTTTTCACGGATCCCACACGTACCCATTATAACTTATGGTGCTATGCACATGATCGTGTTTTTATTTTTTTTTACAACAGCATGGATGACAAGGGCCAATACAAGTCTATGGGTCCGTGAAAAACACGTACAGCTCACGGATGGCATCCATGTGCTGTACGTGTTTAATATTGCAAAATATATGAGAAGCTTTGTCATTTCTTTCTTTATCCATACTGGAAAAACACTGATGACGCTGATGGTAAAAACAGACACATGGATGACACATGGATGGAAATCACTGATGACACTGGTACCCATTTTTCACATATGCGTTTTATACGGACATGTGAAGGAGGCCTTACTCTGTATGTGAGGAGCCCCTTGGCCCGTATAGTTCTTGGACCAAAGGGTTGAGTCTTCTGCAGTTCTTAATTGTTTTTATATGTTTTTGGATTAGGTTGTCTTCAAATACATCAGTCTTCTTTCTTAATTTCCGATAGAGGTGCAGCTTTGTGTCTGGGTGCTTCTTTCTCTACTCTACACAATAGTTGCAGGGACCAAGGAGGAGAGCAGGACTGTGCTATTACATGTCTCATAGGAAAGAGCCGAGTCTAAGCTTCTCTGTGGGGATGTTTTGTCTTTTTTGATTGGGCAGGGGAAAAAGTAACCGGCCCCAGAGACAAATTTCTGCTAGCACCCTCTCGGTTAAAGGGGAAATTAGGAGCTAAACATTACACTCTAACATCTTCACAATGTTGATGAGAAATTAAAAACCGTACCTGTCCATCACGACTTATCTGGACCTTCTTGTTATCATTCCAAGGGTTCAGTAAATGATGTGTAAGCTGAAAAGGAACGTTATCCTTTCGTAGCCATTCCACTTTAAAGACTCCCCCAAGAGTGGTGGATCCCCAATCTTTACTCTTCTCCTGCCCGATCTCTGAACACATTCTAGCAAAGCCCTACACAAAAAATACAAAACAAAGTGACAAAATAAAATGATACAAGTATACGATGTGTTACCTCAATAATTTAAGAGAAATCAGTCATATGAATAACGGGTTATTCAAAGGGAAGCTGTCACCAGCAAAAACGCTATTAACCTGCAGATACGGGGTTAATCTGCAGGTTAACAGTGTTATTATGCTGCCCGGCACCTGCACGTAGCCAAACGCTCAGGGGAGAAAATCAACTTTATTCTCCCCGGCAGCATTAGGCTTTCAGTCACGAGGGCGGCGTCGGTTCAGTCACCATTCTGAGAATACAGAGCAGGAGCTGTAATCGCGCCCCCGATCCCAATACGGAGGGAGTGTCAGTTTCAGCGCTACTCTGTATTCTTAACAGCAATGACTGAATCCGCACCCGTAACTTGAGCCCGAATGCTGCTGGGGGAAGGGAATAAAGTTAATTTTCTCCCAGCAGCATTCGGCTAAGTGCAAGCACAGGGCAGGTTAGTAACGCTATTAACCTGCAGATTATCCCCATTTCTGCAGGTTAACAGCGTTTTTGCTGGTGACCGATTCCCTTTAAGGGAGCCTCTCAGTAAGATTATCTCCCTCCCTCAAGCTAAAAAGGCTGATACTGGGTGGGAAAACAACCTTGGGAGGCAGTGGCTCCTTAAGTGCTATGTCACGCCCACAGCACGTAATGCCTTTTTTGCATATGAATGAAAACCCTCATTACTTAAGAACACGGCAACTGATAGAAGATATAAAGGTGATGCCCATATAAGCAGTTTTGTGAGTAGTTGTTCTTACTGATAAATTCCCTCTAAAAGCAGCATATTATGGAGACAGTCTGTTGTTATTATTATAGCGCCATTATTCCATGGCGCTTTTCATGTGAAAAAAGGGGGTCTACATAGCAAAAACACTTACAATAATCTTAACAAAATGAGTCAGCGACTGGTACAGGAGGAGAGAGGACCCTGCCCACGAGGGCTCACAATCTATGAGGAATGGGTGAGGATACAGTAGGTGAGGGTAGAGCTGGTCGTGCAGCGGTGTCGTGGAGCAATGATTACTGCAGGTTGTAAGCTTGTCGGAAGAGGTGGGTCTTCAGGTTCCTTTCAAAGGTTTCCACGGTGGGCAAGAGTCTGATGTGTTGGGGTAGAGAGTTCCAGAGTAAGGGGGATACACGGGAGAAATCTTGTATGCGATTATGGGAAGAGGAGATAAGAGGGGAGTAGAGCAGGAGATCTTGTGAGGATCGAAGGTTGCGTGCAGGTAAGTACCGGAAGACTAGGTCACAGATGTATGGAGGAGACAGGTTGTGGATGGCTTTGTATGCCAGGGATAGGGTTTTGAACTGGATTCTCTGGGCAATGGGGAGCCAATGAAGGGATTGACAGAGGGGAGAGGCCGGGGAATAGCGGGGGGACAGGTGGATTAGTCAGGCAGCAGAGTTTAGGATAGATTGGAGGGGGGCGAGAGTGTTGGAAGGGAGACCACTGAGCAGGAGGTTGCAGTAGTCGAGGCGGGAGATGATGAAGGCGTGCACTAGTGTTTTTGCAGAGTCTATGCTGAGGAATGCGCGGATGCGGGAGATGTTTTTGAGTTTGGAGTTGGCAGGAAGTGGGAAAGGGCTTGGATATGTGGTTTGAAGGAAAGGTCAGAGTCCAGGGTTACCCCGAGGCAGTGAACTTGCGGGACTGGGGAGAGTGGGCAGCCATTGACGTTGATGGATAGGTCAGATAGGGGGGATGAATGAGAAGGTGGAAGGATGATGAATTCTGTTTTATCCATGTTAAGTTTTAGAAATATGGCAGAGAAGAAGGATGAGATAACTTCGGCTGAGCTGAGAGGAGAGGGAGGAGGCGCTGGGGGACGGAGGAGAGAATTGAAAGTGCTGAATAGCTGTTTAGGGTCGTGAGACAGGGAGGATATGAGAGATGAGAAGTAGGTTTGTTTTGCTGCAATGAGTGTGGACTTGAAAATAGTGAGGGATTGTTTGTTGTACCATTACTAAAAGCAGCACAAAAAATACTTGATATCAGTTTAAGAAAATAATTTTGGTGAGTCACTGAGATACTCAGTGAATAAGGGCTTTTAAATTATTTTGCAATAAATTGAGGATTTTAATTATTTTTGGGACTCACCAAAATTATTTTCTTATGTGAAGCCGTAAGTCACGGCTACTGGTTGGAGACCCACAACATTGTAAGACGGACTGAGTCATATAAATAGGACACTGTGAGGCTGCTTTTTTGTTCATTTACCTTGATATCAGTTTAATAGAGCCACGTTAGCCTCAGTATTGAGTCCGCTGAATTCAAAATAAGGCGTTCTCCTGCATCTTCCACCCGTCTCACCAGTGAATAATGGCCGCTATGTAAACTTAACCTTCTGTAAAGTGTTACAGTTTGCTAGATAGTACCAATGAGTGTGGTTTTCAAATATCCTACGTCTTGATTTAGAAAAGCCCAATACATTTCTTCCTTTAGAGGTCTCTTTTCAGGACTGAATAAATATTAGCATTTTAATTATTTTTCCTAATAACTACATATCAGTTTTGTTTAAAAGGAACCTGTCATTAGTTTCATACTGCCCCAACTATAAACTCATGAAACTGCGACAGGCTCCCTTTTTACAGAGAATAATGGGGAGCAGTATATCAAGACTGGCGACTTATATGTCAGTCTCGAACCCATATATTTTATAAAGGTAGACAACTGGCTTAAAGGGGTTGTCCAGTACTTTATACCACCCCCCCTCCCCCGATGTATTCCCCCGGGGCCCCTAAGGATTTTTGTAATTACCTTACGCTGCAGATAATGTCTGAGAGCGGCGCTACCACTGGCCACTCACAGGCATCACGTGACCCCCGGCTGCAGCCGGCTCTGACATCCGCTGATGTCACGACAAGTGCTGGCAGCAGCCGAGGATCTTTGTCTTCTACGTTCCAGGTGGATGCCAGGCTGTACGCGGTGTGTCCCCACGTCACACCCGGCATCCACCACGCGCTCTGCCTCTCCCCATTCATTAGGAAAGCGCGAGGTGGAAGCTGGGTGTGACGCGGGGGGTAACCCCGCCCACAACCCAGTAGCCACCGCGGGTACCCCAGCGCTGAGTCACGCCTCACTTGTTGTGACGTCAGCGCGGGGTCACGTGATGCCTGTGAACGGCCACCGATAATGCGTGAGCGGCGCTATCAGCAACGTAAGGTAATTACAAAAAGTCTTAGGGGCCCCAGGGGGATACATTGGGGGGGTAATCTAAAGTACTGTACAACTTCTTTAATGTCAAAATGTCACTCTGCACTTGACACATGAAGGTACCATCATGCAATTTTGCATCAAAGCGATTTTTTTTTGTAAAAATTGCATCAAAATTTTAATTAGTGGTCAAAACTGTGACTACATTTTATATATTTTTATAAAATCATGAGAAATTAAAAGACCATAAATCTGGTTTTATACTGGAAGTTTCAAATTTGGCCTTGACGTAATCCCAAGTTTTGAATTTATTAAACCAAAAAAAATTAAATTTTTCAAAACATTTCAAAAGTATTTTCACAACTTTTAATATGTCTGACCTTAAAACAGATAGTCAATAACTGACATTTCCCATATGTCTACTGCACACTGGCATCAACTTTATATACGTCTTTTTTGGGGGGACATTACATGGCTATAAGGATAGCAGCAATTTTTCCAATTTTCAAGCAACTTTCAGAAACTTATCTTTTAGGAGCCAACTCAGTTCTCGAGTGCCTTTGAGGGGCTTATATATTAAAACCCCATCACAAATTACATCATTTTTAAAAATGTATTCATTATAGCATTCAAAATAGTGTTTAGTAAGCTTGTTAACTTTTTAAATGTTTCACATGATTAATATAATGTGGAATGAATAAATGAAAAATTCTATTTTTTCCATTAAAATGTAGTTCATTTTAGCCCCAAATGTCTCATTTTCAAACGGGTATTAGTAGAAATGGAAAAGGAGTATGGAAATATATTATAAATGGTCGTATACTGCTTTTTAAGAACACAGTTTGATAGCTTTTCATTCAATCTTTCAAATAAAATGATCAGAAACATTCAATTCTGCAATTTAATACGTTTTTTTCTGATGGTTTTTAATGGACGGTACAAACAGCATGTTCATTTTATAGTTTGGGTCGTTACGGACACCATGATACCAAATAAGTTGAGTTTATTTATACCTTATCATTTTCTCTTAATAAAATCCAATAAAATAAAATATTGTGTCGTCATATTCTAAGAGCCATAACTTTTTTTATTTTTTTTTTGCTATAGGGGTGTATGAGGGCTTATTTTTGTAGGATGGACTGTTATTTTCATTGGTATAATTTTTGGGATTGTGATTTTTAGTTTTTCAAATTTTTTTTTTTTTTACAAGTAAAGTGACTGACAATGTGTAATTCTTGCTTTCTTTTTACAATGTACAATGACTAGCTTGCCAATGCTAATTGACAAGCTAGTCCTACAGTTCAGGTCATTACAGACATGGTGACGCCAAATATGTGTAGATGTTTTTTTTTCCCCCCAGTAATAATAGAGGGCTTAAAAAAGGACTTTAGATTTTTTTTTTACTTTGTTGGTATGATTCACACCTATTCTTACACAGGGACAGGAGGAGATCATGCATAATCTCTCTCCTCTCACTGCAGCCTGTCCGCTACCCTGCAGCCACCTTCTCCTCCTTCACGCTGGCTGAAATCAGAGGGTGACAATTTAATAGGCTGTATCTCAGCCTAGATTTCAGTATTTGCAGTGATCCAGGGCTCATTTTAAAGCTAGTAATCTCTAAAAAATTAGCCCCAGATCACTGTTGTAGCTGCGATAAAGGCTGAGATATGGCAATTAGAAGCCAGGACATATACTATACATCTTTGGCAAGGAAGGGGTTAAACCAAGTTTATTAATGATTCACAAAAGCTAAACTAAAAAATAACATTTGCATTCTCAAATTATTTTTTTTAAAAGTACCATATACAACCAATTTTTCTGTAACACTCCTCCTTATTTTCATGCCATTTGATATCCTATATCACCATCATAAAATCTCAATCAGCCATCTTTTCTCCTGCCACGGGTAGTACAGTGCCAATTGGACGGCACACTAAATGGACCGTTTACACGGGCCGACCTGGGGCCCTAAATGACTGCTGTCCAGCTTCTTGTTTGCCGATCATTGGTAGTTTAGTAGACGTTACACAGGCTGACCCAGCTTTAGATGTGCACTGGAATAGTCTTTAATAGATTGTAAACGGGTCTTGAGCTGCTGAGAACAATGACAGCCTATGTGCAGTGAACAAAGGACAACGTGCTGCCGAGAACGAGGATCTTTTGTGCAGCACAAAAGGTCATTACACCTGATGGACAAGCTTTTAACTGGGAACACTTGTTTAAGATAATTGTGCAGTGTAAATGGACCTTTAAGGTAGAACCTGTGGTCCGTACAGTCTCACCAAGAATCCTGCACCACCTTCTAAGCCAATTTTTGAGACGCTTGATAAGTTATGTAAATACATAATGCATTTCTGAGTAGTCCATCATTCACGTTAAACTACTGAACAAAAACCTGGGGGTCCCTCATCTTTCTTTTACCACTGTGAGGCAGTGACCGGGATCGTATACGAGGGACGTTATATATCCCCCAGAATGTGTACAGAGACCTATTAAAACCATTGGAGTGCATTGCAGTCATAGACACACATGCGGCTGCAATGCAGGAATGAAGGTGAGCATTGACCTGGTCAGGCTATCTGGCTAAGGCAGATTAGTAAAAACCCGGCAGGACCTTCATTTCTTGGAGGAGGTCACAGGAGGCAGTGGGGCGGCCTCCTCCCTCCAACCCGGGTTTTCCAGTGGCTCTTGCCACAGGTCCTTTAACATCCCTGCAGTAAGGGTTAGTGTTGTTCTATGTTGGAACCTGCTAGGAGCATAGCAGGAAAGCTCAGCAGGATTGAGGGTGGCTGAACCCACACCTGGGAAGCCTCTGCACCTGCCCAGCTCTGAGCGGCCCGGCGCGGCCATTGCCCCGGCAACCATTGTTTATGGACTGATGTTAACCCGGCTGCGAACTGGAGGACTGCTCTGTTTACCCGTGAGTTGCTGAATAAAAAGCTGTTTATGTTGGGACTTGCTTGGGTCACTGCCTCAATTACTGCACGGTGTGAACACCGTCGCCTTACACCACTTATAGAACATAAACATAAAATAAGCATAAACACCTTTTTCCGCATACATTTGACACTAAATAATTCTATTTTAAGCAATATTGTATTTGTTACCTGAAAATGGCCAGATCCTTGAACAGAAAATACCAGATAAACGGTGCTGCTCTCCCAGAATGCTCTATTCAGCTTACACTCATTGTTAGGAGTCGTGGACCAGATTCCTTTTTGCTGGGAAATGTCAAGGTTTCGCAGGTTGCTACTCTTCATTATAAAATACCTGACAGGTAAAATTGGTCTTGGTGATGGAGATTTGGAGCTCTGCGAGGCATAAATAAAATTTGTACTTTGTTATTTTCCCCTCACCAGCATGGAGTAGCTAAAAAGGGTTTCCAAACTTTGTCTACGGTTTTTTTGTGATACTGATAACTATCTGCCTGTTTTCCCAGAGCCGATCTCGGCCGACTCAGAGTATTCATGGACCGATCCTGCAGGAGATTCCTCTTCCTCCACTGACGTCACGTCAACAGAGCATGGTTTTGTCTTCCGCTCTGCTCTGTTTAAGGGGCATCTCTGTCAATGTCATGCTGATTGCCAGAATGACGTCTGTACTGACGCCCCGTCAACAGAGCAAATCAGAAGATGAAGAGCTGCTCTGCTGACGAGAGGTGAAATGAATCCGGCAGACTGTCCCCGTGCAGAACAGGCAGGTAGTTAGCAATCATCTGCCTGTTAGTTCTTAGCCCCATACACAAAAATAATAAAAGGCCTGGATAACCCCTTTAAGAGCAAGTGCTAAGGTTGTATAATTGCATTTGCTAACAATACGGTTCTTACTGTTCATACTAGCAGTTTTTATGCTTTTTGTCAGGATGTCTGCAGTGTTATTTTATCTCCTTAAAATTCCCAATTATAGATCAAAAGGGTTTGTCAGGATTTGTTTGAAGGTGAATGCAGAGGTTAATGAAAACCATAATGTTAAAGGGGTTACAAGCCTTTTAAAACAGATCTCTTAGAATACATCAATATAAGATTGGTGGAGATCTGAATTTCACCCCCCCATACACACAAGACTAACTGTTTGAATGTGACATGACATCTTTACGAGTGCGGCAGCTCCTTCAATGTTTACACCAGTTACAGTTTGGTTTGGACTTTTTGTAGCCATACAGCAAGGTATTGCAGCAATGCCCTATTTAAGTGAATGGACAATGCGGCAAAGCCTTGTACCTCCGCTTCCTAAAGTACAGAATTTGCAAGTATGAACTGGCCTGAAATAGATGCAGACATTAAAAAGGCTGCAGTACTCAATTAAGCACCACAACCCTTTCAGATCATTGTCAAGAATCAGACCCACCTCGTCACTATCGATAGCTTATCCCATCATTACTTTTAAAAGAACGAATACCCACTTAAATATGAATAGAGATTTGTCTATAAAGTCAGGTAAGACAATACAGTGGAACATGGATGTACAGTACAGACCAAAAGTTTGGACACACCTTCTCATTTAAAGAAATTTCTGTATTTTCATGACTATGAAAATTGTACATTCACACTGAAGGCATCAAAACTATGAATTAACACATGTGCAATTATATACTTAACAAAAAAGTGTGAAACAACTGAAAATATGTCTTATATTCTAGGTTCTTCAAAGTAGCCACCTTTTGCTTTAATGACTGCTTTTCACACTCTTGGCATTCTCTTGATGAGCTTCAAGTGGTAGTCACCGGAAATGGTCTTCCAACAATCTTGAAGGAGTTGCCAGAGATGCTTAGCACTTGTTGGCCCTTTTCCCTTCACTCTGCGGTCCAGCTCACCCCAAACCATCTCGATTGGGTTCAGGTCTGGTGACTGTGGAGGCCAGGTCATCTGGAGTAGCACCCCATCACTCTCCCTCTTAGTCAAATAGCCCTTACACAGCCTGGAGGTGTGTTTGGGGTCATTGTCCTGTTGAAAAATAAATGATGGTCCAACTAAATGCAAACCGGATGGAATAGCATGCCGCTGCAAGATGCTGTGGTAGCCATGCTGGTTCAGTATGCCTTCAATTTTGAATAAATCCCCAACAGTGTCACCAGCAAAGCACCCCCACACCATCACACCTCCTCCTCCATGCTTCACGGTGGGAACCAGGCATGTAGAGTCCATCCGTTCACCTTTTCTGCGTCGCACAAAGACAAGCTGGTTGGAACCAAAGATCTCAAATTTGGACTCATCAGACCAAAGCACAGATTTCCACTGGTCTAATGTCCATTCCTTGTGTTCTTTAGCCCAAACAAGTCTCTTCTGCTTGTTGCCTGTCCTTAGCAGTGGTTTCCTAGCAGCTATTTTACCATGGAGGCCTGCTGCACAAAGTCTCATCTTAACAGTTGTTGAAGATATGTGTCTGCTGCTAGAACTCTGTGTGGCATTGACCTGGTCTCTAATCTGAGCTGCTGTTAACCTGCGATTTCTGAGGCTGGTGACTCGGATAAACTTATCCTCAGAAGCAGAGGTGACTCTTGGTCTTCCTTTCCTGGAGCGGTTCTCATGTGAGCCAGTTTCTTTGTAGCGCTTGATGGTTTTTGCAACTGCCACTTGGGGACACTTTCAAAGTTTTCCCAATTTTTCGCACTGACTGACCTTCATTTTTTTAAAGCAATGATGGCCACTCGTTTTTCTTTACTTAGCTGCTTTTTTCTTGCCATAATACAAATTCTAACAGTCTATTCAGTAGGACTATCAGCTGTGTATCCACCAGACTTCTGCACAACACAACTGATGGTCCCAGCCCAATTTATAAGGTAAGAAATCCCACTTATTAAACCTGACAGGGCACACCTGTGAAGTGAAAACCATTTCCAGTGACTACCTCTTGAAGCTCATCAAGAGAATGCCAAGAGTGTGCAAAGCAGTCATCAAAGCAAAAGGTGGCTACTTTGAAGAACCTAGAATATAGGACATATTTTCAGTTGTTTCACACTTTTTTGTTAAGTATATAATTTCACATGTGTTAATTCACAGTTCTGATGCCTTCAGTGTGAATGTACAATTTTCATAGTCATGAAAAGACAGAAAAATCTTTAAATGACAAGGTGTGTCCAAACGTTTGGTCTGTACTGTAGTTAAAAAAAAATTAAAAAGGTTGTCTCTTCATGGACATTTATGGCATGTTCACAGCGGCTGTGGCATCAGTTGGGTGCTCAGGATTGGGGAACCATATTCTAAAGATAGGTGTAGTTCTCAGAAGGGAGACCTAAAACATCATACATTTATTAGTAAATGTTTTTTTTTTCACAGTTTGTACAACTTTGCATTACATTCCCAGTGTAGAAGTTGCTGCTCAATCTGTGGGTCTGATTTCAGTTACTTAGACACTACCTTGATAGAAGCAGGTGGAGAGGCGCTTGCACAAGGGCTGGAGTGGCTACTGCCTTCAGGAAATTTAGCAGACATCTGTTGCATTTTCTCTTCAAGTCGTTTTGGATGCTGTAAAACCCTCTCTTTAAGTTTAGGTTGTTGAGAAAAAGTCATGGGTGGAGACTTTATAGTTCTGCTGCTATAAAAAAAAAGGGAAATGTTGTAAGGAAGTAATCATTTACAAACATGCTTATATTTACGATGGGTCAAACCCAGGGCTGTGGAGTCAGTAAGCCAAACCTCCGACTCCTCAATTTCCATGACTCCAACTCCCTCATACATGGCTCATGTTTAAGTGATAAATTTACTGTAGCACAGATTCATCTAGGCTAAAAGTCTAGACCTTTAGATAAGGAATAGGACAGACATTTATAGGACATTTCATAACTTTCCCAAATTCTTATGAAAAAAATTATTCCCCACAAACTGCATTGGACTACTGTACCCAATTTATTATATATTTTAGGAGTCGGAGTTGGTCCATTTTATACCGACTCAACCAAAATGGGCTCAGACTCCGACTCAGACTCCACAGCCCTGGTCAAACCACTATGAAAAACTAAAGCATAGGAAGAAAACTGACCAGAGTTGTGGGAATAAGAACAAAGTACCTGTCAAAACTACACAAGTCATCGGAGAAGTCTGTTTCTGCTGAACCCCTATGACTATGATTGGTCCTCCAAGAAGACGATGCTGGAAGCTCTTCAGAAGACATTAGCCTTGGTCTTTGTCCAATTCCCGAAGGCTGCTGTAGACCCGCTGACTGCTCTTCATTAGTTAATACAGTTATCACTGCCCGGATGGTGGCCTCATCCACTTGAGTCCAAGGTTTTGAGGGCGACTTCACACTTCTTAGAAATAAACTGTACCACTTTTGCCTCAGATGTACTAACAAATTAGCAGACTAGAAAATAAAGCAGAGCAGTCAACCAATAACAACCATGTGACACTTAGCGCCAACACTTCATAGGTAAAGACAAATTCACTTTAATGTTTCGCCAAGGTTAAAAAAAAAAAAAAAAAAAAAAAAAAAGAAAGGTCCAAAATGTACTGTCATTCCTAAACAAGTTTTTCAATTTGGCCATTTATGAGCTTTCCAAAAACAAATAAAGATTAATTCTCCCAACATTTTAGACCAATAATTTCTGGGGTAATATCTTACCCCCAAAAAATAAAGGGAACACTCAAATAACACATCCTAGATCTGAATGAATGAAATATTCTCATTGAATACTTTATTCTGTACAAAGTTGAATGTGCTGACAACAAAATCACACAAAAATCATCAATGGAAATCAAATGCATTAACCAATGGAGGCCTGGATTTGGAGTCACCCCCAAAATTAAAGTGGAAAAACACACTACAGGCTGATCCAACTTTGATGTAATGTCCTTAAACAAGTCAAAATGAGGCTCAGTATTGTGTGTGGCCTCCATGTGCCCGTATGACCTCCCTACAACGCCCGGGCATGCTCCTGATGAGGTTGCGGATGGTCTCCTGTGGGATCTCCTTCCAGACCTGGACTAAAGCATCCACCAACTCCTGGACAGTCTGTGGTGCAACGTGACGTTGGTGGATGGAGCAAGACATGATGTCCCAGATGTGCTCAATCGGATTCAGGTCTGGGGAACGGGCGGGCCAGTCCATAGCTTCAATGCCTTCATCTTGCAGGAACTGCTGACACACTCCAGCCACATGAGGTCTGGCATTGTCCTGCATTAGGAGGAACCCAGGGTCAACCGCACCAGCATATGGTCTCACAAGGGGTCTGAGGATCTCATCTCAGTACCTAATGGCAGTCAGGCTACCTCTGGCGAGAATATGGAGGGTTGTGCGGCACTCCAAAGAAATGCCACCCCACACCATTACTGACCCACTGCCAAACCGGTCATGCTGAAGGATGTTGCAGGCAGCAGATCGCTCTCCACGGCGTCTCCAGACTCTGTCACGTCTGTTAAATGTGCTCAGTGTCAACCTGTTTTCATCTGTGAAGAGCACAGGGCTCCAGTGGCGACTTTGCCAATCCTGGTGTTCTGTGGCAAATGCCAAGCGTCCTGCACGGTGTTGGGCTGTGAGCACAAACCCCATCTGTGAACGTCGGGCCCTCATACCACCCACATGGAGTCGGTTTCTAACCGTTTGTGCAGACACATGCACATTTGTGGCCTGCTGGAGGTCATTTTGCAGGGCTCTGGCAGTGCTCCTCCTATTCCTCCTTGCACAAAGGCGGAGGTAGTGGTCCTGCTGCTGGGTTGTTGCCCTCCTACGGTCCCCTTCATGTCTCCTGGTGTACTGGCCTGTCTCCTGGTAGCGCCTCCAGCCTCTGGACACTACGCTGACAGACACAGCAAACCTTCTTGCCACAGCTCGCATCGATGTGCCATTCTGGATGAGCTGCACTTCCTGAGCAACTTCTGTGGGTTGTAGAGTCCGTCTCATGCTACCCCGAGTGTGAAAGCACAACCAACATTCAAAAGTGACAAAAACATCAGCCAGAAAGCATTGGTACTGAGATGTGGTCTGTGGTCCCCACCTGCAGAACCACTCCTTTATTGAGGATGTCTTGATAATTGCCAATAATTTCCATCTATTGTCTATTCCATTTGCACAACAGCATGTGAAATTGATTGTCAATCAGTGTTGCTTCCTAAGTGGACAAATGATTTCACAGAAGTTTGATTTCCTTGTAGTTATATTCTGTTGTTTAAGTGTTCCCTTTATTTTTTTGAGCAGTGTAGTTTGTATCCTGCCTTTTTCCATATTAATTATTTATTTTATTAATGGACACAATTACATACTTGTGAATGCAATGGTCTAACGGTATTAAGCCAACGGATTAGCACTCTTGCCTTGCTCATAGCAGTTTATGGACATTGGACTGGGATAGGGATGGAAAGGGGTTTGTGGGGAAGGATTTGTGTGGGGTCCAACTGTTTGTAATATGACTTTTTCTAAACTGTTTAAAAAAGTTATCTAATAAAAAAAAACCATATCAAAAATGTACTAATGATATAAAAAACTTACCAATTTGTACATGGCATGTTGGGAGGAGAATTATCTATATATCCCACACAATCCTTTCCACCATCACATCCAATGGTATGGGAAGTATATAGATGGCATGTTGTTTATTTGGAATGGTTGTTCGTTCAGTTTCAGAATTTAACCCTCCGTCACATACAATAGGCCTGACAGGCACATCTCTTTTACTTTCATTTCTCCTTCCTCACCAGATTGTGAGGAAATCCCCTCCCTCCAGGTAGTCTCCGGTCTCTAGCAGCTCTGTGAAACCTCATACCACAGTTGGATTGCAGAGCTTCAGGAGGACAGATATAACTGCGCTAATCTCTCAGGCTCATTGTATGTGAACACGTCACACTCAATAAGGTTGGTATTTTATGTTTTTATTCATCACAATTGTTTATTTAGCTTGTTTTATGAATGTATAGCACAAAGTGTAAGGATATTTCATAGAAATAAGGCAGATTAAAAAAGAAAGTGTGCTGCTCAGGCATATACAGTAGTTCCCTAACACATATTCCTTCTCTTGCTTCAGATTATCTGCTGAAATGGAGAGGAAAATGTACAATTTATCAAAAAACCTTGATGTTGAGGAAGTAACAAACATGCTGTTAGATGATGCAGACCCCACACTGAATGAGGATTTAGGAGAGGAAAGTGAGATTGATTCTCATGATGAGGTGGAAGTATGTGAAGTGGATTCTGAAACAGAGCAAGATGGTGACAGTGATGAGGATGAAGATGTAGAATCTTATTATATGGGAAAAGATAAAAAAAAACCCAATGGAACAAGAAGCCACTCCAGAAAAAACGTAGGGAACCTCAAAACATTATTACTCACCTTCCTGCAGTTATAGGAACTGCAAGTAATGCAAAAACTGCAGTTAAATGCTGGAATAGTTTATTCACAGGTGACATTCTGGACTCTATTGTCACATATACCAACCAATATATAGACATTATAAAGGACAAGTTCATCTGCAACAGAACCATCAAGGCCACAGATGAAATAGAACTGCGTGCTTTTTTTGGATTATTATACCTTGCAGGAGCTTATAGGGCAAATAGACAAAGTTTGGAGGAACTTTGGAGTAAAGATGGGGATGGAGTTGAAAAATTTGGCCTTGTTATGTCCATAAACAGATTCAAGCTTCTAATTCGTTGCCTTCGGTTTGACGACAGAACTACCCGAACCGAACGTAAAACACATGACCGACTTGCTTCAATTCGTGATATATTCCAAAAATTTGTTGAAAACTGTAAAAAAAAGCTATTGCCCTGGGGAGAATCTCACTATTGATGAAATGCTCCCTGGTTTTCGTGGTAAATGTGCCTTTCGTCAATATATTCCATCAAAGCCTAACAAATATGGAATAAAAATGTATGCCCTTGTTGATGCCAGTAAGACCTACACTTACAACCTGGAAGTTTATGCAGGACAACAACCAGAAGGTCCTTACTGTGTCAGAAACAAACCGAGTGATGTTGTAAAAAGACTGGCTGAGCCCTTATTTGGATCGGATCGCAATATAACAGCTGACAATTGGTTTTCAAATTGTGATCTGATTGATTATCTGAAAATGCAGAAGCTTTCATATGTCGGAACTGTAAGAAAAAATAAAAAAGAATTGCCTACACAGTTTGTAAGTGTGAAAGGGAGACAACAGTACAGCAGTATGTTTGCATTCCATAATGGAAAGGTTTTGGTTTCCTATGTACCACAAGCAAAAAAAATTGTACTTCTTCTATCAACACTTCATGATGATGATGCCATCGATCCTGGGACTGAGACACAAAAAAAACGGAGATAATTACATTTTATAATGCAACCAAAGGGGGTGTTGATACAGCTGATCAGATGTGCTCAACTTTCAACGTCAGCAGAAACACCAAACGCTGGCCAATGGTCATATTTTTTGCTATGTTGAATTTGGGTGGTATAAATTCACAAGTCATTTACCTTGAAAACAAGCTTGAACCACTCCGTAGACGATTCTATCTTAAAAAATTGACCCATGAACTAGTGCTTGGAGAAGTATAAAAACAATCGGTATCCCCTCTCGCCTTCAAGTTCAGCTCAAAAGATTCCGCCCAGAAGATGCACCACCTGCACCACCTCCCAAAAGAAGGAGATGCACCACCTGCACCACGGAAAGCGGAATCAGAAGGCTTTCTAATTATGAATGTCACAAATGTCATAATGCAATCTGCCTGACACATGCAAAAATGATGTGTAATTCTTGCTCTTTGCTCTGCAAGTGTAATTTTTCTGGGGAAACTTCAGGATCTAATTCTGATTGAATATGTGTTTAATAGTACTTAAGGTACCTTAAAATTAAGTTTGTTTCCATAAATTTTCTTTGTAGAGTTTTTTGACAGAGTCGAACTGGGGACTATTTGGCGGGAGTTTTGAAATGTTTGTATTTCAGAGTTATTAGTTTTATGTTAAGTAAATGGGTTTTTTTTGCACCTGATTATGTGTAGTCTCTTTTATTACATCCCTATGAAGGTCACTGATCACTTTTAGAGCACTGAAATTGCAAACATTAGATATTATAGGTATTTTTCTAGCCTGCGCCTGACAGTCACATTGTATGTGAACTCGTTAGAACCGATATTGTATGTGACGTAGGGTTAATATCTCCATACTAATAATGATAATCTAATCTTCAGCACACATTCCAAAAAAATATCTACATCATTCTTTGTCTTAATGTCTGATTGCTGATTCCAGGAACCACAGTATAATCACCAAGTTATACAGAAAACAATTATAGGGCAACACCACACTACATTTTAACAGATGTCCTCTCAATCATGTTAATAGGAATTTACTCAAAGCAAAACCACAAAAAGAAGAATTAAAAATTCCCCCAAGATTCAGAAAAAAAAGCAACAAAAAAAGGCAAGAGTGTTTACCTGCCAGATCTCAGAACTAATGCACTCAGGATGCAGCAAACCCATATAATAAAGATGGCGGCAACACAGGTGCAAAATACTGATGAGACAATCACTCACAACCTGCCATTTCATGGAGGGGGTGACTGCTTAGTATTAAAAATGCACACAGAAAGACTTGTATAGGGTGCCGTTCACACTTGGGTAGTGCACAGCATCCGGCTTACAGCCTATTAGTTACGCCCATACTATTAGATTAGGCAGGCTGCCCGGTACTATCTAAGTGCACCCCATGAGAACAGACACCTTAGTTTACAATGCCAGCACTAATGGGCCTGGCTGCACCCTGGAATAAAAAAGTGCAAAAATACTAAGCAAATCACCCCCTCCATGAAATGGCAGGTTGTGAGTGATTGTCTCATCAGTATTTTGCACCTGTGTTGCTGCCATCTTTATTATACGTGTTTGCTGCATCCTGAGTGCATTAGTTCTGAGATCTGGCAGGTAAACCCTCTTGCCTTTTTTGCTGTTTTTTTTACCAGGAATTTACTTATCGGTAGATTTGTAAGGGCACATAGTGCATGTTCTGATGAGTAGCATTACAGTAGTGAAAGTGATGCTTAAGGAGGAGGGGATACTCTCTCCCCTTAATCAAGCCAAAACAATGATTAATTCAAAAAATAGAGAACAATACGTCTATAATAATCGTGACAAAATGGCAAACTCAACTTTTTCTACCCCATACAATGAAGATTTTTATAAAATTTCCAGAATCATTAGGAAATATCTTCCTATCCTTTATGAAAATGAATCGATCTCTCGCATAATTAAAAATGGAGTTAATTTTGTAGCAAGCAGATTGCGTACTATAGGCAACATCATCTCACCCAAATATTTCTCTATTATCGACAAATATACTAATAACAAAAATAATTGGTTGAGCACACAAGGTTGCTTTAAAGAGTAGGTGTACACTTTGCCCCCAGTTATTTGTAACAAAGCTTTTTATTCCAACATTATCTATCATTCATCCCTATCGCATGTGTATGTAGCTTACATTATAGAATGCACCCAGTGCAAGCTCCAATATGTGGGATGTACAACCTGCAAACTGAAAAATGGTATAGCAGAATATGTTGATGGATCCATTCCCAAGATACCTGACGACATTAATACACAAATTAAAAAACGCAACATTTCAGGTGATCTTGCATTATAGAGGGTTTTTGGGATTGAAAGAGTACACAAACCAAATAGAGGAGGAGATTGACTGGATAAATTAAAGGCACGAGAGGCTTTCTGGATGCGTAAATTAAATACCCGTTCACCCAATGGTCTCAATTACACAGCAGATCTTGTGTATTTTTTTTTTTACTAATTTTTGCACCTACAATTCATTATTTTGTGACTATTTAAATACACCTTTACAGAACACGTTTGTATTGGTAACTCCATTTTCCTTGTTTACCCCATCCATAACATTTACAATTTAAGGACATACCCCACATGGGGCTGTCAGCTTTGATTAAGGGTTTTTCTACCCAAAACGAATAAGCTTAATGTTTTTCTTTTTTTTTTTAATATGTGCACATGCTGTCTATTTTTTTATTCTGTATGATTAAAGGCTAAGTTTTAACCTACTGTTCTGTTGGTTCTGGAGAACATCCCATTTCAGACTGTTGAGCTTCAGAAATAAGCCTAAAACCACTGCCCCTTGGGTTTTTCAACTACTTCTAGTAAAGAGAAAGTGCTAACTTATCTACCCAGAAGACGTCAGTAAATGTGCTACTTTTACTGTTATTACCTCCTGATCAAGCTTAAAATGTAACCAGTCGTCCAGCTTTAATGTAGCTAACTCAGCCGTGCTTCTGTCTTCCGTCTCACTGTCACTGCTCTCATTACCATCCAGCGCTGCTGAAATAAAGATACAAGAAAATATACCTTAGGTAAGCCCTTTGGGCACTATATGATTGTCAGTATTTAATACCCAAAGGAACAAAAGGAGAGATAAAAACACTATGCCATAATTAATGAGCAAAGTGCATACAGGATTATTTGTTTCCCTATATTTGGTAAAAAGGAATCAAATGGGCACCTTCCTCTTTTCTTGTCTCTGAACACAGAGATATTGTCTCATCACGTGTGTGAGGTTTTACTTTAAGCACTATTTTTTGCACTTGAGGATTAACATTTTTTTAAAAAAGATTTAATAAAAGTTAGTTTTTATGCGTTTTGTAACAATTGCCTACATTCTGTCTAAGAAAATAAACCTCTCCACACCAAATCCTAACAGTTGTCACAAGCAGGAAAAAGTCTATATGAAAAGCAACATTCACCAATCAGCACTTAATACCAGATGTCAAAAAAGACAGCCAGAAAATGTGTTGGCAGGGAAATATGACTTGTCAGTATGTGATAATTGTCATTAATTTAGAACTCAGGGGTGGCATCAAGAGATTATTAACCACTTCGCGCCAGAGCCTGTTTTTGCCTTCGTGACCGGGCCAATTTTTTCAATTCTGACCACTGTCACTTTATGAAGTAATTACTCTGGAACGCTTCAACGTATTCCCCTGATTCTGAGACTGTTTTTTCATGACATATTGTACTTCATGATAGTGGTAAAATTTCTTTGATATAACTTGTGTTTATTTGTGAAAAAATCGGAAATTTGGCGAAAATTTAGAAAATTTTGCAATTTTCAAACTTTGAATTTTCATGCCCTTAAATCAGAGAGATATGTCACACAAAATAGTTAATAAATAACATTTCCCACATGTCTACTTTACATCAGCACAATTTTGGAACCAAAATTTTTTTTTGTTAGGGAGCTATAAGGGTTAAAAGTTGACCAGCGATTTCTCATTTTTCCAACAAAATTTACAAAAACATTTTTTTAGGGACCACATCATATTTGAAGTCACTTTGAGGGGTCTTTATGACAGAAAATACCCAAAAGTGACACCATTCTAAAAACTGCACCCCTCAAGGTGCTCAAAACCACATTCAAGAACTTTATTAACCCTTCAGGTGCTTCACAGGAATTTTTGGAATGTGGAAGAAAAAAATTAACATTTAACTTTTTTCACAAAAATGTTACTTTAGACCCAATTTTTTTTATTTTCACAGGGGTAACATGAAAAAATGGACCCCAAATTTTTTTGTGCAATTTCTCTTGAGCGTGCTGATACCCCATATGTGAGGGAAAACCACTGTTTGGGCGCACGGCAGGGTTCGGAAGGGAAGGAGCGCCATTAGACTTTTTGAATGTAAAATTTGTCTGAATAATTAGCAGACGCTATGTTGCGTTTGGAGAGCTCCTGATGTGCCTAAACAGTGGAAACCCCCCACAAGTGACACCATTTTGGAAACTAGGCCCCTTAGGGAACTTATCTAGATGTGTGGTGAGCACCTTGAACCCCAAGGTGCTTCACAGAAGTTTATAATATTGAGCCGTAAAAATAAAATTTTCACATTTTTCCCTCAAAAAATGTTTTTCATTCCCTAATTTTGCATTATCATAAGGGTAACAGGATAAATTGCACCATGAAATTTGTTGTACAATTTCTCCTGAGTACGCCGATACCCCATATGTGGGGGAAAACCCCTGCTTTGGTGTACGGCAGGGTTCGGAAGAGAAAGAAGCGCTATGTTGGCTGGGATAGGCAGCAGACACCATGTCACATTTGAAGAGTCGCTGACATGCCGAAACAGCAGAAACCCCCACAAGTGACCCCAATTTGTAAACTACACCTCTCAAGGAATTCATCTAGGGAAGTAGTGAGCATTTTTTAATTTTTAAATTTATACCATTGGGCAGTGAAAAAAGCATAATTATATTTTTACCACAAAAAAAGGTTTTACCCTCAGATTTTACATTTTCACACAGGGCAATGGGTAAAAATGGTGCCGAAATGTGTCACACAATTTCTTCTAAAAGTGTCAATACCCCATATGTGGCTGTATCGTACCACTTAGCCATACGGTGAGATTTGAGGGGGAAGGAGTGCTATTTGACAATTGGAGAACAAATTATTGTAGAATAGGCATTTGGATTTGGGAGCACAAAATTTTCTGAATTTCTTTTGGGGGGCAAGGACCATTTTTCTTTTCCAGAGCCTTTCTGCTACAAGTAACTTGGAAGTCCCTTATATTTTTAACAGATGATGGACCTGAGTGGGGACTAGCTTTTTTGAGGACTGAGTTGAAGCTTTTATTGGGAACATTTTACGTAACATTTATCCGGCGCTCTAGGCTGAGCACTTACATCGGGGTTTCCATCTAAATTTCCAAGTGATGTAATTCAGATGAAACCCCTGCGGGATCCATTCGCTGTAATGAGGCAGCAGAGTTACTCTGGATCTGGCCTCTGTTTAGTGGTGTCCTTTTTTTCAGAAGTGCACAAAACTGTGGCCAACCGCACTTTTATGCACGCCTAAAACAAATGACATCGTGGGATCCCAGGCTAGACGGCGTCCACAGTGGCCTATATCTGCCTCATTACAGGGAATCTTCCGTCATGGGTTGTGGCTGAATCACGTATTTCAGAGATTTACACGGAAACTCTGGTGTAAGTGCTCAGCGCAGAGCACAGGATAAATGTGAGCAGAGCCTTACTGGGATCTTTGGGAGACATAATAAACAAATCAGTAGCAGGTGAATAATATTTGTTTTATTTATTTTTTATGCCGTTCCTAGTGTGATATAACTGAATAGATTACTTTATTCTTCGGGTCGGTGCGATTACAGAGATACCAGATTTATATCAGGTTTTTATGACTGACAGCTGTCACACACTAAAATACGCTTTTTTTGCAAAATCTAGTTTTTGCATCACCATATTTTGAGAGCTATAATTTTTCCATATTTCGGCCGATAGAGTCATGTGACGGCTTGTTTTTTGCGGGACGAGTTGACATTTGTATTGGAACCATTTTTGGGTAAGTGACATTTTTTGATCGCTTTCTATTCCGTTTTTTGGGAGGTAAAGTTAACAAAAACAAACACTTCAGGAATTGTTTTTTGAGTTTTTTTTTATGCCGTTCTGCGTGTGGTAAAAGTGATCAGGCAGCGTTATTCTTCGGGTCAGTACGTTTACAGTGATACTACACTTACTGTATTTTTTTTATGTTTTGGCGCTTTTACACAGTAAAACAATTTTATAGAAAAAAAAATATTTTTTTTGCATTGCTTTATTCTGAGCGCTATAACTTTTTTATTTTTCGGCTGATGGAGCTGTATGGCGGCTTTTTTTTGCGGAACAAGATGAAGTTTTCAGTGGTACCATTTTTATTTCTATTCTGCTTTTTGATCGCATTTTTTTTCCACTTTTTGTTTGGCGATATGATGAAAAAGCATATTTTTTTGCTCCGTTTTTTATTTATTTTTATTACGGTGTGCACAGAAGGAGTTAATTAGTGTGACAGTTTTATAGCTCGGGTTGTTTCGGACGCGGCGATACCAAATATGTGTACTTTTTTTGGTTTTGTAATAATATACAGATTTATTGGTTTAATATTTTATTTATTTATTTTTATTTATTTTGTGATTTTTTTTTTTAATAGTTTAAAAACTTTTTTTTTTACTTTTTTTTCCATTTTTACTTAGTCCCTGTATGGGACATTAATTTTTATTTTTCTGATCACTGATCTCATGTAATGTAATAGACATATATTACATTATATGAGATCTTCACTGACTGTTTCAGTCAGAGTCTCCTGTCTGGCATCAGCTACATACAGGCTGAAGCCAGACAGGAAGGACACCATATATGGCAGAGCTGGAGGCGGTCATGTGACCTCCAGCTGCCATAGCAACCCCAGGTCCTGGAAGGAAACGGAGGTCTTCAGAGGTAAGTAAGACGACCCCCTCTCTTCCTGCTGTCTCCTATATGCCACGATCACTATAGATCGCAGCATATTGAAGACAGCAAAGGGTTAACATCACTGGGACCTGCTCTAATCAGGTCCCGATGATGTACCCTGTCAGAGCTAACGCTCTGCACCGGAATCGCAGTGCTTGCAGGACCCTGGGGGTCCTGAGCACTGCGAGACCACCCACCGTTTTTAAACGTCGGCGCTGCACAGAGCCCGGCAAGCGCCGACGTTTATCTACAGTGGGCGGTCAGGAACCGGTTAAAAATGCAAAGAAAAATATATCCAGTGGAGAAAGTCTGAGCACAAACGTATAAGTAGCTTAGAAAGGCTTACGCTACAAATTGCATGTGCAATAGCTGTGGATGGTATGATGAAGAGTCAAACTTTCTGCTGGAAAACTAAAGAAGTCCTATGGATTAAAATAAGCCAAACTCATTATTATTATCATTTATGTTTAGAACACCATTGATTCCATGGTGCTGTACATGAGAAGGGATTACATACAGGATACAAATGTAAATCATGGTGAACAAACTAACAATTACAGACTGGTACAGAAAGGAGAGGCCCCTGCCCTTGCAGGCTTTCAGTCTACAGGATAATGGGGGAGGAGACAGCAGGTTGGGGATTGCGGCAGCTCCGGTGGTGGTGAGGAGACAGCAGGGTCCTTGCTGACTAAAAGCTTTATTGAAGAGATGGGTTTTCAAGTTCCATCTGAAGGTTTCAATTGTGGCGGATAGTCGGATGTGTTGTGGGATAGAATTCCAGAGCATGGGGGGCACTCAGGAGAAGTCTTGGAGGTGATTGAGCAAGGAACATATGAGGGTGGAGGAAAGAAAGCGGTCTTGGGATGACCGGAGGTTGAGTGTTGGAAGATATCAGGAGATCAGTTTGGAGATATACGGAGTAGACAGATTATGGACGACTTTGTAAGTCAGGGTCCGCAGTTAAGTAGATTCAGGGACGAGGAAAGGACAGATTCTGGAAATATTTTTTTTGAGTTGGAGGCGGCAGGAGGTGGCAAGAGTTTGGATGTGCGGTTTGAAGGACGGGGTAGAGCCGAGGGTAACTCCGAAGCAGCGGACTTCAGGTACAGTGGAAAGGATGGTGTCGTTAATTGTGGTAGAGAGATAGATCGGGTAGGGGGGTGAGACGAGATGGAGGAAAGATGATGTGTTCCGTTTTGTCCACGTTGAGTTTTAGAAAGCAAGAGGAGAAGGATATGGCTAATAGACACTCTGGGATTTTGAATAGCAGAGAGTTGACATCTCGGCCAGAGAGGTAAATCTGAGTGTCATCAGCGTATAGGTGGCAATGGAAGCCATGGGGCTTTATGAGCTGTCCTAGGCCAAAGATATAGATTGCAAAAAGTAGGGGTCCCAGAGGAGGTAGTATTGGAATAGGAGACACTACATGTGTGGTCAGAAAGGTATAAGGGGATCCAAGAGAGGGCAAGGTCCTTGATGACAAGGGAGGAAAGGATTTGTAGTAGGAGGAAGTGGTCAACTGTGTCGAAGGCAGAGTACAAGTCTAGAAGGAGTATAGAGAATTGTCTACTAGCTTTGGCAGTAAGTTGCTTGCAGTTTTGGTGGATTGGTGGGGATGAAAGCCAGATTGTAGGTCATCAAAGGGTAAGTTAGATTCGAGGTGGGAGGAAAGTTCAGCATGGACATGCTATTCAAAGAGTTTGGAGGCTAACGGGAGCAGTGATATGGGACAATAGCGGGACGTAGAGATCGAGTCTAAATATGGTTTCTTTAGGAAAGGTGTGATTGTGGCAGGTTTCAAATCAGAAGAGAAAGCACAAGAAGATAACAATAGGTAGAAGAGATGGGTTAGAAGAATGAAGGGTATGCAGAAATGTATTACCAGCGTAGCAGCGCTCTCATTCACCCAGTTGCGCAGGGAACTGCAGACAGCCCCTTTCAGTTGAATAAAATTGAGCTGCAGTTTCTATGCTTAGTGGAGGTGCTGCATTGCACGGAAAGACTTAAGGGAATCCAGAGCTGAACCAACGCTGTGGTCCCTTTATTTTTATGATCAGTGGATGTCTCAAAGGTCTTTTCCGATATTAAAGAAGCACTCCCTTAAATTTTTTTATTTGTTAAACCTGTGTAAACATGGGTGTTGTGTACTGTAAGTGCAATCCGATATTTATTGATAGCCATCTTCCGTTTCCACCATCATTCTGGTCCTCTTGCTCACATGACGGCAATATCGACCAGCTAGGAGTCTATGTGTGAGCTGGGAGTAGCTTTTACAATGTAAGTCTATGCAGTGTCAGAATCACAGTCACGTGAGTGAACAGACGACCGGAGCGGAACTGGAACCTGGAGAAGACGACGATTGGTAAGTAGTTGAATACACACATTTACACAGGTTTAGCAAATAAATAAAATCATGGGAGCCTTTAATGCACCACTCCAGCATTTCTGTTTTATTTCAGAGCTGGTGACACGAATACAAGTTCACCTAGTATTACTTTTACCAGCTGCTGTCTTCAGATATTCCCGATGCCACTCCAGTCCCGATCTGCCATCTTGTGACGGCAACTTCTGACTGACTGGAAGTCAGAGGTAACAGTCACAAGCTCTCAGTGCAAGTCTATGAGAACCTTTTTCTGGCTTACATTGACTTCTAGCTCATCCAGCAAATACTGGAGCGATCTAGCAGGTCACAACCTACAGAAGGCGACAGATACGGCGCCAATAACAGATGAAGATGGCAGCTGGTGAGTGGAATACTAGGGATAGGGAACTTACATTAGTGATATAACTTCAGCAGTAAAATGAAAAAAAAAAAGCTGGAGTGGAGCTTTAAGTTACGGCATATCCAGGCAGCATGCCATCAGGTTATGATATAGGAATACTCCATACTCTTATCTGTTTTGATTAGTAAAGGCTTATAGGCTATTTTTTCTACATGTCCCACATTATATGATCATAGAAAACGGTAAAGTTATCAAGAGAACTGAAAGGGAAGAAATTAATTTTTAATGATAGCTAACTTGTATGCTTTGACTTCTACAGGCAACATGGCAAAGAGGCAAATAAAGGGACAAGATGTGATATCTGGTGCTTATTCTCAGCTGCTTGCGTCCATAATAAAATGGAATAGTTTCATATATTTACATGCATTACGTCCCTTATTAATTCCTACTTGATATTTCCTCACCTCGACATGACGATGGCTCTTGCAGAGCATTACTCGGCAGCCTGGCAGGTCCTGAGAAGATTGCTATGGTGGCAGGTGAAACCACTGAGCAGCATCTGATATTAGAAATCCTGTGAGCTCGGGTCATCTCATCATAGATCAGCCAGTCTGTGGGCAACACTTGGATAGCAGCAGCCTGACAATTTTCGGGTGGGATCTGTTGGATAAAATAAAGTTTAAATGTAATCATCGATGTATGAAATAACAGAAGCGGAAAATGGATTGCGTATATACTGTATATAATAGATCTAATCGCTGAACTAGAACACAAGTCATAACGTTCTATGTCTGGACAATCCATGTAATGGAAAATGTGAACAACATTCAGAGCAAATATAAAAGCGAATCACATGATATCGGTGATCTGTGTGAAGAAACAACTTTACCTTCTTGTACGGTGGCTGGCTGAGGACTGAGGTAGGATGGAAGCGCACGCGCTTCTCCTTATGGCTGGTAAGCAGCATATTCTCCCGGTCTACATGAATCAGGTTTGGATACATGCCAGCAACAAGGGCAGCTTTCACCACAGCCCAATTCTCAGAGTTTGTATTCACTTCTCTTATGTCACCAGCTCCACGAGCCCTAACAAACCCTGCAAGAGACAAGCCACATACTCAGAGCAACTGCGGGGACATTATTCTTAATGTTACACTTAGTCCTATGGCTACCTGAAGCCCTGAGCTGCCCAAGAAGTTGAGTTCTCATGCCAATGATAATTTCCATTGTAGCCTGAGAAAGAAAATTCTTCTCACAAAAAGCTCTCTCCCATCCATCACTCCGAGCCTTCTGCCAGGCCTGTAAAACATTATTGAGTGTATTAACTTTTAGTATGTTACAAGGACATCTAAAAAGGTTAGTAACTTACTTTAGAACTTTAATGGAATCACTTACCAGCAGAGTGAGTAGAAACAGAGACCCCGATTCCAGCGATGTGTCACTTACTGCGCTGTAGTTTTCATACACTCACTGTTTTATCAGCAGGAGATTATCACTACAGTGCCAGTAAACCTCCTGCCAGGTAGTCCTCCATATTCATGATCTCTGTATAACCCCGTCCCCACCATTGATTGGCAGCTTTCTGACTATGCAGTGTACACAGAAAGCTGCCAATCAGAGCTGTGGGCGGGGTTATACAGGGCTCAGCATTCAGAGAACTGCTAGATCTGCAGCAGAGAAAACAGTTTTTCATCAAAACTGCAGCCACCAGCAAAGTAAGTGATACATCACCATAAACAGGGTCTCTGCCCCTACATTATGCTGCTCTCAGATGGGTTAGCAAAAATCTGGTGATAAATTCCATTTAAATAAAACAAGGTAACGATAAAGAAATAAATGACATAAAATTGAGGCAGTTCTGTACCTGGAAAGCCCTAAGCAAGGCCATATGATCACTAAAAGTCGCTGCGGTAAACCGCTTTCTGCATAGCATAGCAGCACGTTTTTGGGAAGCCTGAGTTGGTAAGACAAATGGATCTCGATATGCTAAAGTGCAAGCAATAGTAAGGATTGGGTCCAAGCACTTTAGCACCACAGCACATAGCACCATTTTTCCAAGATGAGGTGCCACTGGTAAGTCAGCCAGGCGATAACCAAGTTCAGTCAGATCCTCCCAGGCGTCCATGGCATCAACTGTCTGCAAACAAAAACCAATCCAAACAATTAAATCTAAAACCAGATATACAAAGAAAACAGATAGAAAAGCAACTTCTAACATTCACACATATTCTAAAGGGAGTCGGTCTGCCACCAAAAACTCAAATTAAACCACTTACACATTCAAACAAGTGACTAAACCCCTGTAAAAATCATATCTGTTGTTCAGACGTCACCAACTCCATTTTAATTAAGAACTGTTTTATTACATCTGTAAATAAGGGATCCTCGATGCACCGCTGGTGCGGCTAAGGGCTCAGTGCACTGTTCCACCCCCTGAATTACAATCCTCCGAACATGTTGATAAAACAGCGCTCACTTTGGAGCACTGCATGAATTGAATCCTCAGCTCTGCACACACTGACACTGCATGAGTCAAGAGCAGACACAGTGTCAGTGTGTCCAAATCCATTCTCATCCATCTCTCCTGCCAGCATCAGACACCCCGGAATCTGTGTCATCCTGTGTGAGCGAGCGGCCACTGCAGATAGGCAACAGGAATCACAGCACGCCTGCACGGACACTGTGTGCACTTGGCTCCTGTAGTGTCAGTGCATGCAGGGCTGTGGATTCAATTCAGGCAGTGCTCCAAAGGGAACGTAGTCTATAGACTCCTTTTACCTAAAAGAAGATCAAGGAAGAAAAAACAACTACTATATTACTTCCAGAAAAATAAATCCATATATTTATTAATTTTATCAGCCACTAAATGTGGTACTTGCAATTATGCGATTAATATATTACATTGATATTAAAACTACAAATGGACAGAAGCCAAAAACTAACCCCTTTTCATCTAAGTCATACATTATTTTTGTATCAAAAGAATCTAGTGGGCCCTCCGTACAGCTGGGGTGGTGCACGCGGAAAACAGTGTTTCTAGGAAAAGCAAATCCCAGCACTCACGTGTTGATGATTAATCAGTTTATTCCACAACTCACAAGACGTTTCAGCCTGTCCAAGGCTTTTTTCAATTATTTTTGAGCTTTCATTTTTATAGCCTTTTTTTTTGCATCTACTTAGCTGTATCAAGGCTTGTTTTGGGGGGGAAGTTGAGGAAAGAGTTGAAGTTATGAAATACACCATTCACTTTAGCATAAAATGTACTGAGATAAACAAAACAGGACAAAAATTCCAAATAGAGCAAGATGGTTAAAAAATAATAAATTCTGCCAATGTTTTTGCATTCAAGGCATTCAAAAATGACCTTGCAAAATGATTGTTCGGGTTAGTATAATTACGAAGATATCAAACATGTAACGATTTTAGATATTATAGATTTAAAAAAAAAAAATCTGTATTTTGTAAAAAAAAATAAAATTGGATCATGTAACCATTTTCAGAGACACTTAACTTTATTATTTTTCCATTTACTATATGAGGGCTTGCTTTTGCATGCATAGCTATACTTGATAAGTCTATGGGCATAATTTTGAGGTACATATGACATTTTGATACTTTTTTATTGCATTGTTTTGTGCTGGGGCAGTAGACTGAAAATGTCAGTTTTGACATTTCAATTTAACTTCTTTATAACATTTACTACATGGATTAATTTGGTGATACCGAATAAGCCTTTTTATCATTTTACTTATATTAATATTTTTTCAATAATTTTTTTTTTTAAATCAAATATTTTTTTATTGTTAAAACTTTTTTTGTAACACAACAGCGAAACAAATAAAACAACCCAACTAAAGAAGGGACCCAGTCCCTATTCTGTCCCTCTCCCCACAACACATCGCCCTTTCAAACAAAACATTTTGAGTTAAATGTTCCACAGTTCTGTCCACAGCAAATTAATCTTACAGTATGAATAGTCACAATTGTATTAAGGGATATCTAACTCTTGCTTTGGAGCAGTTGTATACGTGCCTAAAGCAGTCCAATGTAGGATTTTGCACCTGTCAAGTAATCTATACACCAATCATAGCAGACCAAGTCGAAATCTATGCAGTTCTCTGGATGCTAGGCCGGAGCCGTCAATCCATGGAGCCCATATTTTTTCAAATTTGGAGATGGCCTTCCTTTTCAGATATATACTTTTTTCCAGATTTAATAACCAATTAATCTTATTTATAAATTCCGTCACCGTGGGCGCCTGCTCTGATAACCAATGTTGGACTATTAGTTTCCTAGCCATGTATAACATGCGTGCCACCGCTATTTTGCCATGTTCGTCAGTGCTCAGATCTTCTATATATCCCGGTATACATACTAATGGTGAGGGATCTGAATCGACTGAGTATGTTCTATCAATGATCGCTATTACATCCTTCCAGAAGTTTTCCAGAGCAGGGCAGGTCCACATAATATGAAGCATGTTAGCCGGGGATGTTTTACATTTAGCACATAGGGGGTCTGGTCGAAGCCCTATATCGTGGAGAAATTGGGGTGTTCTATATGACTGGTGCAGCACCTGTAAGTGGGAGAATCTATGGGACTCACTCAGAGATAACTGGGGAACTTTTTCCAGTATTTCAGACCACAGCCCCTCTTCAATAGGGCCTATCATGCCCTCCCATTTTTCTTTTGATCTTATGGGGTGTTTTGATAAAAATAGGTCCAGCAGACCCCTATAAAGCAATGAGATTAGCCCCCCAGAATTATGTGAGCTAGCCATTCTCTGTATTATAGCATTTTGAGGAACTCCGTTACTTAAGACAAGACTCTCTGCCTGATATGCATGTCGTAACTGAAGGTACTTATAAAATTCGGTGTTGGGCAGTCCATATTCACTTTGTATCTGTGAAAACTCCTTGAGTGAATCTCCCGTTAAAACATGAGTGAATCTTTCTAGTCCTTTTAGACTCCAATTTTTAAACCCTCCCAATTTATATAGGTTAGGGAGCCATGGCGTTTCCCACAGTGATGTAAATTGTGAGATCCCTTGTATCCCCTGTAATTTCCTCACTGCCCACCAAAGTTTGTGTATTAACAGCGTAGTTGGGGTTCTACAAGAGGGTGTCTTAAATTTGTGAGCCTCCAATGCTTCATAGAGTCTGAGTGATTTGAAATGTGATTGGAGTAGAAGACTTTGAGCCCCCCCCTCCCCCTCCAGGGTCGTCCCACCCACGAATGTGCTGGAGCTGAGCTGCCATATAATAAACCCACAGATTTGGGACAGCAAGGCCACCCATTGTTTTATCTCTTTGCAAAGTTTCCATTTTAATTCTTGGAGCTTGCTTTCGCCGGATTAAGTCCCTGAACATGCTGTTTACTTTAAGGAAATAACTCTGGGGAAGCCATATTGGAGAATTATGCAATACATATAGCAATTGTGGCATCCAGATCATCTTGACCAAGTTAGTGCGGCCCACCACTGACAGTGGCAATTTAGACCACGTGTCCAGTTTACATTTGAATCTGGCCAGTATTGGGTTGAGGTTTAGTTTCTCATAGTCAGTTACTTTAGATGTTACATTAATACCCAAATATTTAAATTCATTGACCACTTGTAAGCCCGAGTCAGTATAGTGAGGTGCATTAATGTTCCTATTATCTATTGGAAGCAGTACCGACTTAGTCCAATTAATCACCAAACCCGAAAATTTCCCAAACTTCTCGATTGTCTCCATAGCTACAGATGTTTTGGAGGCTTCCGCTAAAAATAGTAGTGCATCGTCAGCATAAAGCGCAATTTTCTCCTCTATATTCCCTCTGCGAAATCCCGTAATGCCAGGGTGCATCCTGATAGCCGCAGCTAGTGGTTCAATGGCCAGTGCGAACAGTAAAGGGGACAACAGGCAGCCCTGCGGGGTGCCCCTCCCCAGTTCATAGGCTGCAGTAAGACGCCCATTTATCCTTAATTGTGCCAATGGCCTCTCATATAGTAGCTTGATCCATGAAATAAATCCAGCACCCATACCAAATTTCTCCAAAACTACCCATAGATATTCCCATTCAACAGAGTCAAATGCTTTAGCAGCGTCTAGTGAGCAAATAACCCTGTCTCCTGCATTGTTCACTGCACTGGCAACTGAAGATTAAGAAATAGTCTACGGATATTAACGGCTGTAGACCTAGCTGGCATAAAGCCCGATTGATCACTATGTATGTTATGTTATTTAACCTGGAGGCCAGAACTTTTGCTATAATTTTAATGTCCGTAGGTAGCAGGGATAGACGGATTTTGGTAAGAACTTACCTGTAAAATCCTTTTCAGCGAAGGAAGGAAGGGAGACACAGATTCTCTACTTCGTGGGTAGGCGGAGCCCCATAGGATAGTCACCTCAGATTGGAAAATGACGACCGGCCCCTCCAGTATATAGGCTCCTCCTACTCCCATGTTCATCAGTCCGTACACAAGCTAAGGAAGAGCAGACCAACCAGCAGAACAACATATCCCCTTCTGAAATTTCAGAAATGAGAGAAAACAGGTTATGTAATAGAAACACACAGTCTTAGGCATACCCCATTGGACCTGACAACTGTGTAGAGCTGGCGAAACTGGAAGGAGAGCCGTAGAGTGCTAAACCCAGTCCAGAAGATCGACATCAGGAAGGAGACGCGCTGCATCTAGAAACACAACAACACACTTCTGCCCTGGGAGGGTGCTGTGTCTCCCTTCCTTCCTTCGCTGAAAAGGATTTTACAGGTAAGTTCTTACCAAAATCCGTCTTTCAGCAGCAGAAGGGAAGGAAGGGAGACACAGATTCTCTACTTCGTGGGACGTCCTAAAGCAGTACCTACTTAAGGGTGGGAAATAGAGGCAGAAGCTTCCATACCCCAAAACTTAGGCAAGAGCGCAAACCGCGCTAAATAATGGAAAACTAAATAAAGGGATAACTTAAATTACCGCCGCCTGCAGGACCCTGCGTCCCAGGGCCGCATCGGCTGAAGCACTTACGTCCACCTTATAAAACTTAGTAAAGGTGTGAACGGAGTGCCAGGTGGCCGCCCGGCAGAGCTGCGCTGCCGAGGCCCCCTGACGAAAAGCCCACGATGAGCCAATGGCTCTCGTGGAATGAGCTTTAACTTTAACCGGACAAGGCTCGCCCTTGAGCCGGTACGCTTCCAGGATAGCTGAACGGATCCACCGAGCTATCGTGTCTTTGGAAGCACGTTGACCACGCCGACGACCTGCCGGAATTACAAAAAGAGAGTCCGACCTCCGAAAACCTTGAGTGATCGTAAGATAGAACTTCAATGCCCGCACTAAGTCCAACGAGTGCAAGGCCCGCTCCCTTGGATTCTTAGGTCCTGGACAAAGCGAAGGCAACACAATGTCCTGATTAATGTGGAATTGTGACACTACCTTAGGCAAAAAATCTTCACGAGTACGAAGCACCACGCGATCCGGAAAAAATTCCAGAAAAGGAGGCAAGCAAGAAAGTGCTGCCAATTCCGATACCCTTCTCAAAGAGGTGACTGCCACCAAGAAGGCCACCTTCCAAGAAAGTAGTAAAAGTTTAGCAGAATCCATAGGCTCAAAAGGCCTATGCTGAAGGGCTTCCAGGACTAGATTAAGCCGCCATGGAGCCACAACTGCCCTCCGTGGCGGAAACTGACGTGCGATTCCGCGAAAAAAAGAACGAACATCCCTGCGAGAGGCAATAGCCTTCCTAAAAAGTGCGGAAAGAGCAGAAGCCTGTCCCCGCACCGTACTTACTGCCAAACCCCTGGCCAGACTAGATTGCAGAAAGGCCAAGAAGTTGGGGATGGAAAAAACCCTCGTGTTTCTTGAGGATCCAGAACACCATGAATAGAAAGACTCCCAAGTTCTGTGATAAATCCTGGACGTAGCTGGACTCCGGGCCGCCCGCAAGGTAGCAATGACCTCGGGCGAAAAACCGCGACGGGTCAAGATCTCGGTCTCAAAAGCCACGCCGTCAAACGAAGGGACCTCAGGTCCGGATGACGAATGGGCCCCTGAGTGAGCAAGTCCGGGCGAAGGGGCAGCGGAAACGGAGGTGCCGCCTGAAGAGACACCAGCGTCGAATACCATGTCCTCCGCGGCCAGTCTGGTACCCCTTCGAGTTTGATCCATCGGATCACCAGAGGCAGTAAGGATATCGGCGGAAACGCATAGATCAGCTTGAACTGACCCCACGGGGCCACTAAAGCATCCACCGCCACCGCCTCCGGGTCCCTGTACCTGGACATGAACGTCGGAACCCTGGCGTTCAGCCTGGATGCCATCAAGTCCACCTGAGGAGTCCCCCAACGGGAACACAGCAGAGAAAACACTTCTGGATGGAGACTCCATTCCCCAGGGTCCACTTGCTCGCGACTGAGGAAGTCCGCCGAGATATTCAACACCCCTGGAATGTGAATTGCAGAAATTGCTGGAACTTTGGACTCGGCGCAGACCAGGATCCGAGAGACCTCCGACATGAGACTGGAACTCCTCGTCCCGCCTTGGTGGTTGATGTACGCGACAGCCGTAGCGTTGTCCGACTGGATCCGGACCGGTAGACCGCTTAATAAGACCGTCCAATGTTGGAGGCAGAGAAATATTGCTCTCAACTCCAAAATGTTGATCGGGAGAGACGACTCCTTTGGCGACCAGACCCCCTGAATCCAGAGGTCGTTCCAAACTCCCCCCCCAGCCTGTCCGGCTGGCATCGGTTGTCACCACCGACCATCTCGGGGGAAGGAAGGATTTCCCCACGGATAGAGACTCCGGACGTAACCACCATCCAAGAGACTCTCGCACCCTGCGGGAGATAATGACCGAGCGATCCAGAGAAGTTAGCGATCGATCCCAATGGGTCAGAATAAGGTTTTGGAGATCCCGGGAATGAAATTGTGCAAACGGTACTGCTTCCATAGTTGCCACCATTTGACCCAGAAGGCGCATGCATTCCCGAAGGGACATTGACAGCGCCGACCTCATAGCCTGGACCAGAAGACGAAGGTTCGTCTGTTTGACAGGAGGCAGGGACACAACTGCCCGAACTGTATCGAACTGCATCCCCAGGAAAAGAATGGACTGTGCTGGCTCCAATGACGATTTCTTCCAATTGATCAGCCACCCGAAGTCCATCAGGTACTGAAGGGAGAGATCGCGAGCCGTTATTGCCTCCTCTGCTGTGGGTGACACTATGAACAGGTCGTCCAGGTAGGGGAGGATCGTAACCCCTGTCTTCGAAGAAGCGCCATGAGAGGAGCCAGAATTTTAGTAAAAACCCTGGGAGCTGAGGCCAACCCGAAGGGTAGGGCCACAAACTGGTAATGGGCTTGACCTATAGCGAAACGCAAGAAACGCTGGTGAGCCCTGCCGATAGGGATATGCAAATAGGCGTCGCGGATGTCTATCGACACCAAGAAATTGTACTGCGACAGGGTCGCTATCACCGATCGGAGAGACTCCATGCGGAACTTCCGTGTCTGGACGTAAATATTCAAATTCCTGAGATCCAGCACCGGACGAAACTTGTCCTCCTTTTTGGGGACCACAAAAAGGTTGGAATAAAAACCCTTTCCCTGGTCTTCCGGAGGAACCTGAACCACCACACCCTGCTGTAGGAGAGAGTCGACCTCCTGAAACAGTGCGGCAGCCAGTCTTGGCACGGACGGAATGCCCGTCAGACGAAACCTGTCTGGAGGTAGAGAATGAAACTCTATGAAATAGCCTGCCGACATAACCCGTGTCACCCAGGCATCTGCTATGTGGGATGCCCAGATCGACCCGAATTGTAGCAGACGACCTCCCACCCGAGAGCCCTCGGGGGGATCCCTGGCGTCAGTCAGCCTTAGCGGACTTTTTATCAACCTCCCGTCTGTCCTGACGGGACCGTTGCTTCCAGGGAGTACGAGATTTCTAGGCGGATCTGCCGGAGGATGAGGGACGACCCAATCTCCAAGAAGGCTGACTGAATCGTCCCCTGGCCCGAAAGGACCGAAGACCTCTGCCGGGCCCTGTCCTGCTGGCTGTGGATGCCACTGCCTTTTTCCCAGGCAGAGTAACATCCTTAGCTTTAGCTTTGGCAATTAGTTCCGAAAAATCTGAACCAAAGAGCTGACCGCCCTTATATGCCAGACTAAGCAATCCCTGTTTAGATACCGCATCTCCGGTCCACTGTTTAAGCCACAGAGCTCTTCTAATCGTGACTGCCGAAGCCTGAGCCCTGGATAGAATTGAAGCAGTGTCCAGTACTGCATCTCTGCCATAACACATAGCTTCTTCCATTCGCTGAAAAAGCTTTTCCACTTCTGAACGCGAAGTCCCATCCTGCCACGCCGCACGCAGCTGATCCAACCACCGCAGAGAAGCCTCACCGGCCCACATGGCCCCCAAGGCCGCTTGGAAACCATGACCTGCGGCTTCATAGATGGATTTCGCCGCTGACTCCGATCTTCTGTCCAAAGGATCCTGAAGATTGGCTCTCCCTTTAACAGGAAGCAGGGAAGACTTGGTCAGCTGAGACAGAGATATATCCACCTCAGGAGAGGGAACCCAATTAATAACCATCTCCTTGGCACAGGGATATAGGGCATCAAAAAAAAAAAACGCGTTCCTCGGAAGCGTTTATCCGGACACTGACGCTCCTTCTCCACCGCTTCGTTAAGTTCCTCATGCGCAGGTAATGTAGAACGAACACGGCGCGTCTTCTGATACAGACGGGCCGACCTAGACGGTCTTGTCGGCTCTTCAGACAGCTCTAATACTTCCCGCATGTCCTTAATAAGCCCATCTACACGACCTGAAAGAGAAACAGAGCGATCCTGTTGATCCTCCTCTTCGGACTCAGAAATTTCATCAACCGAATCTGTTGGTGAATCCGAAGCCTCTGATGCGCTCTGCGAGGGAGACAACGCCACCATAGTCTTGTGGCGCTTTTTACCTCGTGGCATTGGGTGTGATCTAGCTGACACCCACTGTCCCAGGAGACTAGAGAGACTATCAATGGAGCGAGTGAGCGCCTCCACTTTAACATCACTGAGCGTTGAACTTGATGTAGTAGAAGGCCTGAGTGTATCAGAGGCGTGCGACTGAACCTGAAACGGATCAGGAGACCGATCCGCACTCCCAGGCCCCTCATCCGACATGCCACCCACACCAGATGCCAGGATGTACAACAAGGATGGCAAAAAAAGTGTAAAAGCTGCACAGCCTGTTTTCAAAACTCACTCTTTTTTTTTTTATATATGCGTCAGGCTCTGAGGGGTTAAAGCTCACCCTTAGAAAAGAGCTACCCCAGAAAGCCGAGCAAAAATCAATAGGGGGAAACTCCCTTAAACACCATGTGTTTCCCCTAAAGTTCCACTTTTTCAGAAGGGGTTAACATCACAGCAACTATAATACTACGCTGCCTAAAAGGTCAGTGAAGTAAATAGCTTTAGGAGAGAAAGCGGCAGTGCTCACGAGGACTCCTAATAGGTAGCCGAAGTGACAGCACTGACAAAGAACCCCTGCCAGAGGCAGAGGGGGTACTGCGGCGACCGCTCCTCCTGAGTGTGTCGCTTCACTTTTTTTTTTTTTTTTTTATATATATGCGTCAGGCTCTGAAGGGTTAAAGCTCACTTTTAGAAAAGAGCTACCTCAGAAATGCCGAGCAAAAAATCAAAGGGAGAAATTCCCTTAAACACCATGTGTTTCCCCTAAAGCTCCACTTGTTCAGAAGGGGTTAACATCACAGCAACTATAATACCACGCTGCATAAAAAGGTCAGTGGAGTAAATAGCTTTAGGAGGGAAAGCGGCAGTGCTCACGAGGACTCCTAATAGGTAGCCGAAGTGACAGCACTGACAACGAACCTCTACCAGAGGCAGAGGGGACTCACCGGTACTGCGGCGACCGCTCCTCCTGAGTGTGTGGACGGACGGACGGACGGGGAGCAGAGAGCAGGAGATGCCGCTGGACGCCGGAGGGAGAAGCAGGGACTGCCAGCGCGTGCTCAACCAAGCACTTCCTGTCTAAGTAATGACGGCAGGAAGCCAGGAGACGCTAAGCCACGCCCCCACTAGGCCACGCCCCCCGCCAAAGCCCGCGCTTATTCAAAAAACGAGGGCAGAAAACTTCCTACCTCTATGAAGGCAGGAAGCAAGTCAATAAAAGCAAGGAAACGAGCGCAAATACAGGGAGCTTCCTGCCTCAATGAAGGCAGGAAGCAAAAACGAAAAAGCATGCGCAAATAAAAAATAAAAATTACTGGCCTCCGTCTCTGCTCCCCAGTCAAGGCAGCGTCTGAAATAGACAAGAAACACACAGGCAGTACACCTGCCGTAGCCGTCAAAGATACTCTTTAGACCAAAGAGCACTTACCCGGCTGAACGCCACAGGGATCCTCAGGGATGTGTGGCGCCATGGCCCTTTGCTCCCCCCTATGGCGGAGCACGCAGGGACCCTCTCAGGTGTGTGGTGTGCGCCTCCGCCAGGGAGCGCCCTGTATCCCCCGGGGCCGGCAGGCATAAGTGGGAACCTCCTCAAGGGGTACACAGAGCTGCCAGGGGAGGGTCAGGGGTCTCAGCAGCGCCGAGACCCCCAGAGACCTCTAGACCACGGGGGGTCCAGGACTCGCTGGATATAAAATAACAAACTCTTCTGAGGAGCTGCCGAAGCAGCGACTATCCTCTGAGACCTCAGATAAAAAGACTGATGAACATGGGAGTAGGAGGAGCCTATATACTGGAGGGGCCGGTCGTCATTTTCCAATCTGAGGTGACTATCCTATGGGGCTCCGCCTACCCACGAAGTAGAGAATCTGTGTCTCCCTTCCTTCCCTTCTGCTGCTGAAAGAGGCCTATAGGATTCTGGAAGCAATGGATCCTTACCCGGTGTGGGTATCACTATGATAACTGCTTCCCTCATTGAGAGTGGCAGAATGCTTTCCTTGGCTGCCTCCTGGAAGGTGCACAGCAATTGAGGTAGTAATATATCCCCAAATTTCTTGTATATTTCCATAGGGAACCCGTCCAACCCTGGTGATTTATTATTGGCCATTGAAGCTGTGGCCATTTGTAACTCCTCTAATTGCAGGGGACTATTTAAGTATTTTTATCTGCTTCAGAGATAGCTGGAAGATCAATCCCCTCCAAATAAGTCAGGATTTGTTCTCTGCTAAACCCTGTTTGGTTCTGTATAAGTCCGGATAAAATTCTCTGAAAGTATTTGATATTTGATCTGGCTGATTAACCATTGCACCTTCCTTATTTTTTAAAGCGCCTATAAAGGATGTCCCTATTTGAGCCCTTGCAATCATAGCCAGTAAATGCCCTGCCTTTTTCCCTTCTTCATAAAAATGTGTTTGGGAGAATAGTCGCTTATTCTTGGCCTTCTCCCTAATGTGTGTGGAGTATGCCTCCTGGGCCTCTTTCCAGGTCATTAGGTCCTCCTCTGTACCTGATTGGACAAATTTATTTTCCGTGAGTCTAACCCTGTCTTGCAAGAATTCCCCAAATTGGTTAGTTTTAGTCTTGGACCTATTGATAGCTTGTATCAGGACCCCCCTCAGACAGGCCTTCATAGCGTCCCATAGTGAGTTCTGCATCACAGAGCCGTTATTTTCTATAAAATAGTTTTGAAGAGCTGATGTAATCAAATTTATGTCTATTGTTTGCAACCAAAAGGGATTCATGGACCATCTAGTAAGGGTAGCTTCCAATCTGGGCAAAAGGCATAGGCTCATCATCAGGGGTGAGTGGTCCGACAGTACTCTAGGTAAATATTCCACCCTTTCCACTAAAGGGAGAATGTGTTCTGTTCCCAGTACTAAATCTATGCGGGAGAGGGTGTTATGTGATTTAGAGTAGCAGGAGAATTGTTGTGTTTTGGGATATTTAAGACGCTATATATCAGTCAAGGATAACTCTGACAGGAGCTCACCAAACTTAGTTATGGGGGTAGCCTCTGTAGCTGTGTCTGATCTAAATCTATCCCAGTATGGGTGTACAATATTGTTAAAATCTCCCATGCATAGCACAGGGACCCCCGGTACTTTGTCTATGAGTGACGCAATTTCCTTCATAATGATATTATTATAGGGAGGGGGAATGTAGACTGCCACTAGTAATAATTATTTAGTGAATATTCTACAATGAATCTGCCCTCCTCATCCGCCTTAGCAGATATCAATTCAAAAGGGATAGATCTATGTACTAAAATATTGACGCCCCTCGAGTAACTTGAAAAGGTAGAATGAAAACTATGGCTGATCCATGAACGCTTCAGGGCCGCTATATTACTTTTTTCTAGATGCGTTTCCTGCAGACTTACCACTGCTGGTGAATTTCCCCGTATATATTCCATGACAGCCGTCCTCTTTAAGGGGTCTCCCAACCCTCTCAAGTTCCAAGAAAGGAATTTTACTTGGTTAGCCATTAGGATATAACGCATAGGGGATGGACAGCATACGTATGACAAGCGTTAACATAACTCCAGTTCCCAAATACAAGGCTATGATAATACCCCCTTTTCCATACAAGATCACTGTAATCCATAGAGGTGTCAGAACTGCGCAGCACAATCTATAAACATACAACTTACAAAGACATACAAACAGAAAAATACCGATCCATCCAGAAAAACCGGATGGATGGGGCTACCAGTCCAACTCGCATCCGCACATGAAGCAAGCAAGCAACCTACAAAAAGAGAAAAATAAACGTTTCTTGGGAGCCTGCCATTTTAGGATAATAGATAGAATATCCATTTTCCACTGGGCCGTGGGTTACTTGGTAAGAATTATGACTCCAACAGTCAATCAGATATCTTCTGATGGCACATGACTTAAGTTATACATCTTCATTCAGCGTTGTGAGTTCTGACGAAGTTGCTGTTCATTTAGATCAAGCCAGTGGAGTGCTTCCTTAGGATTTTCAAAAAAAGAGGTCGCTCCCAGGGCGGTCACTCTGAGTTTCACCGGGTAAAGAATGGAATATGGTATTTGTAGCTGGCGTAGCCGGCGTTTCACATCCACAAATTGTGCCCTGCGTTTTGACACTTCAATGGCGTAGTCAGGGAAAAAGGACACCTTTTGGCCGTTGACGGAGATGTCCCCTTTATCACGAGCTGCCTTAAGGATGCTGTCACGGTCCTTATAGTGGAGCAGCTTCATTAAGACTGGTCGCGGAGGGGCTCCGGGTAACAGCCGAGTAGGAACTCTGTGCGCCCTTTCCACAGCAAATAGAGGGGTCAGGTGTTCTGCCCCAAACAGAGAGAGCAGCCATTTCTCAAAATACTCAGTAGGGTTGTTGCTCTCGGTTTTTTCAGGGATGCCAATCACCCTTATATTATTCCGCCTGAGTCTGTTCTCCAGATCGTCAGTTTTAGCTAGCAATGCCAGGATCTGTTGGTCATGTCTGCGATAGTCACTGATAATTTGGGGCTGTTTGTCCTCCAAATCACTAATTCTCCCCTCAGCTGCTGTGGTGCGATCTGTTACTTTCTGCAGCCCCTGTCTCATATAGGAAAGTTCTTCCTTAATCTCACCCATTTGATTACTGAGGACATGACAGATCCATACTGTGTAACCACCATGAAAACATCCTTAATTGTAGGGTCTTCTGTCTGCTGGGTTGAGAGAGTGCTGAAGGGGTTAATCTCTGGCCGAAGTGGGCTATCTGAGGTGTCAGTATTATCTGTATTGTCACATTCTCCTGAAAGAGCAGAGAAGTGATTAGCCATCTCCCTCATCTGTTTCTGCACTGTATTACTCAAGGGGGCTGCTCTGTTTGTCCTAGCATAACTCGCTAGTTTAACTGCAGCGTTCATGGAAGTAGACTTGCCTGGTGCATCTAGGGATGTGGAAAGCTTCGGCTTCTCGGCGCCATCTTGAGACTGTCTTTCTGCTCCAGCAGTTACCTCACGGTGCCTTTTGCCTGCTTTCCCAGCCATAAAAAAACTCCTCTGTTGTGCACTGATGGTTACAGGAGCTCAGAGGGAGATGTTATCTTTGGTTTTATTACTATTTAGGGCCCAGTGGAGACTTTTACAGGCTATTGCTCCCGGAGCTGATCTGTCCTGCGACCACTCACATGTCCAGCCAAGCCACGCCCCTTTTCAATAATTTTTACATATTTTGTATATTATTTTCACATAGGATACACTGAGACTGCTGTTAATACATCACATAGGAGACAAACTGCTGTATATATATCACATAAGAGACACTGAGACTCTGCTGTATACATCACATAGGAGACACAGACTGCTGTACATAAGTCACATAGGATACATTGAGACTGCTGTACACACCGTATTTTTCAGACTATAAGACGCATTTTTTTCCTCCAAAATTTTGGAGGAAAGTGGGGGTTTCTCTTATAGTCCAGATGTACATTATGGTTCTGGCTGTGGTGGGGGAGTGGTAACTGCAGCGGTGGAGGAGCGGGTCACAGGAGGCAGAGCCAGCTGCTGCAGCTAACCCTGTGCTCGCTTTTAAAGAATATAAATATAATAATAATAATCTTTTTATTTATATAGCGCCAACATATTCCGCAGCGCTTTACAATTCAGACAATTTACATACGGCACTGTCCCCATTGGGGCTCACAATCTACATTCCCTATCAGTATGTGGGAGGAAACCGGAGAACCCGGGGGAAACCCACACAAACACGGGGAGAACATACAAACTCCTTGCAGATGTTGTCCTTGGTGGGATTTGAACCCAGGACCCCAGCGCTGCAAGGCAGCAGTGCTGAATATTCACTGCTCCCCAAGCCCATGGGCGTGGGGAGCAGTGAATATACATTTTCTTTAACAGTGGGCACACTTGACCGCCAGCCGCTGCAGGAAGCTGTGCCGGGTATTAAAAAGAATGAATATTCACTGCTCCCTATGCTCATGGGTATGGGGAGCAGTGAATATTCAGGCAGCTGATTTTGAAATGCGAGAACGCATTGCGGTGACGTCATGTCCTGCTTACACGCTGAGATCAGCTGCTGGCAGAAGAACAGGACGCAGCTCTGGGGGGTGCCATGTATACCAGGATGAGGGGGCCATGCATACCAGGATGGGGGTGGGATGGAGGCCATGTATACCAGGATGGGGATGGGATGGAGGCCATGTATACCAGAATGGGGATGAGGGGGCCATGCATACCAGGGTGGGGATGAGGGGGCCGTGTATTCCTGGTTTGGGGGGGAAGACATGCATACCTGGACTGGGGGGCATATATACCTGGACTGGGGGCCATGTATACCACTTTTTGCGTCATTTTTTTTCTATTTTCCTCCTCTAAAACCTACGTGTGTCTTATTGTCCAAAAAATACGGTAGATTGCATAGGAAACACTGAGACTGCTGTTTGTACATCACATAGGAGACACTGAGACTGCTGTACAAACAACACATGGGAGACACTGAGACTGTTTTATACACATCACAAAGTAGACACTGAGACTTGGCTGTATACATGCGGGGCCAGCAACTCTATATCACTGATCTATCACTGGCTGCCATTCGATAGAAGAAGGATTATTATTATGATACTCTGGCATTATGAGAAATAGTCTATATAAGGGCACAATATTACAATCTACCTACATCATATTTTACTCACCTTTAGCATCTGCACTGCACTGCAAACAATTAAAGCTGGTGGTGGCTCGGGAGCTTTCATTAAGAAATCAGCGATCGGACAGTTTATTGGTGCCAGCAATTTTGTATGCAAGCAAAGCTCCTTTGAATAAAAAAAAAATGTAGATAGTTTGACTGACCTAATATAGAAAACCAATTCAAAGTATTTGACACCATTTTACAGAATAATCGATATGTTCTACATTAAAACAGAGCAGCAATTTATATGACCCACTTTGTATTCAGTTACTCTGTGTTGTTACCCAGAGCTGCATTCACAATTCAGCTTCTCATTGTCATCAATAACCGTAAACAAGCTTGTTAACAAACATTCCTAACAGACTAGCTAAGCCTTGATAATGCAGTTGCAGATCTAGTTTCTTCAGATACCTATAAGGGTATGATTCCATGAAGAAATTCTGTTGCGGAGAATGCAGCAATGAACTTCACAGCTGTTCACTCCATAGAATGTGCATAAGATCTGTACAAATGTCATACACAACGCTGGTACTGTAAACCACAGCTGGAAAACCGGACGAAAAATCATCTGCGTTTGCACCTATGGCAGCATATCCTAAAGGTCCTGGTGTAACAACTATGGCCCCGATTCATTAAGACTTGTGTTTGTGCAGGAATAAAATGCGCCAAATTCATTAAGAGACGTATGCCACTTCATGGAACCGGAGTAATATTTCTGGCGTATAAAACGCCAGCACTTTTACTGATTTTAACGGGAGAGTGTAGGAACGCCATATCCCGCCCCGGCTCTGTCTGCTTCATATTGACGTAAAAATGCTAAAAGTCACTAAACTTGTTGCGCAAGACTTTTACGACTTTTCACAGCGATTTATGCCCATGTTCTGGCATAAATGCTTTGATGAATCAGGGCCTATATTTCCCAGACTGCAATAAATCACTGAGCAAGCTCAGTTCAGACACTGAGAAGGCTGGGAGATTTAGGATTTTCAGCATTGAAGCCTGCAGTACTACAAATGCTTCTCAGAAATATACTACAGGAGTCAAGATGGACCAAAAGTACACCATTGTGTTTGCAAAGTTACAACATATTTAGGCAGACTCCTTCTACATGAAAACTGTAGTGTTTTATTAGAACATGTATCCATGACTCGTGTACAGTGACTCTTACGTGAAGCGGCATGCGCAGTAGTTCAGGGCTCTGGAACTCCAACATGTTCTGAAAACGAAGTCTGCTGAACAGGCGGAAACTGACTCCAGGACGGCAGCGACCAGCCCTGAAACACATTGGATGACAAAACTGATCAGAGCACATAGTAGCAAACTTATGATTTACAGCCTGATCAAGCTGTAATCTATCACAGAAGAGGAAGCATACAACAGATTCTAACCCTATATATCACATATACAATCCTTAACTCCGCAGGCTTGTCTGACATTCACAGCTGCCTTGGGTATAAACGGGTCAATTGATTTTTATACATTCTCACATGTACGAAAAGAGATTACCTTCCATGTCTAGCAGCAGGGAATAGGGGGCACGTGATCACATAATGGATAGATATACAACGGTCCTTTAACTATAATCAGTCCCAGCTACAGGCTGGGTTTCTATGGAGAACCATAATAGCAGACACATATAGCCATTCCATGTGTCATAGCAACCCATTGGCACACATCACAGGGGTTATGATGGGCACATGGAATGGTGTGTGCTCCCCAAGTCATGCGCTTTAAATGCCTCTGTCATACATTGACAGCGGCATTCATATGGTTAACAGCAGCGGGCAGAGACTGGCTTGCCCAACGGCTATTAAACGCAGATCCTGACTAAATGACACAGTCACTATCTGCCGGGCATGCGGAGGGGCTCAGCCATTTTGGGGTGCATAAGTCTCTACAATCATTTTTTATTTCATTTTATGGGAGGTAAAATTAACAAAAATGTCAATTTTGCTTTAGTTACATATTTGGCTTTTTTTTGTGGTGTTCACCTTGTGGAATGAGTAATGAAATATTTTTATTGTACTGGTCCTTATGGATACAGTGATACCAGATATGTATTTTTTTAGGTTTTTGATTTTTATTAAAATAAATGATTTTTTAAATCTAAATATTATTATCTTTTACTTTTTTCTTTCAACAATTAAAACATTTTTAAATGTTTTATAGTCCCACAAGTAGACTTGAACACATGATTGTACGGATAATGTTGTTGCATTGTACTACAAAAGGTAGTACACAGCATTATCCATCCTGTCAAGTGTTACACTGACAGCCTGCCTCTGGGATGGCCTATTAGGCTTTGATCTATGGTAGACATGGAGGCCATTGTTGGGTCTCTGGTTGCCATAGCAACCATCAATCTGCCACTGTCACACCCTTCACTTGCTGGGGTCGTTTTGACTGCAGCAAGTAAAGAATTGGGGCTGCAAACACTGGTAACACTCAATTTCCTCAGCTACATCTCTGCTAGGCAGAGTTAACCCCAGGATCACAATCCCTGTGTGAATAATCATTGCCTTGGCAGTGCAGCAATGAGAACTAGTTAATAATGATTTATACATGACTTAATGGAATATTTGGAGACAGGAAGAGTTTTCTTTAAGAATTCTGACCCCACATGCAGTTTTGTTTTCACTTTCTTTTTATTAAGAATAAGAAAAAAAAACTAACAAGGGGTTTTCCAGGATCAGAATATGGATGGCTTATTATTATATAGCAGCGGTGAAGGTACTGAAGTGTTGTCTTATTAATGTAAATGGGACAATGCTACAATTCCCTGCACCTCTGCTAACAAGTAGATGGCTTGCAGGTAAACAGAGGTTTATAAGCGGAGTAGGCTGCAATGCTCATACCAGTGACACTGCCCTTTAAACAGGTGATTGGTGATAGGCCAAAAATATTATGATCCTGGAAAACTCCTATAAATTAATGGTCTTTTTCAACCCTGCTAAGCAGGATTCGAGATTCTATCCACCTGTACAGAATAAAATACCTTCCTTTCCTTTGAATAGCACTGGCTTTAGAAATCCAAACCATTTTAAGCATTGTCACATGGTTTAGAGCATCATAAGATTTCTGAAAAACAAAGATAAATAATCAGGAACACTAGTATTTCTCACTAGTAGGATAAGAGTCCACCTATATGGTTTCACACGTTTCTTCAGTGAGTACTTAGTCACGTATCTGTCTAAGCTTTTCTAGAACTAGGATTCATTTATTGAAATAAGTAACTTAAAGAAAAAGGTTAATTATTTAATGGGAAATCAAGAATCATTTTATTGTGTGTACTAATCTACAAATGTAATTTCCTGAGCTTGTGTTTAAAGGCTATAGGACAGCTGTCCCTGGGTAGCGGGGCCAAGAGCGTTGTCCGTGGGTAGAGGGGGATAAGAGAGCTGTGCCATACCCCTGAGTCCAAGATGGACTGCTCCCTATGCCAAGTACTGGCTGTGTCTGCTCCAATTCAAAAATATTGGCCATCTTAGACGCAACTTATATATAATGCTTTCAGTTTGGAAGACATTGATTATATGACTGTGTCGATGTAGAATGCAGCCAGTGCTTAGTAGAGGGGGTGGTGGCAGCAAAGGTGGTGGCTGCCGTCTTAGATTTTGAGCTCCGGCGCACATTTCACACTGCTTCGACAGGCTCTTCACTATTCCCGTATGGAGAGATGATCGGTGCAGTGTTGAAGTGTGTCCTGGCCTCACGGGCAGCATAGAATGACATGGTGGGCCGAATTCTTGAGTTTGACACCCATGATCTACATGCAGCTAGTGAGGCAAGAGAGGAGAGGATGGCGAGTAAAATATCTACCACTGCTTGAATAGAGATCCATGCTCACATTCCTCCAACACATCCCACCTATGTACATCGGTGGCAGAATATGTTGTGTTTACAATAGTGGTCTCTACAGTCATACGGTCGGTCTACCAATTAATTTTTAGATCTGAGGAATTTACACCATTTTCCCTTGGAATAAGAAGCTCCTCTGATCACTTCTGCTGACAAGTGCAGCATCAATATACAAAGCAACGCTGGGTCATACTGTTCCACATTTTATTAGAGACCAAGATACATAGAGAGGAGAGTCTGTAAAATTAGGGTCTCAACTGAAAGAGGTTACCTTGTCGTTGGTAAATGGGCATACACACTTTGATCAAAATGTGGACCAAGTAACTCACGTTTTTTGCGTGTGTAGCAATAGTGGAGTTCATGCTTCTGATGTACAGTGTGTATTAGTGCATATTAATGAATATACAAACAAACACAATGAGAGAATGGTGCTGTTAACATTAAAAGTTGTAGCACAATACAAAGCAATCCTGATACACTGTGCTCACCACTGTATGATAATATGACTCTCGTAATACAATTTCTCCCAGCAATGCTTACCTCCTTCACTTTTCCAGAGTCAATCACAAACACAACATCATTTACTGTAATGCTGGTTTCTGCAATGTTGGTTGACAGTATCTACAAAACATACAAATAATGAAAGTTCCCACTACTGTAGGTTTCACACTTTCAAGCCATATGTTATATCCATGTAATCTTCAACGTACAATTTTACGAACACCAACTGGCGGGTTCTTCAAAACCTTCTTCTGGTCAGTAGTTTGCATGTTTGAGTGCAGCATGAATATTTGATACCTATAAAAAGCATAAAACCTGACCTGTAACCAGTCTGTATTATTTATCTCTCGTCACATGAGCTAGTAGAGAAGGTGCAAATCAATTTAAAGGATCAAGTCCAGGGTCCACGTGAGTAACCTATGGCCGCCAGGCAGTAGCCCTCCTACCTGCAGCTCTTCTTTTGATTAGTCAGCCTGCACCAACATCACAAATGCGTCATACTGCAACAATGACGTCTTGCCAGGCCAACTAATCAAAAGAAGATACAAGGATACTATCAGGTAAGATGCAGTTTTCAGGGCTCCCACCCAGGATCCACAGATTATTGCTGTGGTTGCTGGACCAGGTCCTGCCAGTCAATTTGCACCATCTCTACTACATATCATTTATATATCAAGCTCAATAATAAAATGGTATCCACTCATATTCCATGATACAATTTAATGTCCTGGACAGCCTATTTAATCTGATAATGTTATCCCAGGAACATTTAAGGTTTTTGCATTATTACTGTCTATATTGCCTGACAATGTAAAACAGGAAACATCATTTACCTGTGAGAGTTTTCAGAAAACCTCTTGTCATCGTACAAGATACGATCTCGTAGTCCTACTATTTCATCATACCCTGGGAGAAATATTAGTACAGCCCCTAAAAAACAGAAATTAGCTAATCAACCGATAATAAAATTAAGAAAAATTAAGCATTTTAATACAGAAGAATTCAAATACTATTGCCCCACAACCCCTTAGATAGTTCAGGGATTACAAATTAGATGCAACCATTACATCCTCACTGTCACTGATCTGAACGGACTTTAGCTTAGATATGTCAAATTTCCAGAAAATCTCTGATCAATGGCAAAGGGGTATAAATTATCTAAAGACCATCATTCCTGGAATTAGTTGTAGCCCAAGATCAAATAAATAATGTGAATCTATCACCCACAAGGAGCACCACTCCAGCGTTTTGTTTTTTTTTAATTTTACCACTGGAGTTGTGATTCTAATCTAAGGCCCCTGCACAGCTTCATACTTACCTGCCGCCGTCTTCATCTTTTTTCACCGCCGCTTCTGTCGTTCTCCGGCGGTTTTGTGACCTGCTGGATCGCTCCAGTGTTTCATTGAGTGAGCCGGAGGACAAAACTCAATACAAGTCTATGATAGCTTTGTTCTGGCTCTCATAGACTTGCACTGAGAGCTTGTGACGTAACGTTTGACTTCCGGCCAGTCAGAACTTGCGGTCACAAGATGGCACCGTGGGATGGGAGCAGAGGAGAAAAAAGGTGAAGACGCTGGACAGTAAGTATAAGAGTAGGGGTAGGGACCTTAGATTAGAAGTGGGGGAAAAAAAGGAGTGGAGTTTTAAATGGACTCTCTCTCCATTTACACTCTTTCAATCTCTTCCATTGTTGTAAAATCATATATAGATTGTAAGGTTGCGAGCAGGGTCCTCACTCCTTCTGGTATCTGTTGATTTATGTGATTATTGTTATTCTGTAATGTCTTATATTGTCTGTACAAGTCCCCTCTAAAATGTAAAGTGCTGCGGAACATGTTGGCGCTATAGAAATAAAAATTATTATTATTATTATATTATTATATACAGTGGGGAAAATAAATATTTGATACACTGCCAAGTTTTCCCACCTACAAAGAATGGAGAGGTCTGTAATTTTTATCATAGGTTCACTTCAACTATTAGACAGAATCTAAAAATAAAAACCAGAAAATCACATTGCATGATTTTTAAATAATTAATTTGCACTTTATTGCATGAAATAAGAATTTGATCACCTACTAACCAGCAAGAATTCTGACTCTCATTGACCTGTTAGTTTTTCTTTAAGAAGCCCTCCTACTCTGCACTCATAACATGCATTAATCGCACCTGTTTGAACTCGTTACCTGTATAAAAAAAGACACCTGTCCACACACTCAATCACACTCCAAGCTCTCCACCATGGCCAAGACCAAAGAGCTGTCTAAGGACACCAGGAACAAAATTGTTTACCTGCACAAGGCTGAGATGGGCTACAAGACAATAGGCAGCAGCTTGGCGAGAAGGCAACAATTGTTGGCACAATTATTAGAAAATGGAAGAAACACAAGATGACTGTCAATCTACCTCGGTCTGGGGCTCCGTGTACGATCTCACCTCATGGGGTAAGGATGATCCTGAGAAAAGTCAGGAATCAGCCCAGAACTACATGGGAGGACCTCATCAATGACCTGAAGACAGCTGGAACCACAGTCTTAAACACTACCGATAGTAACACACTGCGCCGTCATGGATTAAAATCCTGCAGGGCATGCAAGGTCCCCCTGCTCACGCCAGCATATGTCCAGGCCCATTTGAAGTTCACCAATGACCATGTGGCTGATCCAGAGGAGGCATCGGAGAAGGTCATGTGCTCAGATGAGACCAAAATATAACTTTTTGTATTAACTCCACTCCCCGAGTTTGGAGGAAGAAGAAGGATGAGTACAACCCCAAGATTACCGTCCCAACCGTGAAGAATAGTGTGGAAAACATCATACTTTGGGGGTGCTTTTCTGCCAAGGGGACAGCACGACTGCACCGTATTGAAGGGAGGATGGATGGGGTCATGCATCACAAGATTTTGGCCTCCTTCCCTCAGTAAGAGCATCGAAGATGGGTTGTGGCTGGGTCTTCCAGCATAACAATGACCCAAAATACGCAGCCAGTGCAACTAAGGAATGGTTCCATAAGAAGCATTTCAAGGTCCGGAAGTGGCCTAGCCAGTCTCCAGACCTGAACCCAATAGAAGGGAGTTGAAACTCAAAGTTGCCCAGCGACAGCTCTGAATCTTTAAAGATCTATATGGAGTCGTGGGCCAAAATCCCTGCTGCAGTGTTTGCAAACTTGGTCAAGAACTACAGGAAACTTCTGACCTCTGTAATTGCAAACAAAGGTTTCTGTACCAAATATTAAAGGGAACCTGTCATGTATGTCCTAGCTACTATCTACACTGCCCCCATTGCTTTGTTAGTGATGCACGTGCAGGGAACAGAGGGTCATAGCGCATGCGCAGTGAAGCTGGTAACCTCACTGCGCACGTGCAGACCAGTGGCCGGATATGTAGAAATGCGCATGCGCCACATTAATAGCGCTTGCCGGGAGCAATATTCAAATACATGGGCAGTGCCAGGAGTGACTGAATGCGGCGCTGCCCCTGACCGAATAGCAGAATCACACCCCTATGACTGAAAACGAGTAGGTAGGATCTAGTACATAAAAGGTTATAAAATTATTATAATACCACCAATTTAAATGAAAAAAGCTTGTTAGTGCTGCACATTGCATCACTAACAAAGCAATGGGGGCAGTGTATATAGTAGATACGACATGACAGGTTCCCTATAAGTTCTGTTTTTCTATTGTATCTAATCCTTATTTCATGCAATAAAATGCTAATTAATTATGTAAAAATCATACAATGTGATTTTCTGGATTTTATTTTTAGATTCGGTCTCTCACAGTTGAAGTGTACCTATGATAAAAATTACAGACCTCTCCATTCTTTGTGGGAAAACTTGCAAAATCGGCAGTGTATCAAATACTTATTTTCCCCATTGTAGGTTTCCTGGATATTTCAAAAGAAAAAGCACTTTTTACTGCTTATACTGTTTGTAACAAAGTTAAAAGCTTTGCACACTTTTGTAACCATTTTATTGTTAACATAAGTTAGTAAAAAATAATCTTTGCAACAAGGAACCCTAAACCTAGTTATTTGCCTACCACTCCCATCCAGACTGATGCAACTCCATGGTAACAGACTACAAACAAACGCTTTGGAGTCTGATCCTGCTGTCATGCTCCCGTGCGTCTCTTCACTACTTCCCACTTCCTTACAATCGGTAAGAGAGCGAGAAATAGAGCACTATCATATCCTAAGATATGAGGAAAGATGCCAGATGTCAATAAAAGGCAAGAAGTGGATGTGCACTTCTTATCCACCATTAACTTACTAATATGAAGCCCGGATTCCTGAAATTCAGAGAATACTAATCCTGTGAAGACTATATACAAATGCAAGTCTCTATACAATACAGCTAAGATGGACCATCACTTTATTATGAGTCTCTGGGACTCTTAAAGATTTAGAGAACAATTGGAGTAGATTTACATCTTCCCTTCCTCCCTAATATTTCCTCGCACCAGTATACTACTGGCCACTTTGCTGTGAGAGGTGCAGAATGACGTGACCCTATTAACTTGAATGGGGCATGGTGCAGTTACTTGTAGATCTGAATGGCAAGAAGCAGCTGTGCAGAGAATGAATAGTACAGGGGACATTCAGTCCCCAAGATCGGGAAAGGTCACTATCCTTACAATGTGCCATATCTCAGTGAGATGGGAAAACCCTCAGACAACCCCTTCTCAATCCCTGTTTCCGGCTTGTAAAATAGTAACACATATTCTCACCTACAGTGCCATTCCAGCTGTGTTAGCAGTGCACTTATGTTACGAGATCCTTGCAGCCAATCAGTGCTGGCTTCCCTCTCCTCTCCTATCCTATAGATAAATCACACAAATCCGGAGGAAGGGAGAGCAACAAAATGTCTCACGATGCCGAGGAGAGACAATACCGACACCACTGGAACAGCACCGGCAAAGGAGGCGAGTATAGGTGTTATTATTTTACAAGGGAGGAACATAGCTATCGGAAAGGAGTTGTCCGAGTAATGGACAACCCCTTTAATGCAAACTAATCGTTGCTAAATTTAATTATATGCAATAAAATTGCTGTACCTGAGTCAGAATTTTGGCAGATATTATAAAGAATATGCATTATTAGGTCAAGGTCCACTTTTTCATCATCAAAACTGTAGTGGTAAGCTTTGAGAAGCTCTTGTTCCTCCGCAGTCAAGCTGCTGCTTTCGGTCTGCACCAGGGAACTCTCATCTAGACTGCCAGGCTCCAAGGTGGCGCTACACAAAGAGAAAAGGGACAGATTAACAATAATACAGAACAATGCATGTGGTGACATCCAGATCACTATCACCCACCAGGTTAAGATGCAATAAATCCGAGCTTCCCCACATATGCATGCTCACTATTATATTGCTATAGGTGGAAGAGATAACCGCTGTCAGAAACCTCCCAACTAGTTGGGACGCCATAAGCTGGATCCTCTTCTCACCTCAAAATTCAGCTTCTCCCATTATTATTATTATATCGCCATTTACTCCATGGTGCTTTACATGTGAAAAAGGGATATACATACAAAAATAATTACAATAATCTTGAACAAAACGTGACAGCGACTGGTACAGGAGAAGCGAGGACCCTGTCCGTGAGGGCTCACAGTCTACAAGGGATGGGGTACACATTATTGGTGGCATTTGATTACAAATTACCGAATCTGAATGGTCATCTTAACCCCTTTACCCACAAGGGTGGTTTGCACGTTAATGACTGGGCCAATTTTTACAATTCTGACCACTGTCACTTTATGAGGTAATTACTCTGGAAAGCTTCAACGGATCCCCCTGATTCTGAGATTGATTTTTCATGACATATTGTACTTCATGATAGTGGTAAAATTTCTTCGATATCACTTGCGTTTATTTGTGAAAAAAAGGAAATTTGGCGAAAATTTTGAAAATTTTGCAATTTTCAAAATTTGAATTTTTATGCCCTTAAATCAGAGAGATACGTCACACAAAATAGTTAATAAATAACATTTCCCACATGTCTACTTTACATCAGCACAATTTTGGAACCAAATTTTTTTTTTATTAGGGACCTATAAGGGTTCAAAGATGACCAGCGATTTCTCATTTTTCCAACAAAATTTAACAAAAAACATTTTTCTAGGGACCACATCACATTTGAAGTCACTTTGAGGGGTCTTTATGACAGAAAATACCCAAAAGTGACACCATTCTAAAAACTGCACCCTTCAAGGTGCTAACCACAAGAACTTTATTAACCCTTCAGGTGCTTCATAGGAATTTTTGGAATGTGGAAGAAAAAAATGAACATTTAACTTTTTTCACAAAAATGTTACTTTAGACCCAATTTTTTTATTTTCGTAGGGGTAACAGGAAAAAATGGACCCCAAAATTTGTTGTGCAATTTCCCCTGAGCATGCAGATACCCCATAAATGGGGAAAAACCACTGTTTGGGCGCACGGCAGAGTTCGGAAGGGAAGGAGCCACATTTGACTTTTTGATTGTAAAATTTGCTTGAATAATTAGCGGACGCCATGTTGCGTTTGGAGAGCCCCTGATGTGCCTAAACAGTGGAAATCCCCCACAAGTGACACCATTTTGGAAACTAGATCCCCCAGGAGAACTTATCTAGATGTGTAGTGAGCACCTTGAACCCCCAGGTGCTTCACAGAAGTTTAGAACACTGAGCCGTAAAAATAAAATTTTAACATTTTTGCAACAAAAATGTTTTTTCAGCCCCCAATTTTGCATTTTCATAAGGGTAACAGAAGAAATTGCACCATTCAGTCTGTTGTGCAATTTCTCCTGAGTAAGCAGATACCCCATATGTGGGGGAAAACCACTGCTTGGGCGCACGGCAGGGTTTGGAAGGGAAGGAGCGCCATTTGACTTTTTGAATGTAAAATTTACTTGAATACTTAGCGGATGTGCCTAAACAGTGGAAAAAACCCACAAGTGACACCATTTTGGAAACTAGACCCCTCAAGGAACTTATCTAGATGTGTAGTGAGCACCCTGAACCCCCAAGTGCTTTGCAGAAGTTTATAACATGGAGCCGTTTAAATAAAAAAAATCTAACTTTTTCCACAAAAATTATGTTTTAGCCCCAATTTTTTTTATTTTCACAAGGGTAAGAGGAGAAAATGGACCCCAATAACTGTTGTGCAATTTCTCCTGAGTAAGCCAATACCCCATATGTGGGGAAAATACAGTGTTTGGGTGCATGGCAGAGTTCAGAAGGGAAGGAGCATTGTGTGACTTTTTGAACGCAAAATTGGCTGGAATTGAGAGCGGACGCCATGTTGCGTTTGGAGAGCCCCTGATGTGCCTAAATAGTGGAAACCCCCCACAAGTGACCCCATTTTGGAAACTACACCCCTCAAGGATTTTATCAAGGGGTATAGTGAACATTTTGAACCCAGAGGTACGAAACAGAATTTGATAACATTAGGTCATCATACTGAATAACTTAGTCTTGAGCGCAAGTGCTCGCTACTTGAGTTTGCATCGGGTACTCAGGTATGCACCATGTATCGAAGGTGCTTGAGTGACATGCTCGATTACCCGCTCGCATGTTTCATGGTTATTAGACACCCAAAAAAAAACATGCGGGGATCGCTCGTGCATGGCAGGCAATCCCCGCGAGTTTTTTTTGGCCACGAAGCATATGGGGCGGAGACTCTAGCATGTCACTTGAGCACCAGCAATACTCAGTGCATACCCGAGCACCCGATGCAAACTCAAGTACCGAGCACTTGCGCTCAACACTAGTCGCCATATCGTCGTCGTCTTTTTTTTTTTTTACTTTTGAAAAAAATCCATAGCCCAACCCTAACCCTAGCACAGCCCTAACTACTTCAATCGCAGCATTGATGGGGTTAATGTGCCGGGAGCGGTGCGGGACCACTCCCTGCACATAGCACCGGGTGTCAGCTGTGACTATCAGCTGACACCCGGCGGCGATCGCCCCGCACTGCTTGTGTGCGGGCGCGATCGCCATATGACCTAATAATACGTCATTGGTCCAATAGGCCCAGGTCACCATGACGTACTATTAGGTCATACGTCAGAAAGGGGTTGTCCTTTTTAACCTTTTATTGTACCTTAGGATTTTAGAGGTCTAAAACAGGATTTTTGGTTACTCCCAGTAAAACCTGTTTCTCAGAGCCTTCATTGGGAGACACAGGAAACCATAGGTGTATGTTGTTGCCACTAAGAGGCTCACACTATGCACAAAAAAATGTAGCTCCTCCCCAGCAGTGTACACCCCACCGACTGGCATTAAGTTAGTGTACAAGCAGTAGACGCAACATTTAAAAGAGAAAAACACAAATGCGAACTGTAACCTTAAAAACAGTTAGTAAAGCTGTCAAACATTGGAGAGTGGTGTGTCCCCCAATGAAGGCTCCGAGAAACAGATTTTACGTGAGTAACCAAAAATCCTGTTTTCTCTATCGCTTTATTGAGGGACATAGGAAACCATGGGAGGTCCCAAAGCAGTCACTGGGGAGGGAAACCGCAGAAAACTCCACTCAGGTTGGAGAACTAACCTCTGCCGCCTGCAGGATTCTCCTACCTAGGCTGGCATATGCCAAAGCGTAGGTATGGACCCTGTAAAACTTGGCAAACGGAAGGCCTCTCCGCGCCCCTCAGAGATAACAAAGAGAGAGTCCGTTCTCCGGAAGGGGGCAGTCCTAGCAAGGTAAACCCGAACTGCCCTGACCAGGTCCAATCTATTCAGGGAGTGTTTCAGGGGGCGAGTCAGAGTTGGACAAAGGGAAGGGAGGACAATGTACTCATTGAGATGAAAGGTGGAAACCACCTTTGGAAGAAAAGAAGGCACCGGTCCCAAAACTACCTTGTCCTGATGGAGAACAAGGAAAGGAGAGCGACAATATAGAACTGCCAGCTCCGAAAAGCACCTTATGGAAGTGAAGGCCACAAGGAAAAACACCTTCCAAGTAAAAAAAGACAGATACTTCACATAGTGGTTCAAAGGGAGAACCTCTAATGGCCTCCAAAATTAGGTTCAGGTCCCAGGGATCGACTGCAGTTCAGTAAGTGGGCCACTCCCTGGAGCAAAGTTCTGACCTGCGGGCGAGAAGCCAAATTCTTCTGGAAGAGAATAGATAGCGCGGAGACCTGAGACCTTCAGAGAGCTGAGAGCAAGGCCTGCGTCAAGTCCTGTCTGAAGAAAAGCCATAATCGAAGAAAGGGAGTAAGTCATAGGCGCGGTGTGATTAGTCTAACACCAACGGAAAAAAGCTCTCCAAGTCCGGTAGTAGACTGGAGATGATGACTGCTTCCGAGCCCGGATTATCATTTGAATCACTCGTCCCGAAAACCCAGAAGCTCTCAGAACCACGGTTTCAACAGCAATGCTGTCAAATCGAGCGAGCGAGAATTCCGGTGGAAGATGGGGCCCTGGGAAACCAGATCTGGTGTGTCTGGAAGCTTCCAAGGAGAGTCTGCAAGAAGGTTGACGACCTCTGCATACCAGGACCTCCTGTGCCAATCCGGTGCTATCAGAATGACAGGCACCCTTTCTGCTTTGATCTTCTTTAGCAGCGTGGGAAGAATGTGAAGAGGCGGGAACAGGTAGGAGACAGTGAATTGCGACCAGGGAATCGCCAGTGTGCCAAGTCCCACCACGAGAGGGTAGCGGGACCTGGAGACGAACTGCGGAACCTTTCTGTTCAACCGAGACGCCATGAGATCTACATCTAGAGTGCCCTACCTCAGACACATCTGAAGAAAGACATCCTGATGTAGGGACCATTCTCCCGCCGCAAGACCCTCGCGACTGAGAAAGTCGGCGGCCCAATTCTCTATGTTCTGGATGTGTACTGCAGATGTTGCCAGAACCTTGTTCTCTGTCCAGAGAAGAATCTTGGAGACTTTGGTTAACGCCAAAGGACTCCGGGTCCCTCCTTAGTGGTTGACATATGCCACCGCTGTGCTATTGTCTGTCTGAACTCGGACCAGGAGGCCCCTGAGAAGATTCCGCCAGTGAAGAAGGGACAGAAGAATGGCCCTGATCTCAAAGATGTTGATTGGTAGGGAGGACTCATCCGGCGACCAACGTACCTGGACCATCAGGTTGTGGAAAACCACTCCCCACCCGAGGAGACTGGCATGCGCTGTCATCACTTTCAAGTGAATGGGAAGAAAGGATCAACCCTGAAGAATGAGCGGGGATGACAGCCACAAATTTAGGAATGCCCTGACCCAAGACAAGATCCGAACTGGACGGTCCAGAGAGAGAACAGATCTGTTCCACTGGGAAAGGATGGCTTGCTGAAGCGGTCTGGTGCAGAATAGTGAGATTGGAATTGCCTCGGCCGCCGCCACCATCCTTCCCAGGACCTCCATGGCAGAACAGAGAGATGGAGGCCAAGGGGCCTGAAGACAGTGAAACCCCCACCCCGTTGGAGGGCAGCTCTCTTCTCCTTGGGGAGGAAGAACCTTGCCTGAAGAGGGTTGAACAGCATGCCTAGGAATATAAATCTCTGAGTGGGGACAAGACAGGATTTTTCCCTGTTGACTATCCAGCCGAGCCAAGATAGGGTATTGAGAGTGATGGACACTTTCCTGGGAAGGGAAAAATTAGGAGCCATGATGAGGTGATCGTCAAGGCAAGGGATGACCACAAGGCCCCTGATCAATAGGAGGGCCATCACCGCTGCCATTATCTTTGTGAAGTCTCTTGGAGCGGTTGTGAGACTGAATGGCAGGGCAAAGAGCTGAAAGGGATCCTGTCGTACCGCAAAGCGCAGGAACTTCTTATGCCCTGAAAAGATAGGGACGTGGAGATAGGCGTCTTGGATGTCTCCCGAGCACAGGAACGCTCGTGACTCCATGGAAGCTCTTACTGAAAGAAGGGATTCCATTCTGAAATGGCAAAGACTAACCCTTCTATCAGTAATTTTAGATACAAGATGGGTCCAACCGACCCATCCTTCTTTGGAACTACAAAGAGGTTCGAATAAAAGCCTGTGAAACATTCCTGGAATGGAACAGGAACAATGACGCCTGATCTGAGGAGAGAGGCAATATCTACAAAAAACCCGGAACCAGAGAGGGATCCATTCCATTGGGGGATGGGATTCGAAGGAAAGATCTCAGGGCCACAAAATTAATTCTATTTGGTATCCTGAAGATACAACCTCTCTGACCCAGGCGTCCTCGACGGAGACGAGCCAAACAGGAGATAGCTGCCCAGCCTGGGAGAATCCCTGAGCGTCAGAGCGTCAAGTGAAGGAGAACCTGACAGGTCGATTCCTGGAGGATCTGCACTGAACATTGCGGGGACGCTAGGAAGGAAACCCTTTTTCTTTCCTGAGGTGCCTGATGCCTTCCCTGAAGGGAGGAATCTTCCATAGCCGAGAAGCGCCGAAAGGGTCGAATACTTACGCTACAGGGGCGGGCGCCGAGGTTTTTGCCTGAGAAAGCAGAGCGCTCGTAGCTCCAGTGGCCTCCTTTATAATCTGGTCCAACCTGGTTCCAAATAGTCGAGATCCCTAAAAAGGCAAATTGGTGAGGGACTTCTTGGAGGACAAGTCCGCCTGCCATGCCTTTAGCAAGATGGTTCTGCGTATGGCCACTATATTACTGGCCGCATGACCAGCGCAAGAGGCGGCGTCCAGGGAGGCAGAGACCAGATACTTTCCCGCATGAGAGATCTGGTTCACGAAATCAGCTATCTCATCAGGTTGTGTTCCAGCTAAGGATGCCTTGACGGAGTTGCTTAGCCCATGCAGAAATGGACCGACACCCATGTGGTGGCAAAGGCAGGCTATAATGTGTAGCCAGCTGCTTCAAAGGCAGATTTGGCGAACGACTCTATGAGTCTGCCATTGGAGTCCCTGAGGGATTCTCCATCCATAAGGGGCAGGATTGTGTTAGTGGACAACCTGGAAACTGGAAGATCCACCGTTGGGGAACTGGTCCAGTTTTCCATAAGGTCAGAGGCGAAGGGATACAGGATACCGCTTACCTCTCTGGAAGTGTCGTGTCAGATGTTCCCTTTTTCTGGAAAGAACCTCCTCAAATTCCTTATGTGGGGCAAAAACCCTATGGCTGGTTTAGAGTATCTGAAGGATGCTGCCTGTTCTGCGGGTTCCGTAGAAGAATCCTTGATGTGAAAAGTCTGATTCACCGCCACAATGAGGCTCTGAACCATGTCTCTCTCATTAAAATCAAGGTCAGAGTCCGGATATGAGTCGGCGTCGGAGACTATGTCCGAGTCCAGTTCAGCAGGTGAATCAGGGGAGGACGACGGGGGGAAGCTATCCATCGAGAGGTGCCAGGGGAAAACAGGGAGCAGGAGGAGGACCTGGATTGACTCTCCTGCCTAGTAATTTTAAGGCTATTGCAAGTGGACTTAGCCGATGGGTCCAGAGATCTGCTAGCAGATTTAGTGGAGGGAGAATAGGCAGCCGGTCTAGCACGGATACAAGGGACTGGGATACCTTAGCGAGATCCGCAATGTTCCTGTGCTGAGATAATCTTATAAATGTGCCCCTGCTGTGTACTGTGTAATGGCAGTGTCTTACCATGCACGGAACATAGTCTGATTATACCACAGCTCCTGTGCAGGGGGGAAGCAAAATAGAGGATAAAGGCAGGACAGCAGGGGATCGCAAATGATTCTTTTTGTGAGGTAAAACATTTCCCTTCCTGTTTTTAAACAATGTTTTCCTTCAAAGGAAGAATCCGCTGTGATCCTGTGCTGTAATGTCTGTATACTCTTTTGTGTCCTCCCCTGCCCAGGAGATGTGGTATAATCAGACTATGTTCCGTGCATGGTAAGACACAGCCATTACAAAGTACATAGCAGGGGCACATTTATAAGATTATCTCAGAACAGGATCATTTTATTTAATAACATCGAATTGTGGAAGTTATTATTATTCCAGGATCTATCGATTAAAATTAACTTTTGTTCGTGGGAAAACCCCTTTAAGTGCTTCTTCTCCAAAGCAGCTCCAGACTTTATTGATTGGCTGCAGTGGTGATATAATGCCCCCAACCCTTGTAACCACTGTAACCAATCACCGAGCTCAGTGTCTTGTTCTTGCTCGGGGATTGGCTGCAGCACTGCAGAAGTGGCTTCACTACTGCAACGTTCAACAAAGACTGGAGCAGCAATAGAGAGGCAGCGCTGCACCAGGATAAGCGAGTAGCAGATACTTTTGATATTTTAGACCACAGCAAACCTATGGTACAATACAATTTTAAAAGGCATAACCCCTTTAAAGCTCTGTAATCATTATGCCCTTCAAGGGCATGTCAATAGATTTTGTCTATTACTAAGGCTCCAAACAACGTTCAGTCTTTTCCTATGGAAAGGAAAGTTGCTAGGAAATTGGAGCATAAGAGATATTTGGCAATTTTCACACACTACATTATTTCCATAGTGAAACATTAGTGTCATCTGAAGTAATGCTGACAGTGGGACCCAGGCCTAAAGCAGGCCTACCCGGCATACAATTAACACAAGGAAAATTTAGCATTTTATTCAGTACAATTTATATTACTTGAGGAAAAAAATTAGAACTATTAAATCAGGTTTACCTGTATAATTCCAAGAGGTCAACGACTTCTGTCTGTCCAAAATGTCTCGCCCACTCCAGAGCCGTCCTATTGGAAACAAATTTGGAAATATTTTTGTTTAAAATGTAGAGGGATAATCTGATACAAGTGACCACCCTGAACTCGGTGCCTACATGTGAAGACACTGAGGTCATGTGTAGCTTTTACATCTTCTCAGTGCACTGCTGCTAATCGCAGGATGGAAAACTTTTTTTTTACTGTTCTTAACTGAAATCAACAAAATAAGCATCTAATGAATATGGCCACCTTAAAGAGGTTTTCCAAGAATACATGTTTTAAGTGATTAGGCCTGCAAAGGTTTAACATAAGCTATATAGTTTACTCGCCCACAGCTACTCCAGTGCTGCCTCCTAGTTGACAGGCTGCAGCATTGATGCCACAACTGCAGAACATGTGACACCTGCAGCCAATCACTGGGCTGAGCGGTGATGCAGAAGAAGTGGGTACACAGCTGGGGAGTACAATGAATCCCCCTACCCCTACAATGCAGGGGGTCAAATGTGCTATATTTGTGATGTCATTGTTGCAGCCTGTCAACAATCGGGAGGAGTGGTGAAGAGACAATTCTGGAGCAGCGATGCGGCAGTAAAACTTAGCTTGAGGTTTTTAACCTTTACAAGCCTTATATAAAAACCCCTTTTATAAGACTACCATTCATAAACCTATTAGCGCCTATTATGAAAGAAAAATAACCCTCTAAACAACAATCCACAATTTCAGCAAATTAAGGTTACTAATGCAGGATATAATTGTCTCTTAAAGAGCAAATGATGCATCAGTTAGGATAGAAGGCTTATGTCAAGTGTCCTACAACCACAATCAGTGAGGATAGACGGCTGATGTCACGTGTCCTACAGCCACAATCAGTGAGGATAGACGGCTTATGTCACGTGTCCTACAGCCACAATCAGTGAGGATAGACGGCTTATGTCACGTGTCCTACAACCACAATCAGTGAGGATAGACGGCTTATGTCACGTGTCCTACAGCCACAATCAGTGAGGATAGACGGCTTATGTCACGTGTCCTACAGCCACAATCAGTGAGGATAGATGGCTTATGTCACGTGTCCTACAGCCATAATCAGTGAGGATAGATGGCTTATGTCACGTGTCCTACAGCCATAATCAGTTAGGATAGACGGCTTATGTCACGTGTCCTACAGCCACAATCAGTGAGGATAGATGGCTTATGTCACGTGTCCTACAGCCATAATCAGTTAGGATAGACGGCTGATGTCACGTGTCCTACAGCCACAATCAGTGAGGATAGACGGCTTATGTCACGTGTCCTACAGCCACAATCAGTGAGGATAGACGGCTTATGTCACGTGTCCTACAGCCGCAATCAGTGAGGATAGACGGCTTATGTCACGTGTCCTACAGCCACAATCAGTGAGGATAGATGGCTTATGTCACGTGTCCTACAGCCACAATCAGTGAGGATAGATGGCTTATGTCACGTGTCCTACAGCCACAATCAGTGAGGATAGACGGCTTATGTCACGTGTCCTACAGCCACAATCAGTGAGGATAGAAGGCTTATGTCACGTGTCCTACAGCCACAATCAATGAAGATAGATGGCTTATGTCACGTGTCCTACAACCACAATCAGTGAGGATAGACGGCTTATGTCACGTATCCTACAGCCACAATCAGTGAGAATAGATGGCTTATGTCATGTGTCCTTCAGTCACAATCAGTGAGCATAGACAGTGTATGTCATGTGTCCTACAACCACAATCAGTGAGGATAGACGGCTTATGTCATGTGTCCTACAACCACAATCAGTGAGGATAGACGGCTTATGTCACGTGTCCTACAGCCACAATCAGTGAGGATAGACGGCTTATGTCACGTGTCCTACAACCACAATCAGTGAGGATAGACGGCTTATGTCACGTGTCCTATAGCCACAATCAGTGAGGATAGAAGGCTTATGTCACGTGTCCTACAGCCACAATCAGTGAGGATAGACGGCTTATGTCACGTGTCCTACAACCACAGTGAGGATAGACGGCTTATGTCACGTGTCCTACAACCACAATCAATGAGGATAGACTGCTTATGTCACGTGTCCTACAAGCACAATCAGTGGAGATAGACGGCTTATGTCACGTGTCCTACAAGCACAATCAGTGGAGATAGACGGCTTATGTCACGTGTCCTACAACCACAATCAGTGAGGATAGATGGCTTATGTCATGTGTCCTACAGCCACAATCAGTGAGGATAGATGGCTTATGTCATGTGTCCTACAGCCACAATCAGTGAGGATAGACGGCTTATGTCATGTGTCCTACAGCCACAATCAGTGAGGATAGACAGCTTATGTCACGCGTCCTACAACCACAATCAGTGAGGATAGACGGCTTATGTCACGTGTCCTACAGCCACAATCAGTGAGGATAGATGGCTTATGTCACGTGTCCTACAACCACAATCAATGAGGATAGACGGCTTATGTCACGTGTCCTACAGCCACAATCAGTGAGGATAGACGGCTTATGTCACGTGTCCTACAACCACAAACAGTGAGGATAGACGGCTTATGTCACGTGTCCTACAGCCACAATCAGTTAGGATAGATGGCTTATGTCATGTGTCCTACAGCCACAATCAGTGAGGATAGAAGGTTTATGTCACGTGTCCTACAGCCACAATCAATGAGGATAGATGGCTTATGTCACGTGTCCTACAACCACAATCAGTGAGTATAGATGGCTTATGTCACGTGTCCTACAACCACAATCAGTGAGGATAGATGGCTTATGTCACGTGTCCTACAACCACAATCAGTGAGAATAGATGGCTTATGACATGTGTCCTTCAGTCACAATCAGTGAGCATAGACAGTGTATGTCATGTTTCCTACAACCACAATCAGTGAGGATAGACTGCTTATGTCACGTGTCCTACAGCCACAATCAGTGAGGATAGACGGCTTATGTCACGTGTCCTACAACCACAATCAGTGAGGATAGACGGCTTATGTCACGTGTCCTACAGCCACAATCAGTGAGGATAGAAGGCTTATGTCAAGTGTCCTACAGCCACAATTAGTGAGGATAGACGGCTTATGTCACGTGTCCTACAGCCACAATCAGTGAGGATAGACGGCTTATGTCACGTGTCCTACAGAAACAATCAGTGAGGATAGACGGCTTATGTCACGTGTCCTACAGCCACAATCAGTGAGGATAGACAGTGTATGTCACGTGTCTACAGCCACAATCAGTGAGGATAGATGGCTTATGTCACGTGTCCTACAGCCACAATCAGTGAGGATAGACAGTGTATGTCACGTGTCTACAGCCACAATCAGTGAGGATAGACGGCTTATGTCACGTGTCCTACAGAAACAATCAGTGAGGATAGACGGCTTATGTCACGTGTCCTACAGCCACAATCAGTGAGGATAGACGGCTTATGTCACGTGTCTACAGCCACAATCAGTGAGGATAGACGGCTTATGTCACGTGTCCTACAGACACAATTAGTGAGGATAGACGGCTTATGTCACGTGTCCTACATCCACAATCAGTGAGGATAGACGGCTTATGTCACGTGTCCTACAACCACAATCAGTGAGGATAGACGGCTTAGGTCATCTGTCCTACAACTACAATCAGTGAGGATAGATGGCTTATGCCACGCGTCCTACAACTACAATCAGTGAGGATAGATGGCTTATGTCACGTGTCCTACAACCACAATCAGTGATGATAGATGGCTTATATCACGTGTCCTACAGCCACAATCAGTGAGCATAGACAGTGTATGTCACGTGTCCTACAACCACAATCAGTGAGGATAGACGGCTTATGTCACGTGTCCTACAGCCACAATCAGTTAAGATAGATGGCTTATGTCATGTGTCCTACAGCCACAATCAGTGAGGATAGAAGGCTTATGTCACGTGTCCTACAGCCACAATCAATGAGGATAGATGGCTTATGTCACGTGTCCTACAACCACAATCAGTGAGGATAGACGGCTTATGTCACGTATCCTACAGCCACAATCAGTGAGAATAGATGGCTTATGTCATGTGTCCTTCAGTCACAATCAGTGAGCATAGACAGTGTATGTCATGTGTCCTACAACCACAATCAGTGAGGATAGACGGCTTATGTCACGTGTCCTACAACCACAATCAGTGAGGATAGACGGCTTATGTCACGTGTCCTACAGCCACAATCAGTGAGGATAGACGGCTTATGTCACGTGTCCTACAACCACAATCAGTGAGGATAGAAGGCTTATGTCACGTGTCCTACAGCCACAATCAGTGAGGATAGACGGCTTATGTCACGTGTCCTACAGCCACAATCAGTGAGGATAGACGGCTTATGTCACGTGTCCTACAGCCACAATCAGTGAGGATAGACGGCTTATGTCACGTGTCCTACAGCCACAATCAGTGAGGATAGACGGCTTATGTCACGTGTCCTACAGCCACAATCAGTGAGGATAGACGGCTTATGTCACGTGTCCTACAACCACAATCAGTGAGGATAGACAGCTTATGTCACGTGTCCTACAACCACAATCAGTGAGGATAGACAGTGTATGTCACGTGTCCTACAGCCACAATCAGTGAGAATAGATGGCTTATGTCATGTGTCCTTCAATCACAATCAGTGAGCATAGACAGTGTATGTCATGTGTCCTACAACCACAATCAGTGAGGATAGACTGCTTATGTCACGTGTCCTACAGCCACAATCAGTGAGGATAGACGGCTTATGTCACGTGTCCTACAACCACAATCAATGAGGATAGACTGCTTATGTCACGTGTCCTACAAGCACAATCAGTGGAGACAGACGGCTTATGTCACGTGTCCTACAGCCACAATCAATGAGGATAGACGGCTTATGTCACGTGTCCTACAGCCACAATCAGTGAGGATAGATGGCTTATGTCACGTGTCCTACAACCACAATCAGTGAGGATAGATGGCTTATGTCACGTGTCCTACAACCACAATCAGTGAGGATAGACAGTGTATGTCACGTGTCCTACAACCACAATCAGTGAGGATAGACGGCTTATGTCACGAGTCCTACAACCACAATCAGTGAGGATAGATGGCTTATGTCACGTGTCCTACAACCACAATCAGTGAGGATAGACGGCTTATGTCACGTGTCCTACAGCCACAATCAGTGAGGATAGACAGCTTATGTCACGTGTCCTACAGCCACAATCAGTGAGGATAGACGGCTTATGTCACGTGTCCTACAGCCACAATCAGTGAGAATAGATGGCTTATGTCATGTGTCCTTCAATCACAATCAGTGAGCATAGACAGTGTATGTCATGTGTCCTACAACCACAATCAGTGAGGATAGACTGCTTATGTCACGTGTCCTACAGCCACAATCAGTGAGGATAGACGGCTTATGTCACGTGTCCTACAACCACAATCAATGAGGATAGACGGCTTATGCCACGAGTCCTACAAGCACAATCAGTGGAGATAGACGTCTTATGTCACGTGTCCTACAACCACAATCAATGAGGATAGACTGCTTATGTCACGTGTCCTACAAGCACAATCAGTGGAGACAGACGGCTTATGTCACGTGTCCTACAGCCACAATCAATGAGGATAGACGGCTTATGTCACGTGTCCTACAGCCACAATCAGTGAGGATAGATGGCTTATGTCACGTCTCCTACAACCACAATCAGTGAGGATAGATGGCTTATGTCACGTGTCCTACAACCACAATCAGTGAGGATAGACAGTGTATGTCACGTGTCCTACAACCACAATCAGTGAGGATAGACGGCTTATGTCACGAGTCCTACAACCACAATCAGTGAGGATAGATGGCTTATGTCACGTGTCCTACAACCACAATCAGTGAGGATAGACGGCTTATGTCACGTGTCCTACAGCCACAATCAGTGAGGATAGACGGCTTATGTCACGTGTCCTACAACCACAATCAGTGAGGATAGACAGCTTATGTCACGTGTCCTACAGCCACAATCAGTGAGGATAGACGGCTTATGTCACGTGTCCTACAGCCACAATCAGTGAGAATAGATGGCTTATGTCATGTGTCCTTCAATCACAATCAGTGAGGATAGACGGCTTATGTCACGTGTCCTACAGCCACAATCAGTGAGGATAGACGGCTTATGTCACGTGTCCTACAACCACAATCAATGAGGATAGACGGCTTATGCCACGAGTCCTACAAGCACAATCAGTGGAGATAGACGTCTTATGTCACGTGTCCTACAGCCACAATCAGTGAGGATAGAAGGCTTATGTCATGTGTCCTACAGCCACAATCAGTGAGGATAGACGGCTTATGTCATGTGTCCTACAGCCACAATCAGTGAGGATAGACGGCTTATGTCACGTGTCCTACAACCACAATCAGTGAGGATAGACGGCTTATGTCACGTGTCCTACAAGCACAATCAGTGGAGATAGGCGTCTTATGTCACGTGTCCTACAACCACAATCAGTGAGGATAGACGGCTTATGTCACGTGTCCTACAACCACAATCAGTGAGGATAGACGGCTTATATCACGTGTCCTACAACCACAATCAGTGAGGATAGACGGCTTATGTCATGTGTCCTACAGCCACAATCAATGAGGATAGACGGCTTATGTCAAATGTCCTACAGCCACAAACTGCTCAAAAGGTAAAGTGGGATGAACACTATCTATACTATCTAGTACTCAAAATAAAATTAATAGAGGAATGGGTAATTACCATCCATTGGAAGCTTTGCTGTGGACATTGGCTCCCATGCCAATAAGCTGCTCTACCTGGCTCAAAAAGCCTCGACCAGCAGCCACCATTAATGGTGAAGCGCTTGATTCACTGTGTCTGTAGTCGACTAGTAAATAAGAAAAAACAGTCTGATGCTTAATATGTAAATATATATGATGCAAACAAATTAATATGTAGCAAAAAATCTTATAACATCATATAATAGGCACAAATTAATGCAAATTATGAATAGCGGGGCCTAGAAGCCAGTGACCTTTCCCTAGGTTAAGCCAAACTGTAGAGAGAGTACAGCTTTATGCCAAAGTTTATATAATGTTTATGGTCAAACTTGTGGGAAAGGGAACAGTAGGGAGCTTAGAAAACAAAATCCATTCCCATTCTCATGTAAGAAATCACAAATGACCACAATGGAGGATGCTCAACAGGCAAAAGAAAAAAATGCATTAGATCGACCTAGAAATATTACTACTAGTAAAGAAGATATGAACTTACCACTGACATTTTCTGTCAATATTAATTGGAACAGTTGTGTGAAGGCATCTAGGTCTCTATGGAGCCAAATATCAGAGAGACACAAGTCCATTTCCTTTATCAGCCGCGGCTCTAAACAATTCACATCCTTCTCAGTCTTAATGGCAAGCGATAGAGAGCAGAAGTAAAAGTTAGCAAGCTGCTACAGGGACTGTATGTCTTCCGTCATATATTTTATTGTCAAGCAGATTTTATTATACATCAGAATCAAAGCAGACTATTCTGCTTTATGTATAGGCAGCAGATTATAGTCAGGATCACTCTATTAGCCAAAACTGCACAGAAATGTTATTTGGTTAATAGGAGCATTCAAAGAATACAAAGGAGAGTTGATGAGTCTGGTGCTGGTGTAGTCATGACGAGAGCACCCCCATGCTTTACTCAGTGTCTGATGGGCTGTCATATATGCAGATCCATAGCTGATAACCATCAATAACAGGTGAGATATACAGGGAGGAGTTCTTCTCATGAATACACCAGACTTATTCATTATATTCCCCGTGTATGCCTTTAGCACTCTTAGTTATCAAACAAAACGGTCCCCATACTATGCTATGCTTACATAGAGCAGCATAGTCTGATGACAGCTTTAAGACTAGCTCAAAATGTGGCATATATGAGATATCGAAATATTAGAGTTAGGAGCAAAGAATACCCCTTATATTTTAACCATCAGTTTCAAGAAAAAACTATTACAAAACTACTACCTAGTTGTATTTCGGCTGCCTAATTAAGTGACTCCACCTTACCAGCTGACTGAATACAGTGTCCCCTCCGTCATCCAGTAGATCATAATCCACTGCGATGCTGGTAATGCTCCTCTGCCTTTGGGTGTCGCTCTTTACACTGTTCTCTTTCGCCGAGTGCCATTCAGACAGAGTTGTCTTTTGTTTTTCCTCTGTGACAAAGACATTATTATAGAGAAAACACATGTAATGTAGATGTATGATTATCCAGATCTAGATGTTCTCCTATTTACCTATGAAATTTAGTGTGCATTAGCTCAGGACTGAATCTGGTGCTCAGTTCCTTATACCTTACACAAAGTGTCATTACGTGCATATTTGCTGTGTATTTTGGTGTGTATTTTTGACTCATTAGGGCATGTGTACACACATTCGTGAAAAAACGCTGCAAATACGCAGAAAAACACAATGTGTGTGCACTGACCTCACACCTCTCAGCTGTAATGCCTCCTTACTTTTCCCTTTCTTCCTTCCTGCTACTAAAATGATTTTTCTCAGTCACTACAGCCTGCTGTGACCCCCGGAGGATGTAGCTGCCGGATCAATCACTACACCAGTCCATGCACTTGGGAACTTGGATCTTCTAGTTGTATTTTTTTTAACTTTCTACTAATTTTTATATACAAAATGAGTATACCATGCAGTAATTCACTACGTATAATGAGTATCAGTACTTACCACACTGCTTCTCTTTCTTGTATTTCAGCATATCCTTATTTCTGTAGCCCATAGTTCTTAAAATATCCTCTAAAAACAATTCTTTTACTTCAAAGGGTTGTCCTTGTACTTCAGGTGACAGAAACATAACAATATTAATCAGGTGAAAACCATAAGCACTTTCTTTTAGAAATAAAATTAGTAAGCATTTGCCTTAAGGACAGATTCGACTCCACCCCAAGTCCATGGCTGAGTACATGAGTCTATGCATTGGGGGATAAAAAAATAATTGACTGTTCCTTATCTTATAGCTGTTGTGGGGAAAGCATGGTCCCATTAATGAGAATAAGGCCTATGCATGATACCTGCAGAGCATCGGATGGCAACTCTGCCACCATCCTGCCCAGTCTGCAGTTGCGTCTCTCACCATTCGATGTCAGAACCGACAGGAGAGTATAAATATCCCAAATCTCCGCCATGGTCAAATAATTAGGCAAGACTCTAAGAAGCATACTACCAGCACTCTACAACCTTTGGCAAAAATTATGGAATCACTGGGCTCGGAGGATGTTCATTCAGTTGTTTAATGTTGTTGAAAAAAAGCAGATCACAGACATGGCACAAAACTAAAGTCATTTCAAATGGCAACTTTAGGGCTTTAAGAAACACTAAAAGAAATCAAGATTAAAAATGTGGTACTCAGTAAGGGTAATTTTTTTCAGACCAAGCAGAGGAAAAAAAAATTATGGAATCACCCCGTAAATTTTCATTTCCAAAACTAACACCTGCATCAAATTAGATCTGCTCGTTAGTCTGCATCTAAAAAGGAGTGATCACACCTTGGAGAGCTGTTGCACCAAGTGGACAGAGGATTATCAAACTCTTAAAAGAAGGTAAATCATCACGCAATGTTGCAAAAGATGTTTATTGTTCATAGTCAGCGGTGTCTAAAATCTGGACCAAATACAAACAACATGGGAAGGATGGTAAAGGCAAACATACTGGTAGACCAAGGAAGACATCAAAGAGTCAAGACCGGAAACTTAAAGCAATATGTCTCCAAAACAGGAAATGCACAACAAAACAAACGAGGAACAAATGGGAGGAAACTGAAGTCAGTGTCTGTGACCGAACTGTAAGAAACCGCCTAAAGGAAATGGGATTTACATACAGAAAAGCTAAACATAAGCCATCATTAACACCTAAACAGAAAAAAACAAAGTTACAATGGGCTAAGGAAAAGCAATCGTGGATTGTGGATGACTGGATGAAAGTCATATTCAGCGATGAATCGCGAATCTGCATTGGGCAAGGTGATGATGCTGGAACTTTTGTTTGGTGCCGTTCCAATGAGATTTATAAAGATGACTGCATGAAGAGAACATGCAAATTTCCACAGTCATTGATGATATGGGGCTGCATGTTAGGTAAAGGCACTGGGGAGATGACTTTCATTACATCTTCAATAAATGCCCAAGTTTACGTTGATATTTTGGACAGTTTTCTTATCCCATCAATTGAAAGGATGTTTGGGGATGATGACAATTTTTCAAGATGATAATGCATCCTGCCATAGAGCAAAAACTGTGAAATAATTCCTTGAAAGAAGACACATAAGATCAATGTCATGACCTGCAAATAGTCCGGATCTCAATCCAATTGAAAATCTTTGGTGGAAGTTGAAGAAAATGGTCCATGACAAGGCTCCAACCTGCAAGGCTGACCTGGCAACAGCAATCAGAGAAAGCTGGAGCCAGATTGATGAAGAGTACTGTTTGTCACTCATTAAGTCTATGCCTCAGAGACTGCAAGCTGTTATTAAAGCCAAAGGTGGTGCAACAAAATACTAGTGATGTATTGGAGTGTTCTTTTGTGTGTTTGTTTTTCATGATTCCATAATTTTTTCCTCAGAATTGAGTGATTCCATAATTTTTTCCTCAGAATTGAGTAATTCCATAATTTTTTCCCTCTGCTTGGCTTGAAACAAATTACCCTTACTGAGTACCACATTTTTAATCTTGATTTCTTTTAGTGTTTCTTAAAGCCCTAAAGTTGCCATTGGAAATGACTTTAGCTTTGTGCCATGTCTGTGATCTACTTTTTTTCAACAACATTAAACAACTGAATGAACATCCTCCGAGCCCGGGGATTCCATAATTTTTGCCAGGGGTTGCATATACTTTTCATTCTATCAGCTAAAAAGTGTCTAGATTTGTATTTTACAATCCAAATATAAGGTACAGGTGCAGACATATTATACAGCTGATCATGAATACATAAAAGATACAACCAAGTATTTGACGGAGCTGCTGTCCATCTTCACATTCCCCCTTTTCTTTACTGTATGGGATATCACAAGTTTAAAAGATCTCCAGAAATCCCCAACAAAGAGGTCAGTCCCCAGCTTCAACCCAGCAGCACTGTCCACAGCGTTCCATATGTATCCAACAAGCTTATAACATTAGAAGCCAAATTTTCGGTGCATGATGAAGGCTTTACTTCTGCCATCTACAATACTTGGGGTACAATGGCAGCTGTATTTACTAAGACTTTACAATGTGACCATTAGCAAGAATGAAGTCTTCCCATAAGTAAAATTTTCACTTATAAAACAAGGACTCCTATATCCCATAAAAATGAAAGTGTACAGGCTATTTTGTTAAGAAAAGAAATTGGAAATCAAACGAGATCAAAAGTGTTTTAATGCAATGTGATGGCGCAGGTGATGCCTTAGACAATCATAGCAGAGAACATAAAACTTCTCTAAGTTTCAAGAAATTGCCAAGCAGAGAAAAATAAAATGCTAACATAAAATGCAGGAAGACCGTACTTAGCATAAAGGATAGAGATCTCAGAAATTAATTCATATAGCTAAAAATCAAATACCAGATTATCAGGATTATTTGGACATTAGTAATTTGAATTACAAGGTTCCATTTGGAAAGCTACTTACTGTACAAGACAGGACACCCTCCAAAGTATCTAAAGAACAAGTTTACGTCCAATGCGGCACTGGAGAGAATAAGTTTCAAAGTTGGATGTTTCTGAATTAAATCTCGGAGTTTCGTTAGCAGGAAGTCGCTGAACCGATCACGTTCATGAACTTCATCCTATTACATGAAATGAAATTGAAAACAGCTCAGCAGCCCAATCAAAATAAAGACATGATGTGGAAATTGCAATAAAGTTCTCACATTGTGTCAGCTCTCTGAATTAGTCTGGTGAAAAAGTAGTACCATCTCTGCATTTTCTATGGTGAATCCGGCTGATTCTGACAGTCTGCTCCTCACTCCTGCAGCTGCTTACTTTGCAATGATGTTTTAAAACGTCAGTACAAAGTAAAATGCGGACCTCCAGTACAAAGTAAAATGCGGACCTCAGCTTCTTTCTCTGCAATGATTTCTTAGAATGTCACTGCAGAGTAAAATTCGGACCACCAGACAGTTAAAGTCTATGTCCAGTTCAGAAGCAGTTAAAGAAGTTCTCCAATTTAATAAATCGCTAGGATAAGTCAGGAGTTTAAGCTGAGTGAGTGTCCCACTTCTGAGATCTCCACTGATAATTAAAAACAAGGGGCCACAACACCAGCAAAGTGACTGTTTTTGTTGCCCAGAGGTGCCTGTCCACTGCTGTACAGGGGAACTGCAGCTCAAATGTATTTTAGTGAATGTGACCATATATAGTTTCCTGCAAAGTGCTAACTTCTCCCTGTTCTCAGGATTGGTGAGGGCCCTAGAGGTCAGACCACCACCAAAGTGAAGGCATGTCCTAGCAATAAGTCATCATTACTCTAAAACAATAATACCCCTTTGAACATATTTTATGCAAAGTTAAAATATTACATATTTGTCTTATTTTAAAGGGACTATCCAAGCTATAATTAAAGGGGTTGTCCGCTACTAGGACAACCTCTTCTCAATCTGAATGTTTGCTTCCAGAAAAATAAATACACTTAGACTCACTTCCCATGTTGGCACCGTTCCACCGGTGTTGGCGCTCGCATACCCAGGGCTCACGTGCGTTTTTTATGACACATGAGCCCTATCCTATGTCCAACCGCTCACTTTCTCTTGATTACTAGTACACCCAAAGGCGGGGACAGTGACACCCGCGCCGACTGGTCACATGGCTAACGTGTTATAAAAACTGCATGTGATCCCCAGGAACGTGACTGCCGACACCAATGGAACAGGGCCAGCACTAAAGGGGAGTAGGAGCGTGTTTATATTATCGGGGGTAAACATTCAGATCCATTCAGATCAAGAAGGGGTTGTTCATGTAGTGGACAAAACCTTTAATTTGTTAAATCACCAGTATTAATGCCATTTCTTTATATGATTTTTGCAATGCAGTCACCTGACCAGTCCCCCACTGACCTCAACTTGTTTCTCCAAATGAAATGTCACATATACTACTGCCCTGGAGGTAACATCACAGGGGAAGAGACCAGAAGGCTACAGGAGGTGTCTAGGAGCAGAGCCAGACCCAGAGGTGAGGGAGTGGAGATTCAGAGATACAGAAGAAATTAAGAATTTTGGAAAATTTTGTTTTTGTGTAATTAATTAAGAAATCAATTTTTCCACGAGGCAGCAAAAATATACATCTTCATGAAAAATTACAGAAAAGAAGGCACCTGTATATACGTACAGTGGTGGCCAAAAGTATTGGCACCCCTGCAATTCTGTCAGATAATACTCAGTTTCTTCCTGAAAATGATTGCAATCACAAATTCTTTGGTATTATTATCTTCATTTAATTTGCTTGCAAGGAAAAAACACAAAAGAGAATGAAGCAAAAATCAAATCATTGATCATTTCACACAAAACTCCAAAAATGGGCCAGACAAAAGTATTGGCACCCTCAGCCTAATACTTGGTTGCACAACCTTTAGCCAAAATAACTGCGAACAACCGCTTCCGGTAACCATCAATGAGTTTCTTACAATGCTCTGCTGGAATTGTAGACCATTCTTCTTTGGCAAACTGCTCCAGGTCCCTGATATTTGAAGGGTGCCTTCTCCAAACTGCCATTTTGAGATCTCTCCACAGGTGTTCTATGGGATTCAGGTCTGGACTCATTGCTGGCCACCTTAGAAGTCTCCAGTGCTTTCTCTCAAACCATTTTATAGTGCTTTTGGAAGTGTGTGTTGGGTCATTGTCCTGCTGGAAGACCCATGACCTCTGAGGGAGACCCAGCTTTCTCACACTGGGCCCTACATTATGCTGCAAAATTTGTTGGTAGTCTTCAGACTTCATAACGCCATGCACACGGTCAAGCAGTCCAGTGCCAGAGGCAGCAAAGCAACCCCAAAACATCAGGGAACCTCCACCATGTTTAACTGTAGGGACCGTGTTCTTTTCTTTGAATGCCTCTTTTTTTTTCCTGTACACTCTATGTTGATGCTTTTTGCCAAAAAGCTCTACTTTTGTCTCATCTGACCAGAGAACATTCTTCCAAAACGTTTTAGGCTTTCTCAGGTAAGTTTTGGCAAACTCCAGCCTGGTTTTTTTATGTCTGGGGGTAAGAAGTGGGGTCTTCCTGGGTATCCTACCATACAGTCCCTGTTCATTCAGACGCCGACGGATAGTACGGGTTGACACTGTTGTACCCTCGGACTGCAGGGCAGCTTGAACTTGTTTGGATGTTAGTCGAGGTTCTTTATCCACAATCTGCACAATCTTGCGTTGAAATCTCTCGTCAATTTTTCTTTTTCGTTCACACCTAGGGAGGTTAGCCACAGTGCCATGAGCATTAAACTTCTTGATGACACTGCGCACGGAAGACACAGGAACATTCAGGTCTTTGGAGATGGACTTGTAGCCTTGAGATTGCTCATGCTTCCTCACAATTTGGTTTTTCAAGTCCTCAGACAGTTCTTTGGTCTTCTTTCTTTTCTCCATGCTCAATGTGGTACACACAAGGACACAGGACAGAGGTTGAGTCAACTTTAATCCATGTTAACTGGCTGCAAGTGTGATTTAGTTATTGCCAACACCTGTTAGGTGCCACAGGTAAGTTACAGGTGATGTTAATTACACGAATTAGAGAAGCATCACATGATTTTTCAAACAGTGCCAATACTTTTGTCCACCCCCTTTTTTAGTTTTGGTGTGGAATTATATCCAATTTGGCTTTAGGACAATTCTTTTTGTGTTTTTTCATTGAAGACAAATTAAATGAAGATAATAATACCAAAGAATTTGTGATTGCAATCATTTTCAGGAAGAAACTGAGTATTATCTGACAGAATTGCAGGGGTGCCAATACTTTTGGCCACCACTGTATAATCATCTATGATTAATATATCTATCAAATAAAGTATTAAATAAAACTTTGAATCACATGCATAAATCATACCAGCAACTGTAATGCTTACATAACATGGGAACATAACTGTGTCCTGCTTATAATGTTGCTGCACTAAGGAACAACCAAAAAATCACTGCACCTGGATTTACAGGGCAAAACGAGAGCAATAAACAAGACTGATAAAAACTGTCATGTGACACTAGCCACATTTTAATTATTAGATCGATGGCGATGGATTTGATTGTGGCAGGAACATCAATCATCACTTCATGAGACAAAACAAATATAAAGGCTTCATTTACAATACACTCCATGATCCCAACCTCGTCAGTTCACCATTTACAAGCTCCTAGTTTGTAAGCCACAGCAGATCTGACGTCCATCTGCTTTACAGGGAATTATCGCTGTAAATATGGATTGGATTTTTATTTACAATGCTTATTTCTTTTACCTAATGAGAAAACTCCAGAGCTGCCACTTTATAGAGTGCTTGTATCATTTAGGAAACAGGAGCAATATAACATTACTATGGTTTTGTGTGTTAACCAGTTCAAGAATGGGCACATTTTAGTTTTTTCGTAAGTGTGCTTTTTAAAGAGCGGTAAATTATTTTCTCGTTCGGATATTTAAATCATCTTTACATCTTTTTTTGTGAAACATGGGGCATAGTTCTTAATGACGCTGTCATATTCTCTTTTTTTTTTTTTTTACTTATAGCGGACAGTATTGGTGGTAAAATATGGAAAATACGTGTCTGTTTTTCCAATTTTTTTTTTCTGACCACAAAAGACTACTAAAATACATTCATAAAGTTTCCCCTGTCTGTAACAATTACTTTTATATATCAGAAACTGGGCAGGGCTAGTAACAGTGATCTGGATTTGCAGCATTTTTTTATTTTTTACTTGCATTTTATTTAATCATTTTTTATTTATGTATTTTTCATTTAGTTCACATATTGTACCCCACATAAGGTCAAAAAGGCCTTTAGGGGGCATTTCAAGAAATATTTTTTTTCTTATTTACCCTGTAACTGGGGTTAGCACATTAGCCCCAGTTACAGTAGAAATGCAGCCCCCTGGCTGCTTATGAGAGCCGACTGGGTCTCCTAGGACCCAGCAGCTCCTACGCCCTCCTTACACCCAACGAACAAACGACCTGACCACTGGTTCCTGAGGAAGAAATGCAGTTAGTGCTGTGTATACACTGCTATGGAAGGTATAGTCGGTAAGAAACCGTCTGTGCCGCCTTCTCTATGGGAAGTCTGGCTGTCTCTGGCAGGTCGGTCCCCGCTTCTGCAGCTGCATGATCGTGTGCAGTGCACTGCAATGCAGCAACATATGGGAACGTCACTGCAGAGTCTAACGCAGACCGCCTGAACATTTATCGTCTATAGGCAGTTCAGAAGTACTTAAAGATCTGCAGAAATAAACAAACTCAATAACCAGGATATCAGATGAGCCCTACAAATCTGCAGCATATATACATTGGGTGCAAATTAAGGACACAGCGAACGTCATAGTTAGGAGAATAAAATATAAAATAAACATAGAGGCCGAAATTATGCTGGTAGATAATAATCTGACTCTGCCGTAACACGCCTTGATGGGCGATAATAGTAACATGTCAATGTAAGCGAACTATCGTAGGCTTTCATAAGAATGATTGTGCACAGAATTGTTCATTCTTCGCAGTTTCTATTACCATCAGCAGCACTTATTGAGCCAGTATACATTACATATTATTTCATTTTTGAGATCAGAGACCAAATGAACCTGATTCACCAGGACTTTCTATAATATGTACATTAATTTAAAGAAGTAAATTAGCTCTCCTCCAGAAGGAAAGAAACACTCTAGTGCCACCTGTACTTTGCTGTTCTCTAAAGGTGGCACTAGATAGAAAGTCTTCTTTCTGGAGGGAAGACTATTTGCATATTTTCCAAAAGAGCATTGCCTGAAACATTTTCTACACCAGCTGGATCCGAAACAGGAGAACTAGTATTTCCTGAAGGAAGGGAGAGTAAAATAAGATTATCATACTGTAGATGAAGAACACTAGCCATAATGGAAACATGAAACGAACAGTAGTGCGGATTAATAATCTGCAAGAGAGACTATGTTGAAGCGCATTAAAAACATGTCTAAAGTTTGCAGCTACATGCTGTATACTTAATTTTTATAATGGGATTCAATGCCAACGCATGCCACATTATACCTATGCGGTGGAATATATGTTAGGAAAATCCTGTCAATGTGTATGAAAGTGAAAAATGATGTGACAACTGAGCCTTACTGTGAATGCTAAAAAAGCTGGAGGCTGGCTATATATTACATTTACAGCCCTTCACCTCTCCTGAATGAAGACTCCTATCTACATCCTATTTCTAGCTACTAATGGGTGGAGGGGGTCACATTGCACAGATCCCAACCATCAAAGTATTTCATAACTGGAAGTCACCTTCTATCATTCATCTGCCTCCAATATATACAGCATTATATTAATATTCACAGTGCAGCTGGAGCTAAGCAGTATATCTTACCACAATGACGTGAGTTACTGTTGAAAGTGTAGCATCTCCAGCCATCAGAGTACGCAAGAGAACTCCATTAGTGCAAAAGGTGAGGAGCGTCTTTGGAGAAACCCTATTTAAGAGAAAGCAAAATACTTTTTTAATTTAAATGTTTTAAACAGAACAATTTATGAAATTATTTTTTATATATTGTAGTAATGTATACCTTGTGGTGTCAATAATTCCAGACGTTCTACAACTCCATGAAGACACCTTTTAACCTATTGCTGAAGGAAATCTTTATTTTTTTTTATCTTGGTCAAATCATTATGTAGCTCCCACTCATATAATCCATAAATATCTGTAACCCATCACATCATGGACTCCACAAGACCTCTGAAGGCATCCTGTGATATCTGCCTTTAAGATAATAGCAGAAGATCCTTTAGGTCTTGTAAGTTATGAGGTGTGGCCTTCAGGATTCAGCTTGGTTTTCCAGCATATTCGGCAGCTGCTCACTCAAAATGACATTAAGGTAATTTGGAGGCCAAGACAACAAACCAAACTTTTTGTCATAACCTTCAAACTATTCCTGAATAAAGGCTGCAGTGTGGCAAGGTGCCTTATCCTGCTGAAACAGGCAACACCACTGTCATGTACTTGGCCTGCCATCATGTTTAGGTATATGGAACATGTCAACATAAACATGAGTGCAAGGACCCAAAGGTTTCCAGTGAAATACAACCAGAGCATCACACTGCCTCCACCGGCGTGCCTTCTTCATGTACTCCATCTTTAATGCAGGTAAGCAGAGCACACACCTGGTCATCCACATTATGTAAAAGACAACGTGATTCATCAAACCAGACACCTTATTCTATAACGTCATGGTCCAAATTTGACGCTAATTTTCTCATTGCAGACACTTGTCAGCATGAGCACAGGTTGTTCTTCCCTGAACCATTCTTGACAGGTACTAACCAGTACAAGCTGGGAATACCCCACATTTAGGAAATGACAGTCCTCTAGTCATTGTGATTTGGCCTCTGTTAAAGCCGCTAAAATCTTTATCATTCCCCACTTTTACTGTTTCCAGGACATCAACTTCAAGAACTGACAGTTCATGTGCTGCGTTTTACAGTGGGCATGGAAAGTATTCAGACCCCTTTACATTTTTCACTCTTTGTTTCATTGCAGCCATTTGGTAAATTCTAAAAAGTTCATTTTTTTTCTCATTAAAGTACACTCTGCACCCCAGCTTGACTGAAAAAAAACAAATGTAGAAATTTTTGCAAATTTATTACAAAAGAAAAACTGAAATATGACATGGTCATAAGTATTCAGACCCTTTGCTCAGTATTGAGTAGAAGCACCCTTTTGAGCTAGTACAGCCATGAGTTTTCTTGGGAATGATGCAACAAGTTTTTCACACCTGGATTTGGGGATCCTCTGCCATTCTTCCTTGCAGATCCTCTCCAGTTCCGTCAGGTTGGATTGTGAATGTTTGTAGACAGCCATTTTCAGGTCTCTCCAGAGATGCTCAATTGGGTTTAGGTCAAGGGTCTATCTGGGCCAGTTAAGAATGGCCACAGATTTGTTCTGAAGCCACTGCTTTGTTATTTTAACTGTGTGCCTAGGGTCATTGTCTTGTTGGAAAGTGAACCTTCGGCCAAGTTTGAGGTCCAGAGCACTCAGGAAGAGGTTTTCATCCAGGATATCTCTGTACTGTATTTGGCCGCATTCATGTTTCCTTCAATTGCAACCAGTCGTCCTGTCCCTGCAGCTGAAAAACACCCCCATAGCATGATGCCGCCACCATCATGTTTCACTGTTGGGATTGTATTGGGCAGGTGATCAGCAGTGCCTCGTTTTCTCCACATATACTGCTTAGAATTATCACCAAAAAGTTCTATCTTCGTCTCATCAGACCAGAGAATCTTATTTCTCATAGTCTGGGAGTCCTTTATGTGTTTTTGAGCAAACTCTACGCGGGTTTTCATATCTCTTGCACTGAGGAGAAGATTCCATTGTGCCACTCAACCATAAAGGTCCGACTGGTGGAGGGCTGCAGTGATAGTTGACTTTGTGGAACTTTCTCCCACCTTCCTACTGCATCTCTGGAGCTCAGCCACAGTGATCATGGGGTTCTTCTTTACCTCTCTCACCAAGGCTCTTCTCCCACGATTGCTCAGTTTGGCTGGACGGCCAGGTCCTTCCATTTAAGGATTATGGAGGCCAGTGTGCTCTTCGGAACCTTGAGTAATGCAGAAATTCTTTTGTAACCTTGGCCAGATCTGTGCCTCGCCGCAATTCTGTCTCTGAGCTCCTTGGGCAGTTCCTTTGAGCTCATGATTCTCATTTGGTCTGACATGCACTGTGAGCTGTGAGGTCTTATATAGACAGGTGTGTGCCTTTCCAAATCAAGTCCTATCAGTTTAATTAAACACAGCTGGACTCCAATGAAGGAGAAGAACCATCTCAAGGAGGATCACAAGGAAATGGACAGCATGTGCGTTAAATATGAGTGTCTGAGCAAAGGGTCTGAATAGTTATGACCATGTGATATTTCAGTTTTTCTTTATTAATAAATTTGCAAAAATTTCTACATTTCTGTTTTTTTCAGTCAAAATAGGGTGCAGAGTGTACTTTAACCGGTTCCCGACCGCCCACTGTACATAAACGTCGGCGCTGCCTGGGCTCTGTGCAGCGCCGACGTTTAAAAACGGTGGCTGGTCCAGCAGCGCTCAGGACCCCCAGGGTCCTGCAAGCGCCGCGGTTCCGATGCAGAGCGACAGCTCTGATAGGGGACATCATCGGGACCTGATTGGATCAGGTCCAAATGATGTTAACCCTTTGCTATCTTCTATATGCCGCGATCTATAGTGATCGCGGCATATAGAAGATAGTGAGAGGAGAGGGGGTCGTCAACTTACTTCTCCGACGGCCCCCTGATAGCTTCCAGGACCTTCCGTTGTTATGGCAGCTGGAGGTCACATGACCGCCTCCAGATCTGCCATATATGGTGTCCTGCTAGGCTCAGCCTGCAGCTGAAGCCTGGCAGGACACACTGACTGTGAAACAGTCAGCAAAGATGTCATGTAATGTAATACATGTCTATTACATTGCATGACATCAGTGATTAGAAAAATAAAAATTAATGTTCCATACAGGGACTAAGTAAAAATGTAAAAAAAAATGTTTTCAAACTGTTAAAAAAAATCACAAAATAAATAAAATAAATAAATAAAATATTAAACCAATAAATCCGTATATTTATGCAAAAACAAAAAAAGTACACATATTTGCTATCGCCGCGTCCGAAACAACCCGATCTATAAAACTGTCACACTAATTAACTCCTTCTGTGCACACCATAATAAAAATAAATAAAAAACGGAGCAAAAAACTATGCTTTTTCATCATATCGCCAAACAAAAAGGGGAAAAAAAATGCGATCAAAATGCAAAACGGAAATAAAAATGGTACCGCTGAAAACGTCATCTTGTTCCGCAAAAAAGAAGCCGCCATACAGCTCCATCAGCCGAAAAATAAAAAAAAGTTATAGCGCTCAGAATAAAGCGATGCAAAAAAAATATTTTTTCTATAAAATTGTTTTATTGTGTAAAAGCGCCAAAACATAAAAAAAATATACAGCAAGTGTAGTATCGCTGTAAACGTACTGACCCGAAGAATAATGCTGCCTGATCACTTTTACCACACGCAGAACGGCATAAAAAAAAAACTCAAAAAACAATTCATGAATTGTTGGTTTTTGTTAATTTTACCTCCCAAAAAACGGAATAGAAAGCGATCAAAAAATGTCACGTACCCAAAAATGGTACCAATAAAAATGTGAACTCGTCCCGCAAAAAACAAGCAGTCATATGACTGTCGGCAGAAATATGGAAAAATGATAGCTCTCAAAATATGGCGATGCAAAAACTAGATTTTGCAAAAAAAAAAGCATCTCTTAGTGTGTGACAGCTGTCAGTCAGAAAAACCCGATATAAATCTGGTATCTCTGTAATCGCATCGACCCGAAGAATAAAGTAATCTAATCAGTTATATCACACGAGGAACAGCGTAAAAAATAAATAAAATCAATTCTTCACCAGCTACTGATTTGCTTATTATGTCTCCCAAAGATCGCAGTAAGGCTCTGCTCACATTTATCCTGCGCTCTGCGCTGAGCACTTACACCAGAGTTTCCGTGTACATCTCTGAAATATGTGATTCAGACAGAACCCATGACGGAAGATTCCCTGTAATGAGGCAGATATAGGCCACTGTGGATGCCATCTGGCATGTGATCCCACGGTGTCGTTTTAGGCATGCATAAAAGTGCGGTTGGCCACAGTTTTGTGCACTTCTGAAAAAAAGGACACCGCTAAACAGAGGCCAGACGGAGTCCAGAGTAACTCTGCTGCCTCATTACAGGGAATGGATCCCGCAGGGGTTTCATCTGAATTACATCACTTAGAAATTTAGATGGAAACCCCGATGTAAGTGCTCAGCCTAGAGCGCCGGATAAATGTTACGTAAAATGTTCCCAATAAAAGCTTCAACTCAGTCCTCAAAAAAAGCTAGTCCCCACTCAGGTCCATCATCTGTTAAAAATATAAGGGACTTCCAAGTTACTGGTAGCAGAAAGGCTCTGGAAAAGCTAAATGGCCCTTGCCCCCCAAAAGAAATTCAGAAAATTTTGTGCGCCTAAATCCAAATGCCTATTCTACAATAATTTGTTCTCCAATTGTCAAATAGCGCTCCGTCCCCCCCAGATCTCGCCGTATGGCTAAGCGGTACGATACAGCCACATATGGGGTATTGCCACTTTTAGAAGAAATTGTGTGACACATTTCGGCACCATTTTTACCCATTGCCCTGTGTCAAAATGTAAAATCTGAGGGTAAAACATTTTTTTGTGGTAAAAATACAATTATGTTTTCTTCACTGCCCAATGGTATAAATTTAAAAATTAAAAAATACTCACTACTTCCCTAGATGAATTCCTTGAGAGGTGTAGTTTACAATATGGGGTCACTTGTGGGGGTTTCTGCTGTTTCGGCATGTCAGCGACTCTTCAAATGTGACATGGTGTCTGCAACCTATCCCAGCCAACATAGCGCTCCGTTCTCTTCCAAACCCTGCCGTACACCAAAGCAGTGGTTTTCCCCCACATATGGGGTATCGGCGTACTCAGGAGAAATTGCACAGCAAATTTAATGGTGCAATTTCTCCTGTTACCCTTATGATAATGCAAAATTAGGGAATGAAAAACATTTTTTGTGGGAAAAATGTGAAAATTTTATTTTTATGGCTCAATATTATAAACTTCTGTGAAGCACCTGGGGGTGCAAGGTGCTCACCACACATCTAGATAAGTTCCCTAAGGGGTCTAGTTTCCAAAATGGTGGCACTTGTGGGGGGTTTCCACTGTTTAGGCACATTAGGGGCTCCCCAAATGCGACATGGCGTCTGCTAATTATTCAAACAAATTTTACATTCAAAAAGTCAAATGGCGCTCCTTCCCTTTTAAGCCCTGCCGTGCGCCCAAACAGTGGTTTGCCTCCACATATGGGGTATCGGCGTGTTCAGGAGAAATTGCACTACAAATTGTGTATTCCATTTTTTCCTGTTACCCTTGTGAAAATAAAAAAATTGGGTCTAAAATAACATTTTTGTGAAAAAAAGTTAAATGTTCATTGTTTTCTTCCACGTTCCAAAAATTCCCCTGAAACATCTGAAGGGTTAATAAACTTCTTGAATGTGGTTTTGAGCACCTTGAGGGGTGCAGTTTTTAGAATGGTGTCACTTTTGGGTATTTTCTGTCATAAAGGCCCCTCAAAGTCACTTCAAATAAGATGTGGTCCCTAAAAAAATGTTTTTAGAAATTTTGTTGGAAAAATGAGAAATCGCTGGTCAACTTTTAACCCTTATAGCTTCCTAACAAAAAAAAAATTTTGGTTCCAAAATTGTGCTGATGTAAAGTAGACATGTGGGAAATGTTATTTATTAACTATTTTGTGTGACATATCTCTCTGATTTAAGGGCATGAAAATTCAAAGTTTGAAAATTGCAAAATTTTCAACATTTTCTGATTTTTTTCACAAATAAACGCAAGTACAATATGTCACGAAAAAACAATCTCAGAATCAGGGGGATCCGTTGAAGTGTTCCAGAGTAATTACTTCATAAAGTGACAGTGGTCAGAATTGAAAAAATTGGCCCGGTCACGAAGGCAAAAACAGGCTCTGGAGCGAAGAGGTTAATGATAAAAAAATGAACTTTTTAGAATTTACCAAATGCCTGCAATGAAAAAGAGAAAAATTTAAAGGGGTCTGAATACTTTCCGCATCCACTGTATATGCCTTCCCTTGACACATACCCTTGTAACAACATAACGAATGCTATTCATTTCAGCTATTAGTAGTTTACGAGGAGATCACACTTTCAGGTTTTTCAAAGTAGTTTTAAATTCCAAAACCAAGAGTGGATTAAAAAATAAAGTGGTCTTGGTCTTTCCTTCATACCGAGCAGTTGTGTCCAACAAAAAAGGCTGACTTCGCCAAGGGCAAACAGATGTTGCAGATTTTGGCTACCAATTACATTTTTATACTTGGTCAGGTTCTGTTTGAATTTCATTTTTATAGGCTTCAAAAACTCTAGCCTTGCAATGGATTGCAATGAAATCAGGTTTGGCTGAGTTATAATTTAGGACTAGTCTTAGAAAATGAGTGAAGTAATGAACATACCGGCTCTCTAAACGAATCTGGTAACCAATAGTTTGACCAATTTTCTCTCCCCTTTCAGCAGCAACCCTTTCAGCAACAGCAATTGCAGCCAGGCGCCTCGGCTGGGTGCAGAAGATTCGACAAGCAGTTCCATTTCTGTAGCAATCATCAAGAAGGAACTGGGAAATCTTACAGACAAAACATTTAGAGGAAGAAGTCACACCAAGACAAAAAAGTGGTCACTGTGCTAAATAATAAACATAACAAATACTAAACAAAATCAACCTGTGTGTCGCCCCCAACCACACCTGCAGTTTTAAAGGGAGGGTGTCACCCCCATGGGCGATATCAGACCTCTACTATGGGCATACAAGTGATAGAAAAGTAAATCTATACTTACCTGTATGGCCCATAGTAGAGGTCTGATTGCAGAGAAATCTGATTTTATAAAGTCTGTTTTCCAGAGGCTTGGCATCCGGGGGACGCCAAGCAAACCCCTCCTATTCTGCTTACTATTCCCCTAAATCACCTCCTCTGTGCTAAATTACCATATTCCCCCCTCCCCTGCTCGTCACAGGGACCTGTGACCTGCCCTGCTCTGCCTCTCCTCCCGGGCATGCGCAAAGCACCGCTCCCATGGAGCGCGCTCTGTTTCCCTCTGGCTCCGTTTGGCTGCGTACTGCCAGCGTAGTGGAAGTCTCAGTGACTCACTGTCAATTGCGCAAAACAAGGCTGCAGCGCAGTACGCAGCCAAACGGGGCCGGAGGGAAACAGAGCGCGCTCCATGGGAGCGGTGCTTTGCGCATGCGTCGGAGGGGAGGCAGAGCAGGGCAGGTCACAGGATCCTGTGACATGCAGGGGAGGGGGGGAATATGGTAATTTAGCACAGAGGCGGCGATTTAGGGGAATAGTAAGCAGATAGGAGGGGTTTGCTTGGTGTCCCCCGGATGCCAAGCCTCTGGAAAACAGATTTTATAAAACCAGATATCTCTGCAATCAGACCTCTACTATGGGCCATACAGGTAAGTATAGATTTACTCTTCTACCACCTGTATGCCCATAGTAGATTTCTGATATCGCCTGGGGAGGGTGACACATTCCCTTTAACCATTAGAAGACAGGCATGCTGAATGCAGTTGGTTGCACACTGATTCCCAGGACGTTGAACAGCGGCCATGACCATAATCTCTGGGACTAGATGAGAGACTGAAGAACTGTCTCTTACCTGACAGCATCTGTGGCTACTTTTAATTAGCCAGCCTGTGCAATATCACATATGAGTCACTGGACCAGGCCCTGCAAATCAATTAGCCCCAACTCTAATGCTTAAGGTTGAACATGTTGAGTTTCCACATGCACTATTCATTTACTCACAAGGGCGATAAGCCCCAGCTGAGAAAGCATGCATGGTTGTCAGTTCATACATGCTAAGCAGATTTATGGCAGATAGAAAAGATTAGCTTTGCCTACACTGATTGAAGAAATCACATGTACCCGAAGGTTATTTAGATTTTTCAATGAAAAATGTATGTCCTACCTGGGTGGTTTTTCCTGATCCTGTTTCTCCAACAATCAGAACAACTTTATTTTCCTTAATAATCTGAACAACTTCCTCTTGCTTTTCAAATACTGGTAAAGACTGACGGAAAGAGTCAAAGTCAGATTCCCCTCTTCTCACAGGGACTTGGGGGATGCCATTGTTTAACCGTCCACTGGTTTTGTTCATTTCACGGCTCTCTACAAACAATAATTAAAAATTCCTAAACCTGGCAAACTCCACCAGATATGGCCCCAAACTAAATCCATAACCCAAGAAGATTCCTTTAAAAATCATATGTTCAGGGCTTACCTCTATTATGCACAGCTTCACAGAGTTCACATAACTACCGCATTTTTTGGGACTACAAGACACACTTTTTTTCTTCCAAAATTTTGAAGGAAAGTGGGGGGGGGGTGCATCTTATAGTCCGGACGTACGGTCCGGCTGTGGATGGTGTGGGGGGAGCGGCAGCGGCGGAACAGCGGGTCACAGGAGACAGGAGCCGCCTGCTGCAGCTAACACTGCTGTTAAAGAGAATGAATATTCACACCCATGGGAGTGGAGAGCAGTAAATATTCATTCTCTTAATAGCAGACACTTGTGATCACCGAGCCGCTGCAGGAGCCGCGGCTGAGGCTAACACTGTGCGCGCTAATAAGGAGAAATACTATTCACTGCCCCCAACGCCCTTAGTCCCGGCATGGAGAGCAGTGAATATTCCAGCAGCTGACCTCAGCGTGTGAGGGTGCATGGCAGTGACGTTACAAGGTGAGATCACCAGCTGGCAGAAGAGCCGGATGCAGCGCTGGAGCAGAGGGGAGGTGAGTAGGATCCTTAATTTTTTTTTTGTGTGTGTGTGCAGTGTGATGGAGATGGGGGTGCCATGCATACCAGGATGGGGGTGCCATGCATACCAGGATGGGGATGGGGGCCACACATAATAGGAAGGGGGGGCCATATATATCAGGATGTGGGCATATATATACCAGGATGGGGGATATTAGTACAGAATTGGGGGACATTACCCCTATAACTGTGTCAGCAGCAGACCCCCTTCCCCATAACAGTGTATCATGACCACATTTTTTGCTTCAATTTTCTATTTTCCTCCTCTAAAACCTAGGTGCATCTTATGGTCTAATAGTCTGAAAAATACGGTATATTACATAACTCTTAGATCTTGAAATTACCAATTTCATGTATATGTATATGACAGTATATCTCTTCAACACAAACATGCTTTTAACCCCTTTACGACATAGGGCGTATTAGTACGTATCTGTGCCCTGGGACTTATGGACCAGATACGTATTTATAAGCCCTGGCGATTTAGCCTGCACACAGGCTGTGCGGGCGCGATCGCCGCTGGGTGTCAGCTGACTGTCATAAAGACCCCTCAAAGTGACTTCAAATGTGATGTGGTCCCTAAAAAAATGGTTTTGTAAATTTTGTTGGAAAAATGAGAAATCGCTGGTCAACTTTTAACCCTTATAGCTCCCTAACAAAAAAAAATTTTGGTTCTAAAATTGTGCTGATGTAAAGTAAACATGTGGGAAATGTAATTTATTAAGTATTTTGTGTGACATAACTCTCCGATTTAAGGGCATAAAAATTCAAATTTTGAAAATTGCTAAATTTTCAAAATTTTTGCCAAATTTCCGTTTTTTTCACAAATAAACGCAAGTGATATCGAAGAAATTTTATCACAATCATGAAGTACAATATGTCACGAAAAAACAATCTCAGAATCAGTGGGATCCGTTGAAGTGTTCCAGAGTAATTACCTCATAAAGTGACAGTGGTCAGAATTGTAAAAATTGGCCTGGTCATTAACGTGCAAACCACCCTCGGGGGTAAAGGGGTTAAAACACCAAGAGTGAAATGTGCGGCAAAACCACAGCATTTTCAGAACAAAAAAATGAAACACTCACCAGTTTCCAATAAAAACACATTTCCCCGCTCTGTTTGCGGAAGCAGGTCGGTCCTTTCCTTAATAGTCACAGGAAACCGCTGGAAGAGATTTCTCATGGCGTGTCTTGTGGTCTGAATCAGGCAGCAGGACATATGAGCTCTGAGACCTTCAGAACCATCCTTTTTCCATACGGTTAGACATCTATTAAATCCTTTGCTGAAAACAAAAGCAAAAAAGTAGATCTAGATCAAAATTTTAATCATTCAGATTTTACTACAAGAAATCGCTATGAAAATAACAATTTTCAGATCTAAATTTACTTTCTTTTAACAAAAGCTTAAAAAGGAACGAGTCGCTAGGAAAGGCTGCCATTATATTAGGACAGACTTCTAGCTTATGTGGCACCAGACATTGTAAACCTCAGTGCCATAGCTCTGGTGCTCCCCACAGTCATTGTCTAACTGTTTAGCTGTAGCAAAGACGTGCCATCGGCACCACTGCAGCTAATCACTGCCCTTAGAAGTGCATGGCATGTGATGGCTGAAGCCAGTGACTGGCTGCAGGAGTCATGTGTGCAGAAAGGCAAGTCAAGTTAACAAAGACTACAAGGACCTCAGTAAAATTTAGATAAATCCTTTAATAGCAGTAAAAAAAAAAAAATTGACTTTCCTCTAAGAAAGAATTGTGCCCACTGACGGTATATGTTACAAGAGTTACCCCATGGCAATATGCGGATACATGGATGGAAACAATTTTCAGTTTTTTGCTAAAAGTAATGGAAAAGAAAAATAAAGAAATCTACAGAATGTAGACGTGAACCAGTGATTTCTGAGTCATTTCGTTCTGTGTTATAATTGAGGCAAGACATTTTCTGCCAAATAGTCACATTCGCTACTGAAACAACAGTTTCACTAAATGAAGTGTGACAAAGTATTTATATTCGGAGGCTAGATGAACCTTTTCATTACAAATAAAAAATTAATATGTAAGGTTCAAGCAGTAACTTACCCGTTGCTCTTAGATATTAGTCCAAGTGATTGGGCAAGACGGTGGATAAAAGCTCTCTCAGTGCCGGTCAGGGAAGAAGGGAACTCCATCTCTGAATCATGTGAAAAGTACAATAATTCAGACTCTTTTAGTACGTTTAACCAACATTCAGTCCAAGTAATATCATATTAAAACAGTTGCTATTGAAAGTTTTCTCACAATCACAAATGAGGTAAATTGTAAAGTTCTTGTGAAAACAAGCAACTGTGCAATTCACTTATTAACAACCCTCTCTGTTTTCTGTCTGTTTTTCTCTGTTTTCAGGGAAGAAAGGAATATTACCAGATTTTGCAAACTATAAGATGCACTTTTTTCCCCCAAATTTGGGAGAAAAATGGGGGGGGGGGGGGGTCTTATAGTGTAAATATAGCTTTCAGTGGGGAGGGGGTGGCAGCAGCAGTGGAGCAGGGTCGCTGCTGCAGGAAGCCAGTGTCGGCAGGAGTGAGGCAATGCAGCAGGCCCTGGACTGAGAGGAGGGGTGTCTCGGCAGTGGGCTTCAAGAAAATATCAGCGGTGTAGGCAGGAGCGGAGTCTCACTCTGCACATTGATTCCCTGGCTTGGGTGAATCAGGAAAATGGCCACTGAAGGCGGCATATGCGCAAATCTATATCTCGGCTCAATGACGAGCCGAGAACTCAATCTGCGCATGAGCTGCCTCCGGCAGCCATTTTCCTGAAGCACCCAAGCCAGGAGATCAATGTGCAGAGCGGGACTTCGATCCTGCCTGCACTGCCGACATTTTCTTAAAGCCCACCTCCGGAAGATCAATGGCCCCTGCCTTGCAATACCGGGACAACTCCTCCTCCCTGCCCAGGGCCTGCAGCATCGCCCCATTCCTTCCGCTACCGGCTTCCTGCAGCGGCAACCCTGCCTCCTGTGACCCTGCTCCACCGCCCTCCCTCCAATAAGCTAAATTCGGACTATAAGACGGACCCCCATTTGACACATGAAAAAGAAAATTTTCCTCCTCAAAATTTGGGGTGCGTCTTATGGTTCAGTGCGCCTGATATTCCGCAAAATACTGGAATTCTATAATATACAGCTCATCACCCAGATTACTGGCCACATCTACAGTCTACCAGCATTGGACAGTTTATTAGGCAGTAGGCAAAGAGCACATGCTCCTACACTGGATTCAGCCAGCTTCAGAGCTCCTGCGCTCCTCCAATGGCAGAGTTATAGTGGTTGAATTATTGACGCCTGAAACGCTTCTGAGCATTATCTCATCTACCACTATGAATTTTAATTCTATGTTTTGAAATAAAGTTTTGAAGATTTTATTTAGTTGCCAACACTTGGAATTTTTCTTCATAATTGATAGTACAATGTTACTTTTTATTATCTGGGTATTTCATAAGCACAAATTCTCTGTCACCCATTTATTACATGAGTCACTCACTTTATGAGGAAAGGATCCACAACAAGGAAACAACAGATTTATGAACAAGAGCGTAAAAATATAGAAGAGGAGTCAGGCATGTAAACTATATACGTGCATCTATTTTTGCTGTACAATGAAGCGTTCACATAATGAAATTACAAAGTAATAGAATAATGGTCCTGACTATATACCTTTCTCGTCACCATTACGAAATCTTTCCAATGCGATATTAACAGCAATCTCCACCTCTTCATCTATATGAATGTCCTTCAGCCCTTTCGCTTTTCCAGATTTGGAAGTGCTGGATTTCAAAATTGCGCCAGAACGTGACATTTTTACTGCACAAAAAAAATATATATTTATCTACTTTACAAAAAAAAACACACACAACAAAAGGATCAAACAAGTATGTAATCAACTTTACTGAAAATGTATGATTAATAAAGCCCATGACTAGTACGCGTCTGTGCCCTGGGCTTTAAGAGCATGACCGGTATTAGTACGTCATCGCGATTGCGCGCACATAGGCTGTGCGGGCACGATCGCCGCCGGGTGTCAGCTGATAGTACCGGGTGTCAGCTGTGACAATGTGCAGGGAGCGGTCCCGCACCGCTCCCGGCACATCAACCCCCGCAATGCTGTGATCGAAGTCGATCGCAGCATTTCGGTGGCTAAGGGGAGGTGATCGCAATACTCACCTCTTCTTCCGGCCTCCAGCGCTGTCTGCCGCGGCTTCCCGGGTGTTGCCATGACGACCCGATGTCGTCATGACAACATCCGGGTCACCAGACAGCAGGAAGATTTTTTGGTCATGCGCACTGCATGACCAAACAATCTTCACACTGTGCAGCGCTGACTGCCTGCATGGCACAGGGTTGGTGCTCCATCCCTATACTATGCAGGCGATCAGAATAAAAAAAGTGAAAGTCCCAGAGTGGGACAAAGTAAAAAAGTAAAAAAACTCTCAAAGTGAAAAAAAAAAAAAAAAAATTGTAAAAATATTTTTAAAAAAAATTAAAAAAATAATCCACCAAAAATAAAAATATAATGTACCCATCAATAAATATTATTATGAAAAAAAACAAACAATAAAAGTACACATATTTGGTATCGCCGCGTCCGGAACGACCTGACCTATAAAATTGCCCCACTAGTTAACCCCTTCAGTGAACACGGTAAAAAAAAAAAAAAAACGACGATATGGCAACTAGTGTTGAACGCAAGTGCTTGCTACTTGAGTTTGCATCGGGTGCTGGGGTATGCATTGAGTATCGCAGGTGCTCGAGTCTCCGCCCCATATGCTTAGCGGCCAAAAAAACCTCGCGGGGATTGCCTGCCATGCACAAGCGATCCCCGCATGTTTTTTTGGGGGTGTCTAATAACCGTGAAACATGCGGGCGGGGACTCGAGCATTTCACTTGAGCACTCGTGATACATGGTGCATACCTGAGTACCCGATGCAAACTCAAGTAGCGAGCACTTGTGCTCAAGACTAATGACAACTTATTCAATATGATGACCTAATGTCATCAAATTCTGTGTTGTACCTCTGGGTTCAAAATGTTCACTATACCCCTTGATAAAATCCTTGAGGGGTGTAGTTTCCAAAATGGGGTCACTTGTGAGGAGTTTCAACTATTTAGGCACATCAGCCGATTTTGCGTTCAAAAAGTCACACAGTGCTCCTTCCCTTCTGAACTCTGCCGTGCACCCAAACAATGTATTTTCCCCACATATGGGGTATTGGCGTACTCAGGAGAAATTGCACAAAAGTTTTTGGGGTCCATTTTCTCCTCTTACCCTTGTGAAAATAAAAAAATTGGGGCTAAAACATCATTTTTGTGGAAAAAGTTTGATTTTTATATTTTCACGGCTCCATGTTATAAACTTCTGTAAAGGACTTGGGGGTTCAAGGTGCTCAATACACATCTAGATAAGTTCCCTGAGGGGTCTAGTATCCAAAATGGTGTCACTTGTGGGGGGTTTCCACTGTTTAGGCACATCATGGGCTCCCTAAATGCAACATAGCGTCCGCTAATTATTCAAGCAAATTTTACATTCAAAAAGTCAAACGGCGCTCCTTCCCTTCCGAGCGCCCAAACAGTGTTTTTTCCTCACATATGGGGTATCTGCTTACTCAGGAGAAATTGCACAACAAATTTTGGGGTCCATTTTTTCCTGTTACCCCTGCGAAAATAAAAAAAATTGGGTCTAAAGTAACACTTTTGTGAAAAAAGTTAAATGCTAATTTTTTTCTTCCACATTCCAAAAATTCCTGTGAAGCACCTGAAGGGTTAATAAAGCTCTTGAGGGGAGCAGTTTTTAGAATGGTGTCACTTTTGGGTATTTTCTGTCATAAAGACCCCTCAAAGTGACTTTAAATATGATGTGGTCTCTAAAAAAATGGTTTTCTAAATTTTGTTGGAAAAATGAGAAATCGCTGGTCAACTTTTAACCCTTATAGCTCCCCAATGAAAAAAAGTTTTGGTTACAAAATTGTGCTGATGTAAAGTAGACATGTGGGAAATGTTATTTATTGACTATTTTGTGTGACATACAGTACAGACCAAAAGTTTGGACACACCTTCTCATTTTAAGATTTTTCTGTATTTTCTTGACTATGAAAATTGTACATTCACACTGAAGGCATCAAAACTATGAATTAACACATGTGGAATTATATACAAAAAAGTGTGAAACAACTGAAAATATGTCTTATATTCTAGGTTCTTCAAAGTAGCCACCTTTTGCTTTGATGACTGCTTTGCACACTCTTGGCATTCTCTTGATGAGCTTCAAGTGGTAGTCACCGGAAATGGTTTTCCAACAATCTTGAAGGAGTTCCCAGAGATGCTTAGCACTTGTTGGCCCTTTTGCCTTCACTCTGCGGTCCAGCTCACCCCAAACCATCTCGATTGGGTTCAGGTCTGGTGACTGTGGAAGCCAGGTCATCTGGCGTAGCACCCCATCACTCTCCTCATTGGTCAAATAGCCCTTACACAGGCTGGAGGTGTATTTGGGGTCATTGTCCTGTTGAAAAATGATGGTCCAACTAAACGCAAACCGGATGGAATAGCATGCCGCTGCAAGATGCTGTGGTAGCCATGCTGGTTCAGTATGCCTTCAATTTTGAATAAGTCCCCAACAGTGTCACCAGAAAAGCACCCCCACACCATCACACCTCCTCCTCCATGCTTCACGGTGGGAGCCAGGCATGTAGAGTCCATCCGTTCACCTTTTCTGCGTCGCACAAAGACACGGTGGTTGGAACCAAAGATCTCAAATTTGGACTCCTCAGACCAAAGCACAGATTTCCACTGGTCTAATGTCCATTCCTTGTGTTCTTTAGCCCAAACAAGTCTCTTCTGCTTGTTGTCTGTCCTTAGCAGTGGTTTCCTAGCAGCTATTTTACCATGAAGGCCTGCTGCACAAAGTCTCCTCTTAACAGTTGTTGCAGAGATGTGTCTGCTGCTAGTACTCTGTGTGGCATTGACCTGGTCTCTAATCTGAGCTGCTGTTAACCTGCGATTTCTGAGGCTGGTGACTCGGATAAACTTATCCTCAGAAGCAGAGGTGACTCTTGGTCTTCTTTTCCTGGGGCGGTCCTCATGTGAGCCAGTTTCTTTGTAGCACTTGATGGTTTTTGCAACTGCACTTGGGGACACTTTCAAAGTTTTCCCAATTTTTTGCACTGACTGACCTTCATTTCTTAAAGTAATGATGGCCACTCGTTTTTCTTTACTTAGCTGCTTTTTTCTTGCCATAATACAAATTCTAACAGTCTATTCAGTAGTATTCTAGTATCCACCAGACTTCTGCACAACACAACTGATGGTCCCAACCCCATTTATAAGGCAAGAAATCCCACTTATTGAACCTGACAGGGTACACCTGTGAAGGGAAAACCATTTCCGGTGACTACCACTTGAAGCTCATCAAGAGAATGTCAAGAGTGTGCAAAGCAGTCATCAAAGCAAAAGGTGGCTACTTTGAAGAACCTAGAATATAAGACATATTTTCAGTTGTTTCACACTTTTTTGTATATAATTCCACATGTGTTAATTCATAGTTTTGATGCCTTCAGTGTGAATGTACAGTTTTCATAGTCAAGAAAATACAGAAAAATCTTAAAATGAGAAGGTGTGTCCAAACTTTTCGTCTGTATCTCTCTGATTTAAGGGCATAAAAATTTAAATTTTGAAAATTGCAAAATTTTCGCCAAATTTCTGTTTTTTTCACAAATAAAAGCAAGGGATATCAAAGAAATTTTACCACAATCATGAAGTACAATATGTCACGAAAAAACAATCTCAGAATCAGGGGGATCCGTTGAAGCGTTCCAGAGTAATTACCTCATAAAGTGACAGTGGTCAGAATTGTAAAATTTGGCCCGGTCATTAAAATGCAAACCACCTTGGGTTGTAAAGGGGTTAAAAACATGCTAGAAAATAGAAGAAATCGTTACACCAATGCAAATACTGGAATAATTTAGGAGGCTTGTATTTGTCAAGGGACAAAAAAATATTAGAATAGTCGTAATAAGACATTTGTATTATATATATCAGTACAGGTAATACAAGGGGGCCACAAAAAGTGCACATCCGTTAAGGTCCATAGAACAGCATCTGTATTATATGAAAAAAATAATAAAGATGTTGCATTCAGACCGAAGGAGGCTATTGTATGAAGGTCCATTTGTACAATTGCCTCTTTTACTCTGTACGTAGTATCTCTACAATGTCTTGAAAAAGGTATTCATACCCCTTGAACTTTTCCACATTTTTTCATGTTACACCCACAAACTTAAAGGGGTTGTCCAGTACTTTTAAAAATATGCCAATGTGTTTTAATGATAAATAAAAGCTTCTTTCTAATTACCTCCTGGTGCTGTTTCTGCCTGTGAGCGGCGCTATCGATGGCTGCAGCCGGCTCTGACATCCGCTGACGTCACAGCAAGTCCAGGCTGCAGCCGAGGGTCCCTTTTCTGCGTTCCACCGGTGCCTGCTGGATTGTGGGTGGGGTTAACCCTCGCGTCACACCCGGCATCCACAGCGCGCTCTCCCTGTCCCCATTCATTGGGAAAGAGCGGTGGATGCTGGGTGTGACGCGGAGAATAACCCAGCCCACAACCCAGCTGCAACCGCGGGGACCCCACTGATACAGCCGCTCACAGGCAGAAACAGCAACAGGAGGTAATTACAAAGAAGCTTCTATTTATCATTAAAACACATTGGCATATTTTTAAAAGTACTGGACAACCCTTTGAAATGTATTTTAATGAGATTTTATGTGAAATACTAATGTGACGCTCACAGCCCTGCCCTGGGAAGATGGGGGGTACTCTGAGCCGGGTCAGATGTTTGGAGGGGTTGTAGCCGTGGCCTGGACCCGTTCAGTGCCCAGGGCCGTCACATTAAAAAGGATGTAATGGGCTATCAGGGTTGAGTGGATGCTATCGACTACGCCACCTGTGGTACCTGGTGAAGGCCCCCAGCGCTGCTGCAGTCCTCTGAGACGGGATGTTGTGGCAGCCGACGTTGCCACTACTCCCCGACGGAGGGAGTCGTAGTGTAGGATGTCTGGTGCTGCGCGGTGTGGTGCAGAAATAAAGAGTCCGAAGGCCATAGGGATTGACTTCAAGGGTTTTTACTCACGGTGGAGAGTGCAGCTGCAAGGCTTCTCCCTGCTCCTCACGGAGTTCTGCAGTCACCAGGGACGGGGATCAGACAACCTCAGAGTAATTCAAGTGCTTAATCAGGACCCCGCACCAGAGTGTTCCTAGACTTCAGACTGAGTCCTCTCCTGTCTGTGTGTGTAGATAGGCCTGGTCTCCCTCTGGACTACGCTCAGAAAAAGGGTACGGTGGCAGCTCCGCTCCTTCCGTTACCCGGTGGGATCCTCTGGGCCTGCCGGGCTTCCCTGACTAGGACGTGGAGTAGCAAAGTCAGGTGTCGGGGAAGCCACGTTCAGGGACGGAGATCACAATCAAAGGACCTCAAGCCCAAGATGGCTGTTTATTAAATATCAATTATTAAGTGTAAACTAAATGTGTGTCCTCCACCCTCACCCACTACATGATTCCCCCTATCTTTTGGTTCCCCAGTCTCCCATTTCCCATAATGGGCAGCACACTAGTGCCAAATAGCCCCCTCTGGTGGGAGAAGTGTGGTGTTGGATGTGGAGGTGGGGCCCTGACCATTGCACCGTTCTTACCTCGAAGGAGGGATACTACACCCCATTAAAGAGGTGCAGCATCCCTGTGGCGGTCAAACCCGCAGGGGCGCCACACTAACACAAAGTAGCAAGTATTTGTGAAGTGTGGAGGAAATGATATATGGTTTTCTAAATATTTTACAAATATAAATCTGAAAATTGTGACATGCATTTATATTCAGCTGCACTGAGTCAATACTTTGTAATTTCGCTTCAATTACTGCTGCAAGTCTTTTGGGGTCGGTCTCTACCAGCTTTGCACATATAGAGGTTAACATTTTTGCCCATTCTTCTTTGCAAACTAAATCCAGCTCAGTGAGATTGGATGGAGACGTCTGTGGACAGCAATATTCAAGTCTTACCACAGATTCTCAGCGGGATTTAGGTCTGGACTGTGACTGGGCCGTTCACACACATGAATATGCTTTGTTCTAAACCCTCCATTGTAGCTCTTGGAGTAGGATAGGTCATCAATGTCTGATTGATCGGACCTACTCAATGGTGGAGCTGCGCCGTCTTCTGATAGTGGCCGCGGCAGGGTACGGAACATCTTCCACCTATTGATTTGAATAGGAGGCGGATGTGTAGTACCTGGCCACTATCCGAAAATGGAGACTCTCCTCCGGACCTGGGTACCATAGAAACAGTGAAAAATAAAATAAAATAAAAAATAAAGATTATATTTACCTTCTGACGGCCCCCGCTGCGCTCCTCCTTTCATGCCGGCAGCTAGCAATGGACTGAAGGACCTGCGCTGACGTCATAGTCATGTGACGGGTCACGCGACGCTGACGTCGGCAGGTCCTTCAGTGTACCGCTGCCAGCAGCCAGGACGGAGGGAAACAAGACTGCGGGGGCCATCAGAAGGTAAGTATAGATTTATTTTTTTATTTTTTACAATTCTTTCGGTCACAGTATATAAATCCATGCCATTTGCATGGATTTATATAGTGTGACCAAGTTGACAAGCACTTTCCAAGTGATGCTAAAATCGCTTGGAAAGCGCTTGTCAACCCGCATGCGGAAATGCAAGTGAAGAACGCTTCACTTCCGCATGTACAATCAGCATGCTTTATTTCTGCCAAGGAGATGCAGAAACGCTCAGGAAAAAATCCTGAGCATTTCTGCATCGTGGGCACATAGCCTAAATCAGATTTTTGTTTTCCTTTTTTTCTTTTTATTTTGCCATTTTTTTACATAACACAATCTTCATTAAAAAATAAAATTAGTAATCTTGCCATTTTTTGGACTCATACTTTGTCATGAGATTTCAGCAGATTCCTTATCATCAGAGGCAGGATTACAATAACAGGTAACACCTGTATACACAGCTGATTACATAGTATCCACAACAGGCAATGTCACAGCTGCCCCTGCTCCTTCTCCCTCCACAATGACCTGCGGCTAATGTACATGTGAATTTCCTGAAACAGTAAGTTAGAGTCTAATATAAAACCAAGAGGCCAATGTAAAAAAATTCTATTTTTTATTTTAATACAAATTGTGCTAAAAAAAATAAAAAATAGCAGGTGGTTTTAAAAATACATTTAACACAAAAATCTTGATTTAAACAATAGGTAATTTCCTGATTGATAGCTTCTCATGCAGACATCTGTGCAAAATCAGTCCGAGCACGGACAGGTCACAGCTCTCCCAAACCAAGCGTGACAGCATCACAGAAATATAAGACGCTCGGGTCAGGAATAGGGATGAGCGGACCCATGGAAGTTCGGGTTCTGGTACTCGACCCAAACTTTACTCCAAAGTTCGGTTCAGGTACCAGAACTGTATCCGAACTTGAACCTGAACCTCACTGAAAACAATGGGGACCCGAACTTTGGAGCTGAAAAATTCTCTCTTTCCCTCACTCTCTCTAAGGCCACAGTCCCACTATCAGTATTTGGTCAGTATTCAGTCAGTATTTTTCTCAGGAGTGGGAGCCAAAACCAGGAGTGGGTGATAAATGCAGAATTGGTGACTTGTTTCTATGATACCTTTTCTCTGATTGTTCCTCACCTGGTTTTGTCTCCCATTCCTTAAAAAAAATACTGACTGAATACTGACCAAATACTGATAGTGGGGCTGTGGCCTAAGTGTTCGGTATGAACCCCAAACTTTTAAGCTCGGGTTTGCTCATCTCTAGTCAGGAGACCTGCGATCAGGCCGTGCATTGCGGTCCGAGTTTGGAACGAGATCCATGGACGTCTGCATGGACCCTAAAGTAGTTTCAGTAGACTGGGGTCAGAAGCCAGACATGTTTATCAATAATGGATCAATGTATGCCAGCTTTAAGTAAACCTAATGTTATTTATTCATTCATTTACCTTTTTAAAAAAAAGCGAATCCACAACTTGTCTCCTTTATTTATGGGGATTTCATCCTTAAGATGGTCTAGCACAGCTCTGAAATGCATTTACCCCCTGCAAAAAGCAAACAACTTATTCTGGATGAGTAGTCCAGCGATTACACCATCTTTCCTGCATTCATGGAAAGCTGCCAACTGTGTCTGGCACAATGTCGCTATCGGGATGTCTGGAGTTTATGCTTAGGAATTCTGGCAGTAAAATAAAATGGTCACTAATGGGGGTATTGTACCTGCTTATGGATTTTAAGCACAGAGGATGACACTGGTGTTATCACAGGGAAATACTAAGCCAAAAATATCAGGTATCTAGAATCAAATGGATGAAAAGGAAAATATCTACAGATGGACAGGTTGTGGAGCTGCTGCACATGAAGCCAGCAGTCCCTAGCACACCTGAGACAAATGAACCCACGGATACATTGCCATGCAACATTTCAGGAAACCCCTCCCTCCTAGCTACAGTTTGTTTAAAAACAAACAAACTGTGCTTTACCCCCCTCTCCAGGTCCAGTGCAGAGCCTCTGCTGCTGCTACTGTTATTGTCTGCAGCGCTGTCATCACATGGATAACGCTGCAGCCAGTAACTCAGCTCAACAGCTCTGCCAGAGTTGATGACATAAGCAGTACTGTGGAAAAGTTTTAGATAGGATAAAAATAAAGTTAATGTAAAAAAGAGAAATCTAAATCAAATCAATATTCGTTGTGACCATCTTTTGCCATCAATTCTTCTAGGTACACTCGCACACAGTATTTGAAGGAACTCAGCAGGGATCTTCCGTGGATGTAGACTTGTGAAATCCTTCTGTCTCTTTGTGTAATCCCAGATTCAATGATGTGGAGATGAGGGCTCTGTGGGGGCCATGTCATCACTTCCAGGACTGTTGCAGAATAAATCTGAAGCCAATCAGATGCCTCCCAGATGGTATTGTATAATGGGTAAAATCTGCCTGTATTTCCCAACATTGAGGAAACTAAAAAATGGCAATATTGAGAACCATAAGCACAGATGTCAACTTAGGAAACTTGTCCAGATGTCCAGCAGTGCCATCAGCTCAGAAGTGGGAGCAGCCAGTGAGACCCAGCTACACCTATTTAATGTTCAGAGAAGTCTGGCTAAAAGTGGTCTTCATGGAAGAATTGCAGCCAAAAAGCCAACCTTCCACATAGACACAAGACCAAATCACTCAACGATGCACAAAAACATAGGAACTGTGGTGCAGAAAAATACAAGCAGGTGCTCTGGACTGAAAAGTAAAAGTGTGAAAGATTTGGCTGTAACAGAAGACAGTTAGTTCCCAAATGGCTGGAGAGCGGTACGATAATGAGTGTCTGCAGGCTACAGTGAAATATGGTGGAGGGTCCTTGCAACTTTGAGTTTCCACAATATAGTGAAATATAGGCAGATGCTTATCTATTATGCAATAACATCAGGAGAAAATGAAAGGATTCATCCAGTCTATTCAGCGCTCCCAGGAGACAGGCACCAGGCGGAGGTCTTAAAAGTCTTCAGAAATTTACTTAGATAAAAATCATCAAAAAAACAATACATAGAACAACGCGTTTCGGCTATATATTTGTACAAAATAGCCTTCCTCAGGTAAGATATTGCTTTACAGTCTGCTAGAGTTATATAGTCTATATCGCTTCACTTGAATAAATTAATTATGTTAAATGGTCAAGACCTGGTGGTTCTTCATTAGCTTAATTGCTGCTTGGTGGTCTTCAGTATGCAGCTTTAGCTTATCCTTCTTTCTTTTGTTGTTACAGGTATATTTGCAATACATGATAAAATATATAGTGAAAAACACACACACATAAAAACAATAAAAACATTGATTTGTGTGTATACAGCAGGTGTGGATATATAGAAAATGTGTAAATCTATAGCATTATCCACACATACAGCATATATTCAATGATCATATTAGGACTATTATATTTTACTTCTTTTACTAGAAAAACGTTTCTTCCTTCTTTTTGTCCCTAGTCCCCTTCCCCTTTTTGTTTTTTTCTTTTTAAAAAGTGAAAGAATAATGATATGAAAATAAAATAAAAATAAATAAATAAATAGAATAATCATTTACATTAATTTAATCGTATTGTGAGTTCTATATCTTTAATTTCTGTAGGAACTTTTTAAATATATTAATTTCTTCTATTGAGATTGAACTCGTGTAGTCCACACTCAGAGGTCTATCATGTTTCTCTCATTGGCATTTACCTCTATGCCGTGGATGTCCTCATGACGCTGGCTTCACTAGTCAGGGGTTTATGGGCAAACCTAAGAATATATCATAAATCCTATCTAGCTTAGGTTACCATATACTCTATTCTTTCTATGTGTTTCTATTGATAAGCAGCGCTGTCCTGATGTAATTCAGTGTTCTATATGTTCTCCAGTCTATCATTGAGGCCGTCAGGATGTAGAGAGCGCGATCTGTACATCCAGAAAGCCTCTTTCTTGTTCAGTAGATGGATTCTGTTTGATGTATTCTGCAGAATTTCTTCGACAGGAGTCAGGCTATGTGCCCACGATGCAGAAATGCTGCATATTTTTTACGCTTCTCCCTAGCAGGAAAAACGCATGCGTTTTTTACATGTGTTTTTCCCGCCAGGTAGTAGCGTTTGTCAAGCGTCTTTGCATGCATTTCTGCATGCAGGTTATCAAGCGCTTTTCCAAGCGATTTTAGCATCACTTGGAAAAGTGCTTGACAACTTGTTCACACTATATAAATCCATGCAACCAGCATGGATTTATAGTAGTGTGACCAAGTTAGTTAAAAAAAAAAAAAGAATAAAATGGTAAAAAATAAAGTTTATACTCACCTTCCAGTGTCCTCCCGGTGTTTTGGGCGGCTCGCGGTGGTGTGAAGGACCTGCGGTGACGTCATTGAGCCATGCGATGGGTCACATGACTCAGTGACGTCATGGCAGGTCCTTCACAAAAGTGGGAGCATTGCAATAGACCGGACGGAGCAGACAAAATACTGGGAGGACATCAGAAGGTGAGTATAAACTTTATTTTTTATTTAAAATTTTTTTTTTTTACAGTTTCTATGGTACCCGGGTCTGGTTGAGAGTCTCCTCTCCTCCAGACTTGGGTACCATCCGCACATAGAATCGCAGAATATCCGTGTGTACAAATGTACAGACACAGATATTATGCGTTTCAATGCAAGTCAATGGCGGCGATTACGCTGCGTGTCCGCAAAATTAATGGACATGCTGCGGATTTGAGCGCAGCATAAACGCTGCGGAAAAATCCGCAGCATGGGCATTGACATTGCGGCTTGTCATTGGGGACGGATTACCAAGAGTTTCCCAAGCGTTTACGCTGCGGAAATTCCGCAGCATATACGCTTGTAAAACGCTACGTGGGCACATACCCTCAAGCTTATTTCAAAGCTCTTATTATGATTTACTAAGAGATGTCTCGATAGGCTGTGTGTTAGAAGCCCAATTTTTGCATTATGTCGGTGTGCGTTGAAACGTGATCTGACCATCTGTGTGGTCCGGCCAACATATTGCATTCCGCAACTGCATGTAATTACATATATAACATAGCTGCTAGTGCAAGTCAGGTGATGTTTTATGGGAAAGGTCTCTCCTGTGCTTCTGGCCTTAACAAGAACTGTCCCTGTGTTCTTCCATCTCCTTACTATGTTCCTCACAGTGGAAACTGACAGGTTAAATCTCTGAGACAGCTTTTTGTATCCTTCCCCTGAACAACTATGTTGAATAATCTTTGTTTTCAGATCATTTGACAGTTGTTTTGAGGAGCCCATGATGCCACTCTTCAGAGGAGATTCAAACAGGAGAACAACTTGCAAGTGGCCACTTTAAGTAGCTTTTCTCATGATTGCATACACCTGGCTATGAAGTTCAAAGCTCAATGAGGTTACAAAACCCAAAAAAGTGCTTTAGTAAGTCAGTAAAAAGTAGGTTAGGAGTATTTAAAACAAGAAAATGATAAGGGTGCCCATACTTATGCACCTGTCAAATTTTGTTTGAATGCAGATTGCACATTTTCTGTTAGTACAATAAACCTCATTTCAAGGCAGAAACATTACTGTGTCCAACAGTTATTACATATATCAAACTGAAATAGCTGTTGCAAAAACACCAATTTTTATAAAACATTAAGCTTAAGATTAATAGGGGCGCCCAAACTTTTTCATATAACTGTATATAGACTATATAACTCTAGCAGACTGTAAAGCAATATCTTACCTGAGGAAGGCTATTTTGTACAAATATATAGCCGAAACGCGTTGTTCTATGTAAATAATCTGCACTTAGATCTGCACCCGTGTTTTCTGTCTCTTCCCCTCTCCTAGACCCTATAGCCTTGGGGTCATACACCTCTGATGCAATACCATCAGTGGGGCGTATAATTGGTTCCAAGTTTATTCTGCAGCAGGACAATGGCCCCAAACATCCAGCCAATATCACTAAGGATTATCTTCAGTGTAAAGGAAAGCTAGAAGTCCTGGAAGTGAAGATATGGCCCCCAGAGCCCTGATCAAAACTTCACAGTTTTTGTCTGGAATTGCATGAAGTGACAGAAAGATTTGCTCAAGCCTACATTCACATCAGATCTGTGGTTAGCTCTCCAAAATGTTTGGAAGAAGCTCCCTGCAGGGTTCCTTCAAAATCAGTGTGAAAGTGTACCTAGAAGAATTGAGGTTTTGAAGGCAAAGAGTATAAGCGGGGATCACACCAAATATTGATTTGATTCAGATTTCTCTTTTGTTCATTTCCTTTACACTTAGCTAATTGATAAAAATAAAGTATTAATAATTATTTTTATTAAAGCATTCTTACTTTGTAGCATCTTTTGTACACATGCCAAAAACATTTGCACAGTACTGGACACTGAATGCGTCCCCCCCACCACACGTTTAATAGCGTGCACCCCCCACATACACACCCACACGCCCATAATAGCGTGCGCCCCCCCACGCCCATAATAGCGTACGCCCACACACACGCCCGTAATAACATGCGCCCCCCACACACACACGCCCGTAATAGCATGCGCCACCCCCACACACGCCCGTAATAGCGTGCGCCCCCCAAAACACACACGCCCGTAATAGCGTGCGCCCCCCAAAACACACACGCCCGTGATAGCGTGCGCCCCCCCACACACGCATCTATAAAAGCGTGCGCCCCCCACACACAACCGTAATAGCGTGCGCCCCCCCACACACACACGCCGGTAATAGCATGCGCCCCCCCCACACGACCGTAATAGCGTGCGCCCCCCCCCACACACACGCATCTATAATAGCGTGCACCTCCCACATACACGCGCATCTATAATAGCGTGAGCCCCCCACACACAAGCATCTATAATAGCGTGCGCCTCCCACATACACACACGCATCTATAATAGCGTGCGCCTCCCACATACACACACGCATCTATAATAGCGTTCGCCTCCCACACACACGCGCATCTATAATAGCGTGCGCCCCCCCCACACACATCTATAATAGCGTGCGCCCCCCACATACACACGCATCTATATTAGCGTGCGCCCCCCACATACACACGCATCTATAATAGCGTGCGCCCCCCACATACACACGCATCTATAATAGCGTGCGCCCCCCACATACACACGCATCTATAATAGCCGTGCGCCCCCCCACATACCCGTAATAGCGTGCGCCCCCCACACACACGCCCGTAATAGCGTGCGCCCCCCCCCACACGCCGGTAATAGCGTGCGCCCCCCACACGCCCGTAATAGCGTGCGCCCCCCCACAAGCCCGTAATAGCGTGCGCCCCCCACATACACACGCATCTATAATAGCGTGTGCCTCCCACATACACACACGCCTATAATAGCGTGCGCCCCCCACATACACACGCATCTAAAATAGCGTGCGCCCCCCACATACACATGCATCTAAAATAGAGTGCGCCTCTCACATACACACACGCATCTATAATAGCGTGCGCCTCCCACATACACACGCATCTATAATAGCGTGCGCCCCCGACACCCACACGCCCGTTATGGCGTGCGCCCCCGACACACACGCATCTATAATAGCGTGAGCCCCCCCACACACGCATCTATAATAGCGTGAGCCCCCCCACACACGCATCTATAATAGCGTGCGCCTCCCACATACACACACGCCTATAATAGCGTGCGCCCCCCACATACACACACGCCTATAATAGCGTGCGCCCCCCCCACACACACGCCTATAACAGCGTGCGCCCCACACACGCGCATCTATAATAGAGTGCGCCCCCACACACGCATCTATAATAGCGTGCGCCTCCCACATACACACACGCCTATAATAGCGTGCGCCTCCCACACACACGCGCCTGTAATACCGTGCGCCTCCCACACACACGCGCCTGTAATACCGTGCGCCTCCCACACACACGCGCCTATAATAGCGTGCGCCTCCCACACACACACGCCTATAATAGCGTGCGCCTCCCACACACACACGCCTATAATAGCGTGCGCCTCCCACACACACACGCCTATAATAGCGTGCGCCTCCCACACACACACGCCTATAATAGCGTGCGCCTCCCACACACACACGCCTATAATAGCGTGCGCCTCCCACACACACACGCCTATAATAGCGTGCGCCTCCCACACACACACGCCTATAATAGCGTGCGCCTCCCACACACACACGCCTATAATAGCGTGCGCCTCCCACACACACACGCCTATAATAGCGTGCGCCTCCCACACACACACGCCTATAATAGCGTGCGCCTCCCACACACACACACCTATAATAGCGTGCGCCTCCCACACACACACGCCTATAATAGCGTGCGCCTCCCACACACACACGCCTATAATAGCGTGCGCCTCCCACACACACGCCTATAAAAGCGTGCGCCTCCCACACACACACGCCTATAATAGATTGCGCCTCCCACACACACACGCCTATAATAGCGTGCGCCTCCCACATACACACACGCCCGTTATAGCGTGCGCCTCCCACATACACACGCCTATAATAGCGTGCGCCCCCCCACACACACGCCTATAATAGCGTGCGCCCCCCCCACACACACGCCTATAATAGCGTGCGCCTCTCACACACGCATCTATAATAGCGTGCGCCTCCCACATACACACAAGCATCTTAAATAGCGTGCGCCCCCACATACACACGCAACTATTATAGCGTGCGCCACCCACATACACACGCATCTATAATAGCGTGCGCCTCCCACATACACACGCATCTATAATAGCGTGCGCCCCCGACACCCACACGCCCGTTATGGCGTGCGCCCCCGACACACACGCATCTATAATAGCGTGAGCCCCCCCACACACGCATCTATAATAGCGTGAGCCCCCCCACACACGCATCTATAATAGCGTGCGCCTCCCACATACACACACGCCTATAATAGCGTGCGCCCCCCACATACACACACGCCTATAATAGCGTGCGCCCCCCCCCACACACACGCCTATAACAGCGTGCGCCCCACACACGCGCATCTATAATAGAGTGCGCCCCCACACACGCATCTATAATAGCGTGCGCCTCCCACATACACACACGCCTATAATAGCGTGCGCCTCCCACACACACGCGCCTGTAATACCGTGCGCCTCCCACACACACGCGCCTGTAATACCGTGCGCCTCCCACACACACGCGCCTATAATAGCGTGCGCCTCCCACACACACACGCCTATAATAGCGTGCGCCTCCCACACACACACGCCTATAATAGCGTGCGCCTCCCACACACACACGCCTATAATAGCGTGCGCCTCCCACACACACACGCCTATAATAGCGTGCGCCTCCCACACACACACGCCTATAATAGCGTGCGCCTCCCACACACACACGCCTATAATAGCGTGCGCCTCCCACACACACACGCCTATAATAGCGTGCGCCTCCCACACACACACGCCTATAATAGCGTGCGCCTCCCACACACACACGCCTATAATAGCGTGCGCCTCCCACACACACACACCTATAATAGCGTGCGCCTCCCACACACACACGCCTATAATAGCGTGCGCCTCCCACACACACACGCCTATAATAGCGTGCGCCTCCCACACACACGCCTATAAAAGCGTGCGCCTCCCACACACACACGCCTATAATAGATTGCGCCTCCCACACACACACGCCTATAATAGCGTGCGCCTCCCACATACACACACGCCCGTTATAGCGTGCGCCTCCCACATACACACGCCTATAATAGCGTGCGCCCCCCCACACACACGCCTATAATAGCGTGCGCCCCCCCCACACACACGCCTATAATAGCGTGCGCCTCTCACACACGCATCTATAATAGCGTGCGCCTCCCACATACACACAAGCATCTTAAATAGCGTGCGCCCCCACATACACACGCAACTATTATAGCGTGCGCCACCCACATACACACGCATCTATAATAGCGTGCGCCTCCCACATACACACGCATCTATAATAGCGTGCGCACCCCACATACACAAGCATCTATAATAGCGTGCGCCTCCCACACACACAAGCATCTATAATAGCGCGCGCCTCCCACACACACAAGCATCTATAATAGCGCGCGCCCCCCACACACACAAGCATCTATAATAGCGCGCGCCCCCCACACACACACACATCTATAATAGCGTGCGCCCCCCACATACACACGCATCTATAATAGCGTGCGCCCCCCCACACACACTCATCTATAATAGCGTGCCCCCCCCACACACAAACATCTATAATAGCGTGCCCCCCCACACACAATCATCTATAATAGCGTGCCCCCCCCACACACACACATCTATAATAGCGTGCGCCCCCCCCACACACACATCTATAATAGCGTGCGCCCCTCACACACACACATCTATAATAGCGTGCGCCCCCCACATACACACGCATCTATAATAGCGTGCGCACCCCCCACACACACACACACATCTATAATAGCGTGCGCCCCCCACACACATCTATAACAGCGTGCGCACCCCACACACACACACATCTATAACAGCGTGCGCACCCCCCCACACACACACATCTATAATAGCGTGCGCACCCCCCCACACACACACATCTATAATAGCGTGCGCCCCCCACACACACGCGCATCTATAATAGCGTGCGCCTCCCACATACACACGCATCTATAATAGCGTGAGCCCCCCACATACACACGCATCTATAATAGCGTGCGCACCCCCACACACACATACATCTATAATAGCGTGCGCCCCCCCACACACACACACACATCTATAACAGCGTGCGCCCCCCACATACACACGCATCTATAATAGCGTGCGCACCCCCCCACACACACATCTATAATAGCGTGCGCCCCCCACACACACGCATCTATAATAGCGTGCGCCCCCCACACACACGCATCTATAATAGCGTGCGCCCCCCCCACACACGCATCTATAATAGCGTGCGCCCCCCCCACACACGCATCTATAATAGCGTGCGCCCCCCACACACACGCATCTATAATAGAGTGCGCCCCCCACACACACGCATCTATAATAGAGTGTGCCCCCCACACACACGCATCTATAATAGAGTGTGCCCCCCACACACACGCATCTATAATAGAGTGTGCCCCCCACACACACACACATTTATAATAGAGTGTGCCCCCCACACACACACATCTATAATAGAGTGTGCCCCCCACACACAAGCATCTATAATAGCTTGCGCCCCCCACACACACGCATCTATAATAGCGTGCGCCCCCCACACACACGCATCTATAATAGCGTGCGCCCCCCACACACACACATCTATAATAGAGTGTGCCCCCCACACACACGCATCTATAATAGCGTGCGCCCCCCCCCACACACACGCATCTATAATAGCGTGCCCCCCCTACACACAAACATCTATAATAGCGTGCCCCCCCACAAACAAACATCTATAATAGCGTGCCCCCCCCACACACACGCATCTATAATAGCGTGCGCCCCCCCACACACACACATCTATAATAGCGTGCGCCCCCCACACACACACACATCTATAATAGCGTGCGCCCCCCCCACACATCTATAATAGCGTGCGCCCCCCACACACACACATCTATAATAGCGTGCGCCCCCCACACACACACATCTATAATAGCGTGCGCCCCTCACACACACACACATCTATAATAGCGTGCGCCCCCCACATACACACGCATCTATAATAGCGTGCGCACCCCCCCCACACACACACACACATCTATAATAGCGTGCGCCCCTCACACACACACATCTATAACAGCGTGCGCCCCCCACATACACACGCATCTATAATAGCGTGCGCACCCCCCCACACACACATCTATAATAGCGTGCGCCCCCCACACACACGCATCTATAATAGCGTGCGCCCCCCACACACACGCATCTATAATAGAGTGCGCCCCCCACACACACGCATCTATAATAGCGTGCGCCCCCCACACACACGCATCTATAATAGCGTGCGCCCCCCACACACACGCATCTATAATAGAGTGCGCCCCCCACACACACGCATCTATAATAGAGTGTGCCCCCCACACACACGCATTTATAATAGAGTGTGCCCCCCACACACAAGCATCTATAATAGCGTGCGCCCCCCCACACACACACATCTATAATAGAGTGTGCCCCCCACACACACGCATCTATAATAGCGTGCGCCCCCCCACACACACGCATCTATAATAGCGTGCGCCTCCCACACACACACATCTATAATAGCTTGCGCCTCCCACATACACACGCATCTATAATAGCGTGCGCCTCCCACATACACACGCATCTATAATAGCTTGCGCCTCCCACACACACACGCATCTATAATAGCGTGCGCCTCCCACATACACACGCGCATCTATAATGGCGTGCGCCTCCCACACACTCATGCATCTATAATAGAATGCGCCCCCCACATACACACGCATCTATAATAGCGTGCGCCCCCCACACACACACGCATCTATAATAGCGTGCGCCTCCCACATACACACGCATCTATAATAGCGTGCGCCTCCCACACACTCATGCATCTATAATAGAATGCGCCCCCCACATACACACGCATCTATAATAGCGTGCGCCCCCCCCACACACACGCATCTATAATAGCGTGCGCCTCCCACATGCACACATCTATAATAGAGTGTGCCCCCCCCACACACGCATCTATAATAGCGTGCGCCCCCCACACACACGCATCTATAATAGCGTGCGCCCCCCCACACACGCATCTATAATAGCGTGCGCCCCCCCCACACACGCATCTATAATAGCGTGCGCCCCCCCACACACACACACGCATCTATAATAGCGTGCGCCCCCACATACACACGCATCTATAATAGCGTGCGCCCCCCCCCACACACACACGCATCTATAATAGCGTGCGCCCCCCCACACACTCATGCATCTATAATAGAATGCGCCCCCCACATACACACGCATCTATAATAGCGTGCGCCCCCCCCACACACACGCATCTATAATAGCGTGCGCCTCCCACATGCACACATCTATAATAGAGTGTGCCCCCCCCACACACGCATCTATAATAGCGTGCGCCCCCCACACACACGCATCTATAATAGCGTGCGCCCCCCCACACACACATCTATAATAGCGTGCCCCCCCACACACACGCATCTATAATAGCGTGCGCCCCCACACACACACACGCATCTATAATAGCGTGCGCCCCCACATACACACGCATCTATAATAGCGTGCGCCCCCCCCCACACACACACGCATCTATAATAGCGTGCGCCCCCCACACACACGCATCTATAATAGCGTGCGCCCCCCACACACACGCATCTATAATAGCGTGCGCCCCCACATACACACGCATCTATAATAGCGTGCGCCCCCCCCACACACACGCATCTATAATAGCGTGCGCCCCCCACACACACACGCATCTATAATAGCGTGCGCCCCCCACACACACGCATCTATAATAGCGTGCGCCCCCCCACACACACGCATCTATAATAGCGTGCGCCCCCCACACACACACGCATCTATAATAGCGTGCGCCCCCCCCACACACACGCATCTATAATAGCGTGCGCCCCCGTCACAAACCCCCCCCGAGTGTGGCCAAGCTGCGATATCCCTCCCACCCCACAGGACCCCCACATATGTGTGCACCCCGCGCTCACCTCCAGGACAGCAAGGAGCTTCTTTTCTCAGTAAGGACCTTCTGTGGTCAGCCGGTCACGTGATACAGCGACCTGACGTGCGGCATAGCTGCTGCTAAGCTGTGCAGACGGAGAGTGAGGGGTTAATGGTTTTGCATTGAAACCTCGTGATAAAGGACTTGTCTGGTCGATGGTATGGGGTCCGGGGGAGAGCGGGCTGTGTAGGGTTAATGGGTTACATGGGGGGAGATGACATATGCACCATCCACACTGCTGTCAGGCACCATGAATACCGGTAATGGGAGGAGATCTGACGCCGCCATCATCTTTGCAGTTCAGTGAAAGTTGACTCGTTCTGTGCATTAGTTTTAACCCCTTTACCCCCGAGGGTGGTTTGCACGTTAATGACCGGGCCAATTTTTACAATTCTGACCACTGTCACTTTATGAGGTAATTACTCTGGAACGCTTCAACGGATCCCACTGATTCTGAGACTGTTTTTTCGTGACATATTGTACTTCATGATTGTGGAAAAATTTCTTCGATATCACTTGCGTTTATTTGTGAAAAAAAACAGAAAATTTAGAAAATTTTGCAATTTTCAAACTTTGAATTTTTATGCCCTTAAATCAGAGAGATACGTCACACAAAATAGTTAATAAATAACATTTCCCACATGTCTACTTTACATCAGCACAATTTTGGAACCAATTTTTTTTTTGTTAGGGAGCTATAAGGGTTAAAAGTTGACCAGCAATTTCTCATTTTTACAACAAAATTTACAAAACCATTTTTCTAGGGACCACATCACATTTGAAGTCACTTTGAGGGGTCTTTATGACAGAAAATACCCAAAAGTGACACCATTCTAAAAACTGCACCCCTCAAGGTGCTCAAAACCACATTCAAGAAGTTTATTAACCCTTCAGGTGCTTCACAGGAATTTTTGGAATGTGGAAGAAAAAAATGAACATTTAACTTTTTTCACAAAAATGTTCATTTAGACCCAATTTTTTTATTTTCACAGGGGTAACAGGAAAAAATGGACCCCAAAATTTGTTTTGCAATTTCCCCTGAGCATGCAGGTACCCCATAAATGGGGAAAAACCACTGTTTGGGCGCACGGCAGGGTTCGGAAGGGAAGGAGCCACATTTGACTTTTTGATTGTAAAATTTGCTTGAATAATTAGCGGACGCCATGTTGCGTTTGGGGAGCCCCTGATGTGCCTAAACAGTGGAAATCCCCCACAAGTGACACCATTTTGGAAACTAGACCCCCCAGGGGACTTATCTAGATGTGTGGTGAGCACTTTGAACCCCCAGGTGCTTCACAGAAGTTTATAACATTGAGCCATAAAAATAAAATGTTCACATTTTTCCAACAAAAATGCCTTTCAGCCCCCAATTTTGCATTTTCATAAGGGTAACAGGAGAAATTTCACCATGCAGTTTGTTGTGCAATTTCTCCTGAGTAAGCCGATACTCCATATGTGGGGGAAAACCACTGTTTGGGCGCACGGCAGGGCTCAGAAGGGAAGGAGCGCCATTTGAATTTTTGAATGTAAAATTAGCTTGAATAATTAGCGGACGCCATATTGCGTTTGGGGAGCCCCTGATGTGCCTAAATAGTGGAAACCATCCCCCCTCCCCCCAGTGACTCCATTTTGGAACTAGACCCCTCAAGGATTTTATCAAGGGGTATAGTGAACATTTTGAACCCAGAGGTACGACACAGAATTTGATAACATTAGGTCATCATATTGAATAAGTTGTCATTAGTCTTAAGTGCAAGTGCTCGCTACTTGAGTTTGCATCAGGTACTCTGGTATGCACCAAGTATCGCGGGTGCTCAAGTGACATGCTCGAGTACCCACCCAGCATGTTTCACGGTTATTAGACACCCCCAAAAAAATATGCGGGGATCACTCGAGCATGGCAGGCAATCCCCGCAAGGTTCTTTTGCCTGTATAACAGCTGCAAAATATTTGGGGCGGAGACTCAGCATGTCACTCGAGCACCCGCTATACTCGGTGCATACCCGAGCACCCGATGCAAACTCAAGTAGCGAGCACTTGCGCTCAACATTAGTCGCCATATCGTCGTCATTTTTTTTTCTTTACTTCTGAAAAAATCCCAACCCTAACCCTAGCCCAATCCTTGCCCAACTCTAACCCTAACCTATCTCATATACCTTTGTTCAATTGCGCTCTACGAGAGAAACCTCATTTTCAGACATTTGGTTTGCAAGGTTAGCTTATGGGAAATATCTGTGTGCTGCAATCTTCCAGAGAGGGGGGGGGGGGGATGTCAGTGAGAGTGTCCGATTTTGGTTCCTGAGTGATTTTCCCAAAAAGTCCTTGATACTTAGTCGTTTTCAGCCAATTTTCTGACTTTTTTGAAAATTTCACTTTTTTGTGAAAACCTCTGCTGAGTGAGGGTATAATATGTGTAAGGGAACCCCAGGAGGGTTCCAAATGTATGGGTAAAGTGAATATTGCACGGGTGGAAATTTTAGAAAAAGCGGAAAAAAAGTCAAAAAAATTAGATTTTTCTGACTTAGTCATTTTTCCGGCGCGTGTCAGACTACCAGAGAGGGGGAAATGTCAGTGAGCGCGTCCGATTTCAGTTCCAGAGCGATTCGCCCGATGAGTCCTTGATACTTAGTCATTTTCAGCCAATTTTCTGACTTTTTTGGAAATTTTACTTTTTTAGTGAAAACCTCCGCTGAATGAGGGTATAATATGTGTAAGGGTACCGCAGGAGGGTTCCAAATGTGTGGGTGAAATATATATCCAGTGGGTGGAAAATTGAAAAAAAGTTGAAAAAAATGTTTTTTTTTCCGGCGTGTGTCAGACTTCCAGAGAGGGGGAAATGTCAGTGAGCGTGTCCGATTTCAGTTCCAGAGCGATTCGCCCGATGAGTCCTTGATACTTAGTCGTTTTCAGCCAATTTTCTGACTTTTTTGGAAATTTTACTTTTGACTTCCAGGACCCGCAGAACGCTGGTAAATTGAACCCGCTCACCAGTTCCAAGCGTTTTGAGCTGTCCCTGGTTGCAGTAATGCTGCCTGCCCACTAGATGTTGCAAAAGAGACAAAAAGTGAAAAAGAACCAGAATGAGGAAATTTCTGGTCGCCGAATCCGCCTGACAGTTCCAAGCGATCGGACACTTTTTTTGCATGCGTCCCTTGAGAGGGTATAGGGTGACACTCCATGCAAAGACCCAGTTTTGCACACCACCGGCAGAATATACGAGAGAGCGGTACCTCTCAACCCCGACACATTTAGACTCATTTAAGCTGGTTTTCACCTCCGTAGCCTCGGGTACGCGTCTTGGCTTTGAGTCCCTGTTCGGCTGGAGGTCTGCACCTTGGCTGAACCGAGGCTTCCGCAGCTGCGTGGGGGGACTTTTGCCGGTCGCCCATCCCAAGTCAGAGAGGTGTTCCTGGGTTGAAGTGAGCCTGGCCAGGCCGCCCCTGTGGGCCCTGGTTCTCCACATGTGGGCGCCATCAAGGCTAAAATCTGGATTTTTAGACCGAGGAGAGGCTCCATGAGGGCGGATGCTTTTGTGACTTCGACCCCAGTGCTCTTCCACATCCAGTACCCCCTCTGCAAGGGCGCCTGTACCCGAGTCACGCTTCCAGGACTCATGGGCACGTATCTCCCGACGACAGGGGTTTGCAGCCTCCGTAAGTGGCAAGTCCCTACACGCACCTCTGCTCTTCCTCCGATCGATCTAGCGCACCGCTCCCGGGTGGGGAGGTGGCACCGCTCGCTCGGCCCGGGCTTTGGAGCCCGCGCCGGCTTAAGGTGAGCTGTCCCCTTCCTCCTCTACCCCCGGGCTTTCGACAACTATCTTTGGGCGCGCACGCCGGCCTCGCCTCCCGTCCGTGGAGGTGGCCGAGCCGTGGAGAGTTTGACCCGAGCGAAGGCAGCGGTCTGACGACCCGCACGGGCAAACGGCGTGGCGCCCACCCAAGCGTGGGGGCTCGTCATCCGAAACGCTCCCTGTGCGGGGAAGCACAACGATCTTCTCCGAGGGCGGCCCTTTTCTTCCAGATGCGTACCCGGCTAGCGGAGGCCCGCGCCGCCCCTCGTGTCCGAAATGGCAGCCTCCGCGGCGGTGGTGGATGGCGTCTCCACGCCACTGCCGAGCTTCGTGCTTTCCAGTCTTTTCCCAAGCCCCTACGTCAGTGGGGAGGGCGACAGAGGTGTGGAGGCAGGCAAGGGGGTTCTCACCGCGTGGTGTGCCCCAGCCCGACCGTCGCCTTCCCCCTCGTCCGTCATCTTCCGAGGCGGCTCGGCAGGGAGGAGAGAGAGCGGAAACCCCAGAGCCGAGGGGTTAGATGGAGAACGGGAGAAGGAACGAGGGCCAAGAGGTAGGGAGTACGGTGAAAGGCCGACCTGGGATCCCCACGTTCCCGCCCCGGGCGGGGAGCAGCCCTGGGAAGGAAAGCCGCTCGGGCATCCCTTTGAGGTTTCGGGCGCGAGCGGGAAGCGGGACTACGCTGGAGGGCGACGCCGACACGGCCAGGCCGATAACCACCCTCGCAACCTCCGCGTCGCTGGGCTAGTGCCGGAGCCTCGGTGGACCCCAACGGCCAGCCCCCCTCTCCCAATTCTCGTGCCTGTCCGCCGGTGGGTCGAGGACCCCCTGCGGCGGAGGCAGGTCTAAGCCAGACAGTGGCGCCGCATAGGCCCCCCCACACGCCATCTCCCCGAGCGACCCTGTGTGTCGTCTTGGGTGCGGTTGGTGAGGCGGGGGTGGCCGTGGCATCCTCCAGAGGCCAGTCACCTTGCCCTCCCCGTGCAAGGGGTGTTTTCCAGACGCCTGCCACTTCGGGACCACGCACCGCACAGCGAGCTGCTCCTCCCGCACAGGTCCCCGAGTGCTGCGAGGGCTCCGTTCCCCGGGCCCCCAGGGAGGCCCCATGCCATCCCACATCCTCTCCGGACGCCGCACGCCCTGACTTTTTCTGTTCCGTCCGGGCGCCCTGCCACCGCGGGGTTCTTCCGCTGCCCTCTCTTCCCACAGGCCTCTCTTCTCCCGAACCTCGACACGGTCCAGTCATGTTGGGGGGCTACCTGGTTGATCCTGTCAGTAGCATATGCTTGTCTCAAAGATTAAGCCACGCACATGTAAGTACACACGGACGGTACAGTGAAACTGCGAATGGCTCATTAAATCAGTTATGGTTCCTTTGATCGCTCCAAAAAGTTGACTTGGACAACTGTGGTAATTCTAGACCTAATACGTGCAAACGAGCGCTGACCGCCAGGGATGCGTGCATTTATCAGACCAAAACCAATCCGGGGTTCCGGGCGCGGCGTCGGGACAGTCCTCCGCGGCCTCCCCCCTGCCGCGCTCTCCCCGTAAGCGATGCGACTCTGGGTAACCTTGAGACAATCGCACGTCCCCGTGACGGCGACGATCCATTCGGGTGTCTGCCCTATCAACTTTCGATGGTACTTTCTGTGCCTACCATGTTGACCACGAGTAACGGAGAATCAGGGTTCAATTCCGGAGTGGGAGCCTGAGAAACGTCTACCACATCCAAGGAAGGCAGCAGGCGCGCAAATTACCCACTCCCGACCCGGTGAGGTAGTGACGAAAAATAACAATACAGGGCTCTTTCGAGGCTCTGTAATTGGAATGAGTACAGATGAACAGAGGCCATGGCCGCGGCGGCTCCTCCCCCCAGAGGTAGGTCGAGTACGAGCAGGGGTGCTGCAGCGGTGCCCCTTGATTGGGGCACCAAGGTGGCGAAGGAGTCCACGGTCAGCTATGGCTCCCGCATCCATGCGCACCTCTGTGAGTATGAGGACGCCTCAAAGAAGCTAAAATCCCTCTGGGGGGAGTTGAGGGTAGCTCAGGAGAGGTCCGACAGGGCCTCGAGCAGCAAGAAGCCTGAGCTATCCGCCGCGGTCAGAAAAATCAAGAAGGCCATCCAGGAGGTGGAGAGCTGGCGGTGTGCCATCCTGGCCGGCAGCGGGCCATTCCGGGAAAAGCTAGAAAACAACGACCGGTTCAGAGCCATGGCCGGTGGATCTCCGGAGGGGTCACGGAGCTCCAGCCAGGTGGTGGTGGAGAATGAGGAAGAGGACTGCGAGGAGGAGGTCGCGCCCTACCGGCCATCTGGTGGCCTGGTAAGTGATCTCCAGGCATCGCATAGCTGGATAGCCCCTGAGCAGATGGCTCTCCCGTCTGACTCTAGCCCTTCAGAGGCAGCGGGAGCGAAGGGGAGGATGAGGATGGCAGTAGTAGTAGTGAGGGGGGCTGCCTCGTCATGAAGCAGATCAGGCAGATTGAGTCCCCGGTACGTTTTAACCAGCTGACGTTCGGGGACGAGATCTGCGAGGACGAGGCAACCGGGAGGGGGGTGAAGAGGAAGAATGCGAAGAAGGCTAAGAAAAAGAAAACATCTGTTACCCATAAATTTGTGTTTGTCCCCCTCTCTGGGGCCCCCCGTTGTGTGGCACCCGCTACCCACCCCGGCTCGGGCCCTGTTGTGGGTCCGCAGCGAGGGAGCGGGGAGACTGTAGGCCATGGCACGCAGAGCGCCGCCTCGGTTTGTAGTAACGAAGTTGGTGTGTCGGATGTGTCTGACATGGAGCATGGCACGGATGGCGGCCCGGCGGCGGGCAAAAGCTATGGAGGTGCTCGGGCTGGGTCCCCTGTGAGAGAGGGGGCTGGCCTGGCACCTGGTGTGCCCGCTGGCATGCGGGGGGCGGCGAGTGTAACTGCCGCTGCCACCCGCACTGCTGGCGGCACACCGGCAGCCGGGGCCGCATCTCCGGCGGCGTGTGCTGGGGTGATCCAGTTTTAACGGATCCGTGAGAGGGGGACCCAGGCACCTGGTAAGGCACCTGGCAAGGCAAATAATGCGGGGCCTGCAGCTCCTGCAGAGCTGGCTAATAGGAAGGTGGTGGGGCCTGCTCACCTGACAGGGTCTGCAGCGAGGTCGGGGCCCCTGGTGTAGGGGCCCAGTAATGGGTCAGCGCTGAGGGTTCCACCGCGGGTGGACGCTGAGGGGGAGTGGCCGAGCCTGATGCCGGCCGCCGGAGTTGCTGTGGCCAAGATCTTTGTGGCCAAAGGTGTGATGCTAGGGAGTGCTGTGCCCCTGGGAACTGGTGCGGCTGGACTGGGGACCCCTGAGAGTAGACCCAGCTCCGGGTCGGCTTTGGGGGTCCCGTCGTGGCCGGTTTCGGGGGGCGTGGCCTCCCTGGCGTCCCCCGCCCATATGGGAGCAGCTTCCAGAGAGCCGTGCTGCCGGGTGTGGGGGGCGTGGCTTCCCGAGCGGGGTCCATCCATGTGGGTGTGGCTACACCCGGGGGCGGGGCTTATCGCCGGCAGCAGCTCCTGGAGCTGTAGAGACCGCAGCTGCGGTCAGTATCAGTGGGGGGGCTGCAGCTGTGGCTGAAGGGGGTGCCTGCCTGTCGGGGTCCCCTGTGTCTGGGGGCTTACCTGGGGCAGGGGCTCCGGCAGTGCGGGTGTCCAAAAGGGCTGCAGCAGGGCTGGCTGGTGCTGGAGGAGGAGCTACACCTGGCTCTCTTCCTGCCAGTAAGGCAGGAAGCTCCAGGTCTGCTGGGAACAGTAGTGCTGCACTTCTTAAGGAGTGTAGTGTGGTTCTTAAAGGGCCAGCAGCGCTAAGTGCACAGAACCCCCCGGCAGGGAAAACGCCACCAGAAGGTGGCAGTACTGATATTACCAGTGTTATTGGTACTATGAACACTGGAAATAGGGAAACGGTGCATAAAAAGTGTACCCAAAAGACAAAAAACACCAACCCCAGTACGCATGGGAGTGAGAGAGGGGCGAGTGGGGTGATTGTGGACACGAATGGGGATGGTATGGGTATGGATGTGTCTGTGGTTGAGGATGCAAATGGTGGTGTGTCTGCGGGAGGGGGTGTGAATGGAGTGTCTGTTGGCAGCGGGGTGCACGGGGAGGGGGCTGGTCCATCTGTCCCCCGGCCGCGAGGCCCCGGAGTTTTGCGGGGGTAGTGGCCGGGGCCTCGGGGTCTTCTCGGAGGGGGTTTCCTCGCCTCTGGACCTCAGGGACGGTGACTTGCCAAAATGGCGTAAAGATGGTGACCGTTCTGACCAATAACGAGTCACTTTCTGGGATTGATATCGTGACGTGGTTTTCTCATTATGGGGAAGTCACGGAGGTCCCAAAGAAGAACAGGGACGAGTTCGGCATTTGGTCAGGAGGCTGGACCTTCATGATGAAGTTGAAGGTTTCAGATGGTACTGTCACCCACATCCCCTCCTCGGCATTCCTGGGGAGGGAGAGGATACTGATCTTCTACCAGGGGCAACCGAAGGTGTGCCACAGGTGCGGTGACCCCCGTCACTTCAGCGCGGGCTGCAAGGTGCAGAACTGTGCCTTGTGTGGCGGGGTAGGTCATCTGGCCGCGGCCTGTGGTGACATTAGCTGCTGCCCCCGCTCCTTTTCCATCACCATCTCTGGTCAGGCGGGGAACAGCCGTGGGGGGATCCCCAGCAGTGCATCTGTGGCGCCCAGCTGTTCTTGGTACCACAGATCCTAGAAGGGTGCATTAACAGATTCCTCCACAAGAGGCCCTCGCAGCATACACACACCTCCACCTTCCACCTCAGACCACCAGAGGGAGCCCGTTAGGGATATAAATAGGGAAGGTGGAGCTAGGCAGTTCGGTTCCTCTGAAGAGTTCCTGCAGTAGAGAAGCCTGAGAGAGGTCAGTCTGCAGTGGAGCTCAGTCTAGTTTAGAGAACTCAGCTAATAGTTCAGCAGTGGAGCACGAGGCTCCTGCTAGCTAGATTCAGGGAGCTCAGTTAGAGCTTAAGGTGTGCCGACGCCATAAGAGCGGCAGAACAAGCAGCCAGCTAGCTGCCAGTGTGTATAGCCTAGTGAGGGCCCCGAGTAGGCCGAAGGCTAGAGGAGTGAGTAGCATTGGGGGCAGAGGAGCTGTACAAGCTCACCCCAGAAAACATATACCGGACACCGGGTCCGCGTCTACAGGGCCGTATATCCCCCTGTAGAGACAACCAGAGACCCCTGGAAGACTTCACGTCCCAGGATCACCCAAGAGCTGATACGTACCAGAGCCAGGAGTCACGGAGGCCCCGCAAGCTGGGAGTGTGTACTCCAAGAGAAGGCCCTACCACAAGATCAGCCGATGCAGGACAGAGACAAAGTTAGGCCTAGCTCCAGGCAGGTCAGAAACTTACCACACAAAGGCAAGAAACAGGAGGCCCTATACCCGCTCACTGGGGAGGATCCCGATATGCACCCTTCACCCTACAGTGCTCCGGGATGTGCCTGAAATTCCATCAGTAAAAGGTACTGAAGTGACTATCGTGTCTGTCCCTGTTCTTGCTCCGACCCGGCTGGGTCCCATCTGTCCTGCATCCTTACATCCTCGCTGCCCTGAGGCCTAGCTCCACCTGTGGGGAGCTATACCACGCATGCTGCCTTAACACCGGCCTAAGTGGGCTGCCGCAGCGCTGGTGATTCTCACCAGACACCACAGGTGGCGTCACGAACTTGTATATAATTTTCCACCCTTTTTAAATAGAGGCCCAGAGGACGGGCCCGGCTACCGCGACATCCCCCAAGATCAGGCAACAAGGCCCGGGCGCCAAGTCATCCCCATCCCCTGGGCTACACATTCTCTTCACTGGCGTCACGAACAGGATTGCGTGCCCGCTGCAACAACGGAGTGTTATGCCCATTGCCACCGGGTACTGTGCGCCTTTAATCAAAAACTGTTTATTAAACTGTGGCGAAGATTGCCGCCATTGTTGGGCCGCCGAGCGAGAAGAAGGGCGTAACCGCGAGAAACTGAGAGGCGTACCTGCAAAAGCGCGCGAAGCCCCGGACATGCCCCACGCCTCAACGTCCAACCAGGAAGCGCCGGGTCCTGGAAGGAGCGTCGCTGAACGCTCTGACGTAGGACGCAAGCGATGCAAAGTCCTGAAGAAGACCGTCAACTGCGGAGCTGCGGCCTACCGGAAGAAAAGAAGGTAGGCCACGGTTCGCTAGGGGGGTGCCAGAATGTCCGAGGAAAAGCACAACGCCGGAATACCGGTTAACGGCCATGATGTTCAACCCGCGCCCGACGCCGAGGAGGCCGAAGCAGCCGCTCCACCAGCAGCGCCTGTAACCCCTGTCATACCCATGGCCCTACCGTACATCCCTGGAGCGAAGTGGCTCCCCCAGTACAGCGGCAAACCAGATACCCTGTCTGGATTTAAGCGGAAAATATGCGGTATATTGGACATGTACTCTATGACAGGCTAGCAAAGAGCCGCTGTTGTATTAGGACAATTGACCGGTGCTGCGGAGCGAGAAGTAGAAACCTGGTCGGCCGCAGATCAGGAGTCAGTGTCCACAATCTTTAAAAAGTTACTGACTGTCTTTGAGAATCATACTGAGACAGACCTCCGGATGAGGTTCTACAACTGCTCTCAGCAACCGGAGGACAGTGTTCGGGACTATGCCTGGCGTTTGCAAGGGGCTCTGCAGGCTCTGAAACAGGTTAGTCCAACCAGCATCAATGATGAAAATAAAATGCTGAAAGAACAGTTTATCCGGGGACTGAGGTCCCAAGAGGAGAGCAGGACTGTGCGTTGGTGGTCCCTGGATCATCCAGATGCCACCTTTGACACCCTTAAGGACATGGCGATAAAAGGACTGCAGCCCCTGGAAACAACAGCTATCCAATGTTACCAGGGTAGGGCCACCCCAGTGCCTGCAGCGTCCACCCTTTCCCCAGTGGCTGCTGAAGCCAAGGTGCAAGCAACGTTCCCTAGTGAGCTGGACAGCCTGCGCTCTGAGGTGCGTCAGTTGAGCAAATCACTGACCACTGTGCTGAGTGCCCTGCAGTTGAGGACGGAGCCCGAGGAAGAAGGAAGGATCCTGTTAGCTGACAGCCCTGAGGATGTCCCCTGGATGAGAAGGAGGAGGAGGACAACGCCACCCTCTGGGAGGACCAGCGACCAACGCCGTCCACCGAGGGACCATGTCTGCTACCACTGCCACAAGTCAGGTCACACCATCCAGAGCTGTCCTTTAAACGAGAAAACCCTGGGGCCGAGGGCCGACACCCAGGAGTAAATTCCCCAGGCCCCTCAGACTGGTACAGCAGGTTCGTGGGAGGAAGACCTTTCCTGTCCATTGTGCTGGATGGCATCCCGACACATGCTCTGCTAGACACAGGATCTCAGGTAACCATCATGCCTGACGTCCTCTACAGAAGGTTCTGGTCCATGGACGATCTACGCCCGCCAGCTCCAAATCTTTCCGTCTATGCCTCAAACGGCCTCCTCCTTAACCTACTTGGGGTTAAGGAGGTGGCAGTGAAGGTGGGGAGAGTGGAACTGAAGGACCAGGGACTAATTGTAGTAGAGACTAATCCTGATGATACCAATTTGTATATGATACTTGGCACTAACATTGTTGGTAACTGTTTGGGAGAAGTTGTGTTCTTGCTCCAACAGATAGCTGACACCGCCAGACCAGGACAGAGAAGGGTGCTGCAGAAGGAGATCCGAGCCCTGATGTACCAGCAGCAAGTAAAGCTATCCGGTGGTGAGATTGGTAATGTGCGGGTAACAGACCCCATACCCATTGTGATTTCCCCAATGAGTGAAATGCTTATCTGGTGTAGAGCAGCAATAGGTCTTAAAGGACAGCTACCAGGCGGTAGTAGAGCCCCTTAGCTCCGAACACAGACCTACAGTCTTAACCGCCAGAGGGGTAGTGGATGTATGCAATGGGAGGGTGCCCGTCCGTCTTCTCAACTATGGGGAAGACGAGGTTATATTACCACGCTATGCCACTGTTGCCAAGTTACATGCTGTAAATAACAACTCCATTCACACGGCGGAGTCCTTAGCCTCACCAGACGAAGTGGAGGATGATGACCCTGCAACCCAGGTGGAGGATTGGTGTCAACAGCTCCATGTTGGGACAGACACCACTCCTGCCCATCAGAAGCAGGGTGTACACCGGGTGGTTCAGGAATACGCGCAGGTATTCAGTAAGCACCCACTTGACTTCGGGAGGATTAAGGGGGTTCAACACCATATCCCCACATGTGATCATCCACCCATCAAGGAACGTTACAGGCCTATACCACCAGCAGACTACCAGAAGGCGAAGGAGATGTTGCACGACATGAAGAAGGCAGGGGTAGTAAGGGATAGTTGTAGTCTCTGGGCAGCTCCCCTAGTTCTAGTCAGGAAGAAGGATGGAAGCATGAGAATGTGTGTAGATTACAGACAAGTAAATCGCATTACACATAAAGATGCATACCCTTTACCACGTATTGAGGAATCCTTGGCTGCCTTAAAGTCTGCAAATTACTTTTCCACCCTTGACCTCACTAGTGGGTACTGGCAAGTAGCTGTGGCTGAGGAGGATCGGGAGAAAACGGCCTTCACCACCCCGATGGGACTCTGCAAGTTCAATAGTATGCCGTTTGGACTCTGCAATGCCCCCGAAACATTCCAGAGACTGATGGAGTGCTGCCTGGGACACCGCAACTTCGAGACTGTTACTTTACCTGGATGACGTGATAGTGTACTCCAAGACGTATGAGGACCACTTGAAGCACCTGGCGGAGATATTTGAGTCACTGTCCCGGTATGGGATGAAGCTGAAGCCCTCAAAGTGCCACCTGCTCAAGAGAAAGGTATAGGACCTGGGGCATATTGTCAGTAGAGAGGGGATAGCACCAGACCCGGAGAAGGTCACTGCCATCCAGAAGTGGCCAGAGCCGAAGAACCTCAAGGAGGTGCGTCAGTTTCTGGGACTAGTAGGATACTACTGGAGGTTTGTAAAAGACTACACAAAGAAAGCAGCCCCTCTGCAAGACCTCCTGGTAGGACAGTCCCCCAAAGGCAGAAATCCCCCGTTCCACTGGGGTAAGGAGCAAGCCGAGTCATTTCAGGAGATGAAGGAGATCCTGACAGGCGATGAGATCCTAGCCTACCCTGACTACAGCCAACCGTTCCTGCTGTATACTGATGCCAGCAAAGAAGGACTGGGAGCTGTCCTAAGTCAGAAGCAGAATGGCCAAGAGAAAGTGATCGCATACGCAAGCAGGAAGCTCCGCCTGACCGAGAGGAACCCAGAGAACTATAGCAGCTTCAAGTTGGAGTTCCTGGCCTTGGTCTGGGCCATCACTGAAAGGTTCAAGCACTATCTAGCCTCCAGTAAGTTGACTGCCTTCACTGATAACCCCTTGACCCATCTTGAGACAGCCAAGTTAGGAGCCTTGGAGCAACGATGGATGGCTTGGCTGTCAAACTACCAATTTACAATTAAATACCGGGTGGGCTGCAAGAACGCCGATGCCCTGTCCAGGATGCCTCACCAGTCAGACACAGAAGAAGAAGTGGATGACTTGGAGGAGATTGAGCTACCTGCCTTTCACCAGAATGGGATGATTCATGAGCAACGAGCCTCCAGGAGACAACGCGGGAAGATGTTAAACCCCTGCCTCACCACAGTTGGAAGGAGACCCAGGACAGTGACCCGGTTGTCAGCCGTATCAAGGAGCTGATAACCCAAGAAGGATCCTCCCTGGAGAAGGAAGCGTCTCTCCAAGCCAAACAGCTGTGGAACAAGAGAAGCCGGCTGTTTATCTACCATGAGAAGCTGTGCCGGAGGTACGTCAATCCAAAAACCCATGAGATGGTATGGCAGATAGTGGTGCCCAAGACAGACATCCAGATGGTGTTGGAAGCCTACCACGATCAGGTGGGGCACTTTGGCTGGAAGAAGCTAGAGACCCTGGTGAAGTGTTGATTCTACTGGGTAGGAATGCGCAGCTCCATTGAGCAGTGGTGCCGAAACTGTGGACCCTGTAGCCTCAGGAGAAAAGACTACAGCAGCCAGAAGGCACCCCTGCAATCCATCAAGACGACTCGACCCCTGGAGATCGTGGCCCTGGACCATGTCAAGCTGTCACCCAGCAGGTCAGGGTAGTACTATGCCCTGACCATGGTGGATCACTACTCCAGGTTCCTGGTGGTCGCCCCCGTCAAAGACCTGACGGCAAAGATAGCAGCAAAAATGTTCCAGGCGTATTTCTGTAGACCCCATGAATACCCTGAGCAGGTGCTGACGGACCAAGGCCCGGCCTTTGAGGCTGAGTTGTTCAAGGAGTTCTGCCATCTCTACGGGTGTAAGAAGATAAGAACTACACCATACCACACACAAACCAATGGTCTCTGTGAGAAGATGAACAACATCATCATCGACCTGCTGAAGACCATACCACTTGAGGAGAGAAACCAGTGGCCAGACCTACTACCTGACCTGGTAGATCTGTACAATCACATACCTGTAAGTTCCACCAATTGCACTCCAGCATATCTCATGCGAGCAAGACCAGGAAAGTTGCCCATGGACCTGGAGCTCGGTGTTGTAGAACCAGAAGCAGATGTGACCACTGAGGACTGGGACACGACCAGACAGGAGCAGTACAGAAGGATACAAGCCTGTGTCGAAGACAGTCTCACTTGGGTGAGGGACAAGCAGGAAGCCCACTACAACAAAAGTGCACTCGCAGAACCCTTCACACCAGGAGAAGTAGTGTTAAAGAGGAAGAGAAGAAACCACAAACTTGATGACCAGTGGGAGAGAGAACCCTACACTGTGTTGAATTCAAGGTTCGATAATAGGAAGACCTGCCTAATTAGTAGAGATGGAGGAAGAACAACTGCTACGATATCTAGAGACTATCTGAAGTTGTGTCCAGATCTGCTAAAGCCCCAAGGAGAAGTGCCTCTCGTTATCTCGGAGGAGCCTAAAGAAGCAGTAATCCATACTGACTTAGGAGATTTCCCGGCAGATTGGCCCCAACTAGGAGGAGCAGTTGTTATGTTCTGCTACCAGAGCTAAGGAAAGAGAGGAGATCTGTCCCTACGATAGAACTCAGCTGAATCCCTACGATGTAACAGGGAACCTGATCCTGCGATCAGACCTGCTAAAGTCCTAAGCTAGTCTGTACGAAGACCTATAGATGTGGGGGAGGAATCCCTACAAGTACTAAGGACTGGGAGGAATATGGGACACCTCCTAACAGAAATAGTAGCAGACAGACGAACAAACAAAATATAAAGAACATAGAGGTCAGTAAACCAAGCAAACTAACAGAGCAAGACACAGAGCACAGGCTAGCTAGAAAGTAGATATACAATGAAGTCCAGCAAAGCCAGAAGGGCGGAGCAGGATTAAATAGGCCAACAAGGTCATGTGACCAGCAAAGGAAAAAAAACCTAACAGCAAGGTTCTAACAGTACCCCCCCTTCTAAGAGGATCCTCCGGATCCCCTAGGACCAGGCTTATCAGGAAATCTCCTGTGAAACGCTCTGATAAGTCTGGACGCGGAAACATCATCTGACCTCACCCAAGAGTTATCCTCGGGTCCGAAACCTTTCCAGGCCACAAGATACTGCAAACTACCTCTATACCGTCTAGAGTCAAGGATGCGAGAAATTTCATATTCCCCGTCCTCCACCACCGGAGGAACAGAGGCAGAGGCGTCACCATCCGACACAACAGCTTTTTTTAACAGAGAGACATGAAAGACCGGATTAATTCTCCAGGAGGTAGGAACCTCCAACCTAACAGCAGATTGGTTGACAACCTGAAGCACCTTAAAGGGCCCTACAAACTTGGGACCCAATTTCTTAGAAGGAATCCTCAACCGCAGATTCCTAGAGGACAACCAAACCATGTCACCAACAGCGAACAAAACCTCCTGTCGTTTCCTATCAAAGTAGTCTTTAGATTTTCTGTTGGCCTCCTGAAGATTACCACGCACATCCGTCCAAACTCTTTCCAAATCACCGGAAAAATTCTCCTCCTCAGGCACGGCAGATCCCAACTTGGAGAACGACCCAAACGACGGATGTCTCCCAGAACAACAAAAAAAAGGCGAACAACCAGCAGAAGAAGATGTATGATTGTTCAGAGCAAATTCGGCAAGTGGCAGAAACTCAGACCACCCCTCTTGATTGTCTGCCACAAAACAACGCAAGAACTGCTCAACATCCTGGTTTTTCCTTTCTGTCTGGCCATTAGATTCAGGATGATATCCGGACGAAAACGACAAATGAATTCCCAACCTGTCACAAAAGGCACGCCAAAAACGAGCCACGAACTGAGGACCCCTATCAGAAACAATGTCAGTAGGAACGCCATGAAGTCTGACAATTTCCTTGACAAAGGCCTTAGCGAGAGTTTTAGCGCAGGGCAGTTTGATGAAGGGAACCAAGTGACACATCTTACTAAAACGGTCCACGACCACCCAGATGACAGTAAAACCCTCAGAGGGGGGAAGGTGAGTTATAAAGTCCATAGCCAAATGTGTCCAAGGAGCACTGGGGACCTCCAAAGGACAAAGCAACCCCGCAGCAGGAGTATGTGAGGACTTAGATCTAGCACATATAGTACATTGGCGCACCCACTTAATGACTTCCTTCTGCCATCCAGGCCACCAAAAACTGCGACCCACCAGTCTCTTGGTCTCAGAGATTCCGGGATGACCTGCCAACCGAGATTCGTGACACTCAACAAACAAATCTCTCCTAAAGGTCCCAGGCACAAACAACCTCCCATGAGGAGTGTTAGATGGGGCATTCTCCTGAGCTTTAAGAATCTCATCTTCCAAAACGGAGTCTAAAGCAGCTATCACAACACCTTCTTGTAAAATGTTTTCCTCTTTCTCAGCACCGACTATGGGAGAAAAACTGCGAGACAAGGCATCCGCCTTAACATTCTTAGTACCAGGGATGTAAGTAACGGAGAAATTAAACCGCGAGAAAAACAGTGCCCACCTAGCCTGACGGGCATTCAGGCGCTTGGCAGCATCAAGATATATCAGATTTTTATGATCCGTAAGAACCTGAACGGGAAATTCCGCACCTTCCAAGAAGTGGCGCCAGTGTTCAAATGCGAGTTTAATAGCCAATAATTCCCGATTACCAATATCGTAATTCAGTTCAGTCTCCGAAAATTTTTTTGAAAAAAAGGCACAGGGATGTAATCCATCCCCATTATCCTGAGACAATACTGCGCCAACCCCCACAGAGGAAGCATCAACCTCAACCAAAAACGGCCTAGTAACATCAGGCTGCATAAGGATGGGAGCAGAGGTGAACCTCTCCTTGAGATACACAAAAGCTTCAATGGCCTCAGAAGACCACTGAACCGCATCAGCACCTTTCCTGGTGAGATCAGTCAGAGGTTTGACAATACTAGAAAAATTTTTTATGAATTTTCTATAGTAATTGGCGAAACCCAAAAACCTCTGTATCGATTTCAAACCAATAGGCCTAGGCCATTCCTGCACAGCCTGAACCTTAACCGGATCCATCTCAAAACCTTTGCTGGAGATAATGTAGCCCAAAAAACTAATTCTCTGTACAGCGAACTCACATTTCTCCAGCTTAGCAAAAAGCGAATTGTCCATTAATAACTGTAATACCTCACGCACGCTCCGCCAATGAGACTCCAGATCTGGCGAATAAATCAAAATGTCATCCAAATACACAACCACATTTTTACCGATCAAAGGTCTAAGGATGTCATTAATCAGATTCTGAAAAAATGCAGGAGCATTAGTAAGACCAAAAGGCATAACCAGATTCTCAAAATGACCCACAGGAGTGTTAAAAGCAGTCTTCCATTCATCACCCTCCTTCATGCGCAACAGATTGTATGCCCCCTTAAGGTCAATTTTAGAGAACCACTTGGCCCCCAATAACTGGTTAAACAGATCAGGAATCAATGGCAGTGGGTAAGGATTGCGTACCGTAATTTTGTTAATCTCACGAAAATCCAGACAAGGACGTAAACCGCCGTCCTTTTTTTTTACAAAAAAAAATCCAACCGCCACAGGAGACTTAGAGGGCCTAATGTGACCGGCGGCCAAACTTGTCTGTATGTATTCCTCCAAAGCCTTCCTCTCAGGAATAGTAAGGTTAAATAAACGACTTTTAGGAAGAGTCGCTCCAGGGACAAATTCAATAGAACAATCATAGTCTCTATGGGGAGGCAAAACCTGCGATTCCTTCTCAGAAAAAACTCTCCAAAAATCCTGAATAGGAACAGGCAATTCTCCCCTATCCAAAGCTGCAATACGCCCGTTACAACACTTGTCATAACATTTATGGCTCCAGGATTTAATTTCACTGGTAGACCAATCCAGTACAGGATTGTGACATTTTAACCAGGGCAATCCCAATATTACTGGAGAAGGCAAGTTATTCAACACTACCAAATCCAATTTCTCATGGTGAACACCATTAATAGTGAGAGGAAATTCACAGACCTTGAGAGTAATATTCTTCAAAGGGGAGCCATCCACAGCAATGGGGGATGATAAAGGTTCAGGTTTTAAATTGAGTTTTTCCACGAATCCCCCATCAATTACATTCAGTGTAGACCCGCAATCAACAAACACCCGAAATTCCATTAATTTTTCCTGAGCAATCGTGGAAGCAGCTAAAAATACACCCTTGGAATTTAAACAGGCAATACGGGCATGACTGACCATTTTTTTTTTCTTTCTTCATACGAAGCTCACAGCCTTTAATCAAATGACCAGATTTTCCGCAATAGAAACACAAGCCTTTCGAAAAACGACGGTCTTTTTCTTGAGAGCGAGGTGCCACCGATCCAATCTCCATCGGTTCACCACTGTTAGTACACACATTATCATAACCAGAAACTGACATAGCAGAGGATTTGCTCTCATTAACCCTAGCACGCAGTCTTCTATCCACCCGTATAGCTAATTGCATAGCCTGTTGCAAATCCTCAGGTGTAGGATAAGCAATTAGCAGGTCTTTAACCCTTTCACTGAGCCCAGCAAGAAATAGACTTTTCAGAGCAGAATCGTTCCACCCTGTTTGAGTGGACCAACGACGAAAATGTGTACAATATTTTTCGACATTACCTGATCCTTGTTTTAAACGTCTCAACTCAGTTTCAGCTGATGCGACACGGTCAGGATCATCATATAATAGTCCTAAAGCAGAAAAAAAACTATCCACTGATCTGAAGCATGTATCACTAGGTTGCAAAGAAAAGGCCCACTCCTGAGGCTCTTTGCGCAAAAGTGACATTATGAACCCTACGCGCTGGGATTCATCCCCAGAGGACTTGGGTCTCAAACGAAAATACAATAAGCAAGCATTTTTAAATGAAAAAAATTCTCGATGTTCACCAAAAAATAAATCCGGCAAACATACCTTAGGCTCCAAGAAATGTGCTCCAGAACAGTTACTCACGTGCTGACGGAGCTCGGCCACTTCCAGAGAGAGTCCCTGCAGGCGATGAGCCAAATCCTGAACCGACACCATGATGGAACAGAAAAATCTTTCCTTAGAGAATTTGCTGGCTGGACTTACTGTTATGTTCTGCTACCAGAGCTAAGGAAAGAGAGGAGATCTGTCCCTACGATAGAACTCAGCTGAATCCCTACGATGTAACAGGGGACCTGATCCTGCGATCAGACCTGCTAAAGTCCTAAGCTAGTCTGTACGAAGACCTATAGATGTGGGGGAGGAATCCCTACAAGTACTAAGGACTGGGAGGAATATGGGACACCTCCTAACAGAAATAGTAGCAGACAGACGAACAAACAAAATATAAAGAACATAGAGGTCAGTAAACCAAGCAAACTAACAGAGCAAGACACAGAGCACAGGCTAGCTAGAAAGTAGATATACAATGAAGTCCAGCAAAGCCAGAAGGGCGGAGCAGGATTAAATAGGCCAACAAGGTCATGTGACCAGCAAAGGAAAAAAAACCTAACAGCAAGGTTCTAACAGCAGTAATCATCCCTGTAATCACCTACCCACAGCAAGAAGAGCCTGTAAGTGCTGAAGAAGACCCAGCTCAAGAAGAATCCCCGGACGAATGATCCCCGGTAGGAGCAGAGCAAGAAGGCCCAGCCTATGGTATACTTGCCAGTCCTGTAGAGAGGTCAATGCAGCCTTGTAGCCCCTCCACACCTAGTACTGACAGAATGGGAGGTAGTGCAAGTACTAGTGCCTCACGCATTCCAATACCACGCAGGTCCACGCGTAGTACCAAAGGTCAGATCCCTGTCAGATATACTGAATAAAATAGCTAGACTTCTGACAAGTGTGGATAGTTGCCCCTGGGGCATTGTATTGTATTATATTGAATTGTATTGTGTATTTTCTTGTATATTGCCATGCATTCGTTGCCTTTTATATGCAATTAATTTATATTTTTGCCTTCTAATGGACACTTCCCTTGTTACATACAGAACTTTGTGGCTGAGGACAATGTGCAGCCCAAAAACTATTTCTTGTAAATATTTGCACTCCCTTGAGTGCCCCTTTAGGCGACCTCAGAAGAAAAACCTGTCTGGAGTGGCTCTACTGGAGGTCCAACTCAGGATCTTCATGCCCTGCAGCCACCCCAGGGCCTACGTTGAGGGTTTGGGACAGGTCCCTCAAGCTACCAAGTACTCTGCCCTGTGAGATGGACATCCTTTCGGGGAACCTCAACAAAAGAGACTTAAATTCTGTGGGTTACTTATTAACTTGTATATATCTGTTTATGTTCATTTGCAACATTTAAGAAGGTGCCTCCCATAAAGGGAAGATTGTTACTGTTTATTATTGTTATAAAAATGTACTTCAGCCCGGGAGTGCTGAGCTTTGCTAGGGGGGAATGTGGCGCCCAGCTGCGCTTGGTACCACAGATCCTAGAAGGGTGCATTAATGGATTCCTCCACAAGAGGCCCTCACAGCATACACACACCTCCACCTTCCACCTCAGACCACCAGAGGGAGCCCGTTATTGATATAAATAGGGAAGGTGGAGCTAGGCAGTTCGGTTCCTCTGAAGAGTTCCTGCAGTAGCGAAGCCTGAGAGAGGTCAGTCTGCAGTGGAGCTCAGTCTAGTTTAGAGAACTCAGCTAATAGTTCAGCAGTGGAGCACGAGGCTCCTGCTAGCTAGATTCAGGGAGCTCAGTTAGAGCTTAAGGTGTGCCGACGCCATAAGAGCTGCAGAAGAAGCAGCCAGCTAGCTGCCAGTGTGTATAGCCTAGTGAGGGCCCCGAGTAGGCCGAAGGCTAGAGGAGTGAGTAGCATTGGGGGCAGAGGAGCTGTACAAGCTCACCCCAGAAAACATATACTGGACAACCGGTCCGCGTCTACAGGGCCGTATATCCCCCTGTAGAGACAACCGGAGACCCCTGGAAGACTTCACGTCCCAGGATCACCCAAGAGCTGATACGTACCAGAGCCAGGAGTCACGGAGGCCCCGCAAGCTGGGAGTGTGTACTCCAAGAGAAGGCCCTACCACAAGGTCAGCCGGTGCAGGACAGAGACAAAGTTAGGCCTAGCTCCAGGCAGGTCAGAAACTTACCACACAAAGGCAAGAAACAGGAGGCCCTACACCCGCTCACTGGGGAGGATCCCGATATGCACCCTTCACCCTACAGTGCTCCGGGATGTGCCTGAAATTCCATCAGTAAAAGGTACTGAAGTGACTATCGTGTCTGTCCCTGTTCTTGCTCCGACCCGGTTGGGTCCTATCTGTCCTGCATCCTTACATCCTCGCTGCCCTGAGGCCTAGCTCCACCTGTGGGGAGCTATACCACGCATGCTGCCTTAACACCGGCCTCAGTGGGCTTCCACAGCGCTGGTGATTCTCACCAGTCACCACAGGTGGCGTCACGAACTTGTATATAATTTTCCACCCTTTTTAAAGAGAGGCCCAGAGGACGGGCCCGGGAGCCGACTACCGCGACATCCCCCAAGATCAGGCAACAAGGCCCGGGTGCCGAGTCATCCCCATCCCCTGGGCTACACACACCCTCTGCTTGAACTGTAGGTGGGGGCGGGAGGGGAGCTGAGGGGTCAGTGAGGAAAGGCGAGGCAAACACACCTGCCCAACAGTGGCAGCTGGTGAAACGCTGAAAGGACAGGGGGCAGGATAAACCTCAGGCGACTTGAGTGATGACTGTCCCATCCCCGGAGGCTGCAGCCGGAGCCTCTGAGGCCCTGGGGGAGAAGGCGGTGAGCGAGGAGATCAGGAGGATGGAGAGGGAGGAGATGGCTGCTTCTGATAACTCCTCTCAGTATGAAAGTCTGGATGAGGAGGTGGTGGAGCAGCCAAAAAAATCGGGTGACAAGATTACCAGTAGTCGGAGGAAAAAGAACAGGTAAAGGGCAAAAAAATCTAAAGCCCCCCCCGACCGCTACGGTGCCTACGGAAGGGCTTACCGGCTCCCCTCTGATCCCCCTCTCCAATCGGTTCCAAGCCCTCGATGACTCTGCTGTGTCGGAGGCCGGGGGTAAGGAGCCGCAAACAACATCTGAGGTGCCTTCAGAGGGTGGTGGGGTCCGTCCTCCGGGGGACTCGGTTTCTCCTGGGGGGGGGGGACTGCCCCGGGGTCCAGAGGTGAGGAAACCTGTACTGGGAAGGAGGTGTCCGATGCTGGAGGGGCGGGCATGGACACCTCGGTATCCGTAAAGAGGAGGGGTGACTCGGGCTCCTCCTCAGATGGCGAGACAAAGAAGGGGGGTACGGTGAAAAAGAAGGCCATCTAACTTAATCACCCATGATGGCGGAACCTACCCCGTTGACTCTGGCATCGATTAATGTCGCCACCATTAAGTCAGATGCAGCCAGATTTACGGCCTTTGATTTTTTCACCCGAGTTGAGGCTGACATTTTATTCTTGCAGAAGACCAGACTAACAGACATTGGGGCCATTTATAAAGCAAAAAGGGAGTGGAGGAGTGGGCCCTCATACTTGTCTCTTGCGACCGAGCCGTATAGCGGGGTAGCGGTCCTTGTTAAGGCCGCTTCGGTGGAATGCAGACGGGTGATTGAGGTAGAAATGGGGAGGTGCTTGGTTCTTGACATCTTCATGAGGGGACAAGAGCTTTGGCTCATTAATATCTATGGCCCGCAGTCTAAGTGGGACCGTAAATGTCTCTTCCCTATCTTTTTACAAGCCGGCAGGTGGTCTTCGGTGGGGACTTTAACACTATAACTAGATCCCGTGATAGGGGAGGCCCCGGACACCGGCTGGCTTATGATAGCATAGCCTTGAATAGTATAGTGAGTGAAGCTCGCCTGGTGGATTTCCACATCCGGCACACCCCAGGTCACGGGGGTTTCACCTTTCACAAGGGTAGCAGTAGGTTTAGGATAGATAGGTTTTTTTTAAAGGATGAAGCCGTCTCTTCTGCAGTGTCCGCTGTTGAGGTGGAATTCTCCGACCACTGTTTTATTTTATTTTCCTTGAATGTTACAGAGACCCCCCGGATGGGGAGAGGCGTATGGAAGCTGAATTCGTCCCTGTTGGAAGAAGCGGATGTAAGACAATCCTTTGAGGAGTTTCTTCAGAGCCAGGTACCTCTCTTGGGTCTCTGTAGCACTAAGTCTGAGTGGTGGGAGATCTTCAAAAGAAGGGTTGCAAGGTTCTTCCGTCAGCTCTCGAGCCTCAGGGGCCTCAACAGGTACCGCCTGTATCGGGATCTGGGGAGGAAACTCGAGCAGCTCTTATCGACTGGAGGGGACTATGAGGAAATCTCCAGGGTGAAGGCCTTGCTCAAGGGGTGTCAGTATGATAGGCACACATCCTTGGTTTTTGAGAGGGATTTCGGGAGGTACCGCTTGCCCGACCCAGGAACTGCAGGATGTCAGTGAGTTGTAAGGTGGTAACAGGACTGATCGACAGTACGGGATCCCTGAACAGATCCAAATCAGGGATCCTGGAGGTGGTCAGATCCTTCTACTCAAACCTCTTGGGGGGGGAGGGAACCTGATCGGGATGAGATGTCGGCTTTCCTGGCTGAAACCATCCCTGAGCCAGGGGATGACCCCTCTCTTCATGTTTTGGCAGAGGCAATCAGGGAAGAGGAAGTGAGACGGGCGATTGATGGGCTCCGGCCCAAAAAGTCGCCTGGTCCAGATGGCTTAACATCTGAGTTTTACAAGACTTTTAGGGACTCCTTGGTCCCCCTCTTGACTGAGGTGTTTAATGAGTGTCTCTCCTCGGACACTGCCCAGTTCAATGAGGAAGTCAGCCCTGATTATCCTGTCAAAGGGTAAAGACTTGTACCATATTGAGAATTGGCAACCCATAGCGCTTCTCAATATGGACCCAAAGGTTCTGACAAAGGTGCTTTTTAATCGGTTGGTGAAATTTGCACCCCGGCTCCTTTCGGGGGCCCAGCACTGCTCTGTTACAGGCCGCAGTACATTTAGTGCTGTGCTCGGTGTCCGGGAGGCAGTGAAGCAGGGCAGGGCAGGTCACTGGAAGGGGTACTTGCTGTCCTTAGACCAGGCGAAGGCCTTCGACTGGGTTAACCATTGGTACCTCTGGTCCGTCCTTCTCTGGTACGGTCTGCCCGGGAGGTTTGTTGATTGGTTGAGAGTGTTATACAATGGGGCAGAGACTTTTCCGCTTGTGAACGGTTGGGTCGGACACCCTTTTGAGGTGAAGTCTGGCGTCCGCCAGGGCTGTCCTTTGAGCCCACTGTTATACGTGTTCACGATCGACCCCTTTCTAAAGAGGGTGGAGCGCGGACCGTTGGTGGAAGTCGGGATGGACCGGGCGGAGCCAGAGGCCGCCTTGAGGGTAGTGGCGTACGCCGATGACGTTTCCCTTTTTGTGTCCTTGAGAGGGGAGGCAGATTGGGTCATGTCTGAGGTGGAGCGCTACTCGGTGGCATCCGGGTCCATGATCAACCGGGATAAGTGTGAAAGTCTCTGGCTGGGAGGGAGAGATCCTAGTTTTGATCTCCCGGACACCCTTCCAGGGCCTCAGGCCACAGCAAAAATATTAGGCATCAGTTTCAACCCGGGGGACTATCCCCAGCAAAACTGGGAGGGCAGACTTAAGGTCACCGCCCAGAAGGTGGATCAGTGGAAGGGTTGGTCCTTGACCCCGAGGGAAAGGGTTAGCCTGGCCAAAAGGTATTTGCTCCCTTTGTTAATATACTTGGGCAGTGTCTGCATCTTGCCAGAACCTCTTTGGACACGGGTCTACAGCCTGTTCTTCCAGCTATTATGGGGGAATAGGCTGAACCTAATCAAGAGGGAGGTCACGTACCACACGAGGAGACTAGGAGGGTTGTGTATGGTCAACCCAGTGGTGTTTCTAGTAAACACCTTTCTTAAGGCAAACATCTCGACCTCTGGGTAGAGAGGGCTCCTCCGTGGGTATTCTCCTGTAGGGGGTGGTTTCGGCCTTTCATCTTGGAATGGGAGACAGGAGGGCAGGTGAAGGACCTTCGAACGCCTCATGGGCATCTTCCGGCTTATGCTACCCCGGTTCTGAAGGTGATCCGCCGGTGGGGTCTGGGAGTGTGGGAGATCAGGACCTTGTCAAGGAGGTTACTTGACAATAGGGTCCTGTTGACCCACTTTCAGAAGCCCCTGGCGCTCAAGGATTGCCCAAGCCGGGATCTGGAATTAGGGCTTGGGTTATTGAACTCTAAACGGATCCCCTTGAAGTTTGGGGACTTGGCTTGGCGCTGCTTCCATGGGAGACTGTATATGAGGGACAACCTGAAGTACAGGAACTCTGATGACCGGGATTGTCCCCGCAAGGAGTGTGGCGGCATGCTTGAAAGCATGGAGCACTTCCTGCTTCGGTGTCCCTTTAATACAGAGGTTTACAGTAGGGTGGGAGCTTTCATTGCCTGGCCCAGGCTGGCAGGCCTTTCCTATGTGGAGTGGGCCTATGGGGCATTCAGGTCCCTTGGTGACCGAGATCGGGGCACTGTTTTCTTAGTTAGCTTAGTGACTAGGTTCTACACGTGGAACGCACGGTGTTTGGTGTCCACCCAGCAGAAAGCCCTCCCCCGGGAAGAGGTGATTAGGAACATCCTGGGTGACCTGGCAAAAGTGCGCTCGCTGGAGTACGAGAACCTGGGTGCAGGGAGGGCTTCCCTTCTGTGGAGGGGGTTCTCATTTAGCGTGCCCTAGGGAGAGTTAGGTTACTTGTGTCTGTAATAGGGTGAGTTCAGTCTCTTCCTATATTTTATATTTTATTTGTAGGGTCAGATAGGTATGTAGGGTCAGGGAGGGACAGACAGGGACAGTCTTCAGGGATAGGTAGTTAGTATTAGGTTGGTAGTGAGGGTCAGAGAGGGACAGGTAGGGACAGGTAGGGAAAGATTGGTAGGGCGGTAGGGACAGGTTTTTCTTTTTCTTTAATAGGGAGGGATAGGGTGTTATGTGTTAGATTAGGGTGAGAGCCTCGGTATTCTCCAGTTTCCTGGTGGTAGGCTGCTCCCCTCACATTATAGTTTTTTGTTTTACGGTATTGGAGACCCGAATATAGGGCTTGCAAGTACTGAACTTGGGTCTGACTTTTGGTTCATGGTTTTGGTCAGTTATGTCATGGTAAGTAGTTTAGTTGTCCAAGTATATTGTTCTATTGTTATGTTGTGTTTATTGCTATAGTTATGTTGTATAGTGTATGTACATGTATATTTATGTTGTGTATTGTATGTATATGTATGTGTAATTTGCATGTGGGGGCGTTTAGTGTAAGTTGGGTGGGGGATTTCAGGGGGGGAGGGGTTTGGCGAAAATGAACGTCCTACGGGATGCGGGAAAAAGGACCCGTTATGTGTGAAGAATTTAATGAAGGCCACAAACTTTCGTTGCTGTGATAAGGCCACAGACTATCATGGGACCTTGGGTGATTAAAAAAAAAAAAAAAAAAAAAATGGTGGTGGGAAAAAAAAAAAAGAGTGGTTTTCGTGAGTGCATAGTAGTAAGTTTAAGTTTTTGGCCAGGTTGGCTTATTTCTTTGGGTGATGGGCCAGTCTTTTGTGTTTTTTTTTCTTAGGGGGTTAGGTGTTAATGTGCAGATAAGAATGTGGTGAATGGAAGGGGTCGTGGCTATGAGGGGCGAGTTGAGGTCTTCCCTAGCCGGGGGGGTCTCCCGGTGAGTGAGAGACTTTTTCTTACCGTACATGTTATTTTAACTGGACTCTGTGATTTTGGATTTGGGCTATGTCTTGTTGGGGTTTTTTGTTTCTTGTATGTTTGTATTTGTGGTTATATTTGCGTTTTGTATGTGTTTTGTATTTTTATAATAAAAAAAGAGTTTCAGCTCCAGTAGCGTACACTAAAGCTGCTGCATTTAAAAAGCTCGTAGTTGGATCTTGGGATCGAGCTAGCGGTCCACCGCAAGGCGTGCTACCGCAAGTCCCAGTCCCTTTGCCTTGGGGCGCCTCCCCAATGCTCTTGACTGAGTGTCCCGGGGGCCCAAAGCGTTTACTTTGAAAAAATTAGAGTGTTCAAAGCAGGCAGCCACGCCTGAATACTACAGCTAGGAATAATGGAATAGGACTCCGGTTCTATTATGTTGGTTGTCGGAACTGGGGCCATGATTAAGAGGGACGGCCGGGGGCATCCGTATTGCGCCGCTAGAGGTGAAATTCTTGGACCGGTGCAAGATGAACCAAAGCGAAAGCATTTGCCAAGAATGTTTTCATTAATCAAGA